>NW_020620825.1:2440505-3660758 GCF_003573695.1 Papaver somniferum | reverse complement strand
CGTGGATAAAATGTTCATGAACTGATTCTTTTGAATCAATCCGATTTTGCTTCAATTATGTCTTGTATACTTCTATGAGAATATAAACAGTTGAACAATTTTATGAGTAACACAATTAGATTCATTTGATTATCAATTGATTTAGAAGTGTTAAGATGAACAAGTTTAAGAGAAAAGTGTTCATATGGCTAACTTCGGTTAACTATTATTGAGCCAACTCAATATACACGTTTAGGTATGGTTACCCATATCTAAATGAAAGTATATTTCATTTGTGTGTAACAAGCTAAAGACCACCTAACGGTGGAAAGATATTAGCTTGAATCTTAAATCAGATTTCATCTAACGGTGAATATTGATTGCATTGTTCCAAAGTTATCAAACCCTGATTTGAAGACTATATAAGGGAGACCTAATCCTCACACCTCCTGTGTGATACTAGTTGCGACTAGAGTCGATTCTCATTTAACCAAGGTTTTTCCTAAAACCATTATAGGTTAATGACTTAAATACTTCATTGGGATTTTGAAGCTAGACCCAACTATTTTCTCTGTAGTTGCGTGTTCTGATCTTACTTTGTTCTATCGTATTGAGTACTATCTTCCCTAAGATTTGCTCGAGATTTATCTCTGATAAGTAAGATATAAATATTAGTTACAAAGATCTTCGTCTCATTCTTTGTGATTCCTCAATAACTTGTTCTACTACCATATATTTAAGTTATTGTGAGGTGATTGATATTTCTAGGATGTTCTTCGGGAGTATAAGACCGGATTATCGATTTGTTCGTGTTAACCTTGATTTATCAAAAGACGGAACAAAACTTCGTAGGTATTATTGTGAGAGACAGATTTATCTATTTAAATAGACTTTTCTGTGTGAGACACATTTGTTTATCAAGTCTTCGACTTTGGGTCGTAACAACTCTTAGTTGTGGGTGAGATCAGCTAAGGGAATCAAGTGCGTAGAGTCCTGCTGGGATTCAGAGGCATAAGGAATGCGGATGTACCTTAATCAGTGTCAGATTGGTTAGGACTCAACTACATTCCAGTCCGAAGTTAACTTGTAGTAGTATAAAGCCGGCAGCGGCTTAATACAGTGTGGTTTTCAAATCTGGACTAGGTCCCGGAGTTTTTCTGCATTTTCGGTTTCCTCGTTAACAAAACTTCTTGTATCTGTGTTATTTCTTTTCCGCATTATATTTTCTATATAATTGAAATATCACAGGTTGTGCGTAGTTCAATCAATTGGTAAATCCAACCTTTGGTTGTTGATTGAAATTGATTGAAGCTTGGATATTGGTGTTAGTTACCATCCAAGTTATTTCTCATATTGATCCAGCTCACAGATTTCTATATGTTCGATTGCAGATTGATTTGAGAAATTGAGATATAACTCTTGGATATATTTTCCACGATTGAGTTTGACCGTCTAGTTGATTTTCTTGGAATTATATTGGAGTTAGTCCATACAGATTGCCTAAAAAAAATATTGGGTGTGGTTGTTAGACCCCCGCTTTATCAATTGGTATCAGAGCAGGAAAACACGTTTAAGACCTCATAAGTCTGTGTTTGTAGCAATCTGACTCTGTGGACAGAAATGCTATCTCTATAAACGTACCACCAGTCTTCGATTGATCGAATTACTTATGGTGGAAAATTGATATGCACGTGATTTTCAATCATGGGTTCGTGTAGTTAATTCTATGATCCTCCGGTTTTTACAAAAGGCGATGTAACTATTCAAAAGGATATTGCTGCATATGATCCTGCCGATATTCTCGCTACAAAGAAAAATTCTGTCGGGTTAAATGCTATCATCCGTGTCATTACCCCAGATCTTCAGCACCATGTGACTACGTGCACTAAGTCTAAAGATGCTTGGGATATCTTAGAAACTGTACTCGAAGGAAATTTCTTTGAAAAAGAAGATATGCTTCAAAACCTAAATTCTGATTGGGAAAACCTTCGTATGGCTGATGAAGATTTTTTTGATGAGTTTAATCACAAAGTGCCTGAAATTTTTAATGCATGTTTTGCATTGGGTAAGACTATTCTTGAAAAGGACATTGTGATGAAAATTCTAAAATCGTTTCCAGCTAGGTACGTATCTAAGAAACATGTCATCGTTAAAGGAAATAACGTTGATACTCTTTCCAGAAATGCTCTTGTTGGGAAGTTAAAGATCTTTGATCATGAGCATACATCCAAATCTGGGAAGGATATTGCTTTCAAAGCACAAAAGAACACTAAATTGCTTGACAAAAGTAAAAGTGTTGGCCACTCTGTTGTTGATCCTATTGAGACTGATTCATCATATGAAGATCTTGACAACTCAGTTTCAGTGATCACAAGACAATTTAGATATCTTCTTTTGAATAGAAGTAAATGGTTCATCAGAGATAAACCTAGGTCACCGGTCAAACCTCATGACCGTGCCCCTCCGAAAAACAGGGAAACTGTCGATACTAATAATGAGGATATGCCACAGTGCTTCAAGTGTAAAGGTTTTGGTCATTTTGCTAATGAATGTCCAAATCGTAGAAAATACACTGGGAACAAAGGTCTTGCTGCAACTATTGATGAAATGTCTGATCACTATGATTCGAACGATAATAAAAAGTCAAGTGTTGCACTCCTTGGTGAAAATATTGATTTTGATAATTGTAGCAATACGTACATCAATCTTGATATTATTCCTGGAGAAAATTTGTCAACCACTATGGAGGATAAAATGGATTTTTCCCTATCTACTGAAAATTCAATTTCACATGTTTCAGGTGCCTCAATTTTTTTAGCGGCATGCTCAGCTGTGGTGTCTGAACCGTCCTCCACATTGACATGTTCTTATTGTACTTTTAAGGGTCATGAAATCTCTAAGTGTTACAAGTGCAAGCATAAAATAAGATATGTCAACAAACTTCAACGGAGAGCAAATCGATTAGCAAACAAGCTCAAACTTGTTCATAAGTCTAATTCATCTGAGGTATGTAAACTCAATACTTCTCCGAAAAAGTTAATTTCTAAACAAAAAATTAGATCTCTACGGAAAAGAACAAAGTCTAAACATTCTGTGAAAAAGGGTATTAAGAACTCCGTACAAGAATTGAATGGTGGACAGATTATTGTTCACCGCAACACAACTTAATTGTGTTGAAGGTGCATCTTGTCTCATGTGCCTGGTCAAAGAGATAAAAGTTGAGCACAAATCAGACTTAGGAAAATAAAAAAATTTGTTTCATTTTTTTTTTCCAAAATTCTATTGATCTTTTCATATCATAAATTGGTATTGAAAGGTTTTTCCTTCCTCATTGAAAGAGGGTTAATATCCACAATTCTACCTTCTTTTGGGTTATGAATTGGTCGTACGTGAATTCTACTCTGTATATAGGTTCCGTAACCCTACATTCCTTTTTCCTTCTCTGAAAATCTTTTTATCACAAGATTGCTTGTAGAGCTTTAATTGTGTATTTCTCTCACAATTACATATTTGAATGGAGACTCCAAGCATCATATCTTTTGATAAAAAAGATATTAATATGATTGTTAAGCCATCAATCATGAAGGAAAAAGATAAATCTCATTCCTCTACAACTTTAAACAGAAAAAGGAAGAATATGATGAAACCAAGGGTTATCCCCTCTAATCTTCAGAAGTTTTCTGGTGTTCTTGAAGAGTTGAAGGAAACAAGGAAGGAGATTCAGCTAAGGGAATCAAGTGCGTAGAGTCCTGCTGGGATTCAGAGGCGTAAGGAACACGATTATAACTTAATCAGTGTGAGATTGGTTAGGGATTAACTACATTCTAGTCCGAAGTTAACTGGTAATAGGCTAGAGTCTATAGCATCTTAATACAGTATGGTGTTCAAACATGGACTAGGTCCCGAGGTTTTTCTGGATTTGCGGGTTTCCATTTAACAAAACTTCTGGTGTCTGTGTTATTTCTTTTCCTCATTGTATTTTCTATATAATCAAAATATCATAGGTTGTGTGTAGTTCAATCAATTGGTAAATCCAACCTTTGGTTGTTGATTGAAATTGATTGACGCTTGGATATTGGTCTTTGGTACCATCAAAGTTATTTCTCATATTGATCCGGCTCAAAGATTTTTATCTGTTCGATTGCAGATTGATTTGAGAAACTCAAACATAACTCTTGGATATATTTTCCTCGATTAAGTCTGACTGTCTAGTTGATTATCTTGTAATTATATTGGAGTTAGTCCATACAGATTGCCTAAATGAAATATTGGGTGTGGTTTTTAGAGCCCCTCTTTTTCAAGTACCATCTTCCCTAAAATTGGCTCGAGATTTATCTCCGATAGATAAGATATAAAAAGTAATCACAAACCTCTTCGTCTCATTCTTTGTGATCACACAATAACTTCTTCTATTACCATATAGTTAAGTTATTGTGAGGTGATTGATGTTTCTAGGCTGTTCTTCGGAAATATAAGACCGGGTTATCAATTGGTTCACCTTGATTTATCAAAAGACGGAACAAAAACTTCGTTGGTATTTCTGTGGGAGACAGATTTATCTATCAGAATAGACTTTTCTGTGGGAGACAGATTTATTTATAAAATCTTCGACTTTGGGTTGTAGCAACTCTTAGTTTTGGGTGAGATCAGCTAAGGGAATCAAGTGCATAGAGTCATGTTGGGATTCAGAGGTGTAAGGGACGCGACTGTACCTTAATCAGTGTAAGACTTGGTTAGGGATCAACTACATTCCAGTCCGAAGTTAACTTATAGTAGGCTAGTGTCTGTAGCGGCTTAATACAGTGTGGTGTTCAAATCTGGACTAGGTCCCTGGGCTTTTCTGCATTTGCGGTTTCCTCGTTAACAAAACTTCTGGTGTCTGTGTTATTTCTTTTCAGCATTATATTTGTTTATATAATTGAAATATCACAGGTTGTGCGTAGTTCAATCAATTGGTAAATCCGACCTTTGGTTGTTGATTGAAATTAGTTGACACTTAAACATTGGTCTTTAGTACCGTTTAAGTTATTTCTCATATCAATCAGGCTCACAGATTACTATCTGTTCGATTGTATTAAATTGAGATATAACTCTTGGATGTTTTTCCTTGATTGAGTCTGACTGTCCTGTTGATTCTCTTGGAATTATATTGGAGTTAGTCCATACAGATTGCCGAATGAAATATTGGGTGTGGTTGTTAGACCCTCGCTTTTTCAATTGGTATCAGAGCAGGAAAACACGTTTAAGACCTCATAAGTCTGTGCTTGTAGCAATATGACTCTATGGACAAAAGTGCTATCTCAAACAACGTATCACCGGTTCAGAAACGTTCTGACTTGGTTCAAAAATTTGGTTCTCTTGAGAAATCTCTCACGTCCTCTCCATTGTATGAAACTGTGTATAACTGGGAAACACGCCTAGATGAACAGTTGGATGTTCTTTCAGATGAAAGCGATTCAGATGATGGACAAGATGTTGATGAGGAAGTCTCGCAATAATCAATCTTTTTGACCATTTTGAAAAAGCGGGGGTCTAACAACCACACCCAATATTTCGCTTAGCAATATGTATGGACAAACTCCAATATAATTTTAAGAGAATCAACTAGACAGTCAGACTCAATCTTAATAAAAGTATATCAAAGAGTTATATATCACTTTCTCGATTCAATACTTACTCAAGCAAATAGAAATCTGCGAGTCTAATTGAATACAAGAGAAATCACTTGAACGGTACCAAAGACCAATGTTCAAGGATCAATCAATTTCAATTAACAACCAAAGGTTGGATTTCACAATTGATCGATTCAACGCACAACCTGTGATATTTCAATTATATAACCAAATATAATACGGAAAAGAACTAACACAGACACCAAAAGTTTTGTTAACGAGGAAACCGCAAATGCATAAAAACCCCGGGACCTAGTCCAGATTGAACACACACTGTTTTAAGCCGCTACACTAGCCTACTACAAACTAACTTCGGTCTGGACTGTAGTTGAACCCCCTATCAAGCTCACACTGATCCAAGGTACAGTTGTGCTCCTTATATCTCTGATCCCATCAGGATACGACGCACTTGATTCCCTTAGCTGATCTCACTCACAACTAAGATTTGCTACGACCCAAAGTCGAAGACTTTAATAAACAAATCTGTATCACAAAGAAAAGTCTACCGTAATAGATAAATCTGTCTCCCACAGAAATAACTACGAGTTTTTGTTCCGTATTTTGATAAATCAAGGTGAACATGAACCAATTGATAACACAGACTTATATTCCTGAAGAACATCCTAGAATTATCAATCACCTCACAATAATCTTAATCGAATAGCGAAAGAAGATATTGCGGAATCACAAACGATGATAGGAAGATGTTTGTAACTTCTTTTATATCTTGCCTATTGGAGAAATCAATCTCAAGCCAATCTTACGATTGTACTTCAAACGATAGAAACATCAAGATCAGATCACGCAACTACATAGAAAATAATTGGGTATGGATTCACAATCCCAATTAAGTGTAACACCCCGTGTTTTTAGTTATATAAGGGTAAGTTACGGCCTTCCGGGCAACGTTCCAAAGGCATAATTTTCCGGTCCGTCACAGTTGGTATCAGAGCAAGTTCCGAGAAAACTCTAGGGACTTGTGCGGAGTGGACTCGTCAAACGAGTATTTTTACTTAAAAGGAAAATAAAGTTGGAGAGTAGGCCAACTTTTGCGCAGAAAGAGTTTGTGACTGCAATGCCAGTTACTATGCGAATCGAGTTGAGCTTGTTCAAGTATTGTGAGTTTGCCTAGCCTAAGTGGCACCCCACTTACGAGTGGATATCCGGAAGACCGTCTGGGACGGTGGGTAAACAATTGGACTGATCATCCCCACACATTGGAAATTGGCCAATGGTGTGTGTTGTCAGGTTCGGCTAGCATCCCACTTACGAGTGGCAACCTGAATGATCGTCAGGGACGGTGGGCAACTGGATACTGATCCACACAATAATGTGTTAATATTTTGCATGTTATTTTGATGACATCTTTCAACTTGTGAACTTTAGGGACTTTTGAGTGCGTAGTATGAGATGCGCATCCAGGATACTTGGTCGAGATATCCCCTTGGCACTGGCCAATTGCGATTCTTGGTATTGTTGTGGGCACTTTTGGATTCTTGGGAAGGTGGTACGGGACATGTTCTCAGAAGGTCTAAATTGTTGTTCATGACAAATTGAAGAAACCCGTGATTTCTGAGCATCTGGTATATGACTTTTGCTCAGGAAATCCAAACCGGAGAGATTGTCTACAATAATTTTGGTTTTGAATTTCGGGGACGAAATTCTTTGAAGGGGTGACGAGTGTAACACCCTGTGTTTTTAGCATGGCACATACTAAAAGATACGCCTTTGTTCGAGATGAAGCTTCATCCAAAGCTTCAGTTGCATGAGATGCATTTGGCCCAGGGCCAATATCTGGTGCCAAGTAAGGCACATCGCGTATGAATATTGGCTAAGGACAATATGGCATTAGTTGGAGGCTACACTGGCCAAGAGCCAATCTTCCATCAAATGATGCATTAGGCCAGTTGGGTAGATGGCCTTGAATATGTACAACCAACATGGCTGGACATCGGGTGGAAAATGTACAACCAACATGGTTGGACATCAAGTTGGCAGTGGACAGCCAACATGGCTGGACATCGAGTTGGTAATGTACAGCCATCACGGCTGGGCATAGGAGTGGCCTACGGGCCAAAGCTATAATACAACCATCCTGGATGAACATTGAGTTGACATTTGAGTGGCCTATGGGCCAAATTCGGAAATACAACCATCACGGCCCTTCATCGGGTTTGGCTCAGGAAATGTTCAGTAATCCTGGCCGGACATTGGAACTGGCATGTGAGCCAGAACTGAATGTACATCCATCTTGGCCGGTCATTCAGGAAATAATATGGCAACGACCATGAATAGTAAAACGGGGAGTGGATGAATGAATTTTGGTCCTCCAATTTGAGTTCTAAAAATGTCAAATTAACATATATAGGGAGGGGTACTTGGTTGAAGGTGCATATGCGGACTATGCACCAAGTAAGCTTCACAGGTTAGCCGGAACGGTATGAATGATGCATAAGCCTCATTCTTAGTTGCGTAGCCTTATGAATGGAGTATATGATGCTAAGGCATCACTATGCCATTCCACGGACTCGATGATACATCACTTGGCCACGCCTAATAAACGAGTTGGTTTAAGTTGCTTGTCCCTTCAGGGATGAACTACGGCCTGTGCTTGATCCCTTTAGAGTAGGGAAGGGTGCGTAGGCAGCCGCAATGAGTTGCAGCATTGCCGGTCCAACACTTTGGCCCCTCATATCATCTAAGCTCGGTAGCTTGATGCAAGAGATGATTGTGGCCAGACTTGATGAGGCTAGTTGCATGCCAGAAATTGGATGGTCATACTTCCTATCAAGTTATACGGAGTTGGTAAGCGCGGTAAGGTAGGGAATTGACAAATGGCTTGGAGAAGCCTACACCAAAGTCCAAGGCCTATGCCTGGACAAGACACGACAATATGACGGTTTCTCATCTAGATAGGAAATTTAGTGATGAATTCCCTATGTAGTGGCAAAGCCAGTGACGCATGTAAAATGCATTGGCATTGGCCTTATGGCCGTAAACCCTTTTGCGGAACAAGGATAAGTTGGAACGGTGTGGAAGCTTATTTAGATGCATCATTCTCTACGAGCATGCTTGCAAGGGCGAATGAACGTGCATTTTCCTACCCTTAAGGCCCGGATCGTAACTTCATCATGGCGCACTGGGGGAGTTACGGCCTGCGGGGCAACGCGCCAAAGGCGTAATTTTCCGGTCTATCACATGAAGTCTTCAAGTCGTTAACCTACAGGATCTTGATAAAAACCTAAGGTTAAAGGAGAATCGACTCTAGCTAATACAACTAGTATCACACAGAAGGTGTGGGGATTAGGTTTTCCAGTTGCTAGAGTTCTCCTATATATAGTCTTTTAAATCAGGGTTTGCAATCTAAGTTACATTGGTAACAAAGCATTCAATATTCACTATTATATGAAATCCTGATTAGATTCAAGCTAATATCTTTCAACCGTTATATCGAACTTAGCTTGTTACACACAAATAAAATGCATGTTTATTTAGGTTTGTGTAACCGTACCCAAATATGTACACTTAGTTGGTTCAACAGTAGTTAACCGAATGCTTAGCTATATGAGCACTTTCATATCAACCATATTCATCTTAACCATATTCAAGAGAACTAGTTAGAGAGTTGTTCAATTGCTTAGATCTCATATAAACATATAAGACACAATCGAAGTAAAAACACTCGAATCAATTCATGAACTTTATGCCCATGGTTTGCAAGTATGCATTCCTTAGTTTATATAAGTTTAAGTTCACGAATAATCGTTTTAGAAACTAACCCGCGCACGCATAATGGTACCCGGAATAAGTTTGTTTCAGTTCACAAACTCCAGCAGAAATTCACGGGATTTTCGACAGTACGCGGACTTCAGTTCCGGTTTTCCTGAGCAGCAAAGTACGCATACTTTGGTTCAAGGAATAAGGACTTACACACGTATGAGTTTTCACACAATGCTTATATCCTTTCAATTTTATATTCTAAACTCTCATTTCAATCATTGAAACATTCTTAGAGGACGTTATATAGTTGTTGTTCACAAGCTATTTTTAGTCAAAGCGATTTTCAAGTAATTGAAACTAATATGACTTTCGTCACTAGTAAAGATGAACTTGGCCAAAGCGAAAGCTTACCAACATATATTTCGAGAAATAGATAAGCGAGATAAACTCGTCTCGAAATAACAAATGTGTATAATCATAGTCTATTTAGAAATATGACTTTTGTCTCAAGATAATAGATAGAGTAGATAGACTTTTGAGTAATAGATAAGTTCAAGTCTCCACATACCTTTTAGTCGATGAAGTTCCACCAGTTCCTTGAGTAGTTCTTCATCTTTGTATGATGATCGCCATGGAGTCTAGAGCTCAACTACACTTTTTATCCTAGTCCGAGACTTATCTATGAGTAAACTAGAAATCAAGACTTATAGTTTTAGCAACTAAACTTGACAACAAGCTTGAGATAACAACGGTTGCGAGTTCGACCGTGCAATGCTCTAACACATCTCATAAAGAAAAATAAGTCAACATCTTGCTTAACTAAGTTTCTGATTTCTCTCTGTCTAGAAAACAAGATAATGAGAAAACTCTTTAAGGGTTACGATTGTGGGTATAATCTCTTACAATCTCTTTTTCAAGATCGCGAAGAAGATGTGCGTTCAAAGAATTTCGAATGTGAAAATCTTCGTCGAAATATCTTTGTGTTGAAAGAGAACTTGCTGAATCTGAAGCAAGATGTAGCTCTGAACAAAGTTGTCTTAATGACAGAGAAAACGTTTTTCTCTCACGAGAAAAACAATTGGAGGCTGACCTTTCTGCTGCTCAGAAAAAGGTAAATATGCTGGAAGAAAACTTGAAAAAGTTTAACCTTTGTTCAACAAAATTATCCACTATGCTGGGAGATTGTAAGAAACATCGTGATACACGAGGTTTGAGCTACAAAGGAATAAACACTTCAAGTAGTAGCAAGATTTATTTTGTTTGTACTAATATCAATTTCCAGCAGAAAAATTTCACTGATGGCAAAAGTGAAAAATTATTATTGCGGAAACAAGGGTCATCTTGAGAGGAGATGTTGTTTTCGTTTGTGGAATGAAAAACTTCGTAACATTCTTATCTGGATGTCTAAGGAAGTAATCAAATCTGTTTCTCATATTACTGGTCTTAAATGTTCAACACTCAGATAAGGAAAGTGTTGTGATGAGCCAATTCTTGCCTGTAAAGATAACACAAAGCCTTTTTACAGTTGTAAAAAGAATAATGTTATAAGGAGAAATGACTGCCTTGTTGGTCCAATGAGTAAGAAAAATTCTCCAAACTCTTCTTCCATGGCTGAAGGAAGTTTTGGATCAAAAGTGTCAACTGTTCCTGAATATATTCATATCAATAATCGTGTTTCGGAACTCAAGACAAGTATAAATACACTCAAGCGTAGCATTAGGAAGGCAAGGAAGGAAACAACTTCAGGTATCTCTTGTCCTCCTTTTATTGATTATTTTGAGACTAACTCTATTGACTTCTCTGATGCTGTTCAAGGAATAAAAGTTGAGAATATCAAAATCCTTGATGAGAAATATGCTCTTCGAATTACAACTTGACTGCTTACATTTGTGCGTCCTCTTTAAGACCGTGTGAGGATGCACATGATTCTCAAGAAGATGTCTTCTTGACAAAGTGGTCTTTGTTGTATCTTTAAAAAAAATAAAATAATGATCATCTTACTGTTGAGCCTTGCTCCAGTTAATTATTACACTTGCAATATAAATGATCGTAAATTCTTACTGTTTGTTGTTTGCTTTGAAAAAAACTTCGTTTTGTTCTTCCTTTAAGACAATTGACTTGTTGTTTATCAAAAAATGACTTCTGCTCTAAAATTCTTTAGGAAAAGTTACTTTATCGTATGTTTAGAACTTGTTTTTGATCTTTTTTGAAAACGTGCTTCTAAAATAGACTCCATCGGTTCCTTGGTTTTGAATTTTGATTTATAACCACGAACGTCCATGCACCTACTTCATGACCGAACATACAGTTCCAATACTGGAAAGTTTGGAAAGATAAACATGTGTTTCTAGGGTTTCTTTGTGAAAACACGTATATATGTATCAAGAATTATTTTTCTCCTGATATATGCTCGTTCCGTAACCTCAAGATTTCTCTTGTGCTACCATGGAGTGCACAAAGGATGGATGGAAAAAGGAAGACAAATTTGAAGATGAAAAAGTTTTGAGTTTCATGAGAACCCTCTATCCATAACCTGGTTTCATGAAGTTGATCGTGAAAACAATCTTACAGTCCAGATGTCATCTCAATTGGTTGGAAATCTTCTTCGTGATTTTGGGGTTGTATGTGACAAACTTGAAATTGCAACAAAGAATCTTGAGTTTCTGAAGAGTGAGATGAAGAAAGCAAATGATGAACTTGTTTTTGTTCTATCTCCGGTTGTTGATTATGTCTAAGTATTTCAGTATTTTTTCTAGGATTATATTATGTCTAGGTAACTTCTTATGATAATTTATTCTCGTGTTTTAAGAAGGTGTTTATGGGTAAAAACTGTTTGCTGGTTTTGGTAAATTTGGGTGTGTGGATGAGAAACAAATATAAACCTAAAACAAATGCACTGCACAGGAGTACTTTAGATTCGAGAGATCAATCTGTAGAATCCTGACCTAAACAAGGAAATGGCCGTTCCAGTCTTGCGTCGGTCACAAAGTGAAGGAGAATGGTTGGTCTTAGGGAGGGAATCGAAGAAGGTATTGAGACTAGAATGGTTAATTCTGAAGGTGTGGCTATTTTATGACTTGTATCAGAATTTGGAACTGGCTTGCGGAATTTAAGCTATCAGTTCTTTGGTGTTTTTCTGGATACTATGTTGTTGTTCTGACCAAAACTTGTTGTTTTGTCGAAAATAGGTAAATCCTATTTATACAAGTCATATTGAACGCACCCTGGTCTCGTATAAAGTAGGAGTAATTGAGTGATGGAGAGGTGGGGTTATGTGTAACTGTCAGAAACCACATTCCCGCTATGGAGGAAACTGGTTAGTTTACACCCACTACTTCTTGCCGCCACTAACTGCCCTGCTTTCTGACACTTTCTTATAATGAGCGTATTGCACGTCGCACGCTGTAAACCGCCAGACCAAAACCCTGATGAGCATCCCCCCAGTTTGTGACATGTTTGATGTCTCGACTGTTTTCATGGAAAACATGTAGCAGGTTGCTATGTGTGGTAAGTCAAAGTCAGGAGATTTTCCACAGGAGAATAGCACGTGATGCTATTTGGCTTGTCTTAGTTGGTATCCCAAAACTTGCCACTGGCCTATCAATTCTGTGGCGAATTTGGACGGCTGAGATCGTAACTCGTGAGAAAGGGTGTCCCTTGATTATGGCCACATTCTGTTGGCGCTTGAAGATAGCACAATGGCGTTATTGGCACATGCCAATGGCGTAGTGGCATATAGCGGCATGCCAGTGGAATAGTGGCGCTTGGCGTAGCCATGGCAGCTATTTTGGCATATTGGTGTTAGACCCAAATATGGCTCCGACAACACTGGCCCTGTTGTTACATCAAACTTTAAGGTCTTAGGAGAATTACTTGACTTAGTTGGCGTGGCAACTTTAGCTAAATTAGGGTTTGGCATCTCGAAACTCTATGGCATGGCCGCGGCATGGTGGCGTCTTATGCAATCGGCGCGATGGCCACAAGAAAGGAATTATGGCAGGACAACGTATGGGAATAATCACAGGCGCAAGGATAGCCACAGGTAACTATAGAATGACACCATTTTTAGGTTTGGCGGGTCCCACATGGCTCGTGGCATGTTGTGGGGCCAAAGTGGCGTAATTGGGCCATGTCTGGAAATTAGGGTTACGACTAACGCTACTAAGGAAGATCCGTGTTTGGAAAACCTTAATTGGAATATGTTTTGGCGTTTAGCCACGAACAAGAAATGGGTTAGCACATTGGCGCGCTATTTATGGTAAGTTGCCACATTCTGCATGCTTTTGTGACAAAGTGATACGTTTGGCATGTTCCGCATGTTACTAGTATGACGAAGAGGAATGACTCGTTTGGCACGTTCGGCATGCCAATTAGCGTGTTGACGCGACTTCGGAAAGCCAATTTGGCATTGTGACCATCTGGCGCGACTTTGCCTCTTTTGATACTGTGGCAGGTTTAGAGCGACATGATTGGTCGATAAAAGAGGGGACGACCGAGCATGGGTGTGGCCACACTTCTAGTGTGCGTGTGGCGTATTTAAAGCGACCTGATTGGTCGATGGGAAATACGGCCGACAAGTATGGGCCCAGACACAACTCATGTGCGTGTAGCGGGAATAGGTGCCGGTTCGAGCAACATGGGGCGTGGCCACTTGCAAGTGGCGCCGGCATGGCCACACCTCCTTTTGTTGCTGCTCCTATTCCGCGGTCCCTTTTATTCCTTTTTTTCTGATTGTGGGTAGGATTTTACACCTACTAATCCATGGCAGATTAATTGCCTAGTTCGCCTAGACTTAATTTCGACAGGAAAGGTCTATTATACTGCGCAGGGCGCAAAACCCTAATTTTTGCAAATTAGTCAGGATAATATCTGAATCTTGTGAATAATCAGAAAATTGATTGAATTCTTATGTGTTGACACATAGTTCTTTAAGTTTATTGTCAGAGAGTAGTATGCTTTCCGATTGAATACTTTTATACAAAGACCTCAACCTTGATACTTGGAAATTCGTGCTACTCTGCTGTGAGTGAACACAAATTGTCATTCCATATCAATATTAAGGGTTCATCCAGGGAACACAGCACATAAAGCGTTCAAAGAAACTTATATTAACTGAATAATACATGCAAGGTGCCAAAATTTACAGAATATCTGGGATTGTTGCTACCTGCACCAATCTGGGTAAATTTCATGTGAATATATTGAATTGCTCAATAAATACGCCAGTGAAGAGGTTGGACACTCATCACTTTTATGTGGCTCTGTCTCTTTGCAGAGTGACGGCATATTAAATACGGGAAATTTACAAATTTATCCCTGAACTAAAACCACCATCAACATTAAGTCCCCTTCTTAGCACGTAACAGTGGCATTGTTGCGGGGTAAGCATGAGATGATGACAGACAAGGATAAAAAAATCGAAAAGGCAAGACATGAGAAGATTACCAGGAAAATTCGATTGACCTTTGGCAAGAGGCATGAGGAATCCGCAATCTTTGTGTTGGCGCGCTTCTGTCTTGGCCACGGAGTACTGGTGCCATGTAGTGTTGGTCCAGCAAGCCTTGAATACAAAGATGAGTGTTGAGGTGGTGGAGCCGTCAGCACTATAATGTATTGAGGCAGTGTGCATGACCACACAATAGTGAGTGTTGAGGAATTTGTACGTCTCAACACTAAGAGGAAAGATGTGTTGAGGCAAGTTGCCTGAGTAGTGAGTGTTGAGGAATTTAAACGTCTCAACACTAAGAGGAAGGATGTGTTGAGGCATGTTGCCTGACAACACAGTAGTGAGTGTTGAGGAGTTTGAACGTGTCAACACTAAGAGGAAAAATGTGTTGAAGTAGTTTTCCTGGCAACACAGTGGTGAGTGTTGAGGAGTTTGAATGTCTCAATACTAAGAGGAAAATGTGTTGAGGCAGTTTCCTGGCAACATAATGGTGAGTGTTGAGGAGTTTGAACGTCTCAACACTAAGAGGAAAAATGTGTTGATGAAGTTTTCCTGGAAACACAATGGTGAGTGTTGAGGAGTTTGAACGTCTCAACACTAAGAGGAAAAATGTGTTGAGGCATTTTTCCTGGAAACACAATGGTGAGTGTTGAGGAGTTTGAACGTCTCACCACTAAGAGGAAAAATGTATTGAGGCAGTTTGCCTGGCAACACAGTATTGAATGTTGAGGAATTTGTACGTCTCAACACTAAGAGGAAAGATGTGTTGAGGCAAGTTTCCTGACAACACAGTAGTGAGTGTTAAGGAATTTGAACGTCTCAACACTAAGAGGAAGGATGTGTTGAGGCAAGTTGCTTAACAACACAGCAGTGAGTGTTGAGGAGTTTGAATGTCTCAACACTAAGAGGAAAAATGTGTTGAAGCAGTTTGCCTGGAAACACAGTGGTGAGTGTTGAAGAGTTTGAACGTCTCAACACTAAGAGGAAAATGTGTTGAGGAATTTTTCCTGGCAACACATTGGTGAATGTTGAGTAGTTTGAGCGTCTCAACACTAAGAGAAAAAATGTGTTGAGGCAGTTTGTCTGGAAACACAATGATGAGTGTTGAGGAGTTTGAACGTTTCAACAGTAAGAGGAAAAATGTATTGAGGCATTTAGCCTGGAAATACAGTATTGAGTGTTGAGGAATTTGTACATCTCAACACTAAGTGGAAATATGAGTTGACGCAAGTTGCCTGACAACACAATGGTGAGTATTGAGGAATTTGAACGTCTCAACACTAAGAGGAAAAATGTGTTGAAGCAGTTTGCCTGGAAACACAGTGGTGAGTGTTGAGGAGTTTGAACGTCTCAACACTAAGAGGAAAATGTGTTAAGGCAGTTTTCCTGGCAACACAATGGTGAGTGTTGAGGAGTTTGAACGTCTCAACACTAAGAGGAAAAATGTGTTGAGGCAGTTTGCCTGGCAACACAATGGTGAGTGTTGAGGAGTTTGAATGTCTCAACACTAAGAGGAAAAATGTGTTGAGGCAGTTTGCCTGGCAACACAGTGGTGAGTGTTGAGGAGTTTAAACGTCTCAACACTAAGAGGAAAAATGTGTAGAGGCAGGTTGCCTGGAAACACAGTGGTGAATGTTGAGGAATTTTCACTTCTCAACACTAAGAGATTTAAAATTTATTTGATATGCCTAATAAATATAAAAAATTTAGTTTAAGGATAGTTACTTAGCTCTGTTTCCGCTAGGAATGTCCTTCACGCATGATTTGGCTTTTAGGTGTATCAGGCTCTCCCCTGAGTAAGCAGCGTGACAAAAGTCCCCATGTGTAATTGTCATGAGCTTATTTTCTCGTGGAAGATGTGCTTCCATTGCATTCGCTAGTAAGGCAGTGACTGCGTTTAAACTTCTAAACCTGAAGGAGGCTTCAGTCCCCAAGTGTAGTTTACTTTGATTTCACCGTCTTGAATTCACGCCTCTATGATTTGATACAAGCTTATTGTACTCTCCTGTATGGGATGCTTGGAACATCACATGGACGAAATATTCTTTGTAGTGGTTGTTTCTATGGTGAAGCTCTGGATGGTATCAACAAACGAGCAGCAGCGGTTCTTGGCAGCAACTGTGAACAAAAGAGACTTGGCTGGCTGCGATCACAATCCTTGACAGGGAGGAGTGGCGTCCACGGGAACGAACTTGGCAGGAAGGAGTGGTGGCTACGGGAACGAACTTGGCAGGAAGGAGTGGCGGCTTCTGGAGATAACGTTGAAGCGGGTCTTGGAGCGAAATGTTAAAGCGGAGCGGCTTCTGGAGAGAAGGTTGAAGTGATGGCTTCTGGAGAGAACGTTGAAGCTGTTAGAGCATTTCTCAGTCGAACTCGAATGCATTTCTATCTCAAGCATGTTTGTCAATGTTAGTGATCAAAACTATAAGTCATGATTTCTAGTCTATTATAGCTAAGTCTCGGACTAGGATGGAAAGTGTAGTTGAGCTCAAGGACTTCATGGCGATTCATCATACAAGTAGAAGAAATACTCAAGGAACCGGTGGAATTTCTTGACAAAAAGGTATGTGAAGACTTGAACTTATCTGTCAGTCAAAAGTATATCTACTCTATCTCCTACTTCTTGAGACAAAAAGTCGTATGCTATATATAGACTTAGATTATATACATTTGGTATTTCGAACCGAGTATACCTCGCCTATCTATATCTCGAAATATATGTTGGTAAGCGTTTCGCTTCGATCATATTTACCTTAACCTAGTGGCGAAAGTCATGATATGTTTCAATCACTTTGAAAATTGATTTCACGAGAAATGGTGTAGCAACTATATAACGTCCTCTAAGAATGTTTCAATAGTTGGAATGAGAGTTTAGATTACATAACCAATGATGGACATAAGTATTGTTGTGGAAACACATATGTGCATAAGTCCTATCCCTTGAACCAAAGTTTGCGAACTTTGTTGATCAAGAAAAACCGGAAGAATGGCTAGTTGCCAAGTCCGTGAACTGCCGAACTTCTCATCCCAAGAAATTCAGCTGGAGTTGAAAAACTTGTTGAGTGAGTACCAGTGCGCGAACCTAGTCCGCGAACCGGCGGAAAGTCTTTGCAGAGATTTTCTGTTGGAGTTAGTAAACTTTGCACGGTTGCTTAAGTCCGCGAACCTAGTGTGCGAACTTAAGAAGGTTATATATCTGAAGATGATTTCTGAACTTAAACTTATAAAGATTAAGGAATGCAATTTGAAAACCGTGGCTATAAAGTTCATGAACCGATTCGAGTGAATCAAATCATATTTGCTTCAATTGTGTCTTGTGTAGTACACAAGATTTCCTTGCAATTGAACAACTCTCTAACTAGTTCAATTGAGTCATTTGAACTAGTTATGGTGAAGAAGAATACAGTTGGTATGAAATGCTCATATGGATAACCTTTTGGTTAAATATTGTTGAACCAACAATGTACACGTTTGGGTACGGTTAACAAACCTAGAATTATGCATTTCATTTGTGTATGACAAGATAAGTTTTCGATCTAACGGTTGAGAAATATTAGCTTGAATCTAAATCAGGGTTTCATCTAACGGTGGATATTGTTTGCTTTATGACCAAGGCGAAACCCTGATTTGAAAGACTATATAAGGGGACATCTAGCAACTCTGCAAAACTAATCTCCACACTTTACGTGTGATACTAGTTTGCATGCTAGAGTCCTTTCTCCTTTAAACTTTGGTTTTCTTCTTCTAAAACCAGGTTAACGACTTAAAGATTTTATTGGGATTGTGAAGCCAGACCGATACTACTTATATCGTAGTTGTGTGATCTGATCTTGCATCTTCTATCATACGAGTACAATCAGATTGATTGGCTTGAGATTAATATCTCCGATAGGCCAGATATAAAAAGTAGACACAAACATCTTCGTCTCATTGTTTGTGATTCCGCAACATCTTGTTTCGCTACCATACGATTAAGATTGTTATGAGGTGATTGATTTATCTAGGATGTTCTTCGGGAATATAAGACCGGATTATCAATTGGTTCCTGTTCACCTTGATTATTATCAAAAGACAGAACAAAAACTTTAGGGTTTTTCTGTGGGAGACAGATTGATCCTTTGATAGACTTGTCTGTGTGAGACATATTTGTTTATTGTCAAAGCCTGCGATTTTGGGTCATAGCAACTCTTAGTTGTGGGTGAGATCAGATAAGGGAATCAAGTGCGCAGTATCATGCTAGGATCAGAGGCATAGTGAATACAACTGTACCTTGGATCAGTGGGAGACTGATTGGGTTTAACTACAGTCCAGTCCAAAGTTAGCTTGGAGTAGGCTAGTGTCTGTAGAGGCTTAATACAATGTGTGTTTAATCTGGACTTGGTCCCGGGGTTTTTCTGCATTTGCGGTTTCCTCGTTAACAAAATTCTGGTGTCTGTGTTATTTCAGTTTCCGTATTATATTGTTTTATCTTTATAATTGAAATAATACAGGTTGTGCGTTAGATCATCAATTAGAGTAATACAACCTTTGGTTGTTGATTGTCATTGATTGATCCTTGGATATTGGTCTTTGATACCATCCAAGTTATTCCTTGTATTTGATTAGTACTCGCAGTTTCTGTTTGAGGAAATCAAATCATATCAAGAGAGATATAAACTCGTTGATGTACTTTTAATTGATTGAGTCTTGTTGATTCTCTTAAAAGTATATTCGAGTTTGTTCATACAGATTGCTAAACGAAATATTGGGTGGTGTTGTTAGACCCCCGATTTTTCAATTGGTATCATAGCAGGCAAACACGTTCAAGACCTTACAAGTCTGTGTTTGTAGCAATCTGATTCTATGGACATTTGTGCTATCTCAGTAAACATACCACCAATATTTGATGACTCAAACTACCTATGGTGGAAAATTGCTATGCGTACTTTTCTTCAATCGCGTGATTTTCAATCATGGGTTTATGTTGTTAATGGCTATGAGGTTCCCGTCGTTATAGTTGAAAATGCTACCATGCCTAAAAACATCGGTACATATACTGCTACTGAGTCACTTGCTGCAAAGCAAAACTCCGACGGTTTGAATGCCATCATGCATGCCATCACCCCAGATCTTCGACACCATGTTGCTTCATGCACCACGTCTAAAGATGCTTGGGATACTTTAGAAACTGTATTTGAAGGTAATACCAGCGAAAAGGAAGCTAGGCTTCAAAACCTTAACTCCGAATGGGAAAACCTTCATATGGCAGAAGAAGAGTCATTTGATGAATTTTATCACAAAATGTCTGAAATTGTTAATGCATCCTATGCATTGGGTTGGAATATTCCTGAAAGGGAAATTGTGATGAAGATTCTCAGATCACTGCCATCTAAATACGAATCAAAAAAACATGCCATCGTTGAGGGAAATAACCTTGATACGCTTTCGCGAAATACGCTTGTTGGGAAGCTTAAAATTTTCGATCGCGAACTTAAATCAAGAGATAAACATCATGTGTCTAGCAATCATGTTACTACTCCTGATGGAAAATCTCACTTTTCTAAATTGATTGATAAGAAAAATGAGAATTGCTTTATTTCTACGTTGTCTCAGTTTATACAACAGCTTAAGAAAATTCTTAGACAAAGTAAAAGAAAGTCTCAAAAGAGGTTCAATCAATCAAAAAGGGGGATAAGAGAGTTCAGAAAAACTGTACTAGCGAAACTGGTCTCGTGTGTTGTAAAAGTGTGCATACTTCCAATGGTCCAGATACTAAGGTGAATAAGATAACTAAAGCATGGATGAATACTCTTGATTATTGTCCTGAGGATGAAATATGTGATTGTTCTCTTAATCTCTTTGCTGAAAATCACAATCGTGATTCTTATACCACTTGTCGAATAACTCCGACTGTGTCTCGTAAGCCGTGTCAGCAAATGTCACCCGATTATGTATCACTCTCCAGTCATCTTGAAAACAAGGGTGATACAGAAAAATACAAGATGCTACCAAAACTCTCGGTTTCCTTATGTAAAAATTAGGATCATCTTAGCACGAATGATCAAAAGCAATCCTGCTCTACTAATCGCTGTGGGCAGAAGAAGAAGAAGAAATCTCCTGTGAAATTCTTTTTCCCTCAAAAAGTGATTTCTAGAATGGTGCATGATTTGCGCAAATCAACAATCAAGTTCTTCAAAACTGTTATTAAAAGGGAAAAGATTGATGTGCATAACTCTTCTTTTCTAAGGAATAAGCAAAAACTTGGATTAACAAATAATTCCTCCCCTCACGAGACATATCCCAGTCCTATATTGGATTGGATTGATTATGATTTGTAATCTTGTTATTCATGATTCTTTCGTCTATCCCTCTTAGGCAAGAATCATGATTTTTTGAGAGGGTTGTGTTGGAATCTGTCTGTTAATTCTCTATTTTTGGATTTTGTTGTACCGTTATTGTTCATGTACGGTTTCTGACTCTTTAAAAGACTTTTTCTAGTGATTACCTAATTCTGTTAGGGTTTGGTAAAAGGTCATTTTAGGAAATTCTTCATCTTCATTCTTTTAAAATGAAGTTTCTCCTCTTCTAGATGATCATTTCATTTATCTTCTCTATCATGTCCTCCTCTAGTCTTTCAAGCAAATAAAGTGATGTATGGATTGTTCTGTTTCCCTTTAAGAAGATTCGTTTTAATTCTTCCAATAATGAGATGTGTACGACAAGCGTATCTCATCGTCTGATGAGAATCCTTCAATCTCACAATTTGATAAGCTCTCTTTAACCATGAATCTTGTCTTGGATCAAGTATGTTCCCTGAAAAGTGAACTCGAAGCTTCCTCCAAGAGACTTGAAGAAAAGGTGGATAATCTTGAATCTAGGATTGATCTAATCGAAGATGAGCTTGATGAATATAGGGAATATGAGAAGAATTTTCAAAGTAAGTGAATTGCATCATAAAAGTTTGTTTGTTTCCTAGTATGTCTTCTTTTTGGTTTAGTTAGAAGAATAACTAGTGCTTGAATAGCAATGATTGTGACTACACATAGCTATTATTTTCCATCTTCTTGTTTTTTAGGTTTATTTGGTTTAAATTCTAAAAATATTTGGAGGATGATGGTTTGCAGTATTTAATCTTTATGATTTGTTATATTGCAATTTGTTATGGGATATTGGTGTTTACATCCGTGAACTATGTTGTCCCATATTTTGTCAAAAGTAAAGTCGTTCATGATCGGTATTCATGTATTGATTTAAGGATGAATATACTTTTGACATATACAAAAGATAAGCCTATATTGTCAATTCTTTGATGGAAGATGTGACGGACCGAAAAATTACGCCTTTGGCGCGTTGCTCCGCAGGCCGTAACTCCCCCTGTGTGCCATGATGAAGCTACGATCCGGGCCTTTAAAGATATGCAAATGCACGTTCATTTTCCCTTGCAAGCATGCTCGTAGAGCATGATGCATCTAAATAAGCTTCCACACCTTTCCAACTTACCCTTGTTCCGCAAAAGGGTTTACGGCCATAAGTCCAATGCCAATGCATTTTACATGCATCACTGGATTTGCCACTACATAGGGAATTCATCACTGAATTTCCTATCTAGCTGAGAAACCGTCATATTGTCGTGTCTTGTCCAGGAATAGGCCTTGGACTTTGGCGTAGGCTGCTCTAATCCATTTGCCAATTCCCTACCTTACCACGCTTACCAACTCCGTATAACTTGATAGGAAGTATGATCATCCAATTTCTGGTATGCAACTTGCCTCATCAAGTGTGGCCACAATCATCTCTTGCATCGAGCCACCGAGCTTAGATGATATGAGGGTCCAAAGTGCTAGACCGGAAATGCTGCAACTTATTGCGGCTGCCTACGTACCCTTCCCTACTCTAAAGGGATCAAGCACAGACCGTAGTTCATCCTCTAAGGAAGAAGCAACTTAAAACAACTCGTTTGCTAGGCCTTGGCCAAGCAACAGTGTCAATGACCTAGTCTGTATAGGCCGTTCCGTCAAATACATCAAAGTGATGCATCATCGAGTCCGTGGAATGGCATAGTGATTCCTTAGCATCATATACTCCATTCATAAGGCTACGCAACTAAGAATGAGGCTTATGCATCATTCATACCGTTCCGGCTAAACTGTGAAGCTTACTTGGTGCATAGTCCGCATATGCACCTTCAACCAAGTACCCCACCCTATATAAGTTAATTTGACATTTTTAGAACTCAAATTGGGGGACCAAAAATCATTCATCCACTTCCCATTTTACTATTCATGGACGTTGCCATATATTTTCCTGAATGACCGGCCAAGATGTTTGTACATTCAGTTATGGATCACATGCCAGTTCCAATGTCCGGCCAGGATGGCTGGACATTTCCTGAGCCAAACCCGATGAAGGGACGTGATGGATGTATTTCCGACTTTGGCCCATAGGCCATACCAATGTCCAGCCGTGATGGATGTACATTAACAACCCGATCTCCAGCCATGTTGGCTGTCCACTGCCAACCCGATGTCCAGCCATGTTGGCTGTACATATCCAACTCGATGTACAGCCATGTTGGTTGTACACTTTCAAGGTCATCTATCCAACTGACCTAATGCATCATTTGATACAAGATTGACTCTTGGACAATGTAGCTTCCAACCAATGCCATATTTGCCTTAGCCAATATGCATATGCGATGTGCCTTACTTGGCACCAGATATGGCCCAGGGCCAAATGCATCTCACCATGCAAAGAAGCTTTGGATGAAGCTTCATCACAAGCAAATGACGCATCTTTTAGCATGCGCCATGCTAAAAACACGGGGTGTTACAGAAGATAGGTTAAAATATTTTATGTTCAAGGATTATGTCTATTAAATATCGTTATGCAAATAGTGATGGAAGTTAGAATGAATCCTTGTGTATTCCACATTATTGATCTTCACTGATCCACATTTTATGTAATACTGTGAGGATCTGTAATGTGTCTTATGTTGAGCACGATACAACCAAGTTGATTAATTTTTGATTAACTTTGTTGGTTGTTCCGTAAGGTACTTTATGTTGAGCATTCTTGAACTAAATTAATCATCTTGTTTGGTTATTTAGTTATTGCTTCATAAGTCTTTTTATGTCGATCAAAACAAATTACAATTAAATTGGTTACTTTTGTAATTAGTTTGGTTGTGTATTCCAATTAGATTAATTATGGGTTCTCTTATAATTAATCTAGTTGAGTATTTTCATACTCCGTAAGATTCCTCTTATGTTGAGTATATGAACGACTATCCTATTCATTTTCTAATGGTTATGTTAGTAGTATGCTCCGTGAGTTCTCTTATGTCGAGCATAATCAATTAAGTTGATCACTTTTGTGTTTAATTTGATTGCGTATTCCGATTAAATTAATCATGGGTTTACTTGTGATTAATTTGATTGAGTTTTTGGATATAGAAAATCATTGTCATGATTTTTGGTGTCCAATAAAAAATCCTTCTTTTCTTTTGAAATTAAGGTCGCTCTTGTTGTTCCCTTGGGAATGACATCAAATGTGGGAGAGTTCTTTTGAACTTGTGCTTAATGGTCATATAATGAGAGGTGTGGGGCTGTGGAATTTTAGAGGGGTTATCTTGTATCTTTAAACTCCTTGATGAATGCATTTAGCTTCGGCTTTATGATTGCATCTAAATTAGTTGATATGTATTTTTTCTTTTAGTCATGAAATGTCTCTCTCGGAAATTCATTATGATCCCGTTCTTGTACCTTTGTCAATTTTATTGACAAAAAGGAGGAGAATTAATATGTAGTTCACACTATAAATACATATGGTTTTCGGATCATTGTGTAAGGGGGAGTAGTTTCCATGTGAGATGGAGTATTGATTAAGGGGGAGTGATACATATCACCATAGTATTATTGTTGAAGTTATGATACAATTGAACTTTGACGCTGTGTAATAATACTATGACACTGTATAACAATGATAGAGAACTATTTTTTCTCATTGTTATAGCTATGGATCTTCAATAAAGGTGATGCTAAAATTACAACCTTTGGGATCATTGGAGTACTTGGAAGTGACGAAGATTTCGAGGAATGTTGAAGATTAGATATGTGGAATAGGAGCTACCAAAGTTTCTTTATCTTTTTTTTATTCCATATGTATTGATAGTTTTGTCATTAAAATTGACAAAGGGAGAGATTGTTAGAGAATTGCTCGGTCAAACTCGCATGCATCGCTATCTCAAGCATGTTTGTCAATGTTAGTGATCAAAACTATAAGTCTTGATTTCTAGTCTATATAGCTAAGTCTAGGACTAGGATAGAAAGTGTAGTTGAGCTCAAGGACTTCATGGCGATTCATCATACAAGTAGAAGAACTACTCAAAGAACCGGTGGAACTTTTCGACAAAAAGGTATGTGAAGACTTGAACTTATCTGTCACTCAAAAGTCTATCTACTTTATCTCCTACTTATGGAGACAAAAATTCGTATGCTATATATAAATTTAGATTATACACATTTGGTATTTCGAGCCGAGTATACCTCGCCTATCTATATCTCGAAATATGTGTTGGTAAGCGTTTCGCTTCGATCATGTTTATCTTTACCTAGTGACGAAAGTCATGATATGTTTAAATCACTTTGAAAATTTCTTTGACGAGAAATGGTGTAGCAACTATATAACGTCCTCTAAGAATGTTTCAATGGTTGAAATGAGAGTTTAGATTACATAACCAATGATGGACATAAGTATTGTTGTGGAAACGCATATGTGCATAAGTCTTATCCCTTGAACCAAAGTTTGCGAACTTTGTTGATCAAGAGAAACCGGAAGAATGGCTTATTGCCAAGTTCGCGAACTCAGTCCGCGAACTGCCGAACTTCTCATCCCCAGAAATTCAGGTGGAGTTGACAAACTTGTTGCGTCAGTACCAGTCCGCGAACCGGCAGAAAGTCTTTGCCGAGATTTTCTGCTGGAGTTTGTAAACTCTGCCCGGTTTCTTAAGTCCGCGAACCTAGTGTGCGAACTTAAGAAGGTTATATATCTGAAGATGATTTCTGAACTTAAACTTATAAAGACTAAGGAATGCAATTTGCAAACCGTGGCTATAAAGTTCATGAACCGATTCGAGTGAATCAAATCATCTTTGTTTCAATTGTGTCTTGTGTAGTATATAAGATTTCCTTGCAATTGAACAACTCTCTAACTATTTCAATTGAATCATTTGAACTAGTTATGGTGAAGAAGAATATGGTTGGTATGAAATGCTCATATGGCTAACCTTTTGGTTAACTATTGTTGAACCAACAATGTACACGTTTGGGTACGGTTAACAAACATAGAAGCGTGCATTTCATTTATGTATAACAAGATAAGTTTTCGATATATAACGGTTGAGAAATATTAGCTTGAATCTAAATCATGGTTTCATCTAACGGTGGATATTGTTTGCTTTATGACCAAGGCAAAACCATGATTTGAAAGGCTATATAAGGGGACATCTAACAACTCTGCAAAAGTAATCCCCACACTTCACGTGTAATACTAGTTTGCGTGCTAGAGTCGTTTCTCCTTTAACCTTTGGTTTTCTTCTTCTAAAACCAGGTTAACGACTTAAAGATTTCATTGGGATTGTGAAGCCAGACCGATACTACTTATATCGTAGTTGTGTGATCTGATCTTGCATCTTCTATCGTACGAGTACAATCAGATTGATTGGATTGAGATTAATATCTCCGATAGGCAAGATATAAAAAGTAGTTACAAACATCTTTGTCTCATTGTTTGTGATTCCGCAACATCTTGTTTCGCTACCATACGATTAAGATTGTTGTGAGGTGATTGATTTATCTAGTATATTCTTCGGGAATATGAGACTGGATTATCAATTGGTTCCTGTTCACCTTGATTATTATCAAAAGACGGAACAAAAAATTTAGGGTCTTTCTGTGGGAGACAGATTGATCCTTTGATAGACTTGTCTGTGTGAGACAGATTTGTTTATTGTCATAGCCTGCGATTTTGGGTCGTAGAAACTCTTAGTTGTGGGTGTGATCATCTAAGGGAATCAAGTGCGCAGTATCCTGCTGGGATCAGAGGCGTATGGAGTACAATTGTACCTTGGATCAGTGGGAGACTGTTTGGGGTTCAACTACAGTCCAGTCCAAAGTTATCTTGGAGTAGGCTAGTGTATGTAGCGGATTAATACAATGTGTGTTCAATCTGGACCAGGTTCCGGGGTTTTTCTGCATTTGCGGTTTCCTCGTTAACAAAATTTCTGGTGTCTGTGTTATTTCAGTTTCCGCATTATATTGTTTTATCTTTATAATTGAAATACTACAGGTTGTGCGTTAGATCATCAATTAGAGTAATCCAATCTTTGGTTGTTGATTGTCATTGATTGATTCTTGGATATTGGTCTTTGGTACCATCCAAGTTATTCCTTGTATTTGATTAGTACTCGCAGTTTATGTTTGAGGAAATCAAATCAAGAGAGAGAGATATAAACTCGTTGATGTACTTTTAATTGATCGAGTCTTGTTGATTCTCTTAAAAGTATATTCGAGTTTGTTCATCCAGATTGATAAGCGAAATATTGGGTGGTGTTGTTAGACCCCCGTTTTTTCAGAAGCGACTCCTGGAGCAAAGGTCGAAGCGCCAATGCAACACGCTTGAGGACCAAAGATATATATCGGCGCTGCACCTTGGAGAAATAGAGAATCTCACATACTTGCTCCATCATAGATTACATGGTTTTGTGAACAGAGTCCCCAGAAAGCATTAATGCACAACTCCACCAATTGATGTCCAGTCACATTTGGTTTATGACAATCTAACGCCCGAATTCTGAATCCCTTGACTAATTATTCGGATGTTCATTGTTTCGCTCCTTTTGAGTTGTGTCCATGTCCGTCTGAGCCTTAGCAAGAAATTCTAGTCTTTCCATCAAATTAGCAATGGTAATGGGGGGTTGGCTTTCTCTGGCTCCTCTGGTCTCTCGTTCTGATGGTGGAGTGACGGAAGCTCTGGTGACAAGTGGGGGCGTCACACTTGAAGAAGCAATGGGGGTGGCGGCAGCGTCTCTGGTGATCGGAGGTGTAACGCCTGAGGGAACGTTTCCTATACCGCTGGTATTGGTGGTAGAGTCTGCGGCGCCGCGGGTTTTGATCATGCCGACAAGTGGTACATTGATGTCACTGGAAGGAACGTTGATATCAAGGGCGTTTTCAGCACCGGTGGCATCAGGGTTTGTTGCTGACCCGGACCTGAGCTCTACCATCTTGAAATTGGGATTGAAAAATGAAATTGGAAATTGGTATTACAACCGAGAGATTAATCTCCCATTGTGGTCGCCAATTGTTTATGGGTAAAAAACTATTTCTGTTGGTTTTGGTAAATTTGGGTGCGTGGATGAGAAATAAATCTAAACCTAAAACAAATGCACTGCACGGGAGTACTTTAGATTCGAGAGATCAATCTGTATAATCGTGGCCTAAACCAAGAAATGGACATTCCAGTCTTGCTCCGGTCACAAAGTGAAGGAGAAGGGTTGGTCTTAAGGAGGGAAGCGAAGAAGGTGTTGAGACCAGAATGGTTAATTATGAAGGTGTGGCTATTTTATGACTTGTATCAGAATTTGGAACTGGCTTGCGGAATGTAAGCTATCAGTTCTTTGGTGTTTTCTGGATATTGTGTTGTTGTTCTGACCAAAACTTGTTGTTTTGTCGAAAATAGGTAAAACCTATTTATACAAGTCATATTGAACGCACCCTGGTCTCGTAGAAAGTATGAGTAATTGAGTGATGGAGAAGTGGGTTTATGTGTAACTGTCAGAAACCACGTTCCCACTATGGAGGAAACTGGTTAGTTTACACCCACTACTTCTTGCCGCCACTAACTGCCCTGCTTTCGGACACTTTCTTATAATGGGCGTGTTGCACGCCGCACTCTGTAAACCGCCATACCAAAACCCTGATTAGCATCCCCCAGTTTGTGACATGTTTGATGTCTCGAGTGTTTTCATAGAAAACATGTAGTAGGTTGCTATGTGTGGTAAGTAAAAGTAAGAAGATTTTCCACAGGAGAATAACACGTGATGCTATTTGGCTTGTCGTAGTTGGTCGCCCAAAACTTTCCACATGCCTATCAATTTTGTGGCGAATTTGGACGGTTGAGATCGTAACCCGTGAGAAAGGGTGGCCCTTGATTATGGACACATTCTGTTGGCGCCTGATAATAGCACAGTGGCGTTATTGGCACATGCCAATGGCGTAGTGGCATATAACGGCATGCCAGTGGCATAGTGGCGCCTTACGTAGCCATGGCAGCTATTTTGGCATATTGGTGTTAGACCCAAATATGGCTCCGGCAACATTGGCCCTGTTTTTACATCAAACTTTAAGGCCTTAGGAGAACTACTTGACATAGTTGGCGTGGCAACTTTAGCTAAATTAGGGTTTGACATATCGAAACCCTAATTAGCGCGTATGGCATGGCCGTGGCACGGTGACGTCTTATGCAATCGGCGCCATGGCCACATTAAAGGAATTATGGAAGGCCAACGTATGGGAATAACCACATGCGCAAGGATGGTCACAGGTGATTATAAAATGGCGCCATTTTTAGGGTTTGGCGGGTCCCACATGGCTTGTGGCATGTTGTGGGGCCAAAGTGGCGTAATTGGGCCACGACTGGAAATTAGGGTTACGACTAACGCTACTAAGGCAGAGCCGTGTTTGGAAAACCCTAATTGGAATATGTTATGGAGTTTGGCCACGAACAAGAAATGGGTTAGCACATTGGCGCGCTATTTATGGTAAGTTGCCACGTTCTGCATGCTTCTGTGGAAAAGTGATAAGTTTGGCATGTTCGGCGTGTGACTAGTATGCCGGAGTGGAATGGCACGTTTGGTATGTTCGGCATGCCAATTAACGTATTGGCGCGACTTTGGAAAGCCAATTTGGCATTGTGACCGTCTGACGCGACTTTGCCTCTTTTGATATTGTGGCAGGTTTACAACGACCTGATTGGTCGATAAAAGAGGGGACGGCCAAGCATGGGTGTGGCCACACTTCTAGTGTGCGTGTGGAGGATTTAATGCGACCTGATTGGTCGATGGTAAATAGGGCCGACAAGTATGGGCCCAGCCACAACTCATGTGCATGTAGCAGGAATAAGGGCCGGTTCGAGCAGCATGGGGCGTGGCCACTTGCAAGTGGCACTGGCATGAACACACCTCCTTTTGTTGCTGCTCCTATTCCGCGACTCCTTTTATTCCTTGTTTTCTGATTGTGGGTAGGATTTTGCGCCTACTAATCCATGGCGGATCAATTGCCTAGTTCGCCTAGAATTAATTTCGACATGAAAGGTCTATTATACTGCGCAGGGCGCAAAACCCTAATTTTTGCAAATTAGTCAGGGTAATATCTGAATCTTGTGAATTATCACAAAAGTGATTGAATTCTTATATGTTGACACAGAGTTCTTTAAGTTTATTGCCAGAGAGCAGTATGCTTTCCGATTGAATACTTTTATGCAAAGACCTCAACCTTGATACTTGGAAATTCGTGCTACTCTGCTGTGAGTGAACACAAATTTCATACCATATCAATATTAAGGGTTCAGCCGGGGAACACAGCACAAAAAGCATTCAAAGAAACTTATATTAACTGAATAATACAGGCAAGGTGCCAAAATTTACAGAATATCTGGGATTGTTTCTATACGCACCATTCTGGGTAACTTTCATGTGAATATATTGAATTTCTCAATAAATGCGCCAGTGAAGAGGTTGAACACTCATCACTTTTACATGGCTCTGTCTCTTTGCAGAGTGACATCATATTAAATACGGGAAATTTATAACTTTATCCCTGAACTAAAAACCACCGTGAACAGAAGGATAACTAGGGTTTGGATTAGCAAATATTGTGATTACACATAGATTTTGCCAACAATTTTCATCTTGCAATGTTTTATATTTATTTATTTAAATTCTAAGTTATTTGGAAGATGATTTTGCAGTATTAATCTTTATGGTTTTATATATTGCAAAAATATTATGGGATATATGTGTTTACGTCCGTGAACTATGATTATCTCATATATGTAAAAAGTAAAGTATATTATGTCTTTATACAAATATTGACAAAAGATAGAATGAACTTTTGAATATTCTGTAGTATTGATCTTTCCCCGATCCACTTCTATGTGAAGTACTGTATGGCTCCGTAAGTTTTCTTATGTTGAGCGTTTCCGATTAAATTAATCATTAAGATTCTCTTTTGGTTAATTTATTCGAGTTTTCTGGATACAAATTCATGTTTCATGTGATTTGTTAATGTCCAAAGAAATCCTTCATTTCTCGAAAAAGTAAGGTCGCTCTTGTTGTTCTTTCGGGAATGACATTTTATGGGGGAGAGTTCTTAATTGAACTTGTGCTTAATTGCCAAATCTTTGTGGGGAGTGCGGATGTGGAATATTGTAAAAGTTATCTTGTATCTTTATAAACTCCTTGTTGAATACGCTAAGTTTCAACTATGTGAAATTATCGAAACCAAGTTGATATATTCTCTTTTAGTCATGAATAATCTCTTTGAGAATTTCATTATGATCACGCTAGTTTTCGTACCTTTTCCAATTTATTTTGACAAAATGGGGGAATTATTTTGTAGTTCACACTACATACATATGGTTTATGAATCATTATGTAAGGGGGGGGGGGCGGTTTTCATTGTGAGATGAAGTATTGACTAAGGGGGAGTGATACATATCACCATAGTATTATTGTCAAAGTTGTGACACAATTGAACTTTGATGTTGTGTAATAATATTATGAAACTGTATAACAATAATTGAGAACATATGTTTTCTTATTATTTTGGCTACGGATCTTCAACAACATTGATGCTGAGTTGAACACGTTCAGAATCACTGGAGTACTTGGAGTGACGAAGAATTCAAGGAATATTGAAGAACCAAGGAAATCAAGCATGCTGGATGAGAAGCTACAAAGTTTATTTATTTTTTAATCCATATGTATTGATAGTTTTGTCATTAAAATTGACAAAGGGGGAGATTGTTAGAGCACCGCTCGGTCGAACTCACAAGCGTTGTTATCTCAAGCTTGTTTGTCAAGTTTAGGTGATCAAAACTATAAGTCTTTATTCTAGTCTACTTATAGCTATGTCTCGGATTATGATAGAATGTGTAGTTGAGCTTTAGAATTCAAGGCGTTCATTGGTTGAAGACGAAGATCTACTGAGGAGAGCTTGGAGGAACTTCATCAACAAAAGGTATGTGGAGACTAAAACTTATCTATCACTCAGAAGTTTATTCTATTATATCTCCTATTGAGACTAAGTCGTATAACTATATAGACTTTTACAATATACGCATTTGATATTTCGAGCTGAGTTTAACTCGCTTATATCTTTCTCGAAATATGTGTTGGAAGCTTTTTGCTTTATCTACGTTCATCATTATTTTTGACGAGTTTAATTGGAAATGATTTATTTGTTGGAAACTAAACAATAAGTCAAAAGATGATCATGTGAAAATTGCCTTGAAACATCTTACATGATTTGTGTGAGACAGTCATTTGATGTCGACTCGGAATGTTAAGTATTGATCATTCGATCACATGAAAATTACTTATAAGCTAATAGTTTGTGTGAGACAGCCATTGTCGTCTTCTAAAGATGTTCCAATGATTGAAATGGGAGTTTAGAACAATTAACCATTGTCTGGATATAACACAATATGCATACCAGTATGCAAACTGTTGTAGTATGATTCAGGTCCGGAAACCAAGTTTGCATACCAGTATGCTAACGGTTTTAACTGTTAAAGTTCGGGAACCAAGTTTGCATACCAGTATGCGAACGGTTCTACCTGAGTTAGGTGTGGAAAGACAGTATACATACCGGTTTGCGAACTGTCGGACAAGACCAAAGTTCGGAACTTAAGTTTGCGTACCCGTTTGCAAACTGAGTTGGTTAAAGTTCTAAAATCGGATAAGTATAATTCCATACTCATGAAAAAATACATTTATAAATTAAGGAATGCAATCTTTGCAAACCGTGGCTAAATGTTCATGAATTGATTCTCTTGAATCAATCCGATTTTGTTTCAATTGTGTCTTATGAACTTCTATGAGAATATAAACAATTGAACAAATCTATGAGTAACACAATTAGATTCATTTGATTACCATTTTATTATCATGTGATCTAGAAATGTTAGATGAATGTGGTTAATACAAAAGTGTTCATATGGATAACTTCGGTTAACTATTGTTGAGCCAACTCAATATACACGTTTAGGTACGGTTACCCATATCTAAATGAAGGTATATTTCATTTGTGTGTAACAAGCTAAGACCATATAACGGTGGAGATATATTGCTTTAGTTTTAATCAAACTTAGCTTGAATCTTAAATCAGGTTTTCATCTAACAGTGAATATTGATTGCTTTGTTTCTAAGCTATCAAACCCTGATTTGATGACTATATAAGGGATAACTCTAGCAACTGGAAAACCTAATTCCCACACCTCCTGTGTGATACTAGTTGTGAACTAGAGCCGATTCTCCTTTAACCTAGGTTTTTCCTAAAACCATTATAGGTTAACGACTTGAAGACTTCATTGGGATTCTGAAGCCAGACCCAACTATTTTCTCTGTAGTTGCGTGTTCTGGTCTTACTTTTTCTATCGTATTGAGTACTATCTTCTCTAAGATTGGCTCGAGATTTATCTCCGATAGGTAAGATATAAAAAGTAATTACAAACCTCTTCGTCTCATTATTTGTGATTCCACAATAACTTCTTCTACTACCATATAGTTAAGTTATTGTGAGGTGATTGATATTTCTAGGCTGTTCTTCGGGAATATAAGACCGGATTATCAATTGGTTCCTGTTCACCTTGATTTATCAAAAGACAGAACAAAAACTTCGTTGGTATTTCTGTGGGAGGCATATTTATCTATCAGACTAGACTTTTTTGTGGGAGACATATTTGCTTATAAAGTTTTCGTCTTTGGGTCGTAGAAACTCTTAGTTGTGGGTGAGATCAACTAAGGGAATCAAGTGCGTAGAGTCCTATTGGGATTCAGAGGCATAAGGAACACAACTTTACCTTAATCGGTGTGAGACTTGGTTAGGGCTCAACTACATTCCAGTCCGAAATTAAATTGTAGTAGGCTAGTGTCTGTAGTGGCTTAATACAAGGTGGTTTTCAAATCTGGACTAGGTCCCGGGGTTTTTCTGCATTTGCGGTTTTCTCGTTAACAAAACTTCTGGGGTCTGTGTTATTTCTTTTTCGCATTATATTTGTTTATATAATTGAAATATCACATGTTGTGCGTAGTTCAATCAGTTGGTAAATACGACCTTTGGTTGTTGATTTAAATTTTTTGACACTTGAACATTGGTATTTGGTACCGTTCAAACTATTTCTCATATCAATCAGGCTCACAGATTACTATCTGTTCGATTGCATATTGTATTGAGAAATTGAGATATAACTCTTGGATGTTTTTCCTTGATTGAGTCTGTCTGTCTAGTTGATTCTCTTGGAATTATATTGGAGTTGGAGTTAGTCCATACAGATTGTTGAATGAAATATTGGGTGTGGTTGTTAGACCACCACTTTTTCATCATATATCTGTTATGCTTAAGATTAGCAACTTCCTCAACACCCAGGATATTATTCCAGAATCCATAAAAGTTATGCGTAAATTAAAAAAGAGTACAAAAGAATTAAAGTGGTTGGGCGATGTGTTTACTATGTTGTAACAAAATAAAATTCTTATTGAAATCATAGAATAAACAACTTTTTTCTTCTTACACCTCCCGAAATTCACTCGAGACAATAACCAAAGGGTTACAACCCCTATTTATACGCCTAGGAATAATTTAGAATTTGCCTAGAAATAGAAGTCGTAGATAGGGAACTAATTCCTAAAACAAAAAGTTTCCTAATATAACTTGAGTTGGTACAAAAAACTTATTTGAGAAATCAGATTGGTGTTTCCTAAAATATAGTTAATACCTAGAAATATCATCCCAAGCCCAAAAGGTTTGTATTAAGTGTAAGCGTCAAGCCCAATTCCAAATCTAGGAATATTCTAGAAAGTATGTAATTTAGCTAATATTCTCCCCTGAGGAGCACCGGATCATTTAGGAGGTACTCCTTCAATCCTATTAATATGTAACCTTAATTAGGCTCAAAGTCAAGGGTCTCAACTTGAAGATTCTATCAATGAAGTGCAAGTTATTTCTCTTATGTCTCTTAATTTATGTTTTATCTTAGTAATGAGTTTATCTCTAATTGGGTATGGTTGTTAGCTTAATAGCAACTAAAACTAACAATGACTATATTTTTATTACTCTCGGATTTTCTTCGGCTCCAAAACGGAGTTATTTTGTCGGTTAAAAGAACTGAGAATGTTGGCCTTGGTGGTCCAATATGGATCTGCAAAGATGATGGTATGGGAAACCTTAACCTATATAGGCACTCCTTTAATGGTCTTACGAGGAAGGAGAAGCTCAAGAAAATAGACAAGGAAGATAAGCTACAGTCACTTTTAACTTTAATTATAAAGATTAACATTTGTAATACGGAAATAAAAGTACAGTGATAACACCATGAACTTTGTTAATGAGGAAAATTACAATCTTGTAGAAAAGCCTCATAACCTCGTCCAGATTTGACACTCGCCGACTATAAAAACTTTGGACTTAGATGTAATTGAGAGGGAATGGACCCTCCAAGTTACCCCGCTTCAGCGATGTTCCTTGGGCTCACAACTATTTTCAGCCTACGCTGGTGAATCCCTAACCACAGTTTTACTTGGTTAAGATTTTCTCCCGGTCCATCGAGAAGGCTGTCGTTACGTTTCCTCCAACATGATGACTAGTTTTTGATGTCCTTTAGATGTGTATCTTGGGTTTGCGGATCTTTCTGAAACTTTTAACAACTAACGAAACATAATTCTCCCTCTGTTCTAGTTTAGATGAGTGTCTTGAGTTATTTTTTTGTTCCACATTAGTTGATGGTTTTCATATTTTCCCACAAAATTACCAACAATACCTTAATATTTTGTCTTGGAAATATAAGTTTATTTTTAAATGCACTAATATCAACTAATGTTAGAAGACTTTTCTCAAGGACATAGATGAAAATTTTCCTGATCTCTCACCATTTCTTATTCTGCATGAAGACTCTCAAAACATCATCTAAAGTGGAACGGGGGAGTATCTGTTTCTAAGCCAATTCAATCTAGGGTTTATACTATAAATCTATATTAAGATCCTTCATTGATCTATCAGAACATGTTAACTAGTTTTCTACTATTTAACTTGTATGATCTTCTAATATTTGTTGTTGAGTGACCTAATATCGTAAGAAAGGATTTTAGAATAAACAAGAGCAATTTATAAACCGTTTATAAAGTTTTCTATGAAACCTAAGTATTGATCAATCCAATCACACAGGTATACATTTTAAAAATAATAACAATGTTCAAATTGTGATAATCTCAACCCATGATTCTCAATTTTAGATAAGCTTCCAAAGTATCACTCTTAGTCTAACTAAACAAACTGAAGGATTGGAGGACAACCTTCAAGGCAGCTAATACTACACGAGATTTTGTGAAGGATGAAGATAGTAGAGTTGCACGTGTTCTCTATTTACGGTGAATGGCCAACACAGGATAGTAGATTTTGTAAAGGACGAAGATTCAGCGCTAATATATTAGTCATTGTTAATCCTAAGGCAACTTATTTTATCTTTGGTAAATATAGAAACTAGTAACTAATGGACCCTAAGCAAAAATCACTGCCATTAATGCTTTTGCTAATTATAATAGTTGCATCTAATGCTCATTGATGCGTAAATGAAGACTTTCTAAGCTAAAATTTGGTTTCTTCTAGCTTTTTTCAACTATTGTTCAAAAATAGCTTTGTTAATCAATTAATAATTACTAGAAATAATTTGCACTTATCTACGTGGTAATCATCTTTTATGAGAATAAGATTACTTAAAACTTGGTTTAGGAAAGTTTATAAATTCAAACAATTAAGAATTGTCAATTCTAGGATTTAAAACATGTGTGGATATAAGCTTCACGGCTTTAGAAATAACTAAAAATAGCTTCGCAAAACGTGTGCATAGTTAGCCGCCTTATTTCAAAAAGGAAAATCCAAAAACATTTTTATTTTAGCTTCATGTCAAGCTTAAGAAGCCTATAGGTTCAAAAACGTAAATTGGTTTTCAAATTAAGTACAAAAGTCCTTATTGTTAGAGCATTGCTCGGTCAAACTCACAAATGTTGCTAAATCAAGCTTGTTGCCAAATTTAGTTTATCAAAACTATGTCTTGATTTCTAGTCTACAATTAGTTAAGTCTCGGATTAAGACAGAAGTGTGTGGTTGAGAATCGTACATCATTGCGTTCTACCTTTTGAAGGCGAAGATCAACCGAAGATTTTGGAGAATTTCTTCAACAAAAGGTAAGTGAAGACTGAACCACCTATTTTTCAAGTTATATTCATCCTTTTATATATGAGACGATGTCGCATGACTAATTAGACTATCGCAAGCATATCAAGAATTTCGAGTCAAGTTTATCTTGGTAATTAGTTTTCGAAATATATATGACTAAGATTAATGAATATTTGTTCATACTTGATGTATTTCGGTTAAGAACAATTTATTGTTCATAATCCAAATCGTGATTCAAGATTATCATTCGAAAATAGCGTGGAACAATTGTTAGAGCATAGCTCGGTTGAACCCACCAAGCGTTGGTATGTCAAGTTTGGTTGTCATATTTTAGTGAATCAAAACTCATTTAAAGGGTCGCTTAATTATGTACTAGAGTCAACTTCGTATAGGTTAGCTTGAAAGTATTAGGATATGAGACATTACAAGTATTACGAAGACTTGAAGAAGTGAAGAAGTAAGAAGCTAAAACGACAACATCATCCTTCCACTTGAGGTTAGTGATATTTGACTTGAACTGTTTCATTCCCTAACGTATCTTTCAAGTCGTGCATTTTGAAAACAAAACCGTGAAGCATGAATACTCTAGTTAGACATAGTATTAAGGAATACAATACAAGGTTTATTGCTTAACCATTAAACTTTATAGATAAGACATCGACATAATCGTTTAAATGCGATTGTGATTATGAGTGGGTATGAGGTGAGGATTTCATCCTAGGAAACAATCTTTTACATGTGTTTTAAGGAAGTAAATTCATGAACTTGTTTTGTGAATCGAAAAGGAAATCGCCAGGCGTTATTGGTATTGTTATTCATTGCATATCTTGTGAACAACCAATATGTGTGATTAGTATAACCGCTCATGACTTGTTTATGTTCTTGGTAAAACTATTCACAAAGGTCTGACTTTTGTATTAGTATGACTTTTATTAGTGAAACCAATCTTAAGTAATCACCTGAGATGGTATGATCGATTTTGTGTTATTGGTATGACCAACTCTGGGTAAAGGGGAACCGATCCTAGTAAGAGGTGCAACCTATCACAAAGGGGAATCGATCCTTGTATGAGGTGCAACAAGTTTTTAGCAGAAATGGGAACCGATCCTGTGGACATGTGCAACACGTTTTTAGGCAAAGGGGAACCGATCCTATGGACATGTGCATCAAGTACAAGTTAGATACCATATATATGTGGGGAACAAATCCTAGTACCTAGTCAACCGAATTTTTGGAAAGCTAGTGTGACTATGCACAGTACTCGCATGGAGGTAGAACCGAAACTTGTTTTGGTAGAATCGTGAAACCCATGATTTGTAATTGAGTGTTCTTGATCAATCACATAGTTCTTGAAGGTAAGATGAACCAATTCTAAACTTGTTTGGAAGTGTGGCAAATCGGTTTCAAGGTTGTAAGTATGAGAGAGGACTTACAAAGTAAGGATGTCGACATACTTTGAACATGTGCAGTGACTCTAATCTTTAATTGTTCAAAGTTATTCCTTAATAGCTAAAGGAAGAAAATCCCAGGATTGAAACATTAATAAGTTAAGAATCTTTTATTTAAGGTTTTTAATTTTATTTTAAGAAAATGAGAATTAGTAATGTGCATTTACTAGTTGAATATTTTCCAAAGAGATTTTCAGTCAATATTTTGGACAAAGCATTTCTAGGAATTATGGAAATCGAATTTGGAATATATTTCATATCTTGAGAGTATTTTCGGTTTTGGAAATTCCTTGGTGTCCAAACTTCCTTGTCTATAAATACTTGAAGTTTGCATTTCTAGAAAACTAATCTTTCGTGACAACAAACTTCCTCGGTTGTGTTGTTACTGGTGAAGCCGCCTATTCGGAGAAGAGAGTAACCTAATTAGGCGAAATCTCTTATGGACGCTCAGTTTAAAGTCTTCTTTGGGATTGAGAAGATCTATTAGTGCCGTTGGTGGGAAACTAGATAACTGCGGTTTATCTTTTGTTTTCGATTGATTTGATTGACTAACGGTGGTTGAACTTTGATTGCACCTAGTTTGTTTATGTTTGAGAATCTTCTCTTCTGATATAAGATTTACTCAAACTAGATCGAAGTTTCGACAGGGATCTTTAGACTGTTTGTCGATCTAAAGACATCTGGTGATAATCCATTGATAACAGACTCCGTTATGTGCGTGATTGATCACAAGAGATTCAAGTTGTTGTGCGCAGGTGTTTATTGAAGATCTAAGAAGATTTGAAGACAAAGAAGATATTGAAGATTTATGATTTGGGGTTCATAATCTTTGGTGTGCACAATACTTATTTCGGTATAGAGGATCCAACTATAATCGGTTTATCCTTGTGGTAGGTTAGATTGATTAGTTGTGTAGATCGGCATCAATACAATTCTTTGTGATTAAAAATATTGATTGTAAAATCTTAACAATTACCTTTGGTAGTTGATCATAAGATAAATCTAAGAACCTGACGAAGGCGTTTATTGAGATAGACAGAAGAGCCTTTGTCGAACTCACATTACTTGGTTGGAAAGAGTTGTTACCAAACAGATTTGTTGTTCCTTTACTGTTTGGAATACGAACCAAAGAAATATTTCCAAGTACGTGACTTATTCATAATTTGGAGGCGTGGGAATACAGACGGAACTAGGTGAACTATAGGTTTAGTTGCTTGGTCTCAACTATACGAAATTGGTTTGATTTTGTATAGTGGATTAATCCTGAGAGTATTCAATTCTGGACAAGGTCCTGGGGTTTTTCTGCATTTGCGGTTTCCTCGTTAACAAACTCTTGTTGTGTCTTTTACTTTTCTATTTCCGCAATTATAATTGTTTTTTATTATAATTAGAAGTAAAAAGCACAAACTTTAATTCATATTTACTTCATAAGTAATCCTATTGTGTTTGGTTAAGTCCGAACCTTTTTATCAAGTAAACATACTTCGTTGTTGTATTGTCTCGATTTCGTATCCATAGACGATCACACGAAGTGTGAACCGATTAGTTGTATTGTCTCGACTCAGTCCATAGAAAATCACTTTCGGAGAAAGGACTTATAGGTAGGAAAAGTTTTAGATTGAGGTATATTTGGGTACTCTCGTCTTTTCAATTGGTATCAGAGCAGGAAAACACGAAAAGATATAACAATCTGTGTTCGGTGTGATCCAACCTATAAGAAATTGAATCAGATGAACGATTCGGTTAACGTTTTAAAGATTTTAGATGGTCTGAAAGAAGACTATGAAGAATATCCCTCTGTTCGTGTTAAAATGTTAAATAAAAGGATTGAACTGAACCAGTCATACTGATGAGATCAGTAATATCATGATTGATAGAAAACTGGTGAAAAACACTGAAGAGTCTAAATCAAGAGATTCTCAAGGATGCTCAATCTTTCATTCAGACATCTTAAACAGTCTAATAAGAGTCAGACCAGGAACCGCTTTCAAAAGGGATGGAATTGTTTAATTGAGAAGATTTGTTTTACAAAATTTCCGATTAAACCGTGTTAAGGAACTTTTTAAGAACTTAACAAACCATTCTAAATTTGGTGAACATTGTCTTGGAGATTTTGCACTTAAACAACCTCACCATTCCAATGGTTTCTAGATAGTAGATGTAGTAGACATATGACAGGTGATCTTTCTTGGTTCACAAAAACAGAAGACTATAAAGGAGGATATGTGACCTTTGGAGATGGAAGCAGTTGTCTTATTAGCAAAACGGGTACTATCAAACTTCCAGGTATTCCCGAAATCCATGATGTTGTTTATGTTAAAGGAATGAAAGCTAATCTTCTATCTTTCAGTCAAATTTGTGATAAAGGTCACAAAATTATCTTCAATATGAGAGGTTGTGATATTGAAAATAAGTCCGAAAAAGTAATTTTTCGAGGACATAGAAGTATGAATAATTGTTATCTTCTTGATATACTGTAGAGCCCCCTAAGCTAACAGCTGACTAAACCAAGAGATTAACTAAATAAGAGGCACTAAAAATCTAAATCTTTTACTTAAACATTCAATTAAGGAATCTTCTACAAAACTTAACCCGAAACTAACCTCGCTCAGAAATATATATACACGAACTTCTCTCAACTGATACATATACAATAATCATTTTGTTTACACATAAAATAAACAACATAATAAACATAGAAGAAATTAACTAATTAACAGAGTCAACTCCTCGAAGCTTTCGCTGCGCAACTCTGATCTGTCTCTGAAACTGAAAGTGGGAAAGGGTGAGCATATCATCCCTAGAAGGGATTCCCAGCAGGAATAACATTTAACTTTAAAGAAATCATGAGCAAGATTTGGAAAACAATTCATGTTTTCCCAAACATCAAAGTGACTAAGTCACTGGAAATGCACAAACAATTTATATGGACAAACTCCTTCTTCAAACAATATATATATTAGTGATGTCGGGTTTTTCCACACCTACATAGCTATATTGATGTCGGGTTGTTCCACAACTAATAAGCATAAAAGCTGAATTCATGTAGATATAAATGAAGGAGCGTATCCTATATACCACACGTGAAAATGCTTATTTCCCAAAACAATTCATAATGACAAACATTACAAGCCCTTTCCAATTCATGGAAAGATTCAAAGAATCAACAGAACAATCATAACACAAATTAAACAATGCATGAAATGCACGAACAGACAATGCATGAGTTTGTTAAACATAAACTTTTGTAAAAGAAACAAACAATGGTTTCAAAAGAGTTAAAAGTATTCCCACCTCTTTTGCTGACAAGCCACGCCTACCTCAAAATCTGCATACCACATGATCATCCTTTGAATCGATCATTGTTAAATTAGATTAACTGTTAATCACACAAAAACTCTAAAGTTTTAGCTAGAAGATTCACACAACAATCATAACACAAATTCATACAAGTTTCCAGTTATGGGATAAATGAAATAACTAGTGATTCTTCTATAACCTGAAATTTACTATTTTTAAATTATCCTACCTAGTATTATTTCCAAACTCCAGCTCCACCGGCTCACCCTATAAAGGTATTCTCCCGTTTTCCTAATTATTCTTCTTTTCTAAAAACCCACTGATATTCGTGGATTAGTAATTACTATGGCTACTTTAATTTAGAGAACTAAACATTCTGCTCCTTAACACCCACTACAGTTGCCATTGCTACTGTCATAAATTTTAACTTATAAATCATACACCGCTAGAATAAATACATGCGACGTACCAATTAACTCATTTATATGCATGGCCTAATTACTAAAAATAAGTCATCTTTCTAGTAATTATGAACAACTCTATCTAAAATTAAATACTAGCTAGACTTATGATGTGAACTCATAGGTACGTCAACTATGTGATCAAAATCAAAATACCAACCATAAATTCCTCAAGTGGAATGAAATTAAATAGCTATATACCTCACTTTAAGAGCACCTTTCTACTGATTGACACTGGGGGTGTACATACCCTACCCATACCCGTCAATCATATCCTACCCGCCAAATTTTTAACCGTATTCTATCCTATCCACTATTTGGCGGGTAGGGTGGCGGGTAAAGATTTTCTTAACCGCCAGTAAACGGGTAGGGTGGCGGGTATAGCCATATCCTACCTACCCTACTTAGGGGTGCACATACCTACTCATACCCGCCAACTCTACCCTACCCGCCAGTTTTTTAACCGTATCCTACCCTATCCATTATTTGGCGGGTAGGGTGACGGGTAAAATTTTTCTTAACCGCCAGTAAACGGGTAAGGTGGCGGGTATAGACCATATCCTATCCACCTAACCGTTGTGCAGCCCTAATTGACACCATCTAAATAATCACCACTTTCAAGTTCATCAATTCCTCCACGGTAGAGGAGTATCCAACACTCTCCATAGATTCCTCTCAAACTTTAGTAAAATTACTAGTGAATCACATATCACTTTCACTAACTATTCGTTCTAACAAGAATTTCATTTTGTCTTTCTTAAAAATCCACTCATGCACCTCTCCTAATTCTCTGTATTTCCTTCAAAGCCTAAAAACGAAAAAGATGATAACATATCTCATATCCACTAGCTATATTTATAAAATATGAAAGCAAGTATACTAAGACATATGGAAGCAAAGTTGTCACATGCATTAACTATATTTTATTAATTTACTTTTCGTTAATGTATTACCTAATACATATTTAGTTAAGTAAGCATATTTATATCGACCCTATAGTAACAAAACGTCTTTTGTTTCTAAAAGAATTACATTTGTAGTTACACCCTAACTACACCACCCACTATCACCACCATTACTTAACTCCTAGGGGATAACCTATTTTATAAGGGAAGGGATGGTCAACTATTTTTTTTACTTTAAGAGCCAATAATCAAGGTATGGTCATCGGCGACGATCAACGGCAGGTCGATTATATTTGACTCCATCTTCCGAGACTCGTATCTTCATCGTTCGGAATCCGATAAACGCGTTCTTGTAGTCCATCTCGCATAACTTTTCGATACCTATCTAACGATACTAGTTTCGTATCTCAATACTTGTTAGATTATTTTCTATTAATTATAATCTATATTAAGTAATCGAATCGAGTCGATAACGGCTAAATCGTCACTTGACCGGTCTAATAGCGTTGACTGGCTTGAGGGTCCTTACATATACAATCCAATTTATACTGTAATTTGACTAAAGTAGAAGGTGTTTGTGACTTTGTGGTGCATGCCAAAAGGGTAAGTAGGGAAAAATTCCACACAAAATTTCTCGAGACATAGCCACTCGTGCTCCACTCGATATTATTCATATGGATCTATTTGGTATAATCCAACAAGCATCTGTTGGAGGAAATAAGTATGCTTTAGTTATGGTAAATGATTATACACGGTTCACATGGGTTGCTTTTCTGAAGCACAAGAATGACACTCTTGAGGAGTTCAAAATTATTGTGAATAGAATTCAAAATGAACAAGGTCGCAAGCTTAAGAAGATAAGAAGCGATCGTGGTACAAAATTCAAGGATACGAAATTATATGAATACTGTAATAGTCTTGGAATTAGTCACCAATTCTCTGATACACCTCAGGAAAATGGTGTAGCTGAGAGAAAAAATATAAATATTCAAGAAATGGCAAGAGTAATACTTCATAATAAAAACCTACCATTAACCTTCTGGGGGAAGCTGTATTTACAGCCTGTTATCTTATAAACAGAGTCTATTTGAGATTTAAAACTCTAAATACCCCATATGAATTATGGTATAGAAGAAAACCCAATCTAAGCTATTTAAGGGTTTTCGGAAGCAAATGCTATATTCTCAAAGACAGAGAACATAGAGGAAAATTTGATTCGAAAAGTGATGCATGAATCTTTCTTGGCTATGATTCTGACAGTCGTGCCTTCTGGGTATACAACCTCCAAAGTCATGATGGAATCAATTAATGTGGTTATTGATGACATTAGTGATTTTTTCCAAGACAATGACACTGCAGCAGAGCTTCCTCCCTACGAAACTGTTATTAAGGAAAAACAGGCTGAAGTCGAACCATCAGTTGTTCCTTTAATTAGTGACACAGATGATAAAGATGATAATGAAAGTATAGTTGAATAACCCAATGATACCGAAAATATTGTCCAAAAACCTGTTAAATGGGTACATAAAAGACACTCGTCTGAAGACATCATTGGAGATGCCAATGCTAGAGTTATGACTCGAAGAAAGCTACAAAATGTCTGTCACTATTCATATTTTCATTCTTCAATAGAGCCAAAAAACGTTGAGGAAGCACTCAGTGAACCTGCTTTGGTAAACTCAATGCACGAGGAAATCAATCAGTTTAAAAGACAAGAAGTGTGGGAACTTGTTCCTAAGACACCAGGAGTAAACATCTTTGGAACAAAACGGATCTACAAAAACAAATCAGACGAATTCGGGACAATTTTCAGAAATAAATCTAGCCTCGTTGCTCAAGGATATTCTCAAATTGAAGGCATTTATTTTGATGAAACTTTTGCTCATGTTACTCGTTTAGAATCAATAAGATTGTTACTTGCCTATGCTTGTTATCTTAAGATAAAACTCTTTCAAATGGATATTAAATCTGCATTTCTGAATGGGGATTTAGAAGAAGAAGTATTTGTTGCTCAACCTAAAGGATTTGAAGATCCGTTATTCCTATATTATGTCTTTAAATTTAAAAAGGCCTTGTATGGTCTAAAAAAAGCTCAAAGAGCTTGGTATGATAAACTGACATCCTTCTTACTTCAAAAAAGGATTCTCTATAGGTGGTGTTGATAAGACACTTTTCACCAAGTGGAGTGGAAAAAATGTTCTTGTAGCGCAAATATATGTAGATGACATCATTTATGGATCCACCTCAAAATCTCTAACAGATGAATTCCTGAATCTTATGAGTGGAGAATTTGAAATGAGTAATGTTGGAGAATTATCATATTTTCTTGGGCTGCAAATACAACAACAAAAAGGCAGTATTCTACTTTCTCAAGAAAAATATGCAAGGAATTTAGTTGAAAAATTCGAACTAAAAGGTGCAACACCTATGGAAACTCTGATGCCAACTACTAGAAAACTTCAATAAAATCCAGGTGAAAAATTAGTTAATTAGAAACTATACAGATCTATGATAGGGAGCTTGCTATATCTAACTGAAACAAGACCAGACATTTCTTTTAGTGTGGGATGTTGTGCTAGATTTCAAGCATATCCTAGAGAATCACATCTCAAAGCTGTAAAACAAATCATTAGATACGTTAATGGTACAGTAGATTATGGTCTATCATACTCTATGGATACAAACAACAGTCTTGTTGCCTATTCAGACGCTGATTGGGCAGGATGTGTAGAAGATCATAAAAGCACCTCTGGTGGTTGTTTCTATGTTGGTCAAAATCTTGTAGCTTGGCATAGCAAGAAACATAATTCACAGTCCTTGTCAACCTGTGAAGCAGAATATATTGCTGCTGGTACATGTTGTACCCAACTATGATGGATGAAACAAATGCTCATTGACCATGGAATAAATATTTCAACTATGAGCAAATTGTGTGACAACTCAAGAGCTATTCGTTTGACTGAAAACCCAGTTGAACACTCTCGTACTAAACACATAGATATCAAATATCACTTTATTAGAGAGTTATATGAGAATGGTGTTATCAAATTAGAGTATGTTCCAGCTGAGCGTCAGATGGCTGATATTCTCACCAAACCTTTAGATAGAGCAACTTTCAAAAATCTAAGGAAATCCATAGGGATTCTCAAGGTATATTAGTACCTTGTGTGTCCGGTTTTTCAACTTTTGCTTGCAATAGTTAGAAACCGGTTTTCAACCTTTCTCTGGTAAAGGTTGGTTGTTGTTATTATTTTGTTTTGCATAAGGATGACCACATAATGATATTTCGATATCAATACTCCATGGAAGAAGATGCAAACATATTGGAGAAGAGGATGCGAAATTTGAGGTAACGAGTTTGTTAGTTAATCGTTTTCCTGTTTAAGAAAAGCCTGATTTTATTTCATATAATTATTGCTTTTGCTTAACAAAATTTCGGTACAATTGATGTTTTATTCTGTTATGTGTGTATGTATGTGTGTGTGATTCAATTGTTTTCGGTTAAGAAAAACTATTGTCATCTTGCTTTATTGTGTGATATCAATCGTTTAGGCTTACAAAATTTCGGTGCAATTGCGCTGCTTTAATGTCTATGTCAATTGCTTCCGGTTGAGGTGAATAATTATGCAAGTTGATTTATTTTGGTTTGTATGAATTGTTTATGGATTAACGAAACAAAATGTTTACGGGATGAATTGTTTAGTCTAATTCGATTCTGGATAAGAGAAACTAAGTTAATTCTGATCTTAGTCAGACTTATCAAAGTGGAGGTTTCGGTTATTCAAGTCTACTCGAATGCCTTAACAAGAAATGCTAGTTAACTAACCTATTACTTTTCTTGTTTAAAACTGAAAGGTCTAAGTTATATGGATAATTAGAACCTGATGAGAAAAATAGAGTTATCTTTATTTTGGTCTTATCGAACAAGAGATTGTATTTGTAAAATCGGTTTAGCAAAGGAACTAAGGTTCTTAGTTGATTTTTGGTTTGCTAAACTATTAAGAAAAATTGCTTCGAGCAATTATTTCCTTTGTAACATATCAAATCAAAATTACTTTATAGTTTCGGTTTTGATATTGGTTATCAAAAATGGTGTGTGGAACCCTCGTGCTTAACTCTATAGGTTGCAAGTCTATTTTGAGATTTGTAAGATTCTTTCCGTTTGTCCTTTATTTTTCGTTTCTTTGTCATTTTCTGACAAAAAGGGGGAGAAATATATGGAGTAAACAACTGATGCTGGCATTGATTTATATTGATTGGTATCACTAATAAAAAGGACATTGGTGCTTAAACGTTTATCTAACGAAAGAGTGAAAGCATAGACTAAGGGGGAGTAACATATCATTACAAAAGGAATAACAAAGACGTGCGGATTGATAAAATAAACCTATCTTACCTTTAGGGGGAGTAATATTCTTTGTTATTATAATGCCAACAACGGCATTTAAGGATTGAATGTATAAAGGTTATTGTGTTGTTGAATTCGGGAATCAAGCGTATGTGTAATGAATTCTTGTAATTTGTTTATCCATATGGTGTAAGAGTTTTGTCACTAAAATTGACAAAAGGGGAGATTGTTAGAGCATATATCGGTTGAACCCACCAAGCGTTGGTATGTCAAGTTTGGTTGTCATATTTTAGTGAATCAAAACTCGTTTACAGAGTCGCTTGATTATGTACTAGAGTCAACTTCGTATAGGTTAGATTGAAAGTATTAGGATGAGACATTACAAGTATTGCGAAGACTTGAAGAAGTGAAGAAGTAAGAATATATAACGACAACATCATCCTTCCACTTGAGGTTAGTGATATTTGACTTGAACTGTTTCATTCCCTAACGTATCTTTCAAGTCGTGCATATTCAAAACAAAACTGCGAAGCATGAACACTCTAGTTAGACATAGTATTAAGGAATGCAATACGAGGTTTATTGCTTAACCATTAAACTTTGTAGATAAGACATCGACATAATCGTTTAAATGCGATTTTGATTATGTATGGGTATGAGGTGAGGATTTCATCCTAGGAAACAATGTTTTACATGTGTTTTAAGGAAGTAAATTCATGAACTTGTTTTGTGAATCAAAAAGGAAATCGCCAGGCATTATTGGTATTGGTATTCATTGCATATCTTGTGAACAACCAATATGTGTGATTAGTATAACCGCTCATGACTTGTTTATGTTCTTGGTAAAACTATTCACAGAGGCCTGACTTTTGTATTGGTATGACTTTTATTAATGAAACCGATATTAAGTAATCACCTGAGATGGTATGATCGATTTTGTGTTTTTGGTAAGACCGACTCTGGGAAAATGGGATCCGATCCTAGTAAGAGGTGCAAACTATCATAAAGGGGAATCGATCTTTGTATGAGGTGCGGTAAGTTTTTAACAGAAAGGGGTACCGATCCTATGAACATGTGCAACACGTTTTTAGGCAAAGGGGAACTGATCCTATGGACATGTGAAGCAAGTACAAGTTAGATACCATATATATGTGGGGAACCGATCCTAGTACCTAGTCAACCGGATTTTTGGAAATCTAGTGTGACTATGCACAGTACTCACATGGAGGTAGAACTGAAACTTGTTTTGGTAGAACCGTGAAACCCATGATTTGTGATTGAGTGTTCTTGATCAATCACATAGTTCTTGAAAGTCGGATGAACCAATTCTAAAATTGTTTGGAATTGTGGCAAATCGGTTTCAAGGTTGTAAGTATGAAAGAGTACTTACAAAGTAAGGATGTCGACATACTTTGAACATGTGCAGTAACGCTAATCTTTAATTGTTCAAAGTTATTCCTTAATAGCTAAAGGAAGAAAATCCCAGGATCGAAATATAAATAAGTTAAGAATCGTTTATTTAAGGTTTTTAATTTTATTTTAGGAAAAGGAGAATTATTAATGTGCATTTATTAGTTGGAGATTTTCCAAAGAGATTTTCGGTTAATATTTTGGACAGAGCATTTTCAGGAATTATGGAAACCGAATTTGGAATATATTGCATATCTTGAGAATATTCTCGGTTTTGGAAATTCCTTGGTGTCCAAACTTCCTTGTTTATAAATACTTGAAGTTTGCATTTCTAGCAAACTAATCCTTCGTGACAACAAACTTCCTCGGTTGTGTTGTTACTGGTGAAGCCGCCTATTCAGAGAGGAGAGTAACATAATTAGGCGAAATCTCTTACGGAGGCTTAGTTTAAAGTCTTCTTTAGGATTGAGAAGATTTATTAGTACCGTTGGTAGGAAACTAGATAATTGTGGTTTACCTTTCGTTTTCGATTGATTTGATTGACTAACGGTGGTTGAACTTTGATTGCACCTAGGTTGTATATGCTTGAGAATATTCTCTTCTGATATAAGATTCACTCAAACTAGAATGAAGTTTCGACAGGGATCTTTAGACTGTTTTTAGATCTAAAGACGTCTTGTGATAATCCATTGTTAACAGACTCCGTTCTGTGCGTGATTGATCACAAGAGATTCAAGGTGTTGTGTGCAGGTGTTTATTGAAGATCTAAGAAGATTTGAAGACAAAGAAGATATTGAAGATTTCTGATTTGGGGTTCATAATCTTATGTATGCACAATACTTGTTTCCGTATAGAGGATCCAACTATAACGGTTTATCCTTGTGGTAGATTAGATTGATTAGTTGTGTAGATCGGCATCAATACAATTCTTTGTGATTAAAAGTATTGATTGCAAAATCTTAACAATTACCTTTGGTAGTTGATCATAAGATAGATCTAAGAACCTGACGAAGGAGTTTATTGAGATAAATAGAAGATCCTTTGTCGAACTCACATCACTTGGTTAAAAAGAGTTGTTACCAAACAGATTTGTTGTTCCTTTACTGTTTGGAATACGAACCAAAAGAATTGTTCCAAGTACGTGACTTATTCATAAGTTGGAGGCGTGGGAATACAGACGGAACTAGGTGAACTATAGGTTTAGTTGCTTGGTCTCAACTATACGAAGTTAGTTTGATTTTGTATAGCGGTGTAATCCTGAGAGTACTCAATTCTGGACAAGGTCCCGGGGTTTTTGTGCATTTGCGGTTTCCTCGTTAACAAAATCTTGTTGTGTCTTTTACTTTTCTATTTCCGCAATTATAATTGTTTTTTATTATAATTAGAAGTAAAATACATAAACGTTAATTCTTATTTACTTGATAAGCAATCCTATTGTGTTTGGAAGTCTGAACCTTTTATCAAGTAAATATACTTCGTTATTGACTCGATCTCGTATCCATAAACGATCACATGAAGTGTGAACCGATTAGTTGTATTGTCTCGACTCAGTCCATAGACAATCACTTTCGGAGAAAGGACTTATAGGTAGAAAAAGTTTTAGATTGAGGTATATTTGGGTACTCTCGTCTTTTCAACAATGATATGTGTCATTGATGCTATTTTGGAATATTTCGAATTGATTTAGAGAGAAATATAAAACTACTATAAATTTGGATACACGACAGTATGCATACCAGCTCACATGTTGTGAAAACTTTTATAGGTCCGTAGCCGTATTACATGTAACCAGTACACGTACCGGCGTAGCTATGTGTCGACAACAACATTTTGGTACGCATACCAAGTATGCATACTGTCAAGGAACAGTTGGTTTTGAAATCGGTGTGGTATCCATACCTGGTACGCAAATCGGAAAAATTCTGCGAGTTTATGAACTCGTTTTTGTCTTAAGGGTACACATACCCGGTACATGTACCATGACAAAAACAGTCAAGAACAAGGATGAGTACACGTACTTGCCCTGTCGAATATTTTCAGATGCATAAATTAATTTCTGTGAGATTATTGGCATTTGAATAAATCTCTAAAAACACTATATAAACATGATTGATCACATTATAACCTATGACTGTAACTGTGACTCAAACTTAAAGTCTTAAGTTTTATATGAAAATGATTAAGCTTATGGTTCAATAGGATAGTTTCGGCTAACCGTCCATGAACAATGTCTTTGTACACGTTTCGGTTACAGTTTATCCTAACCAGAGTGTATATCTTGGTATGTTATCTTATTTCAAAGATTCATATAACGGTGGATATTGTTTGCTTGGTTCCAAAGCTATCTTAGTTTAAACCTAAAACAACTTATACTTTGAAAGTCTATATAAGGGAGAACCTCAAGCAACTGGGATTTTTAAATCCTTGACACTATTCTTTGTGTGTCCTGGTGTAAACTAGAGTCGCCCTCTCCCTAAAATCCTTCTAGAGTTTAACGACTAAAAATACACCTAGGGATTCGTGAATCCAGGTCCAACTATCTTTTATCCTGATAGTTGGTGTATCCTGATCTCGTTTTGATTGTTGATCTGCTTACTCAAACAAGATGATAGAAATCGCAAAGTTCTTTTTGTCTCAGACTTTGTGATTCCATAGGTTTAATACTTGTGAGGTGAATAATAATCTAGGATACTCTACGGGAAGCATAAGTCCGGATTTTGAGGTTAGTTAGACTTTGTCTATTGCTATCGATTTCTAGTCTCATCTTGATCTATCGATCAGAAAGGAAATCACACATAGGCTTATCTGTGGGAGGTAGATTAGTTTAAAGTCTTCAATTGAGTTGAAGCAATTCTTAGGCTGTAAAGGACGTTAACTAAGGGAATTAATTGTGCGGAATCCTGATGGGATTCAAGAGGCGTAAGGAGCGGGACTGTAACTGAATTGTTGTGAGGGTTTATTTTGGTATCAACTAAATTCCAGTCCAGAGTTAATTCATTCGTGTTGTTTCTGGTGGAGCTGTCTATCCGGAGTGGAAAGTACCCTAATTAGGAAAAATCTCTTACGACCACTCGTTTAAAGACTTCTTTGGGATCAAGATGCTCTACGAGTACCGTTGGTGGGAAACTAGATAATTTCATTGTTATTTTAGTTTTCGATTATTGATTTAATTGACTAACGGTTGTTAAAACTTTGATTGCACCTAGTTTGATTATTCGTGAGAGCCTTGTATTCTGACATTAGGGTTAATCAAACTAGATCAAAGTATCGACGGGATCTTTAGAACAGTTGTTGGATCTAAAGACATCTTGTGATAATCCATTGTTAACAGACTTCGTTCTGTGTGTGATTGATCACAAGGGGATTCAAGTTTGTGTTTTGCTGGTTATTGAGAAGGAAATTGAAGATTTGAAGACGAAGAAGATTTTATTATTAGTTTTCGTATCTTGTGAATTTGTGCACACATCTTGTTCAGCTGGGATCCGACTAAGATTGAATTTATCTTTGATAGATTTGTTATATAGTCGTATTGATCGACAACTATAATTTGGTGGTTTTCTACGATTTGATAATTGTGAATCTTGATCTGAACTTTCGGATTTGGATTGGTCATACCCGACAAAGGAGTTTATTAGATTAAACTACTTAACATATCTTTTATATTAAAGTAATTAAAGTGGTTACCAAACAGTTTTATTCTTTTACTGTTTGAAATACGATCTAAAAGAGTTGAGTACATAAAATATTGGTAGCCAACCGAACATTAAATTATTAATTAAAATGTTGATTGTTGGATAAATATAAAATTATTGGTGTTTGAACCTGTTCAGAATTATGCTAGACAGAGTATTAGGTTTAAAACCCTAATTTTTCTCAATGGATGTTCAACTGAGAATCAACCAATAGATGAGAGAGGGACCCACTACATGAGGTGATGGACCGACAATGTAGTGTCTAGATGCTCGCCTGAGCATTCACTAATGTCCTTTTGCAGAGCATTTGGTGAAAGGATGACTAGTTGCTATTTAATCATTATTAAAATAGTGCTTGACTGAGCAATAAGTAGTAAAACCTAATTATGGAAAGAGGAGGAACCGACCAAATGGGTGTGGAACAGGCCCTTGGTGGTCATGGGACCATCTGATGGTGAATGGATCATCTTCCTAGTTGCGGGAGAGAGTTTGAACCAAAAATAAATTGTGGATGATTAACTAGGTCAGTAATCACTGAAAGAGGTGGGACCGACTTCTGCAAGCCAAAGGGACCACCATGACCGTTCATGGTGGCATGCCCGCGTCACCATGCTATTAGCGGACCAATCCTGAGAATTTTGATATTTTCTGATGGTTCATCGAGCATTATTTGATCTTTTATGAGGAATCTGAGTTTAACTGAAACCCTTAATCTTGGTCGAAAGACTAATCATTAAAAATATTAAGATAATATTATTTTAATATTTCTCATAGTAGAAAGACATTATGGTTACAGGAACACTTGATTTGGTAACCGTTAGTCCATAAAGGGAGATTTGAAAAGATTTGGAAATAAAAAATTTTGATAGAAAGAGGAAGTCCCTGAAAGAGGAAATCCTAATAACAATAATTAGTATAATATAGAGAAGGCCTTAAGGCTCTTCATTGTGCCAGTGAGGTTGGCCTTAAATTGCGCCACGATTTTGTAAGAGATGTTTTTATGGACATTTGTTACCGAGTAGGTGTTGCAGCTAGGAAGGAGGCTCCTTTAGGCTTCCTATCAGCAGATGAAAGTGCCCTTAAGCCTGCCGATATCCTCGTTTACAATCGGGACAATGGTCGAGACACCTGTTTTGACGTCACTAGGATTTCGTCTTTTTCTGGTGGAGGAATTCACAATTTTACACCAGGGCATACTATATGTATGCCACTTAATCGTAAGTGCAACAAATATTTAGACAAGTGCACAACTCATGGATACAGCTTCTATGCCTTAGACTTTACCACTTTAGGAGAGCTTGGAGATGACTTTATCGTTTTTTTGAAGAGACTGAAGAATTTCTTAGCCAATTATGATGCTTATAACAAAGTAGGAAGTTTACTTTTTATAGGGTAGGCTTGGCTATCCAGAAAGGTTTCGGTGCACAAATGGTTGCCTGATTACCAACCGTTCCCGTGTAAATATTTCTCTATTATAAATACTAATTTTTTTTTTATTATTGTTATTTTTATATAGAGAATAGGGAAAAGGAGTGGGAGACCGTCCAAAACCGGCGTACGGCTAGCCGGCTAGCCGTATGATCCCCACCTCACGGTTTTCCTATTTTAATTATTTTATTAATACTTTCTCTCTCCTCTGTTTCCTTCTTTGATCAAACTTTCATATCCTTGTCCTTCCATGTTTTGGATGCTCTTTTGAGCATTATTATTAAAGACACCCGCACCTTTTACTCGGGGTTTAGTCGGGGGTGCCTCATATGCCTGCCAAAATTTGGTCGGTTGTCAGCCAAGCAAAAATAATTTAAGTTCTTTCACTTCACAATTATAAATAATAGTATAGTTGTAAGAACAGATTCGTTCCACAGGGAGATATGGGTTGTTATTCGTATTTGAAAACTTAAGTAACCTGGGAGCAAAGAATGAATAAAGAGAATCAAAAAGTTTAGAATACTGGTTAAGGGTTCATCATCAATCATAAGACATGCACTTTGACTAACAATTAAAGTTGTTACTCAATCATTCATTAGCAAGAGTCCTAAAGCACCCTATCGAGAGCATACTCCAGTAAATTCCTTATGTCACCATATACCATAACGATGAATATATGAATACTACTTAGTGGACAACCTAATGCAACATGCTATTAGGTTTAATCCTCCAAGAGCCTCAGTTCTATGAATTAGACTAGTCCATGCAATAGAAATACTACGAGTAAACTATTTAACATAGGTCAAGCTTCTACTTGCAATCACACAAAGGTTTTGAATACAATTGGTAATCACAATATGCTACTTATGACAAGGTTTATCAACATTTGCGTATCTCAAAACTTAATCTAGCTGTGGAAATGCATTCAAGATCATTTAGTAGCGCTCCTAAACAAACAATCATGCAATCTACATGGCGATAATAAATCGTAGAACAAGGCAATCATAATTTGATTGAGATAACAGAACCAATATATTAATTTAGCAGCATGTTTATGATATCCGACTACATCCTTAACCAATATGAAGTGTTTAGCTAAGAAATCCATGAAAAATAATAAGAAGAAAAAAAAAGCAAACCCTAGGTTTAATCGTGATGATCAAATCCAAAATCGCCAGGCCCTAGCTCTTTTCTTCTCCTCCTAAAAAGTCTATTAAAAGATAATCCCAGAAGATCTCCGATTCTACTCCAATAGCGTCGGCAAATCTGCTCCTCTCCGCCAATGGGCTGCATCCAGTGTGCCAAAAGCCCAGCCCAAAAACCATAACTAGCTTGTCAGTTTTATGAAACTGACATCTCATACTTTTAATCCCGGCAGAATTTACTCGGAGAAAGAGGTTTCTCCCGAGTTTTCCTACGGTGGGAAAACCAATCCGTAGTTTCAACTGACTTCTCCATTCTTCTCATGTTTTCCATCACCAGCTCAAACTCTCATTTGCTGCCATCAACCACAGTCGACCACCATTAATCATCTCTGTTCTCTTCTCGAACTCTTAACTGAAACCCATGCAGCAGCTTCACGCTCTTTTCGACCTTCTCTGCATAAGTAATAAGCCACAAACCTCTTCTTTTCTAACCATCATCTCAATCATTGCCCGCAGCGAACCACAGCTCCACTGCCATCAACTGATCCACCACAGGCTCGAGAAACCTTCACCGAGAATCAATATTGCCATGATCGAGTATCATGGTTCGTCATCATCACTGCCAGCTTTAAACTCGAGACAACTCTGTCAACATCAACCTTTTCTTCTTCATTACCGAATGAATGATCACAACTGTACCATCATCTTCAAACAACAGCATCCTTCTACCACCACATATTCTCGCTGCTTCCTCTCGAGCTCCATTATTTCACCACCTAGCATGGCAGCAGCTATGTATCACCTCACTAGTACAAAAATGGGCTTAGGTGACAGTTAAAAACTGTCATCTAAATGATTATGTGACAGTTTTGAAAAATATTGGCACTGTCACCAAGCCCTTGTTACGAAAGGTCTTTAAGAAACTGTTGCGGAATCATGACTATAAGGTGACGGCTTCTACATAAGCCCGTCATTGTTGACAACTTAAGGTAACATTTTCTGTATAAAACTGCCATTAGAAACTCAGTTTCTTATTCTAAGGTAACAGATTCTTAATGAATCTGTCATGGTTGATAACTTACTGTAACAAAACTGTTATTGTAAACCCATTTTTTTTCATAGAAGACTTCTTGCGGTGACATTTTATTCGAAAAAACTGTCATGAAACAGTATGGGTTTTATTAAGAATCTGTCACACAAGTGGTATTAAGCTACCGGTTTTTTCATAAACCTACCACAGGATAAAACCATAACTATGATAACTTACAATTGCTTCCTTAATTTCCCATCCGATAGATGGTCAATCACATATGACAAGAATACATGCCAAAATAGAGGAATATATTGATTCAATAAAAATATTTCTACAGCCGCACTTGTACAAATGGCTTTTACAAAATGCTAACAATATACAAGTAATTAGCATCAACTTTCAAAGCTCACGACCCTACATACTCTTGCATAGTGGTTCTAAGTGAGACTCAACACTCTTATTCAAAAGATGATTATACCTTGTGATTTTTGTTGCACTATTAGTGTTTTCCTGAGCAGCTTTAACGTTTCTTGGGCTGGAGATTTCTGCTGAAAGTAGTTCAACATTACTGAATTTATCCTCAACTATGGATAGTTGTAGAGGCCGATAATATGTATGTCTAGGACATCCGTCACTACATTGTCAAAAAAAAGCTAAATTCAGTATATCACAATGTACTTAATAATAGATTATTGAAAACTACTTAATAATAGAATACTGAACACTGTTAGGAGCTGAATGCAGTAATATTTATGTACTCTAGTTGACAAATGACAGGTACCATTTGTGAAACACAATATATAGGCTATGATATCTTTGATTTACGTGCCACCTATAGATACCTTGGTTTTTAGTACTTCCATCTGATGAACAAGAGATGTTTCTTTCGATGTTCTTCAGTCAAATTACTTGAGAACAGGCAGGAGTGAGCCAGATCAGCACACAAGAAAAAGACCCACAGCCAACACACATGAAAAATAAAGCAAAGGGTTGAGAATTATTTGAACATTCCAATATATAACTTCTAAGTACTCATATTGACCGTATCCTATTCAAAGTATCGCTGCTTAATTATTCTACAAAGAACCCAAGTTAACAATCCAAACCATATATAGGGATCATACTGGGGAGAAACAAAACATCTTCACTTACGACATGATGGAAGCAGCATCAATTACCGCTTCAAAAAAGTTAAATAAGAATTCATGGACATCATTCTATGTAGATAATAAGACATGTGTACCTGAGCGTAATAAGATAGTTGTTCACATGCCAACCTTCTAGCTTTGATGCTTTCAACAACCAATCCAAGAAATTTCGTACCTTCAATTGTAGGATTATCAGTCTGATAGCCATCATATAGCACATTGATAATTAATCGTCCAAATCTCTGTCGAATGTTTGCAAAAATAACTAAATAATAAAGTTTATGTCGTAGAAAAAACCAATGAAAAATAGCTTCAAAGATAACTGGGGAAGTACCTGGAGCAACGCTTGAATGGAAAGTGGCTCAGAGAAACCCTCTTGCATACTTTCGACAATCTCGATCTAAAAATGTAGTTGTCATTAATTCGAAACAGAGAATATATTTAGATAAGAGTGAGCAAGAAAATAAGAAACTAAAAAGTTCCATTTTTATATGATACAACACTAGGTAGAACGATGTCCATGGTAGCACAAATTCATTTTTATATGAAATTATTTGAGAAGAACTATACCTTGTAGGAGAATCTGCAGAATCCTGGTCAGCGGAATTCTTTATAAACTTGCATAATATTATCGCGATGTCCAAGATTTCCGATCTCTTCGAAATCTTCATGCCGCAACTTGAATCTGATCACACAAAATATTAACGTCAATGAAAGTCAACATCAGTAAAATTAGATCCATTGCTGAAGTTCTCCAATAAGCTCTCTAATACCACTATACAATAGACTACTTTTGCATAGAACTTCAATCATATGAAAACAAAGACGAATTCAACAAATTTTGCAATTAGGTTCATACAAAAAGACAAAAGACCAATCCATTTTAGAAAGCAAAGATGTATCTAGTGGTGCACCGAAAAATATTGCACATCGATAAATTGTTTCTCCTGTACACATCTGTAAATGCACAAAGAGGTTCTATTTCAATTTGTATGCAAGAAACGGGTCATGTATTACCACAGCTGCTTTTTAAAAATCCATACGGAAAGAACACAAAAAATAATCAGTGTCTACATCTGAGCAATCCAAAACCTTAATACATAAACACATTGAGATATTATGCAACAAACTACAGACTTTTGACATGACAAATGGTCTGTTATTTTAGTTTGTAAGAATTCTAATTCTAATTTTGATAAGACAAACATTTCATATTCCATCTTATTTGTGGACCTTTAGATCAATCTCTAAGTCCTGGAACCTATCACTCCATCATATCCATGGACTTTTATCTAGTTCTCCACGTCCTGGAATTTAGATATCAACCTCTTGCAAGTGGGAATAAGGAATACAAACAAAAAAATCAAGACATAAACCCAAATTTTGAAGTATGAATATTCAAGAAACATTTTATTATTATAACTAGGGAAGTGACATACATTCAGACTCTAACATTAGCTAATAATGCAGCTTTAACAGAACTTGCAAGAAACAAAAGGTTAGGATCGGTTAAACATTGATCACTGAATATAGGAAACATGGAAACCACTTAATTTATTTATCTTCACACACTCCATTACCAATTTCTCGAATCACTAACCAAATCAAACCAACATTCAAAAACTTTGAACCAACAAAGAGTTACTTACAAACTACCTCGAGGGTCGACTATTGAGGCATCAAATACGAAGGCTTCACACCATGTGGATGACTAGCTTGAGATTCTACAACATCAAACAAAAATACTCAACAATTATCTTGCTATTCAAATCTAGAGCTTCATAATAAACAGGTCACCCAAATCGTAAACTAGGGGTTTCATTGAAAAGAACTCGAAAATTTATACCTTGTAAGAAATCACGTTTTTTGAATTTTTGGGACCACCATAAAAAACCCAATCAGCTAACTCAGGGCCGTGATTTTTCCCGAGAGAAAAATTCCAGAGGCTCACGAGTTTCTAATTGAGATAAAAGAGAGAGGTCTTTAAAGCTCGATTACTGCACACAGGAACAAAATTGAAAAAGAAAAATTAGAGGAAGCATCAAAGATAGTGAGTGATTGAGAGATAAGGATTGAAGATAAGGATGAAACCCTGGATTGGGGTAAAAAAAAAGATACCCCGGGTTTTGCTAAGAGAAAAGAACCATGAGAAGAGAGAGATGGGATCTTCCTATACATAGATCAGAATTGTTGAAAGAGATAAGATTTTTCATCTCTACTGGAAATAAAGAGAGATGGATGGTATTGAGAAGAAATTATGCTTAAAGCTTCTTCTTTTTGCGGTTTTCAACAAAAATGAGAGGCGAAGAAGGTGGTGCCGCTGGTCGAGAAAGGCCCACTAACAAAACAGACCACGACCAGTAGATAATAACTAATCCGGGACTCAACCAACCACTTCGTGCATTAGAAAAGGCTTTATGGTAGATTAATAACGTGAAACATACGGTTTAGTCCAAAATCTCATCCAAATATACTAGTTAGTCCACACCCATTTAACTAGATACAAATTAGCCCTTTATTTATTTGAAATATGAAAAGTACACTAATAATCCTTAATATTACAATTTAGTCCAAATATTTTCAATTTAGTCCACAATGACTTATGATGACGTCACCAATTTTAAATAATATAAAAATAGTTTTAAAACGATTAATCTTTTAAACAGATCATCAAAAATTCACAAACTTTATATATTCAGAAAGCTCTTTTCGATAGCTATAAAAAGAATACCCATATGACTATATAATTTTCACTTTTTAAAAAATTTAATTTTCACTTCATTTTTTTATGTGTACAAAAAAGTGCACCTGCACAAAACTTTTAAAAGTTTATGCAGTCAGTTTTTCACTTGTGCACCACTTTGCCCACACCTACAAAATATGCATGAAATTGGTCGTCCATATCCACCACGAGACCTACTTTTTCATGAAAATTACATTGTGCACCAATATGTATACCCCTGCAAAACATGCATGAGACCGTTAATTCACTACCACACACAAATATACTTTTCATGGAAAAGTACACTTGTGTATCAATATGTTCACCCCTGCAAAACATGGATAACATCGATCATTCATAACCACATCCTAACCTTCTTTTTCAAGGGAATTACAAGGAGGCACCAATATGTACACCCTTCCAAACATGCATAAAATCGATCATTCATAGCTGGGCACAAACCTACATTTTCATGGGAATTACACATGTGCACTAATATGTACTCCTCTACAAAACATGCATAAAATCGACCATTCATACCCACACGCCGACCTATTTTCCATGTAAAATATATTGATGCATCATGGAAAAAATCAACCATACTCGCCTACAAACAAATCTATTTCATGGGATTTACACAAGTGCACTAGTATGTACACACCTACACATATTGTATAAATATAGCATGGAAACTTGGATGGATTTGAACCATCAACCTCCGCAAACCTTATGATAGGCTTGGGCGCTCTACCATTTTGAGTATGTGAGTCCCTAAATTAGATGCATAAAAATCAAGACCAACTGATGTCAAAGGTGCATCTGGGTATAATACAGTTCTATATCATAATCAAAATGTGTACAACGACGTACACATTAACAATCAATAGGTGTAGAATTATGTACACTTTAAGAATCTGAACAACTATGTAAACTTTTAAAAATTTGGAACTGGGCATTCATTAACTTACATATGCTTGGCATTGCCTACATATGAAAAAATGACAATTGGTTGATAAATGGATTTTTAAAAACCTCTACGAACCTACAGATTGTGTCCCAATTGGTCAAGCGAGTACAAGATAGGATATTGGTCATTAAGAAAGAAGTTTTCTCATCATAAGAATGAGCAGTAGAAAACATACCTAGTATCACAGTACTGTATTATTTTCGAGCTCCTTCAAAACACTCCATCGATGCTCTGTCATATTTCCTGCAAAGATTTGACCCAGTGGTCAATCAGTTATTCAGAATAACGTAGTTTTAACCAGTGCAAACAAATTTTTCTAGTTAATAGAATATTAGTATCAATGAAGTACATAAATAAATAGTATACCTAGAATGGGATGGATCTCTTATCTTAAACTCATCTTTCTCCATGTCATATCCACAATTCCCAAAAGAGAGGCCTAAAAAATGCAAGTATAACTAACATCCTTCATAACATATTCAGTCACAACTACGAAACCATGTGTACGCAAAAAAATGAGTTAAAATTTCCTAACAGTTGAAAGCATCACTTGGTTCCCTATTTTTGAAATTGGAGCTACTTGTTACTACCGAATGTCGATATTAGCGTAATTTGATACTTAGGTGTACCACTATGTATAATTAAAAATCAACAAGTGTACAATTATGTACAAATTTCAATAGGTGTACAATTATGTACACATTGACAATAAACAGGTGTACAACTATGTCCACATTAGCAATCAATTGGTGTACATTAACAACTTTGGATCACGTATTGCCTTAAATAAAATTCACTTCCAATAAACACACCACAACAAGCTCTTATGTCAATAAAAAAAATTCCGAGAGAATATCAGATGCTACATTTTTGTATCGCTTTGAGAAAGACCAACATCAACTCTGATTTTACTATAACATCTACTAAGTGACCACTTTGAAACAAGCATTCGATGTATCTAGATGCCTAAGCTCCGATATCAATAAACTAGATGTGAATCTATACAAGCCCCTCGGGCCTTGGGATTATCTAGCATGTTAAGTACAAATCTAGAAAATGATGAGTAACTTCAGTTAAGCTAGAAGTTAGATGAACTATAGTAAAATATGGAAACAGTTACACTTAAATGCAAATCAGTTACTAAACCATGTGGATAAGGGACAAGGAAAATGCAGATTGGATGATCATTACCTACAAAATCATGCTATTGATAAAGCATTGATACAGGATTTTGAATACAAGTACACTGCGTAAAACTGGTGCACTAAAAAGTACACTGCGTAAAACTGGTGTACAAATAAATACACCTCGTATGGTGAATACAAGTTGGGTACCCAAACCTAACAGAAACTGATCATTTTTTATTTTTTTTGAATCTCCCACGTGAATGAGGACAAATGCACAAAATAAAGCCCTATAGCTATAAAGAAGCAAGAGGAGCATCTAGTATTTCCCCTGAATGCAAATTTAATTCCACCAAATTTATGGAAACTGAAACAGTCATAGTAACCCACTATTCATTATTCCCCACTTCAAACTAAACAGCTGACCCAGGGTTGATACATGTCCGTTTATCATTGCAATATGATATATCAACTAAACAAGCGTCCAACTATTGCACGTTAACTATCAACATGTGTACAACTACGTGCACATTAAAAACCAACATGTGTATAATTATGTACACATTAAAACTCAATGTGTGTACAACTATGTGCACATTAACAATTTAATAAACAAATGTGTACAAATTGGTAAGGCAAGTGTTATAAGAATCACAAGGTATTCAAGATAACAAAGTAACACAAACTTAGGTCAATTTTGCCTCAAAAAAAATCGTCACCTGATTCTCTCAGACTTCTTAGTCATAAACGAAACGTTAATAAAGTGGTATAGTGTTGTCATCTAACACCAGAGAAATGATTACTGGCAAGTCCCATTATGCTCAACTAAAGTATTTCATCGTGTTAGATCTTGCAAGTACATTATATTACTACCGTGTAGCTACTTGAGCATTCTTAAAATACATTGCGAAAACATGACCAAACCAAGCCTGAAAAACTGAAAAGGCAAAAGGTCTAAATTATCATATACAAATTCAAGAAGAAAAGAGAATTATTGTCATAAAGAGAATGACCACAAACTGAAACAAATACACACACAGTAATCTCTATATCTACTATATCTCAATAAAATTCAAATCATAGTCAAAAGAAGAATAAAATGTAACTAATAAAACAGAGTAATAAGCTTAAATCCCCCTAGACTCTGGAAGTCATTAAATTAAACAAAGTGTGACTAATAAAATGTAAGACCACCCAAGCAACCAAAGCATTACGAAAGATTATTATTTGGAGTTTCTACGTGAATTTTACAATATCATGATTGTACTTCAAACTTGGAAACGCAACACAACTACGTAAAAACTTATAATATCAAACACTTGAGATTGAGCGACAATTTCCAGTTAAGTAGCTATAATCACCTTCTAGATTTTATCAAATGAATGCACAAACATTGACTTGTTAATACCTCATGGAATTTCCAGATGCTTCAGTTCACTTAAGGATGCTTTTAAATCAGGGATTCCTTTTTATTTCACAGCTAAAAGAAAATGAAACTGCAAATAAAGATTCATTCGATACCTCTTTATAATTTTTTAAAAATTTCAGCATACATAGTGGCTTCTCCATGTATTCCTAATTGATTGCACATGTATGACATTAGTCACTACTCATTACCACTAAAAATTATATGATTAAAAATGGATAATCAAGATCTAAACTCTGCAATCTAATGCTAAATTCTTGGCTCATTCACATATATATATATATATATATATAGGATAAGGGACTAATGATTTTCAGATGTAGATGGCACTTAGAGCAACGAGCACATGGGGGTACTTCATTTCCAAGCACATTACTACATGCACCACCAAGTGATCACGAGGTTCATAATTAGGATCTGAAAACAACATCAATCAGCTAACTTACAAATGCTTTTAAATTAGGGATTTATGATAGTGTTGATGTCGGTTATATATGAAGATGAGATCAAGTTGATTTTGACAGAGAAGTTATGAATCTAAATAGAGATGAGACTAAATTCACATATATTAGAAATTGAAAGAAGAAATTAACAAAACAATGACAAAAACAATTATAGAACGCATAAAAAGTAAATTAGAACCTAGAAGAGTTGAATTAGATATAGAACTTACTTTTATTAACAGATGAAATCTTATCTTCTTCGCTCATCTCTTTCGGTTAATTGTAACTAAAATCACTCTTGAGATTTACATATCAGCGAAATTAAACAACACAAAGAATCTGAGATTTCCGTCAATTGAATGAAAGATTGAGGGCTAAATGGAGTTGAACAAACTAAATCAGAGATTTCCATGAACATTTCAAACCTAGAAAATTGAAGAAGAAGAAATCAATCAAAATAAACATTAAATGAAAACATCAAAATGCTGACATGAAAAACGAATCTGCTGAAAGAACAACATTAAATCGCCCCGTCTCTCTTTCTCTCTCCAAGATCTAAAAAATGAATAAGAAAACATCAAAGGGTAATTATGGAAGTAAGAAAAAAATGCATTTTCTAAACCGGCTGAAATTTGGACCAACTCGTAAAATCTGGACTAAACTGTTCGCGTATTTGTAAAATTGGACTAGTGAGTACTAGACCTCAGATACTAGGACTAGAGCGTCCAAAGCCAGTTATTTTGGGATTAAATGTTAATTTCTACGATTAATAATATAGTAACAGTTTTAGCCAGAACTACAAATGGAAGTGGCAGTGATTTAAAGAACTGTTACCAGAAGGTTAGACTTTCATAACAGTTTTTATCCAAAATAGTTATCATATCTTGAGAATAGTAACAACTTATAACTGTTATTATACATCACTCTATAGTATCATTTTTCTACTAAAACTATCATTGTATATTTGTATAGTAACAGTTTAAAAACATTCACCATTGTCTCCCACTATTGGCATGTGTTTTAATAAAAAAATGTTACATATATAGCATAGCCTACTCTTTTATGACAGTTCAATCGTTAACTGTCATGGTTTCTTATTGTGAACTGTCACAAAAGTCCATATTTGTACTAGTGTGTTGCAGCTTTGCATCATCTATAAGATGTTGCTGTTAAGGATATAGTTGATGTTGCTATTCAACAACCTCCAGTGTTAGAACAAAGTGTACAGTCCTCAGCAGTCCCTATTGAGAATATAGTTGTTCAGTCGCAAAGACCACCACAACAACACACCATGGTGACAAGAGCAAAGGATGGCATCAGAAAACCAATTAAGAAACTCTTCCTAGCTACAACAAAACATCCTTTGGAGCTACCTGAGTTTATGGCTCCGTCTTGTTACACTGAAGCCTCTAAAGATCCTAACTGGCGACCTCCAATGGACAAAGAATTCAATGCTCATATACGCAATGGAACGTGGAGTTTAGTTCCTTATGAGAAATGGATGAACATCATAGGTTCTAAATGGGTCTTTAGAGTAAAACAAAAACCAGATGGCACCATTGATGTACGAAAAGCTCGGCTAGTAGCTAAGGGTTACAATCAAAGGGAAGGGTTTGATTATGCAGAAACTTTCAGTCCTGCCATAAAGCCTAGCACTATTCGTCTTGTTCTGCCCATTGCAGTCACACATGGATGGAATATCCGTCAATTAGATGTTCAAAATGCCTTTCTCCATGGGGTCCTAAAATAAGAAGTGTTTATGAAGCAACCATCTGGATATGTGGATCCAAATTATCCAAATCATGTATGCAAGTTGAACAAAGCCATCTATGGGCTCAAGCAGGCACCACGTACATGGTACTCCAAGCTCAGCACCTATATGACTAGCCTTGGTTTCAAAATCTCAATTGCAGACACCTCTCTATTCATACGACAGTCACATAATGAGATCACCTATGTGCTTATTTACGTTGATGATATCATCATCACATGTTCAAATCAGTCACTTATCAACAAACTTATTACTGACTTGAATTCTGCCTTTGCAGTCACAGACTTAGGTGAACTCAGTTACTTCTTAGGAGTAGAAGTGATCAAACAAGGCAACTGTGTGATACTCAGTCAACAGAAGTACGTCTCTGATCTTCTTAAACGTACGAAAATGGAGGGAGCAAAGCCAGTAACTACCCCACTTGTAGTGAATGCAAAAATCAGCAGACAAGGAACTACACGATTTGCAGATCCAACTTTATACCGCAGTGTGTGTGGAGCATTGCAATATCTTCATCTGACCCGTTCAGATGTTGCTGTGGCTGTCAATAAAGTGTGTCAATACATGACAGATCCTTTTGAAGAACATTGGGAGCTTGTGAAAAGAATTTTACGGTACCAAAACCATACTGTGAATTATGGCTTAGTGTTACGACCATCATCTGACACTCAATTACATGCTTATTCCGACTCTGACTGGGCCGGTAATTTAGACGACAGAAGATCAACTAGTAGGTTTGCCATATACTTTGGAGGAAATCTTGTCTCATGGAGTGCCAGAAAACAGAAGACTGTTTCAAAATCAAGCACGGAGGCTGAATACAGGGGTATTGCTATTGCTACTTCTGAGTTAATGTGGCTTCAATCTCTTCTATAATAACTAGGCATTACAGTTCAATCACCCTCGTTGTGGTGTGATAATCTTGGAGCCACGTATCTAACCGTCAATCCTGTGTTTCATGCTCGTATGAAACACATTGAAATTGATTACCACTTTGTAAGAGAAAGAGAGGCAAATAAACAGCTGCAAGTCAAGTTCATCTCTACCAAAGACCAGGTAGCTGACATTTTTACGAAAGGATTGGCTAACTCACGGTTTGATTCGTTGCGCAACAAGTTGAACATTCGGCAAACTCATGCACAACTTGAGATATGTTAAGGATACAGCTATCAACATAATTATAGTTGATCCTCTGCAAGACTTTATCTCCTCATGCCTCAATTAACGCAACTAATTGTGTAATTGTAATATTCTCATTCATTGTAAATTGACCCTATTTTGGGTATGTAAATCTCTATATATTGTTGTATATATCCACCAAGTTATGTGTGGAAAATATTACCTAGAATATCTAGTTCTGTTTGTTGCACTATTTGTTTCACGTCTCTGCACATATGCGCATCACGCGCCTTTGTGTTTGGAGTTATCAGGATGTCTGCCACGGTTCATCGGGTACGTAGTTAATGTCACCTCACTTTTCCATTTTTTTTGAAGATTTCTGAGAGAGGTGCATTAAGCTTGGTGAATACTTATTTTTTGATCCTTGCCATATTTTCTCGGAATGTCCACCTTTTTTTTCCTTGGTTATAATTATGATCTACAGGTGTTTTATCCAGTCTTCATAATTTCCGCAGGATATGGAACCATTGGTTCCACTAGGTTTTCCCCTTTACTCGATACCCTTTATGTGAGTTCTTTCTTGTAAAATAGATTCCAAAATGCAATTATGAATTGCATTCGACGTAATTCCAAATCACGTCCATTCTTGGCCCACAAAATCAACAGTTAAAAAGAAACATCTAGATTTATAAATAAAACCAACCATAAGATTAAGTGCAATTCGAAATTGAAACGCAATTCAAATTTCCGCTTTCTCTTGAATTCCAAGGTATCTTCCATAAAACCTTGAAATATGCGTCAAAAAAAGTGTGGATAATCCTAATTTTGGAATCCATTAGTCTTGATATTTAACACTTTTCCAAACTTGGAATAACTTAAATTTCGGTAAAACGTGCCTTTAAAGATATGAAATGTTCATGTACATCTCGAACTTGTCACGGTTTCTCGCATGTCTTCTTAAATAAATCGACGAAGATCGGGTCTAGTACACAACAACTTCGGCTTTGCATGTAATAAGTGCTTAATTCTTACATATTTACTACTCAAATTTACATTTATTTAGTTCTTTATTTTATTCATATTTGATGATTTTATTTATTTATGCAGTTTTTAGAAAATAAAACTCTATGGACTAAAATGCGGAATTCTGTTGGAGAAATGAAGTGATTTGATGGGTTAAGCTCAAAAGGAAACATGAAGAATGATTGAGCCAGTTATATGGATATGGGCCTGTGTAGAAATGTTCCACGTCCTGTGTAGAAATGTTCCACGGCGTGTGTAGAAGTGTGTCACGGCGTGTGGAGACCATGTGCAAGATATCGATTATGATAAAGGATTTTGAAGATATTTTGTTTAATGAAGAAAATATTTCTTTATGATGTGAAGTAATGGAATATACCAAGATTTGGGAAAGAATATTATTTTTTATGGTTGGAAATAATAATTAAGATATTGATTGCAGTATTTGACACATGACACATTTTGTTTGGAGGATTTTTATATTATTTGACACGTGGCATACTTTCATTGGATGATGATGTGGTAGTAGTTTCCTCTGAAAAATATAAATACTGGTTGAAGCAGGTGGAAAATAGGAGGTTGGACGGCCAAGAGCCAACAATAGTTTTTAGGATTTATTTTCTATTTCTTCTTTTTAATTCTTTTGTAATGGAAAGCTAGCCCTCTTCACCGGGGTTGAAGATGAAGCTGTTTTATTCTGTAAGGTACTCTATTAATCTCTAGTAAAATATTTCTTTTGGGTTTAGATGTTAAATTAATTTATCTTCATTAAGCTTCTTAAACCATTTTGAATAGTCTTCGGCTATTGATCTATAATAAGTGAAGGAGATTATACCGTTTTGGTACAGTAAAAGTTGTAATTATTTTTCTTATCATAATATATTCCGAGACATGAGATTGGTTTCAATATTGTCTTGAGTGATAATAAAAAATATTCTAGAGATTAAACGGGTTTTTTACATGATTAATTCGGTGGAATCCGAAAACCCCGGTGTTCCTTTCAAATTATTTACTTTATTAGTTTTATTAATATTTTCTCAATTCATTTTATTATATCTTATTAGCATAATTTAATTGTAAACTAAAGATAACAATTTTAATCCTTGTGGAGCAAACCGTACTTGCATACTGTCCAATAGACAACTGTGCTCTTACGGTATAAATTAAAATCACATCAAGTTTTTGGCGCCGCTGCCGGGGACTAAAGTTGTTATTTTTAATTTTTATAAATTTGTAAATATTAGGATAGATTAGATTGTTTATTTTATTTTCTAGATTTTATTTGTGGGTATCTTTTTATTTTTGTTGTGCAGGTTTAAGTGCATTAAAAGTGGAAATAAAATTTGACTGCCAAAAAGTAAGCAAGAAATCCCATATTTTGTTTTATTTTTAGATTTCTATTTATTTTTGTAAACATCTATATTAGGATTCTCTAGATTTTATTTTATTGTACATAAATAGATTAATTCTATTTTATTTTTATTTTTATTTTATTATTGACCAATCAGACCAAACGGAATAATTAACACTTGGATGACAATATGTGTGTGTTCTCCACGTCTCATTCGCCTAAATAAGCGTGGAATGCAGGATCCATGGAAATTACCATGTAATCTGCTGACAAGAAGCATGCGCTTGGATCCAAAAGATCTAATCACGTTGTTACAAAAAAAAAGTTGTTAATGTTAAATGAATAAATCGACCGCTGATTCCCTTGTATATGCCAGTTGTGTTGATCTAGAATTAGGATTATCCACCGTTGTTTCCCTTATATATGCCAAGCTGTGTTGATATTAGTCCAGAGCAGTATCTCAGTCTAGTAGGAGAGGATTCGTCTTGGCAGTGGCCTTCAGACAGATATGGGAAACATCGTTCACCTTAGTCAACACCGTTTTAAATCATCAATCTCTATATTTTATTCATGTGATTTGTGTGATTCTGATTATTGATGTCCATTGTGTGACTATCTAAGTAGATCTCTGTCACCTATAAATGATTATGATTCGCATCCGGGTACTCTCTCCTGTAATCAATGAGAGTATGCCAACCAAGGAGATTCTTTAGTGTCATTCCTAAATTCTTCACAGGTATCTAGGGTTTAGAGTAAAGGTTTTGTGGGTACACCTCTTGTAAACCCTCCCGAGACTATAACCCGGCCACTAGGGTCACCTAGGGGTTTAAAGGCTTGTTGCACATGATAAGTGCAATCGCGATGCCTGCGACAATGAGTTAGGATTCTTATTTGTCTTTAGTTTGCTCGAGGACTTGCAAAATGTAGGTTTGGGGTGTGATAAGTGCTTAATTCTTACATATTTACTACTCAAATTTACATTTATTTAGTTCTTTATTTTATACATATTTGATAATTTTATTCATTTATGCAGTTTTTAAAAAATAAAGCTCTATGGACTAAAATGTGGAATTCTACTGGAGAAATGAAGTGATTTGATGGGTTAAGATCAAAAGGAAACATGAAGAATGATTGAGCCAGTTATCTGGATATGGGCCTGAGTAGAAATGTTCCACGACCTGTGTAAAAATGTTCCACAAAATGTGCAGAAGTGTGCCACGGCATGTGGAGACCATGTGCAAGATATCAATTATGATAAAGGATTTTGAAGATGAAGAAAATATTTCTTTATGATGTGAAGTAATGGAATATATGAAGATTTGGGAAAGAATATTATTTTTTATGGTTGGAAATAATAATTAAGATATTGATTACAGTATTTGGCACATGGCACATTTTGATTAGAGAATTTTTATATTATTTGACACGTGGCATACTTTCATTGGATGATGATGTGGTAGTGGTTTCCTCTGAAAAATATAAATACTGGTTGAAGCAGATGGAAAATAGGAGGTTGGACGGCCTAGAGCCAACAATAGTTTTTAGAATTTATTTACTATTTCTTCTTTTTAATTCTTTTGTAATGGAAAGCTAGCCTTCTTCACCGGGGTGAAGATGAAGCCGTTTTATTCTGTAAGGTATTCTATTAATCTCTAATAAAGTATTTCTTTTGGGTTTAAATGTTAAATTAATCTCTCTTCATTAAGTTTCGTTCTTAAACCATTTTGGATAGTCTTCGGCTATTGATCTTTAATATGCGAAGGAGATTATACCGTTTTGGTACAACAAAAGTTGTAATTATTATTTTAATCATAATATATTTCGAGGCATGAGATTGGTTTCAATATTGTCTTGAGTGATAATAATAAAAAATTATAGAGATTAAACGGGTCTTTTACATGATTAATTCGGTGGAATCCGAAAACCCCAGTGTTCTTTTCAAATTATTTACTTTATTAGTGTTATTAATATTTTCTCAATTCGTTTTATTATATCTTATTAGCATAATTTAACTGTAAACTATAAAGATAACAATTTTAGTCCTTGTGGAACGAACCGTACTTGCATACTGTCCAATAGACAACCGTGCTCTTGCGGTATAAATTAAAATACCATCCGCATGCTTGTCTCCACGTGGAGGATATATGTGTTGCCCTCACAATATGCATGGGCATATAACGGTTGATTCCAAAGCGCTGCTTACTGTTAAATACTTCATCATCTTCCCTCTAATATATGCGAATCGGCGATAATGCTGAACTAACTCAGTACCTCCAAAGTCCATGGTTCCTCAGTTTAATCTCAAAAACCAATAATTTCTTTCTTACTTGTTAATGTTTTGAATGTTTTCCGAATAAAGCATTGTTTTAATTCCAGTTTCATTTTACTTGTTTCTAAAATTTATTCATTTGGTTTTCTTGGATCGCTTTATCATGTGTAACTAATCTTTTTTGTACTTTCCTAAGATGTGTTTGCAGTTTGTGGATTCTCTCATAGCGTTTTCCACTATTATTGTTGTGTTTGTAGCGTTTGCCGACTCTGTTGTTTATGTTATTCGTTTAAATTGAATGGAAGATCTGTGATGATATTAATGGCTTTTGGTAGAAGATGATTCAGTTTCTTTTCAATTCACACACCCGGTTTAGAAGTAAAGCCCTTCTTATCTTATTTTCAAAAAACAGAATAGTTGCTTCATCTGTAATCTCAAGATCCTCGTTATTATCAGCCTTACAAAACCCAGCTGTACTTTCCTTAGGATGACTATCTCAATATCCTATGGTGTTAATACGTATATTCAGTAAAAAGGCGACAGAATATTGCAGCGTAATAGTCATAACCCTAGCTTCAAGTTTACCGGTATTATAAACTGTGTTATCACAACAATTCAGCAAAACCTAATTCTCTTAAAGTTCACACAATGAAAGAGGATAGCTCGACACAAGTATGATCTTTGGTTAACAAATTCAAGCAAGCTACTATTGATTTAGGAGATACCAGTGATGTTGTTATCTTTCAACATGACAACGACTATGAAAATGGAGATGAATAAACTATCTAGGAAGCTTCTGCTATCAGAAAATTAATAATTGAATGATGAATGAGTCATCATTTGGTCCAAAAATACATTGAGTTTACCTGGAGTTTCATGACTGCTGTAAATATCATAATAGTGGAGATTGATCCTAATATTTTTATCTTCAAGTTTAATGACTGGAACCTACTTTATAAGGTCATTGAAGAACGTTCATGGAGTATAAACAAAAAAATTCTAGTGGTCCACGACTACGTATACATGATATGATGTACTCGGAGAAACATTGGGACTTTCAACAGTTTTGGATTCAACTCAAATTCCTACTACCTGAACACATGAACGTAGCAGCAATTACAAAGATTGGAAAAATCATGGGAAAATTTGTGTCCGTTGAACCAACAGATGTCATTCCAGTTGGAAACGACCATGTGAAAGTTTGTGTTAACATAGATGTTATTAATCCTTTGAGAATGGTTGTCAAAGCTATAACTAATGCAAGTTTGTCTCGACGGATCAAATTCTTTTATGAACGACAACTGAGTTGTATATGCATTGAATTCTACATAATCAACATTGCAAAGGTGTATGTAAGGATGCTGCCAATTTTTTTTAACAAAAAGCGCATAAGAAAGACAATATCGTCCAAACCAACAATTTCTTCTCCAACTTCAAGGAAAAATTAAAAGAGTTTCGCGAAGACTACAATTTTTATACCTCCCAAGGATGGTGTCCCTATCAACATGGATTCCTTATCCAAAATAAATGATGATATTATTGAAGAAGCTATTATACTAGGTTAAAGGCTTAGAACTTCCCGTGACAATTCTCCTAATCCCACTGAAGCTGAACCTTCTTCTACCAATGCTAATATTGATGACCTCTCAAATCACCACACATCTCAAAGGTGCACACCACAAGAAGCACAAACTGAAAATGCATTAATGGAAAGTCGAGTAATTCCTACACTGATAATCATTTCTTGTATTTATTTCCTGCTTAGCGTCATTAATACTCTAATTATCCTAAATTGCTTATTTAATTTTCAAAATAGGGTTTACATTATCACTCATTTATTACATCTTACTGCTAGCATTAATTTTCAATCCAGGGTTAGCATTTTTACTCATTGGGAACATTGTTTGTCGTTGTTTATTTTCCACTACAAATAGCATCAATATCTTTTCAAACACAAGTATTATACTTTTTACTCCTATTTTTTTTGGTAAACTTATAGGTCACTTAGAATGTTTTCCTTTTCAATTCAATTCGCCCATTTTAAGTGTCTTTTGTTCCTTGTAGCTAGATTCACTCCCACTATCAGTACTTATCTTAGTACTTCTGAATCTTCTACCATGAAGATAATTTCTAGGAATGTTCAAGGATTTAATCTTCTCCCATTAGGAATCATCTTAGTGACCTTGTCTGAACTCGAAACACTGACATAATTTTTTTCTGTGAATCAAAAATAAGCCAAGTTAAGAGTAAACCTCTTTATAATCATTATTGTTAGAGCATTGCTCGGTCGAACTCGCATGCATTGCTTTCTCAAGCATGTTTGTCAAATTTAATTTTAAAACTATATGTCTTGATTTCTAGACTACTTATAGCTTAGTCTCGGACTAGGACAGTAAAGTGTAGTTGAGCTCCAGACTCCACGAAGATCATCTTACGAAGACGAAAAACTACTCAAGGAACTAGTGGAACTTCATCCGACTAAAAGGTATGTGGATACTTGAACTTATCTATCACTCAAAAGTCTACCTCTCTATCTCCTATTCTTGAGACAAAGTCGTATAAGTATGATAGTTTTCATACATACACATTTGCTATTTCGAGCCGAGTTTACTCGCCTATCTTTTTCTCGAAATATGTGTTGGTAAGCTTTCGCTTTAGCCACTTTTCATCTTAACCCGTGACGAAAGTCATGATGACGTTTCAATCTTGAAAATAGCTTTGATGGCGATAGTTGTGAATAAAGACTGTTATAACATTATAGAAGAATGTTTGAAATGTAGAGTTGAGATTACCTAACCAACTATGGATATAAGCATATATAGCGTGTTCGCACATTAGTGTATAAATCCATGTGTCGGGAACCAAGTGTGTGCATATGTGTGCATAAGGTATTGGTGAAGGAGACAGGTTGGGTACGCGTACCAGCGGAAGTTTTCGAACCAAAAATTTCTGTTGAGTTTGTAAGTTTGCAAACTGTTAAACCAAACACCTTAGGTACGTGTACCCACGGAAGTTTTCGCCCAAAAATTTCTGCTGAGTTTCTAAACTCAAATCCGGTAGCTATGGTACACGTACCCGTACGCGTACCCAAGCTGGTTATATTTCTTAAATCGGAAGTTCATGAACTTAAACAATAAATCAATAAGGAATGCAATCTTTGCAAACCGTGGCTATATTTTTCATGAATTGATTCAAGTGAATCAAACCGATTTTGTTTCAATTGTGTCTATTCATAAAGACCTAAGTAATTGAACAACTCTTCAACTAGTTCTTTTGAAGTCATTTGAACTAGTTGTGAAGAAGATGAATACGGTTAATATGAAAGTGCTCATATGACAAACCATTGGTTAACTATTTGTAAACCAACTAAGTGTACACGTTTAGGTCCGGTTAGTCAAACCTAAATGAAATACATTTCAGTTGTGTGTGACAAGCTAAGTTTCGATCTAACGGTTGAAAGATATTAGCTTGGTTAAATCAGGTTTTTCATCTAATGGTGAATGTTGAATGCTTTGTTACCAAGGTAACTTAGATTGCAAACCCTGATTTGAAAACTATATAAAGGAGACATCTAGCAACTAGAAAAACTAATCCCCGCACCTCCTGTGTGATACTAGTTGGATTTGCTAGAGTCAGTTCTCCTTTAACCTTAGGTTTCTTCTCGAGACTCTGTAGGTTAACGACTAAAAGACTTCATTGGGATTGTGAAGCCAGACAAAACTAATTCTCTTGTAGTTGAGCGATCTGATCTTGCCATTTTCTATCGTACGAGTTCAATTGAATAATTTACTTGAGATTATATCTCCGATAGGGCAAGATAAAAATAAATCGCAAATATCTTCGTCTCATCATTTGTGATTCCGCAATATCTAGTTTCCCTACCATATGATTTAGATTATTGTGAGGTGATTGACAGTTCTAGGATGTTCTTCGGGAATATAAGTCCGGGTTATCGATTGGTTCTTTTTCACCTTGATTTTATCAAAAGACGGAACAAAACTCTTAGGTTTATCTGTGGGAGACAGATTTATCTATCATAGACTTTTCTGTGTGATACAGATTTGTTTATTAAAGTCTTCGCCTTTGGGTCGTAGCAACTCTTGGTTGTGGGTGAGATCATCTAAAGGAATCAAGTGCGTAGCATCCTGCTGGGATCAGAGACGTAAGGAGCGCAACTATACCTTGAATCAGTGTGAGATTGATTAGAGTTCAACTACAGTCCGGACCGAAGTTAGTTTGTATTAGGATAATGTCTGTAGCGGCTTAATACAGTGTGGTGTTTAATCTGGACTAGGTCCCGGGGTTTTTCTTCATTTGCAGTTTCCTCGTTAACAAAATTTCTGGTGTCTGTGTTATTTATATTCCGCATTATATTTTTTTATATAATTGAAATATCACAGGTTGTGCGTTAAAATCAATCAATTAAAATATCCAATCTTTAGTTGTTGATTTAAAATGATTGACACTTGGATATTGGTCTTTGGTACCATCCAAGTTATCTCTCTTGTATTTGATAAAGACTCGCAGATTTCTATTTGTTTGAGTATAGATCAAATCGAGAGATCGAGATAATAACTCCTTGATATACTTTTTATTAAGATTGAGTTTGACTGTCTAGTTGATTCTCTTAAAAGTATATTAGAGTTAGTCCATACAAATTTCTAATTGAAATATTGGGTGAGGTTGTTTTACCCCCTCTTTTTCAATTGGTATCAGAGTAGGCAAACACGTTTAAGACCTCAAAAGTCTGTGTTTGTAAGAGATCTGACTATATGGACAAAGGTGTTATCTCTATTAACGTACCACCAGTCTTGATTCCTCAAACTACTTATGGTGGAAAATTGCTATGCGAGCTTTTCTTCAAGCACGTGATTTTCAATCATGGGTATATGTAGTTTATGGCTATGATGTTCCCGTTGTGGCAATAGGTAACGCTACTGTTCCAAAGAATATTGTCGAATACGATGCTGCTGAGATACTTGCTGCAAAGCAAAACTCCGACGGTTTGAATGCCATCATACATGCCATTACTCCAAATCTTCAGCACCATGTGTCAAATTGCACTAGGTCTAAAGATGCGTGGGATATCTTAGAAACCGTATTCGAAGGAAATATCAGTGAAAAGGAAGCTAGGCTTCAAAACCTAAATTCCGATTGGGAAAACCTTCGTATGGCATATTAAGATTCATTTGATGAGTTTAATCACAAAGTGTCTGAAATTGTTAATGCATCTTTTGCATTGGGTAAGACTATACCTGAAAAGGACATTGTGATGAAAATTCTCAGATCGCTGCCATCTAGATACGATTCTAAGAAGCATGCCATCGTTGAGGGAAATAACCTTGATAGCATTTTCATAAATACTTTGGTTGGGAAGCTAAAGATCTTTGATCACGAACATTCGTCCAAATCCAAGGATGTTGCATTCAAAACACTAAAAGACACAAAATTACTTGATAAAAGTAAAAATATGTATATCTCTGAAGATGATCACTCTGAGACGGATTCATCAGATGAAGATCTTGACAAATCGGTCTCGATGATCACAAGACAGTTTAGGGATCTTCTGTTGAATAGAAGTAGACGGTTCTCCAGAGATAAGCCAAAGGCATCAGTCAAACCTCATAATCGTATTCCTCCTAAAAATAGGGACGCTGATGAAACTGATGACGAGGATATGCCTCAGTGCTTTAAGTGTAAAGGTTTTGGTCATTTTGCAAACAAATGCCCAAATCGCAGAAAATACACTGGGAACAAAGGTCTTGCTGCGACACTTGATGAGATGTTTGACAATTATGATTCTGATGAAGACAAAAAATCAAGTGTTGCTCTTCTATGTGAAAATATTGATTTTGATAATTGTAGCAATACATACATCAATCTTGATAATCTTTTAGAAGAGAACCCAATCAAGATGGAAGAATCAATTAACCCTTCTTTTGGAAACTCTATGTTTAATGTTTCAGGATCTACTTTGTGCCTAGCAGCTTGTACTTCATAGGCGCCTGAATCATCTTATGCGTTGACATGCTCCTATTGTTCTCTCAAGGGTCATTAACTTTCAAAGTGTTTCAAGTACAAACACAAGATGATATATGTCAACAAGCTTCAACGAAGATCAGATCGTCTAGATACCAAGCTTAAATTAGCGGATAAAACAGCTGAGGTATGTAAGATCTTATATTCATCGAAGAAATTAGTTTCCAAAGATAGATTTAGACCACTAGAAAAGATAACATGGTCTAAAAATAAGGAAAGGCACGGTTCCATGAATTCCAACCAAAAAGGTCATGGTGGACAAATTGTTGTTCACCACAACACAACTTGATTGTGTTGTCATGTGCATCTTGTCTCATGTGCCTGTTCGAAAGAGACAAGATCTTGCACACCCCAGGCTTTAAAAATAAAAAAAAATTAGTTTTGTTTTTAGCTTTGTGTTGTTTGGTTTTTGGAATTCCTCCATATCACTGTTGATATTGGAAAGGATCGTTTTGCCAAAAGAAGAAGGTTATTATCGACAATTCTACTCTTTATAGGGTTGTGAGTTGGACGTGTACGAAACTGTTTAAAGGTTTCGAAACCCTACATTCCTTTTTCCTTCTCTGATACTCTTTATATCTTAAGACTGCTTGTTGAGATTGTGAATTCCTCTTACAAAAAACCGGTTGCATAAGGGTACTCCAAGCATCATGTCTTCTGATGGAAAATATATCAATATGATTGTTAATCCATCAATCACCAAGGAAAAAGAGAAATCTCCTTTGTCTCCAACTTTGAAAAGAAAAAGAAGGAACGTGAGGAAGCCAAGAGAAGTTCCTTCTAATTCTCAGAAGTTTTCTGATGTACTTGAAGAGTTGAAGCTGGTAAGAAATCAACAAATAAAGGATTGCGTTTTAAGATCGTTAGAAATTCAGAAGGCCCTGGTTCGACATCATCAGCCAAGACGGTTTATTGGTATTGACTCCTTCCACCATGAACCATATGTACCAATGGCTGTTGACGACAAGGAGTTCGGGGACGATAAGGAATTTTTCGAAGATCTTAATGTCTAGTGAAACTTCTTAAGAGAATTTTTATTCTTGTTTATGGTTAAGAAGGATAACTAGGGTTTGGAATAGCCATTATTGTGAGTACACATAGCTATATCCAACGTTTTCATCTTGTAATGTTTTTAGATTTATTTGTTTAAATTCTAAAGTGATTTGGAATATGATGTTTGTAGTATTAATCTTTATGGTTTTATATATTGCAATATGTTATGGGAAATGTGTGTTTGCGTCCGTGAACTATTATTGTCCCATACGATGTCAAAATTTATCTCTTTCGTATGTCGATATGCATGTATTGATACAAGATCGATGAACTTTTGACAAACAAAAGTTAATCCTATTATGTCAATTCTTTGATGGAAGATAGGTTAAAATCTTTTGTTTACAAAGATTATGTCTATTATATGTCGTTATGCAAATAGTGATGAAGATAGAATGAATCTTTGTATATTCCGCAGTATTGATCTTCCCTGATCCATATTTTATGTATATACTGTGCGGCTCCATAAGTCTTCTTATGTGAGCATTTCCAACTAAACAAATCATAGATTCGTTTGTGATTAATTTGGTTGTGTATTCCGATTAAATTAATCATGGGTTCTCTTGTGATTAGTTTAATTGAGAATTTTTGGATACAAAATCATTTCTTTTGTAGTTTTTGGTGTCCAAAGAAATCTTTCTTTTCTTGTAAAAGTAAGGTCGCTCTTGTTGTTCTTTCGGGAATGACATCAAATGGGGGAGAGTTCTTTTGAACTTGCGCTTAATTTCCATATCTTTGTGGGGAGTACGGCTGTGGAATATTTTAGGAGTTATCTTGTATCTTTATAAACTCCTTGATGAATGGATTTAGCTTCGGCTTTATGATTGCATCTAAACAAAGTTGATATGTACTTTTCTTTGGTCTTGAAGCATCTCCGTGGAAATTTCATTAGGATCCCATTTTCGTACCTTTGCCAATTTTATTGACAAAAAGGGGGAGAATAATATGTAGTTCACACTACAAATACATATGGTTTACGTGTTTTACGGATCTTTATGTAAGGGGGAGTGGTTTTCATGTTGAGTTGAAAGTATTGACTAAGGGGGAGTGATACATATCACCATATTATTGTTGTCGAAGTTGTGATATAAGAACTTTGATACTGTGTAATAATACTATGACACTGTATAACAATGATCGAGAGCTTTTGTTTTCTCATTTTTATGGCTACGGATCTTCAACAACTATGATGCTGAACTGAACTTCTATGCAATCATGGGATTACTTGGAGAGACGAAGTTTTCGAGTAATGTTGAAGCACCAAGGAGATCAAGCATGTGGACGAGAAGCTACAAAGTTTTATTTATTTTGTAATCCATATGTGTTGATAGTTTTGCCACTAAAATTGACAAAATGGGAGATTCTTAGAGCATTTCTCGGTCGAACTCGTATGCGTTGCTATCTCAAGAATGTTTGTCAAGTTTAGTTGTCAAAACTATATGTCTTGATTTCTAGACTACTTATAGCTAAGTCTCGGACTAGGACAGTAAAGTGTAGTTAAGCTCCAGACTCCATGGCGATCATCTTACGAAGACGAAGAACTACTCAAGGAAACAGTGGAACTTCATCCGACTAAAAGGTATGTGGAGACTTGAACTTATATATCACTCAAAAGTCTACCTCTCTATCTCCTATTCTTGAGACACATCGTATAAGTATGATAATTTTCATACATACACATTTGTTATTTCGATCCGAGTTTACTCGCCTATCTTTTTCTCGAAATATGTGTTGGTAAGCTTTCGCTTTAACCACTTTTCATCTTAACCCGTAACTAAAGTCATGATGACGTTTCAATCTTGAAAATAGCTTTGATGACGATAGTTGTGAATAACGACTGTTATAACATTATAGAAGAATGTTTCAATGATTGAAATTCAGAGTTGAGATTACGTAACCAACTATGGGTATAAGCATATATAGTGTGTTCGCACATTAGTGTATAAATACATTTTCCGGAAACCAAGTGTGTGCATATGTGTGCATACGGTATTGGTGAAGGAGACAGGTTGGGTACGCGTACCAGCGGAAGTTTTCGAATCGAAAATTTCTGTTGAGTTTCTAAGTTTGCAAATTGTTAAACCAGACACCTTAGGTACGCGTACCCACCGAAGTTTTCGACCGAAAATTGCTGCTGAGTTTCTAAACTCAAATCCGGTAGCTATGGTACACGTACCCGTACGCGTACCCAAGCTGGTTATATTTCTCAAATCGGAAGTTCATGAACTTTAACAATAAATCAATAAGGAATGCAATCTTTGCAAACCGTGGATATATTGTTCATGAATTGATTCAAGTGAATCAAACCAATTTTGTTTCAATTGTGTCTATTCATAAAGACCTAAGTAATTGAACAATTCTTCGACTAGTTCTTTTGAAGTCATTTGAACTAGTTGTGAAGAAGATGAATACGGTTAATATGAAAGTGCTCATATGGCTAACCATTGGTTAATTATTTGTGAACCAACTAAGTGTACACGTTTAAGTACGGTTACTCAAACCTAAATGAAATACATTTCATTTGTGTGTGACAAGCTAAGTTTCGATCTAACGGTTGAAAGATATTAGCTTGGTTAAATCAGGTTTTTCATCTAACGGAGAATATTGAATGCTTTGTTACCAAGGTAACTTAGATTGCAAAACCTGACTTGAAAACTATATAAAGGAGACATCTAGCAACTGGGAAAACTAATCCCCACACCTCCTGTGTGATACTAGTTGGTTTTGCTAGAGTCGGTTCTCATTTAACCTTAGGTTTCTTCTCGAGACCCTGCAGGTTAACGACTGAAATACTTCATTGGGATTGTGAAGCCAGACGAAACTACTTCTCTTGTAGTTGAGCGATCTGATCTTGCCATTTTCTATCGTACAAGTTCAATTGAATAATTGACTTGAGATTATATCTCCAATAGGGCAAGATAAAAAGAAATCACAAACATCTTCGTCTCATCGTTTGTGATTCCGTAATATCTAGTGTCGCTACCATACGATTTAGATTATTGTGAGGTGATTGATAATTCTAGGCTGTTCTTCTGGAATATAAGTCCGGGTTATCGATTGGTTCTTGTTCACCTTGATTTTATCAAAAGACGGAACAAAACTCTTAGGTTTATCTGTGGGAGACAGATTTATCTATCATAGACTTTTCTGTGTGATACAGATTTATTTATTAAAGTCTTCGACTTTGGGTCGTATCAACTCTTAGTTGTGGGTGAGATTAACTAAGGGAATCAAGTGCGTAGTATCCTGCTGGGATCAGAGACATAAGGAGCACAATTGTACTTTGGAACAATGTGAGATTGATTGGGGTTCAACTACAGTCCATACTGAAGTTAGTTTGTAGTAGGCTAGTGTCTGTAGCGGCTTAATGCAGTGTGGTGTTCAACCTGGACTAGGTCCCGGGGTTTTTCTTCATTTGCATTTTCCTCGTTAACAAAATTTCTGGTGTCTGTGTTATTTCTATTCCGCATTATATTTTTTTATATAATTGAAATATCACAGGTTGTGCGCTAAGATCAATCAATTAGAATATCCAACCTTTGGTTGTTGATTTAAATTGATTCGCACTTGGATATTGGTTTTTGGTACCATCCAAGTTATCTCTCTTGTATTTGATAAAGACTCGTAGATTTCTATTTGTTTGAGTGTAGGTCAAATCGAGAGATCGAGATAATAACTCCTGATATACTTTTTATTAATATTGAGTCTGACTGTCTAGTTGATTCTCTTAAAAATATATTAGAGTTAGTCCATACATAGTGCTAATCAAAATATTGGGTGAGGTTGTTAGACCACCGCTTTTTCAATTATGAATACTATAATCAAGCTTACATTGATCCCATTGGATTATTTGGTGGTTTAGTTTTACTACGGAAGAATGACTTCACATGTGATATTGTTGACTCTAGTAATAACATGTTCAACCTTGTTATTCAGTATGATCCTAGCAAACCTGAGTACTTGCTTACTTGTATATATGGTTTCTCTAACTATACTAAAAAGAAAAAACAATGGGAATGCATTCGTGAATTTAGAGGACATTGGATTTGTTGGTAAAGATTACACTTGGACAAGTAACAACTTAGCTACTGGCTCTAGAAGATATAGAATAAACATGGATATAGGCAATTGGGATTGGAGTGTTAATTTTCCAAATTCCAAGCTAATGCATCTTACACAAGTATGCAGTGGCCATAGTCATATCATGGTTGATACAGATGCCACAGTACCTAAACGTTGGAAGCCTTTTAAATTTTTCTTTACATGGTTAAATAATGATTCTTGTGTTTCTGTCAATGAAAATGCATGGAATACTGCTTCTAGTTCAACAGGTTTTCAGTTGGTTAAGAAACTTCAAACCACTAGGAAAGAGTTATCTGTTTGGAACATGAAATTTTTTGGTTATATTAACCAAAAATTTGATAATTTACAACAAGAATTGAATTTTCTTCAAGCTCAACCAACAAAGAGCTAGATAAATGTCACAAGAAGAAGAATGATTTCTATCAGCAGAAATCAAGGGATCACTTCATTAAAGACATGGACCATTGAAAATGCTGGGGTACCAAAATACACCACCAACTTTTTCTTAGGCAATATGTATGGACAAACTCAATACAATTCCGAGAGTTCCTTGATTATTATATAGAGTTATATCTCTCTCCTTCTCTATTTCGATTAGAACGTTTACGGAATAAAATCCTTGAACCTAATCACAAAGAGATTACTTGGACGGTACCAAAGACCAATTCCAAGAATCAATCAAGTCGTATCCAACAAACTAGGTCGTATGTATCTACCACGATTGATTAACTCACAACCTGTGATATTTCAATTACAAAGATAAATAATATAATGCAGAAAAAGAAATAACACAGACACCAGAAATTTTGTTAACGAGGAAACCGAATGCAGAAAACCCCCGAGACCTAGTCCAAATTTAACACCAAACTGTATTAAGCCGCTACAGACACTATCCTACTACCAATTAACTTCAGACTGTAATACAATCGCGCTACTTACGCCTCTTGAATCCCAGCAAGGCTCCGCGCAATTGATTCCCTTAGCTGACGTCACACTAACTAAGAGTTGCTTCAACTCAATTGAAGACTTTAAACCAAATCTTCCTCCTACAGAATAAGCATATATATGATTTCCTTTACAATCAAAAAGTTTGATGAAAGGTGCAGGAAATCGATAACAATAGACAAATTATAGCTTACTTCAAAATCTGGACTTATAATGCAACCCCCAAGTGCAACCTAGATTATTATTTACCTCACAAGGATAAACCTTGTGGAATCAACAAAGTTTAAGACGAAGATAACTTTGATAATTTCTATCTATCTTGATCGAGTGAGCAGCTCAACAATCAATCAAGATCAGGATACTCGAGTTATCAAGGAAAGATAACTAGACATATCTTCACGAATCCCTATGAAGTCTTTGTAGTTGCTAAACCTTAAAAGGTTTAGGAAGAGGACGACTCTAGTTTTAACTAGGACACACCAAAAAGTAGTGTCAGGATTCAAAGACCCCAGTTGCTTGAAGTTCCCTTTTATAGACATTTAAAGCATAGGTTGCTTTAGGTTTAAGATAAGATAGCTTTGGAACCAAGCAAACAATATCCACCGTCAGATGAATCTTTGAATCTGATTTACATAAACAGGATATACACTCCGGTTATGTGAAACCGTAACCGAATCGTGAATAAAGACTATGTTCAAGGTGGTTAGCTGAAACTAGTCGATTTGAACTTAAAAGCTTAATTTTCATTGTCTTGAACACCTATGACATTAACCTTGAGTCACAATTATGTGATCCAATAAGTCTAGTGTTTTTAAAGAATTGATCAAATGCTAACTATCTTGTAGAAATAATTTAATTGCACTTGGAAATAATTAACATGGTTAGTAGGTTTACAAAGTACAAATATCATAGACGTTCGTAAGTCGGTTCAGTCACAGTACGTATACCGGTTTATAAGCTAACAAGCCAAACCAAAGTTCCAGAGTTAACAGAACTATTTAGGTATGTGTACCGGTATGGATATACCTTAAGACTATAACCAGTTGCGGAGTCCACATAACTATTTTGGTACGTGTACCGGTTTGGATACACAACCGAGTTCGGGAAGACAAAACTATTTTGGTACGTGTACCAGTTTGGATACTAACCCGGTTCCGTGACCACAATTCATAAATGGTTTGCATACGAGTATGTGTACCGATCCGGTTCACGAGTTGAACAGATTTTTACATGGTGGGCATAAGAATATGCGTACCACAAATCTGCAAGTTGATATATAGCTAATCCACTACGTGTACGGGTACATGTAATACGGCTTCGGACTTATAACAGTTTTCACAGTTTGTAAGACTGATAGCACTGTCTTGTATCCGAATCTATAATAGTTTTATATTTCTCTCTAAATCGATTCGAAACATTCCCGAATAACATTAATGACACATATCATTGTTCCGGGCTATTTTCGAATGATAAAACTTGAATCATGATTTTGATTCCGAATAATAAATTGTCCTTAACGGAAATTCATCAAGGATGAACAAATGTTCATTAAGCTTAGTCATTATATTTCGAGAACTGATTATCAAGGATTCAAGATAAACTTGACTTGAAATTCTTGTATATGCATAATAGTTTAATTAGTTATGCGACATCGTCTCAATGGTAGAAAAGTGAATATAACTTGAGAAATAGGCAGCTCAGTCTTCACTTACCTTTTGGTGGTGAAGTTCTCCAAAAGCTTCGGTTGATATTTTCCTTCAAACTGTAGGACGCAATGATGACTTCCATGATCCACTGTTTCTCAACTACATTTCTATCCTAGTCCGAGACTTAACTAATTGTAGACTAGAAATCAAGATATAGTTTTGACAACTAAATTTGACAACAAGCTTGAGATAGAAACACTTATGAGTTCGACCGAGAAATGCTCTAACAACCATTACAGCAAATATTTCCACGGCAAGACCAACAGAAAGAAAGCAAGAAACAATATTGACTATATTCAAGATCATAACAGCAATTGGTTGCACACTAGGTTCTCTTCATCTCACCGAGCACTTCAAGAACATAAGTACTTCTACTAATCCAGTGCTAGAATAAGGTTCTTTCATCATTATTCCAACAATCATTACAAAAGATGATAATTCCTTGCTGACAAGACTTCCTTCTCATCAAGAAATTTTTGATACTCTTAGGTCCATGGAAAACTGGAGTGCATCAGGCCCTGAATGTTTTCAAGCAGGTAACTATAAAAGTCAATGGAATATAGTGGGTGAAGATGTATGCTAGATGGTTACTAGATTTTTTGAGTCTAAAAACATTCTAAAAAAGATTAACAAAACTTATATATATATATATATATATATCTTATACCCAAGAACAAGAAACCAACTTGTGCAGCTGACTATAGACCAATTGGGTTGTGCAACACTTCTTATAAAATAATTTCCAAGATTCTTGTTAATAGGATGAAGCCTCTTATGGAAAAAATTATCTCTTCATTTCAGGCAACCTATGTTTCTGGAAGACTTATAAGTGACACATAGTGATTGCTCAAGAAATTACTCATTCGATGAAGAAAAAGAAGGGTCAATCTGGTTAGTTTGCTTTAAAGCTGGATATGTAAAAAGCTTTTAACATGTTGGAATGGAGTTTTCTAATGAAGGTTCTCAGATATTTTGGATTTGGTGAAGATTTTTGTGATCTAATCTCTCAATGCATCAACACTACTTCCCTTTTTGTCATGCTCAATGGTTCTCCCTGTGAAGAATTTCATTCTACGAAAGGAATTATCCAAGGTGACCCACTGTCACCTTATGTCTTCATACTTGCCATGGAATTTCTGTCCAGAAAATTTATTTCAGCTTAACAGAACAAAACCATCAAAGGTATTAAAGTGGTTACACATTCTCCATCCATTAATCATCTGTTATTTTCAGATGATTGCTTGATTTTTACCCAAGCAAATTTGTCTTCAGTTAATCATTTATTTGATCTTCTGCATGTTTTTAGTTCTCAATCTGGGAAGCTAATCAACTTTGAGAAATCTTCAGTGTATTTCAGCAAACATATTAAGCCAGAAGTTGCTGAAACTCTCACACATATTCTTGGAGTTAGTACTATAACATCCAAAGAAAGGAACCTTGGTCCTCCTCTCATTCTTGGTCATTCTAAAAAAGAAGCTTTTAAATGCATAGAAGAGAATTTTCAGAAAAAATACTCAACATGGTCTTTTATTTCTCTTACACAAGTAGGTAGAACAACTATGGTTAAACATGTTCTTAATTCTGTACCTATATATCAAATGGGTACTTTTAAAATCCCTTCACAACTGGTCAACAAACTCAACACCATTTAAAGGAAATTCTGGGGTTATACTTCTTTTAATAGAGGATTAAATCCTATAGGTTGGAACAAAGTGTGCAACCCAGAAAATATGGGAGGTTTGGCTTTCAGGGACCTAGAAATGCTTAATCTAGTATTTCTTTCCAAATTATCTTGGAGACTCTGCACTGAAAAAGATTCTCTTTGGACTCAAATTATGGATAGCAAATACTTCAAGAATGGATACATACTTCATCAAAAGGTAGAGGCTGAGAACTGTTACTATACATGGCATGGAATCACAAAAGGTCTTACGATAATTTAACAAAATTTCTTCATGGAAGTAAATAATGGTAAGAAGACAAAGATTTGGCTTGACAGATGGATACCAGGATTAACGGAACCACCAGTTTCAGTGAATGACTTTCACAGATTTTATCAGGATGTGGAGGAGTTACTTCTACCAAACACCAACACTTGGAATATTGATCTCTGGACTCAGCTCTTTGATCCAGATATATCTCTCAAAATTCAAGGTATCTTCATGGATACTTCAAAAGAAGATGTTATGGTTTGGATGCCAACAAAAGATGGGAGATTTTCAGTTAAAATTACTTATAAGATGCTCACCATGAGTGATGGGAATATTCAAGTAAATGGAAGGATAATACAAAATTCAGTCTGGAAAAATTTGTGGCAGACTAACATAGCTCACAGAATCAAAGTCTTTGCTTGGAAAAGCATCCATGATATTCATACAACAAGATCCAAAATAGCACTTCCATTGATTCTCAATGTGGAATATGTGTCAGCAGTGTTGAAACAATAAAACACCTACTATTTGACTGCAATCACTAAAAATTTGTCTGGAGAGGTGTCAGTATCGATATTGAAGAAGAAAATGATTGTTTAATAGTGCTTCAGAATGGACAAAAAGTTGGTTCTCTGGCAGCCACAAGACTCTAGATGAGAAACGGCTTTACACACTAATGATTGGGGCTTCGATTCTTTGGAAGGATAGATGTGATTATCTTTCAGGGAGTATATATCTTAACCCTTCTAACTCTGTGCATAGAATTCACTTCCATCTAAACTCTCATTTTCAGAATAATGACATGCTTACCCCCAACACTCCATTGATTGCATTATCTCGTTGGAAACCCCCTATGCAAGGCACTTTTAAGTTCAACGATGATGACTCATTTGACTATGACGCTAACCAATATGGTACGGGCATTGTGCTCCGAAATTCTACAGGTAATTGTGAAGGACATTAAAGGATATTACACAGATGGAGTTCTAAGTCCAAATTCTACAGGTAATTGTGAAGCTTTAATATGGGCAAAGGAGATGCAACTAAACAGGATACACATTGAAGCAGATGCTAAGCTGGTGATTCAATCAATAATGGAGAATTCTCTTTTGATTATTAAACATCTAAGTTTAGCTTTTGATTATTGTAAGTTTTCCTTTTTAGTCGAGACGACACTCATGTGGCTGATGCTGTAGCTAAATCTGTTTGAGAATCAACAACTTCATGGCATTGTCTCAATAACTTTCTGGATGATATTTGTAGTCTCTTAACAAGAGACCAAAACAGTTCATCTCCTTCATCACTAAAAATTTCTTTTTATATATTAAATTAAAAAAAAAACAAAACAAAAAACAAAAACAAAAACACAAAAAAAACGAAGAAAAAAAACGCTGCTTACTTGATGATTTTTTTGAAGTTGTATATTTGTATAGGTAATTGCTGCTTGACTCTATCAGATGTCTAGTTGGGATATAAATTTGTTACATGCTCGGCTTTCTTGTGTGTCCATGAAGTGCTTGGTACATGTGTGTTAAAATATGCAGTTGTTTGAGTTTTTCTTTGGATATTGTATACACCATAAAACACCTTGACACGTGGAGGGAGATTAGAAGCTAGAGCAAGATAATAATAAAGCAACGCAATACACTACATCAATTCTAAGAGTGCTTATAAACTAAGCTAATGTCATTTTTGTAATAAAACAAGTATCCCTTTTCCCTATAAAAAGAGAGAAGATAAGAAGGAAAGGGGGGCAAATATTTGGTTGGCTGAGAAGGGGAGTAAGAAATCCACTACCTCTGAAGAGAGGAATAATAGCTAGATTGGTTTGCCAACTTCATTCCACCTTCGTTTTACCTTCGTTACTAAAAACCTCCACTGAACTCCATCTCTAGTGGAGCTACAGGACCTCTGTAATCAAACCCAAACTTAATAAAATTGTTACTATCATTACCCCGTGGATGTAGGCATAGCAGAACCACGTAAGTCACTTGTGTTTATGTCTTCTTACATTCCTGCACTTTATATCTTGTTTGTTATTCTCTAATTACTTCTTATTTTTCATATTGCTATATCATTTTGATCAATTGATTGTGACACTAGAAAAATGGTGTTCGCGATTTGGCGCTAGAAACAGGGAATGGGTAAAGAATTTATTCTACCTATTCCAGATCTATTAGCTTTTTAACAGGGTGTTAGTCCTCAATGGAGTTGGGGGAGTTGGTTGTAGTTGTGTTTTTTCCCGTTAGTCGTGAGGGAGTTCGAGGGAGTCTCTCAAAATCCCCGTTAGTCGTGGGAGAGTTTAGAAGAGTCTCCCAAACTCCCTAGAAAAACCCATTAGTCGTGGGGGAGTTTGAAAGAAACTCTTAAACTCCCTGTTAGTGGTAAAAATTAGAATGATAGGGAGTTTTTTTTTTTGGGAGTTATACGGAGTTTATAGTGTATTTTTGCCTCACTCCAAATCTCTCAAAAAAGTAGAGATTTTGGAAGAGTCTCTCAAACTCCCTACACTCAACACACCAAACTCTCTCAAACTCCCTATACTCTCTTACACTCCCTCAAAATCCCCAAGATTCAAAATACATTAAACTCCCTCCAACTCACTCGTGGACTAACCCCCTGTAAGCTTTTTATTCTTTGAAATTGGTCTTCATTTTCCTATTTCTTTCACTTGAGATTTGTTTTGATTCGGTATTCTCACATGGAAAGTCTAGTTAGGTACCATTCAATTAACGAATACCATATGAGAACACCTGTATGTCAACTTTTAAGTTTTTATTTTCTGAAATTGGATTTCAATTAAACAAGTAACCCGTTATAGGGGCGGCATGGTTTATTAGAGGGGCGACATTCTAATAGGACAAAAAGGGTCATTACATGATCATTCGAGGTGTCCCTTATAAAAAAATACTGGAAATGACAAATTAACCCTCATAATTGATAACCTAGTTTAGTGATGATAATCAAGTTTAGTGTTAATGATTAATTTCACATATATTAACTCAAAATCAAAACCAAAATCAGATTTTTAGAGTTAAAAAAAATTTAGAGGAGAAGGTCAATCTCAATCAATTGAAGAAATTAACCAACAAAATGAAGAACCAGAACCTGAAAATGACCGGGTATACTTCTAAATTAGTCCCAACTAGCTTTTTGTTGCTCAAAGTTATCTAAAGTACGTAAAAAATTCAATTTTTTTTACATTTTCAGAGCTAATTACGGTTGGAATTTTGCTCATAACCAACCGTAAATCGAAGTTACGGTTCATAAAAGATGAACTACCAACCGTAACTGGTTAAATTTGAAGAAAACTCAATCGTAAAACCAGTTACTGTTGGTAAATAAATGCTCGATACCAACCGTAACTCACAGGGGGTTAGTCCACGAGTTAGTTTGGGGGAGTTTAATGTATTTTGAATCTTGGGGATTTTAAGGGAGTGTAAGAGAGTGTGGGGAGTTTGAGAGAGTTTGGTGTTTTGAGTGTGGGGAGTTTGAGAGACTCTCCAGAAATCTCTACTTTTTTGAGAGATTTGGAGTGAGGAAAAAATACACTATAAACTCCCTAGAACTCCCCAGAACTCCCCCAAAAACACCAACTCCCTATCATTCTAATTTTAACGACTAACAGGGAGTTTGAGAGTTTCTTTCAAACTCCCCCACGACTAACAAGGTTTTCTGGGGATTCGGGAGACTCTTCTAAACTCTCCCACGACTAACAGAGATTTCGAGAGACTCCTTTGAACTCCCCCACGACTAACAGGAAAAAACCAAACTACACCCAACTCCCCCAACTCCCTTGAGGACTAACACTCTGTCAGTTACGGTTGGTAACCAAATGCCCGATACCAACCGTAACTGAAGAGAATTCTCAGATATAAGAACATACAGTTGGTAATTGAACTATTACCAACCGTAACAACATCAAAATATCCAGTTACGGTTCGTAATTGAGTTTAGATCAACCGTAAACTCACATAAACCCAGAAATTTCAATTTTCATCTAAAACCCTAATTTTTGATAGAAATTAAACTTAAATCGAACAAAATAAACCAAATCGTAACTGGGTTTTCAAAACATACCTCATATAAGTCATTACACTACATTTGATTAATTTTCGAATCGTCGATTAACGAAGACGATGAAATTTTGAGATTTAATGGAGGTTACGGTTGATGGGAGGAGGAGAAGAGAAGAAGAAAGAAAACAAATTTTCAATTTAGCTTTGATTTAGGTTAAAAAATGGGGGTAATCTAGTTAATTTACACCCTTATAGGACATCCCCTAACCAACTAGAGGGACATTACTATCACACTGCCGCCCCTCTAATAAACCATGCCGCCCATATAACAAGTTACTTAAACAAAATCCAACTTTTCTCATTCCCGGAGTATTCCAGTAAAGACCCTACTTTGGCGGATCTCCCTTTGTTTTTTACTTTTGTGATTTCTACTCCCTCCGTTCCATTTTAAATGATATTTTTAGAGTTTTCATGCAGATTAAGAAATGGAGAGATATAAAGATTTTCCATCTATACCCTTAATAAAAGTCTTCAAGCATTAATTGCTACCAGTGTATTTAAAAATAAACTTATAATTCAAGGAAAAATATAAGGGTATAATTGGTAATTTTATGAAAAAATATAAAAGCTTTCAAGTACGGTGAAACAAAAAAAATAACCCTAAAACAATTTAAAATTGAACCGAGGGAGTAATTGTTAATCCTTGCAGCTGTTGTATCACCTCCCCTTTTTATTTGCATAAACCAGCACCATTTAATTATTTGGTATTCCTTTTTGCTTCATTTTTTGTTTCCAAATTGCAGGGACTAGATAGCGACGGATACCACCATCGGCGGACCAACTCCGACACCGTTTTTAGCAGCTGCATCTTCGAGTTGCACTCAAGGTTCTTGACGAAGTACCCAGCTAAAGAAAGGGAAAATTTTCAACGAAACCTGAAGAACAACTCGATGCTGTGCCGATGAATACGACCCCAAGCTTGCAGTGGTGTTTGATGGAATGCCAAGCAAAAGGACAATGGAGCACGACTGGAGGGGCTTGCACAGTTGTATTTCAACTCGAACTTACAAATCTGATGACAATGATACAAGTTCTGATGCCGATGATCCAAGTGAATCCGACGCTGTTGCTGTTAGAATCAAAGTACGATAATGTTGCTCTGTTCCGATGATGAGAGCCCTGGCCAGCCCGATGATGTTGCACTGGTGGAAATACGAAGCTAAAAGACCAAAATCATCGCCTCAGAGAACAATTATGTCTCCAAGCTCGTCCAACTGCCAAAGCTAAAAAATGATGGAATAGGACGAAGCGTTGAGAATTCGCAGTTCAATTCAAGAGATTACTGCAAGTTTTTCTGTTCATCTTTTCGCAGGTCTGCGACCAACAGCAAGGTATCTTCGGTGATGCAACGATAATAAAGATTCTTCGGTGTAGCTTCAGTCATCGCTCCCACAGTTCAGACGAAAGACCCAGCAATCCAAGTATCAGTTTTGCAGTATCAGAAGTACAAACACAACTACTCAGACCTCCCACCAGTTCAGAACGCAATAAGGCATACATTTTGAACCAGATACAGACCAGCTTAAACAGCTCAATTCGTAGAGAGAGCAGCAGTTCAAGTTGGAGATTGGACCTACATCACAACAAAAGACATACGAAGACCTGTGACGATGATGTCAAGCCTTGCAACGACGATAAGCCAAAGTCTTGCTACGATGATTCAATATCCGGTGGAGATGAACCAAAGTCGTACACACTTTGGTACAAAGTCGATGGTACAATGAGCCAAGGCCCGAAGACGATGACGGTGTAAGGTCCAAAGACGAAGACGATGAGCCAAAGTCTTCTCACGACGATCTAATGTCCAACGACGACGACGATGCACGTTCCCGAACAGAAGCTATTCGACATGAAGGATCAACCGACGTAAGAATCCCAAGGGAAAAAGGAGATCCAGAGGAGCGAAAATCAACGCGGGTACCTGACCACATTGTTTATCCACTAAAAGCTCACCAATAAATGGTTTAACTCGATGTGAAAACGAGATACAGCCACTGCTGACCCACCTTTGTTGCTGCCACAAATAGAAGATCCCAGTTCGAGTGTATAACAACAACACTATGATATGAAGTTTATTGCTGACGATCCCAGAACCCGACATACAAAGTATCTCGTAGTTCAAAACCCGAAGACGGCGTGCCAAAGTCTGAGACGACGAGCTAAAGCCAAGAGATGACGAACCATAATAGATGACACCGCAAGTCTGATGTCGATGAGGAAAAAACCCAAAGCTCAGTTCATCCGGTACCATGTCTGTCGCGATGATTGCTCCCAGTCTGATGCAAAGTTTTGTGACGATGTACCAAAGTCCGAAGACGATGAACTAAAGTATGATGTCTAAGATGTAAAGACAGACGATGATGTCTAGTCACGTGACGATGATGCAGCCCCGCTTCCGATGATACAGCCCCGGTACAAGTTAGAATGCCAAGCTAAGAGAATGAAGCTAAGTTGCAGTCCAGCCTAAGCAATGATTTCCCAAGAAGACTTCCCACCAAAGGGATTATTTGTTATTTTTTATCGGGTCTGTGACTTATGACTGGACGAATTTATCCACCTAAGGCAATTGCGCGAACGAATCGACGTATTACTGAAATGGATGGACATGTAAAGCCTGTTACTGGAAAGAAATTCTTTCATTTTTTATCCTATGATCTTTGCATACATGCCAAAGACCCAAAGAAATCCATGTCCAACACGATGATAGCACCCATTCTCATAAGTGATGACATCTCCAATTCAGTCGAAGGTTGCTGCAAATCTGACGTCGACAAGGGTGGAAAAATCTCAATATAACCTGACGCATAACTGGATGATGTTGCTGTCGAACCGAAATACAAAGACCGATGCCGATGCCGGTGAAGATCTGATCAACTCACAACAACCCGGTGAACCAAATAACCCGACGTAAGAAGTGTCCCGACAATCCGAAGTCTGATAAATGATGAACCGGAGATAGATGACAGTACCATGTACGATGCAGAATCCGATGAAGAGAGTACCAAAGCCTTACAACGAAGGTGCAAAGTAAAAGACGACGATGCTAAGTCCTACGCCAACTATGCAAGCTAGACGACTGTACTAAGGTCCAAAGGCAGACGATCGGACAAACTCCAGTAACGATGACTAAAAGATACAGCGGACCTAGTACGAACAAAGGGCGGAGTCCTTAACTGAGGTTCAAATACATTGACGGTATGGCTACACGATGGGTAATGCGGAAGCTCAGTACCTTTCCTGAACAGCGACGACGTATGGAAATAACCAGAAACGTAGCAATTCAGGAGAGGGTGCACAAATTCCCCAGCTCCAGTACAAGAAATGGCACATAAAGCTCAGTCCTGTGACGACGAGCCAAAGTTTACTACGACGATGTTACCCCAATCCTCCACTACGCCAATACTATTTCAATCCCCAGTTCCGAAGACGCGAACTCATACGAAGACAATGACTAAGTCCGATGAGGCACCAATATAAAGCTGATATGAGAAAGGAAGATTCAAAGAACGATGTATGGAGCAGCGAGGACAAGTTACTGACATTGATGTCCTCCCGCACTGAGACGCTGCAGATCATTGTCCTTACAACGGACAACCCGGTACCGATGCTACAGATCTTCCGGCTCCCAATGCCAACGCTGCGGCCATGCTGCTACCTGTTTCTGCTGCATGCTGTTATCAACCACTACCCAAGGAAGAAGCCAAAGTACCAATAGAGAAGCATACCAGGGGCAATCCCGATTCTAAAGCATCAATAAAGAGCCAACGAAGCTCAAACATTAGTACAGAGCATAATCAACAATGGGGTTCACTTATCAGCAGCGCAATTTAAGGGAAGATGCAACAGTTTAGTCCGAAGCAGAAGCAGCAGCAAAGGCATACCGCGAAACTCATTCAATGTACCCGCAGATTTTACAAGAACAATTACTTTTGCTTCCACGAGCTTCCGCAATCAGCCTCTGAAACCAAAAGGGGGCATGCATACATCACACACAATTACAGAGTTTCCAAACACTTTACCCCCTTTCATTTCAATAGTAATTTTTAACTACAGAAAATCGCATTCACTTTTAAAAATTGCATAAAATTTTATGTACACATACATTTCTTCAATACTTCTAAATTACAGAAAACTGCATACATTTTTTGTAAATAACACGTACATTTCCGAAGAATTTCGTAGTTTCATTTCGTACATTTCTCAATAATGTATATATTCCCAAAAATTGCATACATTTTTGATGTTTTGTTGGTTGGTTGGTTAATTGGTCACGTTTTATTCATGAAATGGGTTGGATTGGTATTATTCTGGTACGGAAAAATAATTCTATTAGATCGAATAAGTACCTTGTGTCAGAATTGAGAAATTCTACCACGGAGGACCTGGGCAAGCACCAATGGACTCATATCACCATACTGGGGAAAACATCTACGTGTAGTCTCTCCGGACTCCCCCGTAAGCATCTATGAGTGTATGACCGGGGGAAGGCATCCAACAGAAAGAGATGTCCATCATATATAAACTTTAGACCCCACCGTTCGGTAATCTCCTGGCTCGGGATTGATCAACGGGGTGACAGGTCCCAAACATAGCACAAGGTAATCCCTTCGTAATGCTATGGTCTCAAAAACTTTAGACCCCACCGTTCGGTAATCTCCTGGTCCGGAGTTGGCCAAAGGGGTGACAGGTCCCAAACATAGCACAAGGCAATCCTTTCGTGACACTATGGTCTCAAACACTCACCGTGCTTAGCGATAACGAATTCATAAATCTGCACAACGCAGGGGCAAGAGCAAACACTTCACGAGTTTGTTACTTAAAATGAAACATACATATTTTATTTCGGCAATGTTATTTGGCTCTCTAATCTCCATCTCCCTATTCTCCTCCCTACAATCTAAATCCCACATTATGGGAATGGTGAACCCCACCTGAACCTGAATGCGAATCTCAATATAGATGTGGGGCTTAAATTATAGAGAGATGAATAGGAACTTAGGGAGGTGGAGAATAGGGAGCCAACTAGCATTTCCCATTTTATATTGGTTTAATAATATTCTTTACAAATTCATTTTACTACTGCTTATACAATACAGGGAGTATTTATTTAAGAATGCCATACATTTATACTTTTGAGACGTAGGAAGGCAACAAACCCCAGCAAACCGAGAAGATCAATAGGCTACCGACGCTAGTACATACTTATGGACGAAGAAAAAATTATCATGTGCTCAAAATTTCAACTACCACCGATGATGACATTGGGTCTCAAACGAACCTTCCATCCCTTCCTATGCAGGTTTACAACTGAATTGGTCGTCTATAAGGACATGCAAATCAGTAGATCCTATCAAAAAGAGCATGATGCATGTAAAGTTTGCTGCCGACGAGGAAGTAAATCAGCTGCATGCCTATCGTTACATACGTGCTGTCGGGAAGATGCTATGTACATGTTATTATTACTACTGCTCAACTGGTATTACAGAGTACCCTCATCTCAGAGCCGGCATGGAGCAAGCATACAACCCGAGCACGAGAAAGGATTTTCTGCCCGCTGCTGATTCCGCGCCAGCAGCTGTTTCCACCTATTGATATGTTCCGTTGCTGCTGCTTCACAACCAGACATAGACGCCGAATGTAAGGTTCCATCGTTGCCGCTTCACGACAAGACCGATGCTAGAAACCGTTCAAACAAGATGGTAGTCCAGCAATGCAGACTCATGGACAATTACGACCACGGAGCACTACTCTCAACTTGGGGCAGGAAGCAGACTCATGAACCCTGAACGGACGAGCAATCATCGATGGAAGCAGAAGCAATCCAAATATCACCGGCACGCCGAATGTAAGGTTCCATTGTGCTAGCTAGACCGGCACGACAGTCTACAGTGCACTCACACCAAGGTGCGTAGAAGATTATTCCCTCACTAACCGCAACAGACTAGAGCAAAAGCCATGAGTAAACGACTCAAATCCCTGGGAGGTTAACAACCAAGATGATTACCAAAATAAACAAAGTTCACCATTGTTCCCTGGAAGCTTCGGAGTGCTGTTGATCATACCCGCGCTAATGCCACCCACCTGATGCTCGAATGACGTGGATATTCACTGCCGATGCTGCAACCAAGATTTAGTCGAGGAATACCGAACGTAGCTGTTACCAACCACGGGAGTTGTCAACCATTATTGCTACTCAGTTGATTACCCCAATGTAAGATTCACTTTCACCATGGAGCACGCAAGTGGCAGTCTTACATAACCAATGAAAATAGCCACGTGGACGCTGGGACCGACGGAGACTCGAGGGCCATCATCGTAACCAAAAGACAAATCAAAGAAGCAACGGCACGCTGACTCCTGGTGTTTCCTTGTACCCAAAGATGCTGTATACTCTGTGTCGACAAAGTCTTCCGGCAGTTGTGAGAATGGGACGTTATTATGGCGGAAAATTCTTGTGGCGTACCAAAGCTGCTAGCAGATGCTGTGGAGTCCTTTCAACCCGGAGCAAAGCATGGGGAAAGCAGACAACAAACATCGACGGAATCAAGTTGGCGCGTACCTGAAAATCTTGTTGCAACTGTAACAATAAAACACTCAAAGAAAGATGTTATAAGTAAAATTTTCTGAAAGCTAAATAAACACTCAAATGGACAGCAAACAGAGAACAGAGTCACGTGTTCAACACGCTGTCCTTAACACAATAGTTGACCGGTACGCCTCAAGAATGAGTGATGAAGTACCTTCGACTTGGGTGATGAAGATCATTCAAGTCGGTGAAGAATAGGTTGAAGAACCTTCACCCACTTTGATAACGATGCATATCAGACCAAGTTCGTCCACAAAGAGCGCAAAAGCCTTTCGACCAAGAGCAGATGAAGTATCTTCGACTTGGGTGATGAAGATCATTCAAGTCGGTGAAGAATAGGTTGAAGAATCTTCGCCTACTTTGATATCGATGCAGATCAGACCAAGTTCGCCCAGAAAGAATGCAAAAGCTTCCCGACAGAGCAAATGGAGGAAACAACAACCAATGGAATGACAAACCAGGTGGAAGTGATTGTTCTCAAGGATCGTTCACCAACATCCCTCAAGAAAAGGGACAAATTGTATACACCATAAAACACCTTGACACGTGGAGGGAGATTAGAAACTGGAGCAAGGTAATAATAAAGCAACGCAACACACTACATCAATTCTAAGAGTGCTTAGAAACTAAGCTAATGTCATTTTTGTAATAAAACAAGTATCCTTTTTCCCTACAAAAAGAGAGAAGATAAGAAGGAAATGGGGACAGATTTTTGGTTGGCTGAGAAGGGGAGTAAGAAATCCACTACCTCTGAAGAGAGGAATAATAGCTGGATTGGTTTGCCACCTTCGTTCCACCTTCGTTACTAAAAACCTCCACTGAACTCCATCTCTAATGAAGCTACAGGACCTCTGTAATCAAACCCTAACTTAATAAAGTTGTTACTATCATTATCCCGTGGATGTAGGCATAGCCGAACTACGTAAATCACTTGTGTTTATGTCTTCTTACATTCCTGCACTTTATATCTTGTTTGTTATTCTCTAATTACTTCTTATTTTTCATATTGCTATATCATTTTGATCAATTGACTGTGACACTAGAAAAATGGTGTTCGCAGATATATTCTTCTCATAGACGATCCTTGAATTTATCTTGTAACATTCTTTTCTAGCCATATCGAAATGAGGTATACAAGGGAGCTTCGGAGAACTTTCTCGATCTATTTCGACCTAAAAAATGTATGCACATAATTTCAGAATCTTGTGAAAGACCTAAAACACCAAGGTTGTGAAATCGTGAATCGCAGAGTGAATCGTTTTTTAATTTTGAGAATCGAATCGTATGTTAAAGCACGAATCGTAGATTCACGGTTGATTATTGAATCGTATATTTTCTCGTAAATATTATTGAATTATGTGGAGTATACGACAAAGATCAATATCTTTGCCTAGTTGTGGTCTCTGGTTCTTAAATATATAGTAATAAAGCTCTCTAAACAATCAAAAACCCAAGCTAGAACACTGTTTGTAGGCCACTCAACAACACAGGAGATTGTGAGTTCGACCCTCGTCTCCCTGAATCGTAGGATTTTAAAAACCATGTAAAACACTACGAAATAGTTGGAAAGCAAAAGACGTGTCTCTCGATCAAAGAGACGAGGATGTGGTTGTGGATTTTAGTAGTGGCGGGGAGTATGGGGACGAAAGATTTTAACTTTTCTTGTAGCAAGAAACGATTAGATTTTTTCTTTAACCATCGTGAAGGACTAGGATTCCTCCCAATTCACAGGACCTAGATCTGTACTCTGATTGGATCCCCTCCCTCCCATTAAGGGGAGAACGAATTTTGTTTTTGTTGTCAGTTTCAATATTTATTTATTTATTTAAGCAATTCATTTTGGTCCTGCACATAATTGAGTGTCATGCACATGCATCCACATGTATAACTGAGTAGCAGTATCAATGTTCCTTGAAGAGCACACGCATCTTTAGTTTTAGGTATTCAGATAAATGAATGACACGGTTCAAGCAGAGTCGGCACAAGAACTCCGCTAGCTTACATCAACTTTGTGGGTACATAAACCAATTGGTAGTTTTTGATCTCATTGAAAGTTGCATAGTATCAGTTGTAAAATCGTACTAAAAGAAAAGATTGTATCCACTTTTTAAGGCGTTCAAAAAGGCAGCCTGTCGACTCCATCCCATATTTTATAAACTAAGGAAATTTGCAGGGGAAGAAAAAAAAAATGGGTATTATTTACTATTGCAACAAAAATGCTGACACATGAATACAGAAAGATAGAAAGAAACAAAGATGCACAACCTTTTATTCTATTTTTTTTCTTCCCATTCTTTAATATTTTGGTTTGGCAAACAGGCTAAGCCATTAAGTTATGATTCCGTTGAGTTGTATCAACACTAATGCCATTACCAACTACGTGAGCTAGGCATTCTAAAAAGCCTAGAAGACAAAATGTGCTCATTATCCACGGAAACAAGGATTGCTTTTCCTAACAAAATTTTCCCTTTGAACTCTGAGTGACTTGATCAAACAGATTTACAGGGGTTCAAATCTGGCTTTGACGAAGAAAACCTGCACGACATGAATACAGATTCTTCAGTGTTTACAGAGATGACGATTTTTTTTCCTACGGGGTCTTTTGGGTGTGGAAGTAGTCTGCAGAGTAGATTATTCTCCCCATTCATGATATGTAACTAAACATGAAAATCGATTTTGAGTAAGTGTTTATTCAATAAAACCATGCAAAGAAAAAGTCTAGAAACTACTAATCACCTTCTTTTATAGACGAAGGGATCAAGGGTCAGTAAAACTATCAGAATATACAACCCCAATAGTAACAACCCGTGTCTCTTGGAGTTCATGGGGTTAACAGATACACAGTCAAACTCTACAAAGTTGGTTCCTAAAACACATATAACCAAGCAAACCCAGTTTGAAGTTTAAATGACTTGGGAGCAAGGCCATTTATCTATCAATCATCTTTATGATGTAAAACACTAGGTTTGTTATTATTACCATTGAGCGCAGCATGATAAACTCGCTTCTCAGCCAACCCAATATCTGCGAGGGTTAATTTACCCTGAAAGCAAGCAAAAAGTAGATTTGGTATAAGATCAAGTCATAGGAAATAACACATACTAATTTTCTGAGTTACGAGTGATAGTGCTTTCTATTGTGAGGTGTAACTTGGAAATTAGTGCATCAAACAGGAACTTGTTAGTTTCACAAAGATTTGGCACGATCTAAGATACCCACATCACAGTGGGTATGAATATGACCCAGTTTAATATTAGTATATTTCAATTGAAAGAAAACCACTAAGGTTCGGGTTTTGCATCAGCACAAGAAGATGAGAATCCAGATACTCCGGTTCAAGGGGCGCTGAATGTTTCACAAAGAATCTCCCTCTAATGAGTAAATAAACATGACGAGAGAAATCACACACCTCGGTAGCCAGTAACTTTCGAACATTACTAGCGTAAAGTTTTGGATCCTCCTTTTCTTGCTCTGAAGGATGATATATAGGCAAGCGAACCACTTCAATGTGATTGACAAACTGACAGAGGAGCAAAACAATATGGCGAACCTGCAAACAAGCATAAACTTGGAACATGACGGAAATGAAACAGAAAAACAGTGTGCTGTCCTACTAACGTATTCAAAGAATGAACTAATAATTCAAGACCAGGTGACAATAGGAAAGTATGCGTTAACAGTCTTACTCCAGGAATGTCAGGAGTACAAAACCCATATGCTCTTAAAATTGATGTTCGCAAGTAAAGATTTGCTTATCAAAGCCCCTTCCAGGTGGTACTCACCCCAGATATGGTATCCCATGCTGGACTAAATCTTTGGTATGGATATCTTAAAATTACTGGAAGCACTGGCGCTTTAGCTATAAATGCACCTGTCTTGAATGGAAGGAGAAAATCACCATTTGTGGTCGTGCCCTCTGTAATCAACAAAAGAACAGTCACGCCAAAGGTAAAGTTTATTCAGGCACTAACATTAGCAAACCCTCAATTATAGAAATGACAGTAGCTATACCAAGTGATAGTGTAGGCATCCTAAAGAGGGAATTCTTGGAACACATCAACCAAGACTAAGTTAAGGGAGTGATAACCTGGAAAAAGCAGCATCAGTGGAGCATGTTCATTCTGATGGGCTTCTACGATTCTATCCGTCACAACCCCTACGAGCAACGACAATGGTTAAGTTTGAAATTACAATTCATCAGTATAGCATCCGTATAATCAACAGAAGAAAAATTTTTTTCAGACCCTCTATGAAAGAAAACAAGAAAAAAGAGACTTTTTGATAGTTCACGGCTTCATGCTAAAGAAACAAGATGTTGAAGTGCATAGGCACTAAAAAGTTCTTCTTTTATGTGGATTTTAATCACATCTGGTGAAACAAATACTTCAAGCTACAGGAAAGAGAAGTATTTACTTGCCTAAACATTCTTATTTCTTTGGATTGCACTCCTACTATCTTTTTGAAACATTCTAATAGGGTTACAATAAAAAATTAGATATACAGGAGTATATTTTCTTATATCACAGAAAACCTGTACTATCCTGCTTTGGAATTCGAAAAAATATTATATATATTTGAAACCTTTTAACAGCAGTCAAGCTAAAGAAAAAGATGATACAAGTGCTTTAAAGTTTAATCACAAAAAACGCTCTTCTTTCTTTGTGATTATGACTAATATTTAATCACAGTGTTTATAGAGACAGTTTCAGTTGGCAAGATGAGGCGTCCCCTCGCTCTGCTAAAGCAAAAGAATAGGTCAATATATTATACATTATTCTGTATGTTATAGAAGATTAACAAGTTATCAATTTAGTCTCTGTCAAACATACTCACTGCCTTGATAATACAATGCCCGCTTAATTTGTCATTCACAGCTACAGTAACATCCTTTATCACTTTTTTAATCTTCACTTCAGTCTTCACACTAGTACATCAATAAATGTGCATCTAGAATCTAGGGTTTAACTGGAGAATGATCTTAAGGACTCTCAGATGTCTATGAACGCCCTTCGGAGTTAAAGAGATTTTTGTTTATTCTAGAAACTCTATATACCATAATGTTTATTGACTTGATTCTTCTAGCAATTTTGTTTTAGCAATGTGAGGTGACACCTTGCCATTTTCCTTTAAAATTTAACTGCAAATCCACTTTGGAGAGGTTGCTCCTCCGTCAACTATTAAGTTTTACGAATTGCAGATCATTAAAATTTAATATCACCTGTCATAATCTACACCAAACAACAATTCAAAAGGCAAAAAAATATGTCAAAAAGAAACGTACCAGCTACACCCTTAAATTCGGCAGATTTTGACTCCCGCTGAACATAAACACAGCCAAGGCACTTGCTGTTGTACATACGCATTAAAACACATAAGGGTTGTCCACAAAGTTAAAAAATTAATAATCAATGTAACTGAGAAGGAAATCCAGTAGCAAGATAGTACTAGCATGTGAACATTAAAATCTCCTAACTGTTCTGTAAATGTGAACAAACCTTATGAGGCCGACAAGAGGGAGTTTAGCTACTGATCTCTTCAGCAAGAGGAAAAGGAAAGAAGTGCATAAACATGTCAGTCCCAAAACAGAACAAAGTGGAAGTGGGAAAAGAAACTCAAACAAGTTTCTACACCTGACTCAAACAATAAACAATTTCTACTTCAAAACCCACCTTTGCAACAAAGCTAGGGAAGGATGAAGACATGTGATACAAAATGTCCAAGTAAGATACGTGGTTAGATATGATTGCTCCGGGTCTTTCAGATTCTTCTGATGGCCCTTTCGTTTGATCCTAATAGAAATGGAGGAAGAAAAAATCAGAGAATATTTATCATTAAAACCGTGAATGACTGATATAAATATAAGGAGTGCTATTTAGCACACATATTGAAAAACTAGTCCTTCCAGCGGGGCAACAATCAAATGATTGAAACACCATATTATTTTCATTGCCTAAACACTGATAAAAGCATTATCGTCCATGTTTCATGAACTGTTAAGTACACTTGCATCAAAAGTGATTGCAAAGAATCAAGTACCAGACATACAGTTTACTTCTAACCCACAGTTCAATGATTCAATAATTATTAAAACTTGGTATTCAATAATTCTCTAGAGCAGCATAAAAATGGGTCAAAACCAACAAATTGTTAAAACCAGTTGAATATGAAAATTCCAAACCAGATGGTCTGTTTCTCCACATAGGCGGTCAAAGTTAGCATCATGTTGATCTCAACATAGCCTTGAGAGTAGATTTTAAGGTTTCCCCTGATTTGTTTGGTTATATTATCATACGAGAAGGCTACAAGAGCTCACTGTTGTTAGGGGGGATTTCAGAAGTCCTGCTATTATACATTTGGTTTAAATGTTACATCTAGTTTAGTTGATCACTTTCTAGTAGATTCACTAGTGTTTCATGATTTACTAAGACATTTCGTCTAACAATAGCTGGGAACAGCCCAGTTGGACATGGGGATGACTCTAGTAGTTAATTTTAAGTTAGTAGTTCCAGTCCTAGCAGTGACCTTTCCATAGAATTACTCGACTCTACTTGGGATGATAGAAGTAAACCCTAATCTCAAAAAATAACAGTAATAAGCTTAAATAAAAAGCAAAACAAATTATACCTCGTTCGCCAATTTCTCGACATAAGTTTCAGTGATCCAATAAAATCCATTAGTAAACAGGATAGCCCTTGAACAAAATCTCCCAAAAGCAACAATAACATTCCTTCTCCACCCAATTAAATGAGCATAATCTTCTTGTCCATCTTCTCCCTCTTCTCTATTAGGAGCAGAGAAAAGAGTACATAATCGACAAACTAAATAATAAAAAGTCAGAATCGCAACCGTAACGATTAATCGAATCGGTAATAATGTAATCATAGCTAGTCCAAGTAAGATTTTCTCTTTCAATGATATTTCGCCTAAACCCATAGTTCCATATACATCATTACGTACATAAGCTGCAAATTTCTTCTCAAGTTCTTGTATATCTTTCTCAGTATATGAAATATTATTATCAGAATCACCAGCCTCTGATTTTTGTAGTAATGGTTGATTATCTTTTTCTTTCCCTTCTTCCCTTTGGCTATTTTGACTTTTATTCAGATTGGTGATATCCTTTAGTTCTGCTTCCATCTTGAAAAAAAAAAGGCACTCGAGAATTTTAGAAATCCCTAATTTTGGTCTGTTTGGACCATGACAAGAAAAAACTAGTTTATCAACTATTCTTACTTGAAGAAGAAAAAGAGAATCTTAGATGAGATCTGTGAGTCACGTTCGAGCTATTTATTACAAAAATTCAGAATCTGTTTTAATCTGAAAGTCAATTAGAGAATTTAAAGTAAAAATCTGTTTTTTTTTTCTTCTCTTTTTTAAGACTTGATTTTGTACGCCTAGTATACTAGATAAAGCTAAACCAACTTCGTCTATCAACTACTAGTCTTTTGATAACCTATGTTGCGTCTATCAACTACTGGTCTTGTGAGATAACCTATGGAGACTCCAAGAAACATGCCCTTACCGTGTCGGACACACGCCACATAATGTATTGTGTGAAAATGGATATTGGACACTTTGAGGATACCAATTGGATACTTCGAGGACATGTCATAAATGATTTATTTTGGTTTGGAAAATCAAAATAAATTAAATGTGACGTTAATTTATTCTTGTTTTAGTCAAATACAAGCATTATTTATGAAATATTTTACCATTATTACATTATTATTAATTTTACTAGTTGCTCAACCGTGCGATGCACGGGTCTGTTTCTTGCTTACGTAACAATTGATGTGAAGTTTATTGTACGACCTTCGGGATGGTGTCATTGGTAACTCAGCCCATAAAGAACACAAATTATCCAAAATACCACTCCACAATAACATATCAGGTTGAAAAAATTGAAACATCTTGGAGTCTAAACCATCCACTAAAAGGAAAATAAACTTCACTTAAGTTGTAGTTCCTAAAAATTCACCAAAACAATTAATAAACTGTAGTTACTAAGAAAAAACGATCTAAGTTACATGATAATTAAGGAATAAAGGAAAATTTTAAATGAGTACTCCAAAGCGCCAAATTTAAGCCAAATCACCTTAATCTTCTATTCGCTATTCTCATTCCTCCATGTCAATGCTTCAAGAATAATACGGTCTGGAATTGGCACGACTGCATTGGCGCATAATGATTTTGGTATATCTATCTGGTAAATCATTCTTTTGGATGATAATAATTTTGGATATTGATGGTCCATTAGCTGTATTTGAAATCCCAATGCACATTGGATTTTCATTCTCATCGAAATCTCCTGATCTCAAGTAGAATCCTACATTGTATAAGCCATGTGCCGAACACGCGTCCATGTGCATCGCGAAGCCAATTTTAACCGGAAATTGATATTTAGTAAGTGGTATTGCATCCCTTGATTTCATCACATGGCACCCTATTAGTACTTCCTCTCTGATTTCATCTCCAATTAGTACTTCTGCAACAATGTATTCTAGGTGGTGCTTAGACCGTGATGGAATATTAATTATTGATCAAAAGTTAATTGCAAAACTTGCAAGCACGGAAATTTTAGTATAACTGCAAAACCAGAACCCAAACATTTACTAAAAGGAAAACGGATAACAAAACCGGAAGTTGGAATCGATGAATCTGTGACTCCGAAAAAATCTACCTAAATGTAGTTCCTAAGAAATCAAGCAATTGTATTCCTAAGAAAAAATAAAAGGAAAACTCTAAATAAGTACCCCCAAGGCACCAAATCTGAACCCAAATCACTTTAACCTTCTGTTCACGATTCTCATTCAGTGCTTGGAGAAAAATATGGTTTATAGATCTGGAATTGTCAGGAATATGTTGACGGACAATAATTTTAGTACATCCATCTGGTAAATCATTCTTTTGATGGCACTAATATTTTATTTTGATTGTCCCTTGGTTGTATTTAAAATGCCAATGTATGTCGGGTAGTCATTCTCATCGAAAAATCTTGATTTCAAGTAGAATCCCGCGTTGCGTAAGCTCTGTGCCCTGCTTCTGTCCATGTGCATTATAAAGGAAATTTTCACCGGAATAATTGGTACTGTATGTCCCTTGATTTCATCATATGTCGCCCTATCACTACTTTCTCCCCAACTGCAGCTCCGGTTAGCACTTTTGCAACGATTTCATGCAAAATAGTTCAATTATAAATCGACCAAAATTGTAATTCAGTCTATTTATAAGTAACGTAACTGGGATCTGGATATCTTTTTTCTTTAATTATATGGTTGGCTTTATTTCCTAGCACTTTTAGGGGCGACACAGAAAGATTTAGGGGTAACTTTTTTATTCCATCCCATTGATGTGGCTATGGGGTGTCCTAGTGGTTAGAAAATACTTATATGTTCTTTTATAATCGGTAGTTTACTATTAGTTTTATCAACCGATTGTGACTGTGTTCTTCTGTTCTATGCTTTGTTTTGAAAAAAAATAATACATAAACTAAATTTGGGGCTTCTATCACAATTGGTGTATAATGAACATCACAAAATTACCGATTGTAAAAGTAGAAAATTTTGAAGTTTCATTTGTTTTGAAAAAATTGAATTTGGGGATAATATCGAAATCTGTAGATAAGAAACATCACGAAACTACCGACTGTAAAAGTAGAAAATTTTGAAATTTCATTGGTTTTTGGGAAAAAAATAAATTTGGGTCTACTATCATCATCACAAAATTACCAATTATAAAAGTAGAAAATTTTGAAATTTTATTAGTTTTGGGGAAAAAATAAATTTGGGCTACTATCACAATCAGAGATAGCGAACATCACGAAATTACCAATTGTACAATCGGTAGATACTAAACACCACGAAACTACCGATCCTGAAAATAGAGAAATTTAAAAATCCATTGGTTTTTGAAAATTTTGAATTTGGGGCTACTACCACAATCGTTAGATAATGAGCATCACGAAACTAACGATTGTACAATCGGTAGATAATAAACATCACGACACTACCGATTGTGAAAATAGAGAAATTCAAAATTCCATTGGTTTTTGAAAAATTTGTATTTGGGGCTACTACAATAATCGGTAGATAATGAACATCCCGAGACTACCGATTGTACAATCGGAAAATAATAAATACCACGAAACTACTGATTGTGAAGATAGAGAAATTCATCAATCCATTAGTTTTTGAAAAAAATGAATTTGGGCCACAATCGGTAGATAAATAAAATCACGAGATTTTCGATTGTGCTTCTCTATCGGAACAAAAGAGTATAATCGGTAGATAAAATATCTTATTATCTACTGATTCTGGTACGTTAGTGGCGCTAAATGCTCTATAATCGTTATTGAACCTTCGAAATTATGTTCTTCACGATGTTTCTCACCTTCTTCTTCATACCCATCCGTTTTTGTTATGGATTTGAGAAAAAATGGTTTTCATCCCACTTCTTCTTCTTCTTCCACTCTAAAACTTAAAACTAAATAACTCAAATAAATTTTCCTATCAATATATACTAAAGATTAACTCCCGATTATACTAATTATCTTCCGATTATAAAGGGTATATTAGCTATTTTGAAAAATCAGAGATAAGGGTGACTTCATTTTAGATTTAGGTGACCCGTTTTTGTCTTATTAATCGCCCCTAATTCTTTTGGGATAGCCCTAAAAATGACAGGTTTTATTTTATGATGAGGATCATGAAAAATTCAAGAGGTGACCACTACATATATGGTAAATATTATTTTCCCATAAAATTAGATATCATTTGATCCTTGGAAACATTAATGATTACTTTAGTTTCACCATATTATAAACATAAACACTTCCACTTGATTTATGTGGGCATAGACTAACTTTGTTTAAAAATACTTCAGAAAAAAAACTACCTCAAACATAAGGGAACCAACTCTTGAGTTTTAGCATCCTGGGAAAATCTTGAGTTTGGCTTCTGTTATTTGTAGAATCTAATAAAAATTGTAGAAATCATGTAATTCTCAAAATTTAGGTTAAACTAAAAGCTTAGACACCTCGTGAATGATGTCTTCTTGTGGTGGTAAAGTGGTTGACCTGCGATCAAAACATGTCTCCTCGAATATTTTCAAGAAATACTGGGTCTTTGTGAAATTAGGAGGCATCTCTTGTGCAATGATGACAACACTCGTATTTTATCGCGAACCTGTGTAACTTACAGATTCCGTACTTTTCTAAGTGCATTGAGTTTCAGGCGTTGTAAACGTCTCACGTGATCAAAGTGTTACCTAACAAATATTTAAGAAAGCCAAGTTCAACTTGTGCAAAAATTTAGATGCATTTGCTACAGATATTGGAGAGCTGAAACTTCTGAGGTGCCTCAACCTTGAAGGCGTACGCATCAAGGTTTCTTGTCTCAACAACTTTCGGCGATGCTTCTGCAGTTCCCATTTCTTAAAATTCTAAAAATATTTAATCTTAAATTATGTATTAAGTGACTGGGTTATGAGTTTTATATAGAAACAGTTGAAGATTTGAAAAATCTATAGTATTCCTCATCTAATAGATGCACAAATACATTTATGTCATCTTGGAAGAATGATTTCATTCATTCCGAGATTTTCGTATTCTTTTTTTTTTTTTTTCCGATATGCCAGGGAGGCTATTAGTTGGCAATCACAACGGAATTGCATGTGTTTGATAGCATTGTTGTAGTAGGGGTTAAAGCTTAGGGACCTCAAACATGCCGGTGAAATGGAAATATGGGACGAACATTCTCTCTGAAAAAAAAGCAGATGCCCGGTGGAGTGGGAAAGATTTTGAACGTGCGAGTTCAAAACTGAATTGGCAGACCCATAACATCGGATTAATAAGATTTGACCTCATCTAACTATGGACTTAACCATGGTTATCTGACCGGATTTTTAGTGAACTGCAACATATTTACCGAGTTTTTCACATATTTTCATATTCCAACCACTTCTTTTATCGACTACTTCCATTTATCTGGCGCCAAGAAAATTTCCTATCTATACGTATCTTATTTGGTTCAAAGCCCAACTTATTTAGTTTAAAACCTAGAATTCTGTTCCATCAAGCTAAGTAAATGATCCCTCATTCAAATAAAACTTGAAAGTACGGAAACTTTAAACTAAGCTTATCGAGACATTCAATAGAAAGAAGGATCCATATCTCTTATGTTTCAACCTTGACGTGAAATGATTTGAACTTGTTTCATCCTGGACATAAGAATAAATAGATATAGGTTATGTTCCTAGTGATGAAGACTATGGAGTGGATAGATTTACTTTTTGATTGCTCGTGTTATGATTTTTAAATGGTTTTAGATTTATCATTTTTAGCTCTGACCTTTTGAGTTCTCTATACACTGTCCTACTAATATAAATGCGTTGACACATATTTCAATATTTCATTGATGAATCATCAGGACACGGTTCATTTTTAGTTCTTACCTTTTGGGTTCTCTATACACCATGCAAAGATGATGATAATGACTTTAGTAATGCTTTCGGCATTGCCGCCATTGACAGATCATAAGAGTTATGCAGAAACTTAGAAAAATATAATCTGAAATTATAGTATGGTTAAGTCCATAGATTGATTTAAGAAGTTGTTAGAAAGTAAATATATTAAAAATCGGGTAAAGATACACGCTTAACAATAAATATCCAGGAAGATAACCATGGTCAAGTCCATAGTTAGATAATACCAGATCTTATTAATCCGATGGTTATGGGTCTGCGAATTCAGTTTTGAACTCGCACTACGAGTTCAAATTTTTTTCCCCAGTGAATATGAAAGATTTTACCAACAAATCCAAAAAAAACATATGCATGACTTGTTCCTTAATATCCCTCCTTTTGTCTATAAACACAGTTGCCAAACATTCCCGAAAAAGACTCATGGTTTAACAGACTCTTGCACCATTTTTCCATAAACACAGTTGCCAAAAATTCTCGTAAAAGACTCATGGTTTAACATACTCTTGCACCATTACTTGTAACACGGAAACAAAATTGATTTAAACAGGAAAAATGCCAACACTCGTACCATTGAGATCTCGCATAACCTCAGCAAAACGCCTGAAAAAAGAACTTCAATGGCACTGTCGTCCAACATTTTTTCCTTGTATATATAGAAATTATTGGTTATTTCCCATTGTGAAAAAATTATAAATTCAAAAAATCAAATACCTTCTAGCCTTAAGTGAAGGGATACTTTTGGCAACTTCTTCATTTGATATACCCATAACTCAGTTAGACTTTGTACATTTTTTTTTTCTTTGATCAGATTTTTTTTTTTTGGTATAGAGCATGTAAACAAAACAGAGAAACAAAATTAACTGTTGTTTACAAAGAGAGAAGCAATCCTAGCCGGAATGCTTGAACCGGTCCACTTGTGTTGGACGTTGTGAGTGAGAGCATACGTTGCCAACGAATGGGAAGCTTTATTTGCTGGTTTCGGGACAAATATGTAAGCACCACTATTATTTAGGGCGGCCATCTTGTGAGTAATATCATGATACAAAACAGATACTCTGTACAATCTTATGATGTACTATGTGAAGCAATCTCACGACAACTAAAAATTGTGCATTTACATTTTACTAAATATTTAACAATAGCTTTATCTAGACAGAAAACAGCCTCAATTAGACATCCATACAACCCCCAAAAAAATATGCACTTCCTCAAAAAAATATGTAACAAACAAAAAAGAAAACGTCATTACATAATATATATATTTTTTAAATCGTACTTCATGTTGGTTGGAGTAGATATCAATGATTTATGGATCGAAACTGGAACAAAAGCAATAAAATAACACCAAGTCACCCAACTACAGTCAGCAAAAACACATAAACTACAAAAACACCATAACCAAATAAATAAGTTCAAGTTAAATCGTTACCAGCACCTAAAGATACACCATGCATGTAAAATACAACTTCGTAGAGAAAATGTATATACAAAAGGCTACCAAGAGAACATTGAAAATAATTAATATCTGTATGAGATGTCCATGACATATATGACTTGCAGGTTTACAAACTGATTGGAAAATTGTGGGCGTTACGTCGATCACAATTCAAATGGTATCATAAGATATGTCAAACTGAAACATAAAGACAATCAAACTTATTTATATCTAACCAAAATCATCATAAATTCCATAAATACATAATCTTTAAAATCATAATAAATACTATAAATACAAAGTCTTTAACCCCAACTTTCTAGAGCTCATGGAGTATCATCAGCATCCAAAACTAAAACTAAATCAAGGAAACAAATACCAATAAAAAAAAATTCACGATTATATACCTTGTTTGTGTTTGTTACTATGGACACAAAGCTCTGAATATCTATTTCAATACTCATGAGCCCCCATTGCGCGGCGATGTAAAACGAAAAACGAGAAAAAAATATTAGGCAACAAAATTGTTGGGAAAAAAACCAACCCTAGCAAAACAAAAATCAACATTCAAAAAATGGGATCTGCCGTTAGCTCAAACACTTTTATATAAAGGGTGCCCAAGGCTAGAAATTTCTACGAAAAAACTGATATTTTGGAAATAATATTATGATTTCAAAAGTATTCTTTACATAAATGGGATAGCCATATTAAATGCCGGGATATTTGCATCGAATATATTTATCTTTTTATCATTTTATTTTTGGAATGTAACATCAAGCAAAAATTGTTTTCGCATTACCATTTTTTGTGTTTTCGTTTTGTTGTTCTCCCTATCCTGAAGCAAATATTTTTCTCCATTTGCATCTACAAAACAACACCTCAGAAATAGTTGTTCCCCAGTCTTGGAGGGGATTCCTGAAAAATCAATAGTGGCATGAGAAAAAGAAAAACACTAAACAATTAGGTACTACCTTATGATTATGATTAGGATGCAACAGATATGAGTCCTAAAAGCAAAGCCGACAAAAAAGATTATTCTGCTGCAAACAATTAATAAAATGAAAAAGATTAAAAGATTAGCAGAAAATAAAGCTATTTCTAAAAGATTGCATGTGTATAATAACCGGATTAAATGAAACAACATCAATAGGGAGAAAAAGTTGTCGATTACCATTTCTTGGCGTACACACGTATGATCATTCAACTGCAAAACAAACACAATACACAAATCAGTCAACAAAACCTTAAAACTGAAAAAAAAACAATAAGAAAAACAAAAAACAAAGCGAGAAGCGACGTAAAGAAATGGGAGGTTTGCTTTTCTCCGAACGCCTTTTATAGAGAAGCGGCGTAAAACAATGGGAGGTTTGCTTTTTCTCCAACGCCTTTTATAGAGACACACCGAGCCTCCAAAACAATGCTATTTTGGAGAATAATGCTAGTGAAAATCTAAATATATCTAGAATTTTATAAATTTTGTCTAGGGTATTAATACGCAAATATATTGGTATATGTCACATTTAGAATTTATAAGAAGATTATTATAGGTAAAATGGACAAAAAATCTCTCCTTTAAAGATTTAAGATTTTCCATAATACAATATTTCTTCAAATATGACCATTACTTCTAAGATGCACCTAAAATTAACTAAAATTTATTTATGAATACATTTATTCGTAAACGTTTACCTTTTACAGTAGAAATATTTTTGTACAAAAATATTGAGCATTTCCTCCATAGCTAAGAATAGAAATCATTTTTTTTTATATTATTTTCTTATGGTATAAGTATAATAACCAAAAAAATAATAACATTGGAAAGGAATGAATGGTTTATATTTTTGTACAAAAAATATTGAGCATCTCCTACCGAGCTAAAAACAGATATTATTTCGATATTATTTATATTTTTTTAAAGGAATAATAATAAAAATAATAATATTCTATCTTTACGGTGAAATGAATGTATTGTACTTTTCTACTAATATTTTTTGTTCATTTATCTTCATAATTTTACTTGATGTGGTTGATTGTTTATTACGATTTTCTATTAACAATTTTGTATTTCAATTATTTTACAGGATTAATAATCAATTTGTTTGCGGAAGAGGAAGTTCGGTTCGATCTGTTGTAAGCATTCACAACTCCATGAATTTTGATTTTATACATTTTATCGAAGTTTTAATTAATTTCATTGTTGTCATAATCAACATTAATTTAATTTTCAGAAGCTTGGAAGTGTAACATTTTGGTTTATTTTAGCTATAAAAAGTGTAATATTTAGGTTTACTTTAGATATAAAAAGTGTAATCGGACATTGTACACTGGACCTTTTTTTTTAATTGTTTTTCTTATGATTGATTTTTAATTCTTTTTTTCTTATGATCGATTTTTTGATGGAATCATGATGAAAAAAGAAAATTTTGATGTGTTTATATCAATGTAGTTCTAATAATAAGAATTAAATATCTCCACAAAGATTTTTTAATGTATTTTTGGCAACATCATAAAATTCTATAAGTTTTAAAAATATACCTTGTTAATATTATTACTAAATTTAAAATATGGTGGTGCCAGAATCAACCAGAAGCTCCGATTAACCACAACGCTCGAAAAAACTCTATTTTTATATAAAGAATATAGTAATTAGTAATCAAATATTTATAAAAATAAGAGTAATTATTTTGTTGTGAAGATTGTAGTAATATTTCATTTTAATTTATTTTTTTTGAAGCATATTTCATTTTATTGATGTGAATAATATATATAACGTGTCCCTGCAACCTGTTTTTTTTAGATTTGACGTGTTTCCTTAATCGTGTCGTGTCGTAACTATGTCCCTTATACGTGTCCGTGCAACATAGCTGGTAACGCTATACTCAGAAAAGTTAAGTGCTGACCAAATTTGGCGCACCAATTGTGGACCCTAGTTAGTAATTCGAAATACAAAAAACGTACGGAACGACGTACATACGAGTATTATCCGGAGTACAAGTTAGCGGTTAGTGATCCGAGAGTAATTCGAAACGGTATACGTACATATATAGTTCGTTTTGCATATACTAATTCAGAATGGAAAATTCGTATATGGTGTATTATAATTTAATACATATTTCTAGTATTAAAAGGTTAATGTGGTCTATGCTGTATATACAAACTATGCACAACATTTAACAACCAAATTTGCTTGGAATGGTAGTGTTGATGGTGGTTTTTAGCTTAGGGTTAAAATTGTAAAACCTTACATCTGATGTGACGTCAGTCTGCAAGGGAATGGAGCCATGAGTGTCAACCTCTTCACTAGCACGTTTATTAAGCAACTCAATATTTTCTTATGAAATTTACCCAAAATGGCGCATGTAGCAACCATCCCAGATGCTCTGTAAATTTCAGCGCCTTGCCTACATTCAATTAATATAAGTTTCTTTGAATGCTTTCTATGCTATGTTCCCCGGCTGAACCCTTAATGTTGATATGGCATGACAATTTGTATTCAATCGTAGAAGAGTGGAACGAATTTCCAAATATCAAGGATAAGGTTTTTGCATAAGGTATTCAATCAGAAATCATGTTGCTCTCTGGCAATGAACTTAAAAGAACTCTGTGTCAATACATATAATTCAATCAATTACCCTGACTAACTTGCAAAAGTTAGGATTTGCGCCTTGCGCAGTATATCAGACCTTGCTTATCAAAATTTAAGCCTAGGTAAACTAGGTAATTAATCCGACGTGGGTTAGTAACACAAAATCTTGCCCAGAATCAGAAAACAAGGAGCCATAGGATAGGAGCAACAACAAAGGGAGGTGTGGCCATGCCTTAAGCTAGCCGACGCCATTTTCCATTGGCCACGCCCTATCCTAAACCAGACCTATTTCCCTCGACCAATTAGGTCGCCTTAAACTCGCTACACGCACTTAAGTTTTGGCTGGGCCCATACTTGCCGGACCCATTTCCCATCGACCAATTAGGTCGCTCTAAAGCCGCCACACTCACACCAGAAGTGTATCCATGCCCATGCTTGGCCGGCCCTCTTCCTACCGACCAATTAGGTCACTTTAAAATGTTCCACGAGCACTAGAGGTGTGGCCGCGCCTTATGTTTGGCCGACCCATTTTCTTGACCAATCAAGTCGCTCTAAACTCGCCACCATACATTAAAGGCCAAATCCACCCTGTCGCGCCACCATAAGAACTGGCAAGCCAAACGCGCCCTGCCACAACAAAATATCAATCGGGATGCCAACATGCCGCTCTGACGCAGTAACATGCCAACATGCCACTCTGCCGCAGTAACATGCCAATGTGCCACAAATGACGCCACTACGTGCTACTCCACTTTATGTCCGTGGCCAATGCCATAACGGACTCCAATTAGGATTTCATGATCGAAACAAGACTTTTTGCATCAGTAGCATTAGCCGAAACCCTAATTTTTGGTCATAGTCCACAACATGCCACGAGCCAAGTTAGACTTGGCCATGCCGCCAAGCCCTAAAATTTGGCCACGGCGCCAAAACCTAGCCTTGGCCATGCCTCCAAGCCCTAACTTTGGTCGCGGCGCCAAAACCTAGCCTTGGCCACACCGCCAAGCCATAACTTTGGACGCGTCGCCAAAACCTAGCCTTGGTCACGGCGCCAAATCCTAGCCTTGGCCACGCCGCCAAGCTCTAACTTTGGCCACGACGCCAAATCCTAGCCTTGGACATGCTGCCAAGCCCTAACTTTGGCCACGACGCCAAATCCTAGCCTTGGCCACGCCGCCAAGACCTAACTTTGGCTACGATGCCAAATCCTAGCCTTGGCCACGCCGCCAAGCCACTGCTACGTCACCGGCATGCCGCTATTCCAGGCGCCACTATGTCAATGGCGCCACTTTTCTATACAACAAGATGCGGCCATAATCAATGGCCATCCTTCCACATGAGATGAAATCTCAGCCATCCAAGTTCGCCACCGAACTGACAGACTTGTGGAAAGTTTCAGGCGACCAACTGCTTAAATCTAGTGGCCATGGCTACGCCAGGCGCCACTTGCACCATCGTGCCGCTGGCATGCACAAACTATGGCAGCTATGCCGCAACGCCACTGGCATGCACTAAAGGCGCCTCCGTGCTATTGTCAGGCGCCAACGGAAGATAGCCACAATCAACGGCTACCCTTCCCCATGAGAGGAAATCTCAACCATTAAAGTTTGCCACCAAACTAACAAACTTGTGGCAACTTTTAGGCGACCAGCCGCCTAAATCCCGTGGCCATGGCTACGCCAAGCGCCACTAACACCATTGTGCCGCTGACATGCACAAACTAGGCCAGACATGCCGCAACTCCACTGGCATGCACTAAAGGCGTCAGCGCGATTATCAGGAGCCGACACAAGGTAGCCATAATCAACGACTACCCTTCCTCATGAGATGCAATCTCAGCCATCGAAGTTCGCCACCGAACTGACAGGCTCGTGGAAAGTTTTAGGCGACCAACCAAAACGAGCATAATAGCATCACATGCTATTTTCATGCGGCAAGGCTCTTGATTTTAACTTGCCACACGTAACAAAATGATACATGTTTTCCACCAAAACACTCGAGACATCAAACATGTCACAAACTGGGGGATACTCATCAGGGTATTGGTCTGGCAGTTTACAGCGTGCGGCGTGCAAAACGCCCGTTACAAGAAAGTGTCATGAAGAAGAGCGGTTAGTAATGGCAGGAAGTAATGGTGTAAACATTTCCTTCATCATGGAAACATAAATTCTAACGTTACACGTTACTCTATTCTGCCACCACTCAATCGTTTCCACTTCCTACGAGACCAGGGTACGTTTCAATATGACTTGTATAAATAGGCTTCACCTATTTTCACCAAAAAACTAGTTTTTTGGTCGGCAACAACACAATATCAAGAAATCACCTAGTAGCTTTCCATTCTGCTAGCCAGTTTTACTTTCAGATACAAGTCATAAACAACCACACCTTCAGAATCAACTATTCTGGTCTCAACACTCTCTTCGCTTCCCTCCCTAAGACCAACCCTTCTCCTTCACTTTGTGACCGAAGCAAGTCTGGAACGGCTATTTCTTGGTTTAGGACAGGATTGTATAGATTGATCTCTTGAATCAAAAGTACTCCCGTGCAGTGCATTGTTTAGGGTTTAGATTTGTTTCTCATCCACACACCCAAAATTACCAAAATCAGCAGAAACGGTTTTCACCCACAAACAGGTAGTTAGGCAGTCACTAAAGGGGTTGAAGGTCCCAAGTTCGGCTCACTATTATTAAAACAATTAAGAAATCGCCGAGTCATGACACGACAAGGCCCAAATCCACCGAATTATTCCTGATTCCGAATTCACGTATAAATTGGAAATCTCACATAACACGCATACAAGTTACGGGATTCGGAACGTACGCGAAGAGTTCGTGAATTCACGTATTAACCGAAAATCTCACATATCTCGTAATAATTCGCAAATTGTTCGACGGATTGCTAACTAGGTAAAATTTTACCGTTAATTGTTGTTTTAGGGTCCTATTTAGGTAAAATTTTACCGTTAAAAGAAACATCACAATACAACATATAAAAGTTATCTGGGAGTCCATCAGAGGGATGCTATAGAGAGATATCAATACCATGGTTACGAGCATTTGTAATATGAGAGGGATCTTGGGAGGAAGACATGGATTCCAAGGTTTTATTATCTAGTTTCAAAGCAAAGGTAGCAGTTGAGTTGATTCAAAGTCTTAACCTGAAACTCTTTAAAACATATATCTCTCCATATGCGCCAAGCAGTTTTTAGAATGGTGCAAATAGCATATTGTATTTGATTGTTACATATCCACTTAGTTATCCAATATTTTATGGATGGATTGGTATCTAAATCATGAAGAACAATATTACCATATGGTATGAAAAACCAAACAATATATATTTAGTGGTCTTGCAAAAGGCCAATGAAACAATATATATTCAGTGGTCTGAATAGCATTATCATTTCACACACTACAAGTGTTGTTGTTTTGATTACTAACACAATGGAAAAGCTTAGCTTTTGTGTGTAAAACATTCTCAAGATATTTAAAAGAATTTATATTATGAAGCAAATTAGAACTCCAAAAAAAATTATAGACAAATGTCTATAAGCTGACTTAACAAAAAAAATACAATTATAGGAGAAAACTAAAAATAAAATAAAATTGGAATCATATGGAGATAGGGCTGGACATGGGTTGATTTTCGGTCAGGTCCAACTTTGGTCCACACCGACCAAAAAATTAAAATACCATAGAATTCAGAAACTGAAAAATCTAAACATCGAAAAAGCCAGCTTTAGCTTTGTAAGTTGGTATTCTTTTCATATTCCAAAAAAACAAAAGTAACAAAAATAAATATCAAAACACATATTGTAATATAACGTTAAGAAAAAATAATTATAATCCATGCATGTTATGTGACCATCAAAATGGGTTGAATATGAATATACAAAAATATTTTGTTAGATTTTCATTTATTTAAAATAAATATTTATCAAATTGTAAAAGTCCACCTTTTACCTTAGTGGACACCATAAATAAGGAAACTAACGACAAAAATGTAGCTAATATGTGAATCGTGTAATCTTAAATCTTTGTTTATATCTTATTCCTTAGAGCTTCTCAAATTGAATGTAGATTTTTCATATGTGGTATCATTCTTAAGATATCTGAAACGCAGGGGTGCCAAGCACACACCCAATTTTTTTCGTTTGTAACCTGTATGGACAATACCTAATACAATTGCAAGTAGATCAACTGAACGATCCTTGACAATATGTATATAAAATTTATATCTTTATCCTCTACTCAATCAGTATGTATATAAACACGAGGTCTGTGAACCTGATTTTTAAGCAGAGTACTTGGACGATCTCAAAAGTCAATATCCAAGATCAATCTAGTCGTATCCAAATAATCCAATTGAAATTCTTCCAAGTAATTAAACTTGTTATCTATCTTTCAAGATACGAATTCTACAAGAACTAGTCTCGTAATCGATTACAATTAAAAACACCTATCTACTTAGAGTGCATACATACGAACCTATGAATATCCAATCATGGAGATAAATAATATAATGTGGAAAAGGAAAAACACAAGACACCAGAATTTTTGTTAAAGAGGAAACATCAATAACAGAAAAAACCCCGGTGTTGATGGGGAAAAACGATTTGCTGGTTTTTACGGAATTGAGGAGATGAGCGTGCAGAGGAGACTCCTTGAACCGAGCAAATGCTCAACCTCACACAGATGCACTGCAAGAAGGGAGTGCTTTAAGTTCGATAAATCTGTAGGACTCCGGCCTAAACCAAGACAATGGCCGTTCCAGAGTCAATTCGGTCACAAGAGAGAATGGGTCGATATGTAGGATGGAAGCTGAGAAATGTGCGAGATCAATGGTGATCGAGATTATATGTGTGTTGTGTATTCTGCGTAAGAAAGTTCTGAACAATTGAATTTACTAAGTTGAGAGTGATTGCTCAGACGATGAGTTCGTGTAGACGAAAGATTATCTGTATGAACTTGTCGAGAAATTTTTGTCTGTTTCAATCAGGATTCAAAGACTTATTTATATTGCTGGAATTGTAAACACCTTGATCTCGTGAAGTGTGACAGTTGTTGAAGTCAAAGAGTGGGGAAGTGGGAAATCGTGTCAAAACCAGTTGCTCATCATGCGGAGACTTGGTTGATTTTCCATCCACTATTTTTCTAACTCCTTCAACTGATTGCACGACTTGCTCACATTATCATCATGTGGATGAACACACGTGCCGTAGAACGCCAGACCAAAATCCTAGTTAATATCCCCCCATGTGACATGATTGACATCTCGTGGAGTCAGTTTCTGATTTTATGGGACGATGAGTCCTTGTATTGCTGAGTCAAACGTGATTTGCAAATGTTCCGAGACTCATGAATTGAACATGTCTGCTGAGACAAAAGTACATTATCGAATAAATGTTGATATCTAAAATGAACAAATATTATGATGAGTCATTGAATATTGATAGTTGAACCAATATCCCTTGATCTGAGCAAATATTGCTCATCTTAGCATATGTTGCCCATTTGATGAATTGTTGAATATTAATAGTTGAACCAATATTCTTTGGTGTGAGAAGATGTTGCTCATTTGAACAAATGTTGCTCGTTTGACGAATCATTGGTAACACGACCAAGATAAATTTAAAATACTGGCAGCTGAACCGAGTATAACTAATTAGGGTGTTGATCATGGGATCAACATAAAATAATTAGCGTTTGAATATGGAATTATGAACCTTGGATTCGAAACCCTAATTTTGATCAACTGCTGAATTGATGATTTATTGAAAATCATTCATGAAATGAAGGAGGGATCGGCTACATGGGATGATGAATCGACCATGTAGCGCCCAGATGCTCAAGTGAGCAAAATACCAAAGTCTCTTGAATACCAGTTGGTGAAAGGATGATTAAATGTTGGTTTAATCATTTATTAAAATAATGCTCATGTGAGCATTAGGTAGTAAAACCTGATTATGGAGAGATGAGGGACCGACCAAGGGGGCATGAGACTGGCCCTTGGTGATCATGGGACCAGATGATGGTCGTTTGAGCAAACTCCAAGTTGTTTGAGAAGAGTTTGGACCCAAAATGAGCGATTGAGCAAATTAGGTCAAAATTGTTAAAACACGTGTGACCGGCTTTTTGCAAGCCTCGGGGCCGGCCTTGGTCGGTCAAGGAGACATGCCCGTGTCATCATAATGTCCGTGTCTCAGTCCTGAGAGTTTCCATATTTTCTGATGCGCGTTTGAGCAACATTTTGAGAAAATATGAAGAAATCAGGGATTTTTGCTGAAACCATGAAAACTTCATGAGATGAAGGAATAAATAATAAAATAATGAAGGAATCATGAAGTGTGGGACTGGCTATGGACAAGGCATGGCCGACTGGCCAAAGATCCCATCCCAAGGCACTTTTCCTAATTTTATAATATTTTTCATGATTTTAGGGAAATATCATAAAATCAAGGAGTTTGTTGAAACCAAGGAATTTGTTGAAATCAAGGAGTTTCCATGAGATGAGGGAAACATAAAAAATAATAATAATAAAATAAGAGGCGTGTGGGACCGGCTAGGGCATTACCGGCCGACTAGGGCCCGGTCCCACGAGTTTCCCTAATTTTATATTATTTTCATGACTTGAGGGAAATTTCATGAATTCAAGGAGTTTGCTGAAACTAGGGAGTTTCCATGAAGTGAAGGAGTTTCCATGGGATGAGGGAAAAAATAATACTAAAATAATGAGACAAGAGCATGTGGGACCGGCCATGGTTAGGGCATGACCATCCGGCCAATGAGCCCGGTCCCGTGCGTTTTTTTCCCTAATTTTACATAATTTTCATGAGTTTAGGGAAATATCATGAAATCATGAAATTTTCAAGGGATGAGAGAAATAACAGAATAATAAGAAACCATGAGGTGTGGGATCGTCCACCGCTAGGGCATGGCCGGCCGGCTAGTGATCTCGGTCCCACGACACCTTTCCTAATTATTTTATTTCTTTGATGCGAGAAAGCACCATGAGACTGGGGAGTTTCCTTGAAACGAAGGATATTTGCTCGAATGAAGAGATTTTATGAGATCAGGGAAAAATAACAAAGTATGATAAAATATAGAATTGGGCGTGGGACTGGCCACGGCGTGACTGGCCGGTCGGTGGGCCCAGTCCCCTAGCGCCTTTGCTAATTTTTTATTATTATTATTTTTCTTCTTATTTTGCATAGGTTCATCGTTCCTTCGTGTTTTGGAATGCTCGTTTGTGCATTATTGCTGAGTACACTCGCACCATTTGGGTCGGGGCTTACTCGATAGCTGCTCAGATGCCCGTATGTTGAATATTTACCCCTAACCCGTGGAATTATGCTGGGAAAACCACGAATTGAAGTGACGAAATATTATGACGAATCATAGAATATTGCTGAATATTCAGTTAACGATTAGAGATAATTAATTGATGGCTCTATACTAGCAGGCATGCTGTCTAGGAGCATTAATTATCTGAGAATTGAGAAATATGAGCTTGTTGAAACGTCATATTCCTTTTATATAGTCAGGGAAAACATTGTTGTATCCTGAAGACGTTGTTGCTCTATACTAGAAGGCAAGCTGTCCAGGAGCCGTCTAATCATTCGATTCTATATAAAATTAATTACTGAAATTGCTCTATACTAGCCTCAGCTGGGAGACTGCACATCCACATATACTCTGAGAGATAAAATTCTCAGTCAGAGATTCTTGTGGCACGAGCTTTCATGCTTTCAACGAGAGACATGGGTCTCAATACTCATCTGATTGCTGGATCAGGAGTACTACAATTATGGTTTTACGATTTTAGCCTTTGTCGAAAATCCACCATCTAGATTAAGTCCCGTGCTTAGTGAGGGACAGTCATGTTCCTCAGTCAGCACTGAATGGTGATTTTCCCGTTACAGTTGCAGAAGAAAAATAAGTAATTGAACTTAGTCGTAAGATAAGATGTTACCGGATTTTTGATTGCGCGAGCAGACAATGGCTTGAACGAAGATCCCAGTAGCATGATAGAGCATCGAGCGCAAATTGGTGTAGCACTGCAGATATGGTGATCGAACCTTGGTTGATTTAGGATTCATGGGTCCGGGTCCCAAGAAAAGAAATCTTTGTTTTAGGAACAGACGCTCGTTCGTTTGTTAGTTTAAAGAACAAACAAAATGGACCTCAGTCTGATGATATAAAATTTTGTCTATGAGGAGATTTCATAAAGTGGAATAAACTCTCGTTTCAAAGGTGGATGCTCGTACGAGAGAAAAGTTTTTTTTTTTTTAATAGACGTGCATCTGTTAGTAATAAAATTTTGTTAATGAGCTTTCATTAAAAAAAATTATCTTCAAGCTTTCAGAAATCTTTGAGAATATACTCTCGCTTCAAAGACAAATGCTCGTGCGAGGGAGCAAAAATATATAGATATATTTTTCAAATTTATGTGAGTTTCACATTAAATATTTATATATTTTGTAAAATCATGTTTTGATTTTGAACAACTGTTGAAAGTAGACTATTATACATGGTGTAATAATGTATGTATGTGAGTTTTCACAATTGTAGAATGGACGTCTGTCTAGTTTTTGAAAAACCAGTGGATGTTAAAATTCACGTGGGCTGTTCACGGTTTTATGAAAATCAAGTCTTGATTTTGAATAATGAATTTTGCTCGTCTTTGCAGGTTTGAGGGAACGAGCAAGTTTTCAAAATTTTAACGTTATAATCACTACAGCTAGTGAAATTGTAAATAGGTAAGAGTTGGATAGTTACCATTTTGTTACGCGATTGTTATTGGTATATCCATGACTCCATGTCTTTCACCTAAGATAGTGGTGACTTTTGGTTACAACCACTCTTCTGGCCCTTCCGGGGAACGCTCCAGAAATATCAAGTCAAAGATGAAGACTTCTGCAGATGTTCATGCCGAGGTGAATCAACCTTTCAGAGACGCTGGAAAGCTGATGCATTGTATGTCTCTCGATCATCTGGGAGTCGTCCGTGAAGGAATCAACGCTTTCTTAGCCTTAGAGGATGCAGAAGAGAAGCAGGGACAAGATGAGTTATTACTGAAAAGGAAAGCTGAAGATGAAAGGCTTGCAGGTTATCAGCAAAAGGCCGCCGGCTTCAGCAAATGAGACTAGCGGCTGAAGATGAAGTATGATCTTGCGCGGAAGGCGTAGCTTCTGATTCAGATGTAGATGAATGAAGAATTTCGTCATAATTCGTCATCAGAAAATTCAGAAGTCAGGTCTTCATTGAAAATGCTGTAGAATCTTCGTCCGGTGTCGGATTTTCGTGATCTACCCATGTTTCTTCATCCTCAGAAAATTTCCAAGCTTTGGAAAGAAGATTTTCGGCTTTTGAGCACGTTTAAGGGCTGAAATTGACGAAACAGTAAACTTCCAGGAGACTTCCAGAAAATTTTCAGCTGGTATGTAGTCCAATATTTTGGCGACATCGTTTTGCTTGTTTCTCCAATTGCTATGAATTTTGGATATGTTGTAGTGGACATACCTACGAAGAGAATGGTATATGACCCATCCCTAGATTCTTCACCAATTTCTCCCAGCTTGCTGCTTTGTGCGTGACAGTGTAAAATCATCTCAGGCGAGCTTGTTGTAAAACACTCATGTTGTGTATTTAGACCATTCGCTTGTGTCTGAAAAGGTTGGTGAAGCATTTTAATCTCATTGATTCATTTGAGATCAGGACCCCTTGATTGATACATGAGAATGGTGCTTGCAGTGCCATCTTGTTTATGTCAGTCGTAGAAACATCACTTCTGAAACCCTGGTCACGGGACCATAAACTGAGCTTGCTCTCGAGAGGGGGTGATGTAATGACCATGGTTGCATGTCCTGGTGGTAGAATTCCTTTTATGATGAATGATTATCACATGAGAGTTTGGTGTCACGGGTCTCGGACTGTGAAACTGATCATCATGATCAATGGACTGTCAGTCCCCAGTATTTTGTTAAATCTCTCCTTTTCGTTTTCTCTTCTCCTGGCAAGACTTGGATAGAGGACCCAGGTAGAAAAATTGATGTAAAGACCTAGGTGGTCGAAGTTAAAGGTACCTTGATGAAGGACTTAGTGGAAAGACCTGGTGGACACTGATGGACTGTGGAAGTTATGAATCCCGTCCAAGAATTGTTGCTTGCATGTTGTACGCTCTGGAAGCTGTAGGAAGCTCATATGACGTCGGAATTCGGTGCTTGACCCCAACATTTGAAGCTAAGAGAATTAGTTATCATATGAGAAAATAATAAATCAATTTGGAGTTGCATAGATCATCCAACGAAACGTGCACATTTGTAATTTGTAATCCCGTACAAGACTTTCAGATTTCATAGGCTTGACGGTAAATGCCATATCTTTCAGTTCGTATGTCCGATTTATGCGCCCTTTTGGTATGTTGTAGAAGAGACATAGACAAACATCTTTCATTGAGGAAGTATTGTCCCATTCCTCACTCATTGTTACGTTTTTGTAAACCCATGGGCTGAAGTATGTTGTATCTCTTTTGTAGAGGTGATGAGAACATCTTGTAGAAAACTCGGGATTGTGCCCGCCTGTTGTGCAAGCTTCGGGAAGACTTTCATGTGAACATATTTCATGTCTACACACCTTGATATGAATCATTAGTGCTTGGAAAAGTCCGATCCATCGAGTAACACTTCAGAGAACGGATAGTTGATGAAGCTGGTCATGAGGATGTTGCCCCTGAGACCATCGTTGATGCTAGATCACGATTGAAATTTCTCCAGAAATTCTTGTTGATGCTGAGACCATGAACGGAACTCCTCCACATATCCTTGTTGATTCCGATACTATGTTTGGAGTTGCTTCAGAGACCGAAAAAGGCTAGGCCCATGATTATCGATATAGCCTTTGCTCCTTCATCCAGTGAGCCTTTCACGAACTAGTTGGTGACTTGAGCATTCCTAAGATGAAGATGTTCTAGGACTTCAACCCAAATTCTACTGAATATGACTTTACTGTGAAGTGGCTTCGTCAAGGACTTGTGATGTAGAGAGGTTCCTTTGATAAAGTTTCATGGAATCATATCAGATTGCAAATTCCAATAAGATCAAGTACCCAGTGTATGTTGAAGGAGTTTGTGCGATCCATGGATGAATGATGTTGCATCTGCTTCAGAAGTCTTATCATGGGATAATGAAGAATTAGCGATTGTAATTTAGTTACACTTTGATTGCGCTGGTGTTGAATCAGTGTGTCATCGTCGAGATATTTGTGCTGAAGCTAGATGCGCTGTTATAGGAGGTGTACTCTTTGATTGGGAGTACAATTTCAAGGATTCTTGAGCGTCAAAGCGTCATATCCCTTGAGCATGTCTCAGGTTTGATCGTTTGGGTCCCAACTATCTTCTGTTGATTCAGCATTCCTTTAGTCGCGGTAGTTGGATTCAACACTTGTGCAGACATTAGAGCTTTCTGGTTTTGTGGCACACATAAACACTCCTGCAAGGCTATGGAGAAATGCCCAAATTGTTCTTTTCCATGCTTGAACATCATCTCAGTAATGAATGTCTCAGTGAGATGCTCGATTCGGAGAAATGTCAGATTCAACCACTTGGTAAAATATTGCTGAAGTGGGATTACCCACTTATAGCGTTTTGCAATAGCAGAGATGCTAGCAGAATTGAGTCCCCGTGATAGAATATCATGTGAGGAAATAAATGACATAGACATGGGAGGAATGAGACTTGAATGAGTACAAAAAATTTTGATGAATGTCTATGCATATTTTGCAGGTTCTTGTTTCAACCTCGTCAAAGATTCCTCCAAGTGCTCTGATGATGGAACGACCGCCAAATCTTCTGGATCAGAGCTTTCTTCATTGGAGAGATGTGTAACCAAAGGTGATTTGTAAGTACCCATCTTTTCATCATGGATCCATGCTCGTTTGAAGGACATGTCATATCCTGGATCTTCCTGATTATGTGAAACTTGGTTTCTATCCAGGTTGAACTTATGTTCACCTTGAGAGTGATGTAGACATAAGTATTTCCGAGCGTTCCTTCAAGGTCTCTGATTGAGATGGGAGCATGAGTAGATTCTTGTCGAGTGATGCATGTGGATTTGATGGTTTTCAGTGGAATGTTGTTGATGGCTGTGCCAGCATCGATCAACATTCTTCCAAATTTGTTTCTTCTGAGATTGACTGTGGTAAGCAGTCTCCATTCGTAGATCTCTTGGTCTGTGGCTGAAGGCTCAAGAAGTATTTCCGGAATGGACTTCTTGACACGATGTGGTTCAGTGCAGTGAACATGTCTCTCCTTTGTGCCTTCGACAGATAGAGCAATTAATGTTTCGACCAAGGATTGAACTGCTTCTTTTACTGGTTGTTCAGAGAGCGTAAAGGTTCTGAATGGAGAGGATTCTTGTGTACTCCTGGGATTCTCCATTTCTTCTTCAGTTGGCTCTCTCCTGATGAACGACAATTTGATCGCACCATCTTGAACCCAGACTTCCAGTAACTCGATCACTCCTTCATGGGAAGAGAGAAGTTTGAGTATGTCTGATCATTTCCCGTTCGTTGATGCCGGGTCGAGGTTTGTGAATTTCAAGATTGGTTATATTTTCTTTGCGCCTTCAGAGGATCATGGGATGTTGGAGAAGCGCTTCGATGCCGTGTCTCGGCTTTTCTTTCATTCCTTTCAGCAACAACGTTTGTTGAAGGCTGGAGATTGTACTGATTGTTGACTAGGCGTCGGTTGCTTCGAGGTTCCTCGATCTTGAAGACTTTTCTCTTTCCAATAAAGCAGGTGCAGTAGTTTCCGATCTCTTTGCTTCTTCATGAATCTCTGAGAAAGTATTGAAACAAAGATTTTCCAATAAGGCTCTGTAGACCGGGATCATGATGTTGATACACAAGTATACTAGTTGTTGCTTCGTGACGTTTGGATCATGACAGTCCAGGGCCTGGACTCTGAATCTCTTCACGTAGTCATTGGGATGTTCATTGTTCCTCTGAAACATTCTTCCAAGATCAGAGAGAGTAAGTTGCTCTGACACAAAGAAGTACTTTCTGTAGAAGGCGTTAATCATTTCTCCCTAGTTGTCGATAGTTCCTGGTGGGATGTTGTTGTACCAGGTGTATGCCCTGCCTTTCAAGGATTTTGAAAATTCTTTGAGGCGAACCACATGGTTATGATCATGTTCACCCAAGGCTTCCAGGAACCGAGAAACATTCTCCCGAGCATTACCTGTTTCATCATACAAAGTGAAGGTTGGAGAAGTATAACCCTTTTGAAGAGGAATCCTTTGCGTAGCAGCAAGATATGGAGGCTGGTGACGATGGATTTGTGATGTCTTGTATTTTCCATGGTTCTCCAAGAGGCGTTCCAAATCTTCCCGAGTAATGAAATTTTATGATTCATTCGCTGATGGATCGTCTACAGCTTTGCGGACTTCGCTGCCATCCACTGTATGAATTGGAACTACTTCAGGATCAGCATCTGAGGATGTTTCATTTTCTTTTCTTTTTCCTTGAGTCTTTTCTGACATCTTGTCAGTAAGAGTCTTGAGATAATTTAATAGCTCCTCTGTGTTGCAGCCATGTCAGTTTGATTCTTTGCAAGAGTCTCTTGCACCTTGATGAGATCATCCATGGTAGGTGGTGGATTCCCCCTGACTTCCTCAGGGTGTCGGCCGAACAGGGGATGACCTTCCATGTTAGCGTGAGAAGGAATAACATCACCACCGTCAGTGTTAGCGGCCGGAATGGTTTCCGGGATATCCTCATTTTTATTGTTGCTAGTGCTAGCGTCGTTTGTGTTGGAACCTGTAACTAACCCAGACCTAAGACCAGCCTTCTTTTTGAATTGCAACCGAGAGATTAATCTCCCACTGTGGTCGCCAATATGTAGATGGGGAAAAACGATTTGTTGGTTTTTACGGAATCGAGGGGATGACCGTGCGTAGGAGACTCCTTGAACCGAGCAAATGCTCAACCTCACACAGATGCACTGCAAGAAGGGAGTGCTTTAAGTTCGAGAGATCAATCTGTAGGACTCAGGACTAAACCAAGACAATGGTCGTTCCAGAGTCAATTCGGTCACAAGAGAGGATGGGTCGATCTGTAGGAGGGAAGCTGAGAAATGTGTGAGATCAATGGTGATCGAGATTGCAGGTGTGTTGTGTATTCCACGTAAGAAAGTTCTGAACGACTGAATTTACTCAGTTGAGAGTAATTTCTCAGACGATGAGTTCGTGTAGACGAAAGATTATCTGTATGAACTTGTCGAGAAATTCTTGTCTGTTTTAATCAGGATTCAAAGACTTATTTATATTGCTGGAATTGTAAACACCTTGATCCCATGAAGTGTGACAGTTGTTGAATTCAAAGAGTGGGGAAGTGAGAAATCGTGTAAAAACCAGTTGCTCATCGTGCGGAAACTTGGTTGATTTTCCATCCACTACTTTGATAACTCCTTCAACTGATTGCACGAATTGCTCACATTCTCATCATGTGGATGAACACACGTGCCGTAGAACGCCAGACCAAAAGCCTAGTTAATATCCCCCATGTGACATGATTGACATCTCGTGGAGTCAGTTGATGACTTTATGGGACGATGTGTCCTTGTATTGCTGAGTTGAACGTGATTTTCAAATGTTCCGAGACTCATGAATTGAACATGTCTGATGAGACAAAAGTACATTGTCGAATAAATGTTGATAGCTAAAATAAACAAATATTGTTCTGAGTCGTTGAATATTGATAGTTGAACCAATATCCCTTGATCTGAGCAAATATTGCTCATCTGAGCATATGTTTCCCATTTGATGAATCGTTGAATATTAATAGCTGAACCAATATTCTTTGGTGTGTGCAGATGTTGCTCATTTGAACAAATGTTGCTCGTTTGAGGAATCATTGGTAACAGGACCAAGATAAATTTAAAATACTGGCAGCTGAACCGAGTATAATTAATTAGGGTGGTGATCATGGGATCAACATAAAATCATTAGCGTTTGAATATGGAATTATGAACCTTGGATTCGAAACCCTAATTTTGATCAACTGCTGAATTGATGATAAATTGATGATTTATTGAAAATCATTCATGAAATGAAGGAGGGACCGGCTACATGGTATGATGAGTCGACCATGTAGCGCCCAGATGCTCAAGTGAGCAAAATACCAAAGTCTCTTGAATACCAGTTGGTGAAAGGATGATTAAATGTTGGTTTAATCATTTATTAAAATAATGCTCATGTGAGCATTAGGTAGTAAAACCTGATTATGGAGAGATGAGGGACCGACCAAGGGGGCCTGAGACCGGCCTTTGGTGATCATGGGACCAGCTGATGGTCGTTTGAGCAAACTCCAAGTTGTTTGAGAAGAGTTTGGACCCAATATGAGCGATTGAGCAAATTAGGTCAAAATTGTTAAAACACGTGGGACTGGCTTTTTGCAAGCCTCAGGGACGACCTTGGTCGGTCAAGGAGACATGCCCGCGTCACCATAATGTCCTTGTCTCAGTCCTGAGAGTTTCGATATTTTCTGATGCGCATTTGAGCAACATTTTGAGAAAATATGAAGAAATCAGGGATTTTTGCTGAAACCAGGAAAACTTCATGAGATGAAGGAATAAATAATAAAATAATGAAGGAATCATGAAGTGTGGGATCGGCTATGGACAAGGCATGGCCAAACGGCCAAAGAGCCCGGTTCCGAGGCACTTTTCCTAATTTTATAATATTTTCATTATTTTAGGGAAATATCATAAACTCAAGGAGTTTGTTGAAACCAAGGAATGTGTTGAAATCAAGGAGTTTTCATGAGATGAGGGAAACATAAAAAATAATAATAATAAAATAAGGGGCGTGTGGGACCGGCCGGCTAGGGCCCGGTCCCATGAGTTTCTCTAGTTTTATATTATTTTCATGACTTGAGGGAAATTTCATGAATTCAAGGAGTTTGCTGAAACTAGGGAGTTTCCTTGAAGTGAAGGAGTTTCCATGGGATGAGGGAAACAAATAATATTAAAATAATGATACAAGGCTTGTGGGATCGGCCACGGCTAGGGTATGGCCGGTCGGCCAATGAGCCTGGTCCCGTGCGTTTTTCCCTAAAGTATGATAAACTATAGAATTGGGCGTGGGACTGGCCACGGCGTGACTGGCCGGTCGGTGGGCCCAGTCCCCTAGCGCCTTTTCTAATATTTTATTATTATTATTTATCTTCCTATTTTGCATAGGTTCATCGTTCCTTCGTGTTTTGGAATGCTCGTTTGCGCATTCAGGTGCTCGTTTGTGCATTATTCCTGAGTACACTCGCACCATTTTGGTCGGGGCTTACTCGATAGTTGCTCAGATGCCCGTATGTTGAATATTTATCCCTAACCGGTGGAATTCTGCTGGGAAAAACCACGAATTGAAGTGACTAAATATTATGAAGAATCGGAGAATATTGCTGAATATTCAGTTAACGATTAGAGATAATTAATTGATGGCTCTATACTAGCAGGCATGTTTTTTAGGAGCATTAATTATCTGAGAATAGAGAAATATGAGCTTGTTGAAACGTCATATTCCTTTTATATAGCCAGGGAAAACATTGTTGTATCCTGAAGAAGTTGTTGCTCTATACTAGCAGGCAAGCTGTCTAGGAGCCGTCCAATCATTCGATTTTATATAGAATTAGTTACTGAAATTGCTCAGTATTTATGAGATATGCCGTTGCCTCAACTGAGAGACTGCAATCCACATATACTCTGAGAGATAAAATTCTCATTCAGAGATTCTTGTGGCACGAGCTTTCATGCTCTCGACGAGAGACATGGGTCTCAATACTCATATGATTGCTGGATCAGCAGTACTACAATTATGGTTTTACGATTTTATCCTTTGTCGAAAATCCACCATCTACACCTGGGACCTCATCCATATTTGAACACCACGATGTAATAAGCCACTATAGACACTAGCCTACTATCATACTTCGGAATGGAATGTAGTTGGAAAGAATCCACCCTCCAAGCGATTCAGTTACAGTCGCCCTCCCTATGTCTCTTGAACCTCGCAAGGTTCTACGCACTTGATTCCCTTAGCTGACGTCCTTTACAGCCTAAGAGTTGTTTCAACCTAAGTGAAGACTTCTGATACCAATCTGCCTGTAACAGATAAACCTATTTGATTTCCGCTTAGATCGAAAACCAATGTGTGAAAATCTGTTTGCAACAGACAAGCTAGCAAACTTCCCAAATCCAGAACTTACAACTCCCGAAGTGCATCCTAGAATCTTAAACACCTCTCAAGAACAATCTCAAAAGATCAACTAAGATCAGTTTTTGGATATCTATCTTAAGGAATCACAAAGGCTGAGACGAAGAGAAATTTGTGATTGCAATCTAATTTTCCTGAAAGATATTACAAAAAACCCCATAACAGAAAATCAAGATCAGAATACACGAACTGCTAAGGTAAAGATATTCGGACCTGACTTCATGAATCCCTAAAGCGAAGTCTTTTAGTAGTAAACCTAATTATGTTTCTCACATGAAACCTAGGTCTATAGAGGATGAATCCAGAATCAACTATGACACAAAGTGTCAGGATTGATTTTTCCAGTTGAAAGAGCATCTCTGTTTATAGATTTCCAAGGACCAGGGATTGCATCGAATTCAAGTTAAGATAACTTGAGGATCAAGAAAACACTTAGTTTGTGAACACATTGTTGCAGATGGACTCTTTACAAGGTTATGGTTCAAGTTCTCATCCACGTCGAAGCCCACGGCTACTTCAGCCAGCTCAACTTGAAGATCTAACCCAGAGTGACAAAAAATAAAGCCGTCCCAATTACGGAATGCTCAGCACAAAGCAAGACAAGAGAGAATGACACAACATGAAAAGGAGGCGCTCATTGAAAGACGTCGTCTCAGTCGGACAACAAGTGATGCATCAATTGTTCGATCACATGACCATGAAGCCAGTACAAGTTTCATACCCCGTTGAAGCCCTAGAATTGATCTGCAACAAAGAGAGCTTCAATTAGAGAAGATTCGCATTGCAAAAAAGGATAAACAAAGTTCAATGAGTGAAAATCAAAAATAGGATATCCTTGAAAAAGGGATATGACTTGACGATTATGGTTGCTGGTGGTGGCCCCAATGAGATTCTTCAATATCTGAATGCAAGGTATATTGGAGCACCCGAGGAAGCTTGGAGATTACTTGGAAACCGTCTACACAAAAAGAAGCCCAAAGTACAGCGGCTGGCGGTACATCTTCCGGGCAAGCAACGAGTTATTTACGATTCAGATGATCCAGTCGAAGTAATTCAGGACAAGGCAGAAAATTTAGTAACCACTCTGATGGGGTATTTTGACTACAACAGGTTAATTTCAAATTTGTCTTTCTAATGCATATTTTCACGACTTATGTCTTTCTGCCTTTAGTATATGGTTGGTGGTTAGATGTTTGTACCATTACAATGCTCAGGAAGAAAATTCCTAATAGGGTGGATTTCTTTTCGAAATTCCCTTTATTAAGCTCTTCAATGCACTGGGATGTAGGAATCATGTACATGTGCCAGATAAACATATTTATTAGCCCAACCATGATTTTTTTTAGGCTTCACCTCGAACCATGTTCGAACGGTATTATTATTTATCCCATTTCATGAGATCAGCATTTTAATTGTGTAATCATCAGACTTTTGTATAGTTATGTTTTTTGATGATAAATTACCTTTAGTAAATTGTCCAGGCTTTGCGTATAAGAGTTGTATAATTTCTTCATCATTAAGCAGATCCATTTAACATCATTTATGAATTTATTTTCACGTCTGATGTCTTTCTGCCTCATTTTTGTGTCATTTTTTCTTTGTTGCCTCTATCTTGCATCGTATTAGCTCTGTTCAGTTTCTCTTCTTTCACAACTTTATTTTCTGAAAAATACAGGTTTAATCCAGAAGGCGAGGCATATATCTACCAAGACTTCCCTCATAAGTTTGTATGGTCAGGTAAGATATGGTCTTCAGATTACATATCCATTTCCTTCTTCAGTTGCTGAAATGATGAACGGTTATAGTTTGATTGTGGTAATTGTTAATGAAATGATCATCATTACGTGTGCTTATTTGAATGTTTTTGAGTATTCACTTTAATTATATTTCTGAAAATAAACATGTTCTGAGCATCATGTCATTTTGTCAGATAAGAAGTGGTCTCCTTGACATAAAGGCTTTTCAATGGGGAGAATGTATTTTGTCACCCAAAACAGTGGCGAATTGTATTACCTGAGGTTGTTGCTTACGGTAGTAGCGGGGGCAAGGTCCTTCAAGCACCTGAGAACTACGATGAAGAGTGGTGTTCAAGAGGTCCACCGAACTTTCAAGTCTGCCTGTATTGCACTAAATTTTTTGGAAGATGACGGAGAATGTGATAAATGCGTGAAAGAATCCATCGTAATCAAAACTGGGCATCAACTGCGACAATTTTTTGGTATAATACTAACCAAGTGCAGTCCTACACGGCCATAAGTTTTATGGGAAAGATATATGTGATGATTTACCATTTAGGATCAAAATACAATACGGAATTGAAAATCCAACGGAGGAGCAGGTTCTTGATTACGGTCTTTACCTCATGGAGAAAATAGTTCAGGAGGAAGGGAAGGAAATGAAGGATCTTGGAATGCCCCAACATACCAGTGACTGGAGCCGAATTGTTGGAAATCGATTACTATGGGAGCAAAGAGAACTGCAGTTTGAGATTCAAGAATCAGTGGTGGATTCGAATGTGGATAAATTCAATACAGAACAAAGAAATGTGTTTGAAAAAATTACAGATTCCATAGTGAATAATCCTGGTAGAACGTTCTTCTTAAATGGTAGTGATGGGACGGGGAAGACTTTTGTGTACAACACATTGGCAGCAACACGTAGAAGCAAGGGTGACGTTGTTTTAACAGTCTCTTCTTGCGGCGTCTCTGCATTGCTTCTAACTGGTGGAAGGACAACACATTTTACCTTTAAGATACCTTTCGATCCACAATTTGATTCCAAGTGTAATGTCGATTTTGGTTCTATCGAGGTGGAATTGTTTCGAGCTATCAAGTTGATCATATGGGATGAGGTGGCAATGCAACAATAATTTTGTATTGAAGCGGTAGATCGTACTCTAAGAGATGTGAGATCAAGTGGCGAACCATTTGGAGGGATCAACGTCGTGCTTGGAGGAGACTTTAAGCAAACTTTGTACAAAAGGGTCGTAGAGAACAAATCATAGACGCTTCGATTAGAAGATCTTTTTTTGGAGAGACGTGAATGTGCTTAAGCTCACACAAAACATGCGTCTTGAGAGTCAAGATCCTGATAGCATTGCATTCGCTGAGTATTTACTTCAGGTACGTTTTCTATACATGAAATTCTTCTCTTTCCATTATCCATTATTATTTTGAATTTTATGCTTATGAAACGCATTGCAATGTTTCTGTGTTTGTGGAGTCGTTTTATGTATAGGTATGTTTATCAAGAAGTACAGTACTGTAGTCAGTTGTACTTTCCTGTAGATAGCTTCTTCCTCCTAGAATTAATAGAGGAGGATTTAGGTACAACGTATAGTTTCCTCTTTAGGCAGTAACTTCCTCTTTCCTGTGTATAATTTCGTTGTTCAAATAGAATGGAACTGATATCATATAGGAACTGCAAGTCACCAGCTTATCCCCTGAAACAAAGAGATGCCAAACTACACATCCTAAAAGAGGTGGAAAATGTGTGGCAACTACAAGGTATCTTAGAGAAAGTGGGAACCGTATTATCTACAAGTCGACCCATTTTGCCACTTACAATCAAATTGGGTAACATTTATGCAATGTATCTTGCATTTGAAATACAATTTTTTTTATTGTAATGTCTATTGTTTTGAACATCAAGTCCAGTGGTACATACTTGCTTAGGTGATTGCTAGATTGATACAAAAAACTTCGTAGAACGACATAATTACACTACATAATGGAAAGCTAAGACTCACATCTCATTAAGCATTTTTGGGAACCCGTTTACGGGAATTTAGTTAAATTGTTTCTCCTGCATACTTAGCCACCGCATCTGCCATACTAGATATTAATTCCTTCGATATACTTACGTCATTTTGCAGGTGAGGGAAAATCCAGAGCCAAAAGTTAACTTGCCATCTGCTATTTCAAAATCTACCAATCTAAATGAGTTGATTTCAAAGATATATCCGAGAATTGAAGAAATGAGCAAAACCACTGCAGAATATATGACCGAGAGAACAATATTGTCTCATAGGAACGACGAGGTTTCATAAATAAATAAAATTGTGTTGGAGATGTACAATGGTGAATCTCACACGTTTCTCTCAGCAGATAAACAAGAGCAGGTTAACAGTGAAGCATCAACAGGTACAACCTATACGAGTGAAACATTAAACCAACAAAATCCATCAGGATTACTGCCATTCAAATTAGATCTTAAAGTCGTTTGTCCAATTATGTTGTTGCGTAATATATCTCCTAGAAGTGGACTATGCAATGGTACTAGGTATGTGCTTTATCCAGATTATCACATGTCATATGATTCACCTCATTTATTCTCATTGTGTTTCTTATATTTAGAACCCTTGACTTGCTTCGATGATTGTTTAATTATGCCATGATTTGTTGTGTTATTAGGTTGAGGGTAGATATTTGCGAACAACATGTTACTGTGGCTACAATTTTGACAGGAGATAAGGCTGGGGAAGTGGTTTTTATTCCGCGCATATCACTAACACCATCTTCATCGCACGTCCTCATTCGAATGACTAGGAGACAGTTCCCAATCAGGTTGGCTTATGCGATGACCGTAAATAAATCTCAGGCTCAATCGCTGAAGTATGTGGGGGTAGACTTAAGGAGTCCCGTATTCAGCCATGGGAAGCTCTATGTTGCACTGTCCAGATGCACAAGTGCCGGGAGGGTCCATGTATTACTCCCAAAGAACAGTACTAGACATGAAGCAACAAATGTTGTGTATCAAGAAGTCCTGTCATAAGTTTGTTTTCGAAATTTGATTCTTCTGCTTTTATCACCAGTGTTTATTCTTGGCTAATTTGATGTCACTTGGAATCGACAGGATCAATTACATTGGCGCACAATTATAGACTAATTTAAAAAAGTGTAGAGACAAATTGAGTAACATAAACAAGACAAATACTAATCTTTTTATAAATAAACTCAGCTTCAAGTTATATTAGTTCTTTGTTATTAACTGTCTATTATGAAATTTGGTAGCTCCGGTGATGCAATACATAAAGACAATATACAATGGAATAAATGTTTGCTATGAGATGCCTCTGCCACCTCCACCACCACTGATGACATGGGTTATCGGCAAAGTCATTAGCCATAGCACCAGCACCCCTTCCGCCCCGTGCCATTATGGCACGGGTAATCCACTAGTAACAGTAATAAGCTTAAATAAAAAGAAAAACAAATTATACCTCGTTCGCCAATTTCTCGACATAAGTTTCAGTGATCCAATAAAATCCATTAGTAAACAGGATAGCCCTTGAACAAAATATCCCAAAAGCAACAATAACATTTCTTCTCCACCCAATTAAATGAGCATAATCTTCTTGTTCATCTTCTCCCTCTTCTCTATTATGAGCAGAGAAAAGAGTACATAATCGACAAACTAAATAATAAAAAGTCAGAATCGCAACCATAACGATTAATCGAATCGGTAATAATGTAATCATAGCTAGTCCAAGTAAGATTTCCTCTTTCAATGATATTTCGCCTAAACCCATAGTTCCATATACATCATTACGTACATAAGCTGCAAATTTTTTCTTAAGTTCTTGTATATCTTTCTCGGTATATGAAATATTATTATCAGAATCACCAGCCTCTGATTTTTGTAGTAATGGTTGATTATATTTTTCTTTCTCTTCTTCTATTTAGCTATTTTGACTTTTATTCAGATTGGTGATATCCTTTAGTTATGCTTCCATCTTGAAAGAAAAAAAGGCACTCGAGAATTTTAGAAATCCCTAATTTGGTCTGTTTGGACCATGACAAGAAAAAACTAGTTTATCAAGTATTCTTACTTGAAGAAGAAAAATAGAACACTTTTGTTATAGGGAGGGGGTGTTCGGATCATGGGAGTGGAAATCTCGGACTCAAATCAGTGATTCACTAACGAGTTGGGCTCTAATATTTGTTGGACCAAAGTATCCTTCAGAGTTTTGACACGGAAGTATCTTTTAGAGTTGATTTACTCGTTTTCTTCTTTTGATTCATAGTTAAGCCAAATTCATTGTTAAGCCATAAAATGTAAAGTCATCAAGATTTTGACCCTTCACTACAGAAAGTATAAAACTAATCTTCATGACCAGTGAATATAGATATTTTTAAGGATGGGAAGACGCCATTATCCATTTTCAAAGATAACGAAATCAAAATGAAATATTCTGTGAATCTATGTCTTCAAGTGTACTAGAGTTTGTTTGAAAAAAACAATCCCAACTACCCAATCGATTATGGCATGATACTCTCTTGTTTTATGACTGTATAGCAAGCAAAAATCAGTCTGTAAAAACCTTGGTTCCTTCTTACCACTAGAAGAGAAATGAGACATTCATGTTAACATCTCAAGCATGAAATTGAAATTTCTCTACAACACAGGAGGCAGTGAAATATAACATTTCACTACCACCAAAAGGATGGTGAAAAACATTCTACTGACAATGACATTTCATGAAGGACGAATTACCTTAGGACCAATACACATAGAATATGCCTTTTGATGAATGGTTAAAGTACAATTCGTCTCTGTTTCTTAGATACTAAGATGACAAAACTATCACCTTGCGAGAAAAATGTTCCATCATCTTCATTCACATACGAGATGGCATTATGCTCGTAAGTTGAATTTCAATGACAATCAAAAAAACATAAAACCATCTCTAATCAATGCATCCCCAATGGGTTAACTCAACTCACAGCAAAGTGACAATCACAGAACACAAACCAGTAGATTCAAATATCGTTTACCTTGGACGACCGAAAACCTAGTTTTCACATTATCTAAAACAAACGAGAAATTTCTATAAATCCAGGATGCCAGCTTAATGTTCTCGCTCAGACTGGACAACGAGATATTAATGTTTTTCGCCATTCAGCGTAAACGAGCGCAACAAAAGAAATCCTGGAAGGTTACCGATTTCAGATGAGGTCATGTTTTTATTCTTATGGCAAGTTCATCCAACAAAGCATTTCTTCATCAATCACTCTATTGATTTAGTGCAACACGGTTAGCTGGTCAGGCTGTTGATAAGAGGTAAGCAAAGTATTCGAAAAATAAAATGACACCAATAAAAATTGGGTGAAAGACCTCCATCATACCGAGAAGTTCTTTGAAAGAAGGAAATTATTATTAGGGTTTGTTCTTCTTGGATGGACGGAAATAAAAGGAAATTTTTGTTTGGGTTTTGCGGTACTCGAAGATAATTTTGTCTAATTCAGTGGATAGTTTACACCCAGTTTCATCTAATGAGTTAACACCGGTTTCTACAATCCCTTGATCCAAAAGCCTCCTACCTATAACAAAAGTGAAAGAGAATCTTAGATGAGATCTGTGACATTCGAGCTATTCATTACAAAAATTCATAATCTGTTTTTTTTTCCCTCTTTTCTAAGACCTGATTTTGTACACCTAGTATACTAGATAAATCTAAACCAACTTCGTCTATCAACTACTAGTCTTTTGATAACTTATGTTGCGTCTATCAACTACTGGTCTTCTGATAACCTATGTTGCACGGAGACTCCAAGAAACATGCCCTAACCGTGTCGGACACACGCCACATAATGTGCTGTTTGAAAATTGATATTGACACTTTGAGAATACCAATTGGATACTTTGAGGACATGTCATAAATGATTTATTTTGGTTTGAAAAATTAAAATAAATTAAATGTGACGTTAAATGTGACGTTAATTTATTCTTGTTTTAGTCAAATACAAACATTATTCATGAAATACTTTATCACTATTACATTATTATTAATTTTTTATAGTAATTAGTAATCAAATATTTATAAAAATAAGAGTAATTATTTTGTTGTGAAGATTGTAGTAATATTTCATTTTAATTTATTTTTTTTGAAGCATATTTCATTTTAATGATGTGAGTAATATATATAACGTGTCCGTGCAACCTGTTTTTTTTTTTAGATTTGACGTGTCTCCGTAATCGTGTCGTGTCGTAACTATGTCCCTTATACGTGTCCGTGCAACATAGCTGATAACGCTATACTCAGAAAAGCTAAGTGTTGACCAAATTTGGTGTACCAATTGTGGACCCTAGTTAGCAATTAGGAATATAAAAAACGTACGGAACGTCGTACATACGAATATTATTCGGAATACAAGTTAGCGGTTAATGATCCGAGAGTAATTCCAAACGGTATAGGTACATGTAGTTCGTTTTGCGTATACTAATTCAGAATGGAAAGTTCGTATACGGTATATTATAATTTAATACATATTTTTAGTATTAAAAGGTTAATGTGGTCTAAACTGTATATACAAACTATGCACAACATTTAACAACCAAATTTGCTTGGAATGGTAGATAGGCAGTCACTGAAGGGGTTGAAGACATTTTTGTTAAAACAATTAAGAAATCGCCGAGTCATGACACGACAAGGTCCAAATCCAACTAAATTCGTTCCGAATTAGTTGACCGAATTATTCCTGATACCGAATTCGCGTATAAATCGGAAATCTCACATACCACGCATACAGGTTACGGTATTTGGAACGTACACTGATAATTCGCGAATTCGCGTGTTAACCGAAAATCCCACATATCTAGTAATAATTCACGAATTGTTCGACGGATTGTTAACTAGGTAAAATTTTACCATTAATTATTGTTTTAGGGTCCTATTTAGGTTTTAAAATGTCCACCCTACTAAATCCTATGGTGGAGGGGAGGTGGACCAATTTGGTCCAGTACTGTTGGTCCACCCCTAGCATTGTCGCTTTATACTTACTTGTGTACTGGACTGGAAACTAGATTGGGGTCAGCTGATCAGAGACACCAGACGATGTTTAGCACGGAAATGCTTGACACCCCCAACTTTTCCCCACATTCAAATACCAAAATAGGTGGAAACCATCCACACTTTACGTTTTTCTCTGGGTCACGTTCCTGGAGAAAGCAGGGGGCCACTAAAAATTGGTTTGTGAGAGTGGGGAAATATTTGGGGGTAAGAAGCATTTTCGATGTTCAGTCCGAGATTATTTTGTTGTTTAGCAGCTTATCAAAATACAAAAATTAAAACAATAAAAGGTACATTGGATGCTGCTGCTATGAATGTCGTTCAAGGGACACAACCTTACCTAACGACTATAGTAAAAACAGTAAAACTCAATTCTGAAAGTGAGTACGCAAAGGCATTTGTATCTCTGCTGTTTATTTTTATTTTTTTTTATAAAAGAATAAATTACATTAAGAAAGTATAGACTACAATGTTTGCTAAATGAAATTAGGGACCATTCATGCTTACATCAAATTTTCTATTATGTTTAGCTATACGGTCAACTAATGAGTTATAATCTTTTTGGAAAACCTAATAGCAATAAAAGAAAAAGACTTTAACAAAGATTGATAATCATCTAAAATTGAACTGCTACACCAACACTTTGTGTCGTTCTTATTCTTTAGGTAATCCATAACCTTTTTGGTATTGCTGATAAGACAAATATTAGAGATGTGATTGTTTTTGCTCCATTGGATGGCCTTAAATAGCAATATATATATATTCAGCTTCCTTTGTGTATATTGGTATACAACCTTTGAAGTTTCCAGCAACATCTGTTAAATAAATACCAATACCCGTATTATTAGTATCTTCGTTAAAAGAAACATCACAATACAACATATAAAAGCTGTCTGGGAGTCCATCAGAGGGATGCTACAGAGAGATATCAATATCATGGTTACGAGAATTTGTAATATGAGAGGGATCTAGGGAGGAAGACATGGATTCCAAGGTTTTGTTATATAGTTTCAAAGCAAAGGTAGCAGTTGAGTTGATTCAAAGTCTTAACCTGAAACTCTTTAAAACATATATCTCTCCATATGAGCCAAGCCGTTGTTAGAATGGTGCAAATAGCATATTGGATTTGATTGTTACATATCCACTTAGTTATCCAATATTTGATGGATGGATTGGTAGCTAAATCATGAAAAACAATATTACCATATGGTATGACAAACCAAACAATATATATTCAGTGGTCTTGCAAAAGGCCAATGAAACAATATATATTCAGTGGTCTGAATAGCATTATCATTTCACACACTACAAGTACTGTTGTTTTGATTAGTAACACAATGGAAAAGCTTAGCTTTTGTGTGTAAAACATTCTCAAGATATTTCAAAGAATTTATATTATGAAGCAAATTATAACTCCAAAAAAAATTATAGACAAATGTCTATAAAGTGACCTAACAGAAAAAAATACAATTATAGGAGAAAACTAGAAAAAAAAACAATCTTGGAATTTTTATGGAGATAGGGCTTGACATGGGTTGATTTTTGGTCAGGTCCAATTTTGGTCCACACGGACCAAAAAATTAAAATACCATAGAATTCAAAAACTGAAAAATCTAAACATCGAAAAAGCCAGCTTTGTAAGTTGGTATTCTTTTCATATTCCAGAAAAACAAAAGTAACAAAAATAAATATCAAAACACATATTGTAATATAACATAATTTTTTTTTTGTAATTCATGCATACTATGTGACCATCAAAATGGGTTGAATATGAATATATAAAAATATTTTGTTAGATTTTCATTTATTTAAAATAAATATTTATCAAATTGTAAAAGTCCACCTTTTACCTTAGTGGACACCATAAATAAGGAAACTAACGACAAAAATCTAGCTAATATGTGAATCGTGTAATCTTAAATCTTTGTTTATATCATATTCCTTAGAGCTTCTCAAATTGAATGTGGATGTTTCATATGTGGTATCATTCTTAAGATATCTGAAATGCAGGGGTACCAAGCACACACCCAATTTTTTTCGTTTGTAACCTGTATGGACAATACCTAATACAACTGCAAGTAGATCAACTGAACGATCCTTGACAATATGTATATAAAATTTATATCTTTATCCTCTACTCAATCAGTATGTATATAGACATGAGGTATGTGAACCTGATTGTTAAGCAGAGTACTTGGACGATCTCAAAACTCAATATCCAAGATAAATCTAGTCGCATCCAACTTGTTATCTATCTTTCAATATACGAATTCTACAAGAACTAGTCTCGTAATCGATTACAATTAGAAAGACCTATCTATTTTGAGTGCATACGTACAAACCTATGAAAATCCAATCATGGAGATAAATAATATAATGTGGAAAAGGAAAAACATAAGACACCAGAAGTTTTGTTAAAGAGGAAACCGCAATAACAGAAAAAACCCCGGGACTTCATCCAAATTTGAACACCACGATTTATTAATCCACTACAGACACTAGATTACTATCATACTTCGGACTGGAATGTAGTTGTGACGAATCCACCCTCCAATCGATTCAGTTACAGTCGCGCTCCCTACGTCTCTTGAACCTCGCAAGGTTCTACGCACTTGATTCCCTTAGCTGACGTCCTTTACATCCTAAGAGTTGCTTCAACCTAAGTGAAGACTTTTGATACCAATCTTTCTCTAATAGATAAACCTATTTGATTTCCGCTTAGATCGAAAACCAATGTGCGAAAATCTTTTTGCAATAGACAAGCTTGCAAACTTCACAAATCCAGAACTTACGACTCCTGAAGTGCATCCTAGAATCTTAAACACCTCTCAAGAACAATCTCAAAAGAACAATTAAGATCAGTTTTCAGATATCTATCTTAAGGATTCACAAAGGCTGAGACGAAGAGAAATTTGTGATTGCAATCTATCTTTCCTGAAAGAGATTACAAAAAACCCCATAACAGAAAATCAAGATCAGAATACACGAACTACTAAGGTAAAGATATTCGGACCTGACTTCACGAATCCTTAAAGAGAAGTATTTTAGTAGTAAACCTAATTATGTTTCTCAGATGAAACCTAGGTCTATAGAGGATGACTCTAGAATCAACTATGACACAAAGTGTCAGGATTGATTTTCCCAGTTGAAAGAGCATCTCTGTTTATAGATTTTCAAGGACCGGGGGTTGCATCAAATTCAAGTTAAGATAACTTGAGGATCAAGAAAACACTTAGGTCTTGAAAATACAATAAAACAATATACACTAAGAACCGATTCTAGAACCACGTATAATGATTGTTTTGTTTGACAAGTATGCCAAAGAACTAAAGCAATTTGATGTTCATTTAAACACCTAATAATTTAACCATGATGCACATACACAAGTGTTTGAGTGATCAATGAAGTCTTAGAAGTGTTTAAGAGAGTTCTAATAATTCTAAAGATATTTAAAAAATAAGACTTTAAGCATAAACTAAAAACTTAAACTGGGACAGTTGGTACAATAGTTCGTGAACTGTTAAGCTTGTTCAAGAGTCACGGTGCAACGATTCGTGAACCACGTTTTCCAACCCTACAAGACTGTTGAACTCAGTTGACCATAATTTATCAACCGGGTTTGTCAACTGCTATCCTTTAATACCAACTTTCAAATTTCAGTTCACAATGGTTCGTGAACAGTCCCCAAGTGAACTTACGATTTGCGAACTGGTTTGCTAACCCTCCTGTATTTCTGAAACTCAGATATCTATGGTTTGCGAACTGGTTCGCCAACCTACCCTGTGTAGAAATATCAGAAAGTTCAATATTTCTCTCTTATGATGTTTAAAACATTCCCGTGTGATGTACTTTCAATTGATCCACAAATTAATTCACAGAATAAATTGTTTAGAATATTATTATTAAGGATCATTGAACATATTTTCTTAGAATCATATTTCGAGATTTTAAAAAAGACAAGCTTGACTTGAAATTTCTTCTTTGTAAAACTACTAGAAGTCATATGACATTGTCTCAAAAAGATAAAATGGTAAAATAGAATGGTTCAAACTTCACTTACCTGATATAGAAGTTCTCTAAATTTCTTCTTCGATTTTCAGTCTTCAAGGGTGATGTCTGATACTCAACTACCAATTTCTAACCTAGTCCAAGATTTGACTTAGTAGACTAGAAATCAAGATATAGTTTTGATCATCTAACATTGATAACAATCTTGAGATAACAAAACTTGTGGGTTCAACCGATCATTGCTTAGCAATCTCCCCCTTTATCACTTGCAAAACTATTCAATACATGTGGATTCAAATAAATAAACTTTTCAGCTCAATCCACTATGCTTGATTTCCTTGGTTCTTCAACAAACGTCTTTAGTTCTTCGTACTTCAAGTTCTTCAATGGTTCTGCATGTGTTCTTTCAACACCTTTGTTGTTGAAGATCCATAACAATAAAAACTTATGAGAATACTCAAAAAGAGTTTTGCAAAAATGCGATAATCACACTCTACTCATTGGTTGTTGTGCAGAAATATAGTATTGTTATCTTCCTCAAAGTTCAATTGCACCACAAATTCGAAGCAATACTACGGTGATATGTTCTCCTTACTCCTTTTGCAAAATAGGTGAAACCTATAGATACTAATCCACTTCCCCTTACATATGATGCTCCCAAAAGCCATATGTAAACTAGTAAGATACTACTTAATAATATTCACCATTTTTGTCAACAAAATTGGCAAAGATGAAAAATCGGGATCAAGAAGAATTAATTAAAAGAGTATTCAAGACTATAGAACACATACCAACATTTAGTTTAGACAATTTCACCAAGTAAATTCGGCTCGCGTCAAGGAGATATAAAGGTACAAGAATCTCCTCCAATTCCACATCCGCTCTCCCCACAAAGATATTACCATTAAGCACAAGTTCAAAAGAACTCTCCCCCATTTGATGTCATTCCCGAAAGAACAACATGAATGACGTTAACTCTAATCACAAGAGAACGATTTTTCCTTGTAAATAAAAATTTACTCGCCAGTTATGAACAAAGTAAACAAGTATCCTTATGTTTTTCTCTCTTCTCTCCAATTACGAACGAAGAAGTTAAAAATAGCGATTTTTGTGAGAAGAATAATCATCGAAAAAACTATTCTCTACGCCAGTTATGAACAAGAGAACAATTCTTGTGATATGACTCAACATAAAAATTATAACTTCTCTAGCCATGTACGAACATAGAGATTAAAGTCATCACTTATTCCCATACGGTGACGCAATTAAGGAAGTAAGTTGATCCCTCCGGATTATACAAGATTACTCTTGTCCAGTCCACTCGTATAATTGCTGAGAATGGGTGAGATCACAATTTGTATATTCTGAGCAGAAGTATTAACAACAATCTCCTCTTGACCTTTTCATCTCTAGAAAAAGGTGATAAAAGATAGAAAAGGTGGCAGATGCAATAAAGATCACTACAAGCACTCCCCACCCACGATAGATCGACTAATTCACAGAAAATTATCTACAGCTGCAACTTCTTTCAACTAACCAGATTATAAAATAAGATGAACACACTGCAGAAGTTGAAAGCAGTAAAAGCACATCACTAGAATGATGAAAAGTAAGGCACAATATAAACAGCACACATCATTCTTCTTTAGAATCCTGCCCAAAAGACTGCTTTAATCCATAAAACACGGGATTAACATCATCGCGCACTTTTTTTGGGTTTTTTCAAATTCATGGACACTCAAAACTGAATTCGTTTTATGTTAGTAATAATAGCAACAGAGAACCCTACTGAAGACCTTCAGTATCCTTCACTGCGGATTTTGTTTCACTTCTTTCCTCGGAGCTTCACACCAAGAACCCTTTCCAGCTTTGTAATTATCTGTTGGTTTGGTATGGCCTTCCCAGATTCATACTCCTGGACAATTTGTGGCTTCTCATTGATCAGATGCACAGCACACAAGGTATATCCATTAAGTAATAATCATACATAGAGCAAATGTTTACTTAACAAGGAACATGAACAAACTTCTTCAGTCTCCAGAGAGAAGGAACTACCTGTGCAAGTTGAGATTTGGTCATTTTCTTGTCCAAACGAGCCTGCATGATGTTTTTCTTTAGTTCAGATGGTACTCGTTCATCTGTGTTCACACAGAAACAAGATCAAATACATCTGATGTGTTAGCCAGATTGCAAGTAAAAAAAAACAATTCTAACATTAAATATAGAACTTCTCTAGCAAGCGCAACTGCCATGGAAAAAAGTTAAAGAGTAGGAAATACTCACGCGCAAGAACTTCTGTTTCTTCATCAAGTTTCCGCGTGTTCAATGAAGTTCCACTGGAGGCAGCTTTATTTGTTCCCGCAGTAGCTAAAAGAGATAGATAAAAAGATAAGAAAAAGGAATATGTTTCACCAAAAAATAGATTAAAGCCATCATTTTCAAGAAAAGTGAAAGCCGCCGAGAAGATATATCATACCAGGAGAAGACATGAATATAGCAAAGGGGTGACAACTAAAATAATAATATAACGTTGTTGGATATGAATTTGGGGTTAAAGGCTAAATGGGTATTGAAGGATTTGAAAATTGGCTCAACCAGTTGTGAATACCAATATTCTGCGGAGCACGTGTCACGATATCAGTGGTCGCATACATGATAACTGTGTAGCCCTCGCTATACATAGGAATCCAAGTGACAGAGGATATCTTGGTAGATCTACTTTATCTCGTCACAAGAAAGGATGCCTCGACGGCTAAAATGAAAGAAATGAAAGCCTAGTCTATAAGGAGGCAGCTGGCGAAGGGACAAAGGTAGATGACATATCTAATCAGCATTAGATGCACAAATTTCTTATCTACACGCATAATCAAAGCTCGAGGAGAGAGATGATGTGGCAGAATCAGATTGGCAGAAGCTGGCGGTGAACGAAGGTACAACCTGTACTGAGGTTGGGAAGTTCCCGAAGGAACGTGGGTCAGCTGAGGTGGCAGAGTTCAACTGGAGAAAGCACGTGGCGAACGAAGATACCATCTGTACTAAAGGTATATCAGCAACGATGGACCCAGAGGTAGCAAAGATATACCTGGAGCTGAAGGGGCTATAAATACCAAGCCTCACCAACAAACTAAGGGCATTCAATTCCTAGGAGAAGAAAATCTCGTCTTAAGCTTATACCTCTTTAATGTGTAGAACTTAAGGAATGACTTCAACTTGAGTTCTCTCTATTATCTTGGGAAGCATTTAAGATCTTTTGTAATCACTACAACATAATACAAACAAATCACTCATTACCCCATGGACGTAGACGAAAGTCGAACCACGTAATATCTTGTGTCTCATGATAACTTAGTAGCTTTTACTTCATACTTGCGTTCTTTGTTATTATTATGATCTATGATATCTTCTATTACTTAGCATCATCAGTTCAACTGAGGCATCGATACTACTTAGTATTTGATTCTCCGAACTCTATACATTACGTAGACTACGGGAAAACGAGTAGTCACAGTTTGGATCTAGAAGTTCTCACCAGCTTGAGTTTTTATATTCCGTCATTTATTTTACTTACGCATCTTATTTAACGAAGAGATCTGAGTTCAACAACGATGGATCTCACTTTCTAGTGATTGGTTCGTCCATTGTTCTCGCAAGTTCTTTGAGTTCATAGCCTCTAAAGACTAGCAATCTCACAGATCTACAAAGGTTTTCACAAAAACACACTCACAAAACGTTAAAACTTTTGTTTTGTACTAAAACGCCTTATCCGACAAAGCATTCTTCATATCTGAGTACCTATGAGCACTGAGGATTCTCAGCGAGAATTTAAGGAAGCAAAAATATTTTCAAGCATTTAATACCCCACTTTTCGAAAAGATCTGGTACCCATTTTAATTATTCTCAACATTTAAGGTTGTTTTCTCCAAGGTTACCATAAAATTCAGTACATGTCTCTCCAAGACGTCATTTCAGTCATTTTTCTGAAAAAGCTGCTTAGCCGTCCTCTGTGTCAGAGCATTAATTGTTTGTTTTGACGAAGGCACCCAAGTAGCAGATTTTTGTCATTTTCTCTGTGACCGCAGGATAACAAAATCCGAAGGCATGCAGAAACCAAGTGATGTACCAACAAGCTCACGACCAACAGTCACGATAGGAAGATCTCAAAAGCCATCTCAAGCAAACTAAAGAACCGAAGCAGAGGATGGACAAAGTGAAATAGCAAGAAGAACAGCTGCTACCAAGACGCTTACTCCTGCTGAAGGGATGGGGCAAACATCGGGAGAACAACCACTTTACGACATGCCATTACCGGAGCATCCCAATGTTACGCAACCACCTGCGGCCAACGCAGGGTTACCCAGAACCTTAATTCCCAGGGGACGAGGGTTGGGAAACCTAAGTCCATTCCAGATAGATCCAGACGCACCGGTCATAGAAGAAGGAGTGGATAACTCTGAGGAACCGGCCGACAGCACCCCTCAGGGTGGTGGAATCCACAATGAAGAACAAATGGCAGCACAAGTAGCAACTTTGCTACTACGAAACAAGGAACACGAAGATTCCGTGCACGTGATGGCCCAGGAGAACCAGAACCTAAAAGATATGATGGATGTGCAGATCGAAGGTTCCCAAACTCACCCTCCGTTAAAGAGGCGTGAGAACGGAGCTATATCAGGAAGACGAAAGGTGGATTTTAACCCATTAAAGGCTAACCTACCTAAGGGTACCAGGAGAACGCACCACGATCCAGACGAGACAGACTCAACCTAAAAGCCCTCTCAATCCTACTATGATGAGGCATTTTCCAGAGATGCTCACAATGTGAACATGGTTATGGAGAAAATGGAGAAGATGTGGAAAGAAATACAAGGTCTGAAAACCAGCCATGCAGGCGCAAGGCTATAAGAATTGCTCCATGAAGCGAAAACATCTCTGTTATATCTCCGCATTTTGAGGGATTCTATCCCTCAGAAATGCCCAATACCTGCGTTTCAGACCTATAATGGTATCTCTGATCCCGCAGTCCACCTACGATACTACACTCGTGTCCTTGCCCATTGGGAAAGATATGAGGTAGTACTTTGTAGGTATTTTCCTGCAAGATTGACAGGATCAGCATTGGCGTGGTATGACAATTTACCAGCAAACTCAATTGACTCCTTTGAGCAATTGTCTACGGTATTCGTGGAGACATACATGTACAACAAATCAACAAAGGCAAGGTTAGATAGGATATTCGATTTAGCTATCGGACCCCAGGAAACATTAATGCAGTACACAGATAGGTGGTAGAAGACGTGCCAAGCAATCGAAAAAGTCAATCCAGAAATTAGCATTAATTTGTATAAATACGGACTTGATAGAACCTTAGCTATCTTCGTGGAGCATCACAACAGAGAACTAGGGGAAAGTAACCAGATAAAATAAATGAGGCTAAGGAGAACTGTGAGTACCACCATTACTATGGGCATACAACTGATACATGCTATCACCTAAGGAACACGATCCAGAGGTTCATAGACGAAGGTAAATTCATGGAGTACGTACAGATACAACCAGCCGAAACTGAGGTGGCCCCGAAGAAAAAGGTGGAACTACCTCAGGACGGCAAATACATCAACATGATCACCTTCTCCAGCGGAGGTCAAAAAGAACTGATCGAAGACATCCCCGAGTTAGCTCGAAACAGAAGAAAGATAGAAACCCACGAGGTGTTCAAGCTAAGCGAACCACCTACTAGCACTTGGGAAGAATGGATGGCCACGCCATTAACATTCTCAACAAAAGACGTCAATCAGGAGGTCGAGATGCACAACGATCCACTTGTGATCACTCTTCCAATACATGGATGGAACGTTACGAAGGTCCTCGTTGACGGGGGCAGATCGTTAAATTATTGTTTTACGAACCCTACCTATGCATGGGTTTGACAGCGGAGCAGATGGATTCTTTCACTTGCATAATATACGGTTTCAATGGAGCAGTCTCTAGACCAAAAAGAGAAATCATCTTGCAGGTATGCGCAGGACCTTTAGTAACCAATACAAGGTTCTGTGTGGTGGAAGCACCTTCGCCCTACAATGTAATCATGGGAAGACTATGAGTCTATAGATTACGAGGAACAGCTTCGACATAACATCAGTACCTTCGATTCCCTACACCCATGGGTAAAATGGAAATCAAAGGTGACCAGCAAGACGCAAGGTTATGCAATCTACCAGAGGTCAGACTCAACGAAGAAAGAGTTGTTACCCAGCAGCATGAAAGAAAAAGACGAAAGGAAAACATCAAAGCCATCTCAGTTCCGGAGACAAGCACCTCCGCCACTCCAGGGGCGAACGTCTCTGCCGAATGACAATTACAAAAAAGCACTCCTCAACGTCCTCAGAAACAAACCTTCTCACCGGTGGAACGAACAAAAAAAATCAACATCGGAACGAAGGCGGAGCCAAAAATGATTAACATCGGAACTATACATGAAGAGAAAGAGGATATGCAACTACAAAGGCTACTAAGGGACTACGCAGATGTCTTTGTGTGGTCAATGGAAGACATGCCTGGAATTGACCTGAATTTGGTCTCCCACCACCTTCGGCTCAAACCATAAATACCACCATTCAAGCAACGCATCCGTAAGGTGGAAAACATCTACCAGGAAGCGGTAAAAAACAAATTACAAAAGCTATTAACCGCAGGGTTCATACGATAATTTAAGTATCCCACGTGGATATCCAATATGGTGATTGTGCCCAATAAAAACGGAGGCGTACGCATTTGCATCGACTTTAGCAATCTCAACAAAGCGTGCCCCAAAGACAGCTACCCTATGCCAAACGTTGACCAACTAGTCAATGCAACCGAAGGTCACCATAGGCTATCCTTTATGGATGGATACTCAGGTTACAACCAAATCTCCCTTGAAGAAGAAGACCAGGAGCATACTGCGCTCTTTATCCCACGAGTCTTGTATTGTTATACAAGGATGCCTTTTGTACTAAAGAACGCGGGGGCAACATACCAGCGATTGGTAGACAATATCTTTAAGCCATGGATAGGCAAGATACTGGAGGTATACGTAGATGATATGCTTTTCAAAAGCAAAGAGGCGAAAAACCACCTGTCAGATCTAAGGGAAATATTCGAAGCCATAAGAAACTTTCACATGAAGGTGAACCCGGAGAAATGCACATTCGGAGTAACCTCGGGAAAATTCTTGGGATACTTGGTAACTAAGCGAGGAATAGAAGTAGACCCCGAAAGGGTCAGAGAAATAATGGAAATGCCATCTCCACAAACACTAAAAGGAGTACAGAAGCTAAATGGAATCTTAGCTTCCATGGGAAGATTCATAGAAAGATCATCGGATAAATACAAAGCATTTTTTGATACACTAAGGAAAGGAAGCAGGTTCATGTGGACCACGGAATGCGAGCAAGCTTTTCAAAAGATCAAAGCATACTTGGCTTCAACACCCATCCTATAGAAGCCGGAGCCAGGTGAGATACTCATCTTGTACTTAGGATCAACAAGCTACGATGTGAGCGCAATATTGGTATGATATGAAGGACAAAGAGAAAAGCCCATATACTACATCAGCAAGACACTCAGTTCAGCGGAGCGTAAATATACCAAGGTGGAGCATCTTATATATGCCTTAGTAGTGGAAACACAAAAACTACGCATATATTTCGACGCACATACCATCCGAGTCTTCACAAAGGCACAGATAGGTCAAATCCTCGACATCACGGAGAAAATTGGAAGGGTGGCAAAATGGAATGCCATGATCATACAGTTCCACATAATCTTTGAGACTAGGAAGGCTGAGAAATCACAAATCTTAGGAGACTTTCTGGCGGACCTACCTCTCAACGACGAAGCAAAGATAGATGACATCCCAGGAATGGAGGATGACAAGCAAGAACCATAAGATATCCTGAAACCTCAGAATTCATGGAGGTGGGAGATATTCGTAGATGGCTCCTCAAATGGAGATGGCACATGCATAGGGATCGTAATAATAATCCCTACCGGAGACCGACTCATCTATGCGTTCGGGTTAGAATTCAAACAATACACTAATAACATCACAGAATACGAGGCGGTCATACATGGTCTATGCTTGGCATAAGATCTAGGTTTATCAGATGTTCGTTTGACTAGTGACTCACAGTTAGTCATTAGACAAATCGATCTCAAATATCAAACTTTGGATCCGGTACTATCTTCGTACCTAAAGTTAGCACAGGAGCATGCGTCAAAGATCAACAATGTTACATTCATACATGTCTGTCGAAAAGATAACAGACACGCAGATGCCTTAGTGTTCATATCATCGATGCTAGGGGACATAAATGCCACCTTTGTGCAAATTGGAAGGATATACGAGCCTTCGATAGAGGGACCAATCTCAGAAGATGAGTAGGTTTTGGCCGTCATAATCGAGCCATGAGAGAAGCTGATAAAGGAAAAGGATACGAAGAAGAACCAGATGACGAAGTGGAAGAATCTGACAAAGAACAATCTATATCGGACGCAGACAAAGAAGACGAAGAACTATAAAGACCCAGGGCCCCTACTATTTCTTGCACAATAGGTAAACGCCGTGTTGAGAAAGCTTTGCTTGACTTAGGAGCCAGTGTGAACTTACTTCCATACCATGTGCACCTTAAGCTAGGACTTGGTGAGATGAAACCTACCCAGATGACACTTCAGTTAGCTGATAGGTCCGTTAAAATTCCTCGTGATGTGATCGAGGACGTTCTTATTGAGGTCGATAAGTTTATTTATCCAGTGGATTTTTTTATCCTAGATACCCAACCTGTCCCTGACCCACAGAACCAAATACCAGTGATTTTAGGTCGCCCGTTTTTAGCTACATCCAATGCGATCATTAACTTTCGAAATGGTATTATGAATTTGTCTTTTTGTAATATGAATATTGAGCTGAACATTTTTAATATTAGTAAGCTACCCTCTGAACTAGATGAATCGAGCATAGAAGAGGTGAACATGATAGGAACATTAGTCGAGGAGTCATTACCGAACACTTTGTTAGAAGATCCATTAGAGAAATGCCTAGCTCACTTTTGGATTGATTTTGATGATGATAATGTGATTAATGAGGTGAATGCTTTGTTGGACTCAACCCCTTTGTTAGACACTAATAATGGATGGAAACCTAAGTTTGAACCTCTACCCGTTTCTGAGTCTACCCTAGTTCCTTCATTAGAAAAGCCTCCTAAGTTGGACCTTAAACCATTACTAGATTCTCTGAAGTATGTGTTTTTAGGCCCATCTGAAACTTTACCTGTGATTATAGCGTCCGACTTGGATAGTGATCAGGAAAGTAGGCTAGTGACTGTCCTTCAGAATAACAAGGAAGCTTTAGGGTGGACCATAGCAGACATTAAGGGTATAAGTCCTACTGATTGTATGCATCATATCTATTTAGAGAGTGACACCAAACCTTCTAGGGAGATGCAACGTCGACTGAACCCTAATATGAAAGAAGTAGTTCGAACCGAGGTTCTTAAGCTGTTAGATACAGGCATTATCTACCTCATTTCAGACAGTAAGTGGGTCAGCCCCGTTCAGGTTGTTCCCAAGAAATCCGGTATTACTGTAGTACATAATGATAACAATGAGTTAATCCCAACCCTGGTGACCACGGGTTGGCGTGTCTGTATTGACTATAGGAAATTGAACAAGGTCACTAGGAAGGACCACTTTCCCCTTCCCTTCATCGACCAAATGCTAGAAAGATTAGCTGGACGTAGCCATTACTGCTTTTTAGATGGATACTGCGGTTATAATCAGGTTGTTATTTTCCCAGAAGACCAAGAGAAAACCACTTTTACCTGTCCCTTTGGTACCTTTGCATATAGACGCATGCTTTTCGGGCTATGTAATGCTCATGCGACCTTTCAGCGTTGTATGCTGAGCATATTTTCTGGCATGGTAGAACGGTTCTTAGAGGTCTTTATGGATAATTTTTCAGTGTTTGGTTCGTCTTTTGATGAGTGCTTGCATCATTTGTCATTAGTTTTGACTAGATGTAAGGAAAATAATTTAGTGCTTAATTGGGAGAAATGTCACTTTATGGTTCGTTCAGGAATTGTTCTAGGGCATATCATATCTTCGAAGGGTATAGAGGTAGATAAAGCTAAAGTTGACCTTATTAAAACTTTACAGGCCCAAAAATCGTAAGAGATATTAGGTCATTCTTAGGGCATGCAGGTTTTTATCGTCGATTCATTAAGGATTTTAGCTTAATTTCTATACCTCTTTGCAATTTGCTTGCAAAATACGTTAAGTTTGTCTTTGATGATGCTTGTTTAGAGGCTTTTGAGAAGCTTAAGAATTTACTCACTACCGCCCCCATAGTCCAGGCACCCAACTGGAACCTACCCTTTGAGATCATGTGTGATGCTTCAGATTATGCTATTGGTGTTGTGCTAGGTCAGCGAGAAAATAAGTTACTTCATGTGATTTACTATGCTAGCAAAACTCTGAATGATGCCCAGTTGAACTATACCACTACGGAGAAGGAACTATTAGCTATTGTGTTTGCCTTAGACAAGTTTAGATCCTACCTCTTAGGTTCTAAGGTCATAATCTTTACTGATCATGCTGCTTTGAAGTATCTTCTTTCCAAGAAGGATATTAAACCTAGATTGATTAGATGGATCCTATTGTTGCAGGAATTTTCCTTAGACATCAGAGATAAAAAAGGCGCAGAAAATGTAGTAGCAGACCACTTATCTAGTCTTGTTGTGGATACACTTAATGATTCTCCTCCTGTTAGGGATAGTTTTCTTGATGAACAATTTTTCTGTGTTACCCAAGCACCTTGGCATGCGAATATAGTGAATTATCTTGTTACTGATCGAATGCCCCAACATTGGGGTAAACAAGATCGTTCTAGGATTTTAGCCGAGGTGAAGCACTTCTTTTGGGATGATCCTTATTTGTTTAAGTATTATCCAGACCAGATTATTAGGAGATGTATACCTGAGAATGACAAGTCCAATATTATTTCCTTTTGTCATGATCATGCTTGTGGGGGTCACTTTAGTGCTAAGAAGACTGCTGCTAAGATATTGCAGTGTGGATTCTATTGGCCTTCGTTGTTTAAAGACTCCCATAGTGACTGTGTCACTTGTGAGCGTTGTCAGAAATTAGGAACCATTTTCCGTAGGAATATGATGCCCTTGAACCCGATTTTAATTGTTGAGGTCTTTGATGTGTGGGATATTGACTTTATGGGTCTGTTTCCTAATTCTTTTGGTAACCTTTACATCCTTGTCGTTGTAGACTATGTATCTAAGTGTATTGAGGCGGTTGCATGTGAGACCAATGACCATAGACCAAGACCATATAATCCAATGACCATATAATCCATAAAGATTAGGTATTGCAAGTTATCTTCCAACGTAAAATTTAATTAAATAAACTTTAAACATGTAAGATGATTATATTTGGGATAACTAATATAACATATAAGAACTACTACAGAAGTTAGTGTTCCTCCTTAAGCAATAATAATAAAATTCCTACAATGAGTTAACTAGTAAAAGCATATTTGAAGAAGGCTTCTTCATCATCAATTGACAACGGAACATAAGGTTCATGAATCAGAGTGTTAACTCCTTCAAACCTTCTCGGTTGTTGTTTAACAAGTGCTTCTTGAATCTCGAGATATTTTTGCAGAATGTCCTTGAGACCTTCCACTTTCATCTTGGTCTTCTTAAGCTCTTCAAGAATATTAGCAAACCTTTCTTGATTTGAGCAGTTAGCTCTAGGTTTCTTGACGTTCTTCATTTTTCTCTTAAAAAGTGAATCCTTCTCCCTAGGATAGGAATTCTCAACACTTTTTTTTTATGAATCAACAACAATATGAGTAGTGGCTTCTCCAAAATAAATCATACTTGAAGATACCATAGCTCAAAATTGAGTATGAAACCTGTGTAAAACACAATTGTATATAGATCTTCAAGACCACTTTGATTTTTGGAAGAATTCCAAAAATAATGAATTATTAAAAAGGAAGACTAACAACCATGAGTTCAGGAGATGACCGACCTCTTAAGGAAAAAGTTCATTCACGAACCAAATACCAAACTAAAGGTATAAATATAAGTTTAATAAAAATGCGGGGGTCTAACAACCACACCCAACAATTCGTTTGGAAATCTGAGAGGACTTACTCCAATACACTTTCTAGAGAATCAACTAGACAGTCAGACTCAATCTAGAATAAAGTATATCAAAGAGTTTAATATCTCTAACGCTTAATTCAATCCGCAATCAGCAAATAGAAATCTGCGAGCCCGATTGAATATAAGAGGAAGTACTTGAACGATACCAAAGACCAATGTTCAAGTGTCAATCAATATAAATCAACAAACCAAGGTTGGATATTCTAATTGATTGATCTTCACGCACAACCTATGATATTTCAATTATATAACAAAATATAGTGCGGAAAAGAAATAACAAAGACACCAGAATTTTGTTAACGAGGAAACCGCAAATGCAAAAAAAAACCCAGGACCTAGTCCTGATTGAACACCACACTGTATTAAGCCGCTGCAGATACTAGCCTACTACCAATTAACTGCGGACTGGACTGTAGTTGAACCCTAATCAATCTCACACTGATTCAAGGTACAATTGCGCTCCTTACGTCTCTGATCCCAGCAGGATACTGCGCACTTGATTCCCTTAGTTGATCTCACCCACAACCAAGATTTGCTACGACCCAAAGTCGAAGAATTGATAGACAAATCTATCTCACACAGAAAAGTCTATAGGATTGAATAAATCTGTCTCCCACATAAATACCCAGGAGTTTTTGTTCCGTCTTTTGAAAAATCAAGGTGAACATGAACCAATCGATAAACCAGACTTATACTCCCAAAGAAAAGCCTAGTATTATCAATCACCTCACAATAAACTTAATCGACTAGCGAAACAAGTTATTGTGGAATCACAAACGATGAGACGAAGGTGTTTGTGATTACTTTTCTATCTTTCCTATCGGAGATATAAAATCTCGAGCCAATTATTTCAATTGTACTCAACACGATAGAAACACCAAGATCAGATCAAGCAACTACAAAGATAATAGTTGGGTCTGGATTCACAATCCCAATGAAGTCTTCAAGTCGTTAACCTACAATATCTCAAGAAGAAACATAAGGTTAAAGAAGAATCGAATCTAGTTATGCAACTAGTAACACAGAGGATGTGTGGGGATTAGGTTTCCCAGTTTCTAGAGTTCTCCTTTATATAGTTTTCAAATCAGGGTTTGCAATCCAAGTTACCTAGGTAACAAAGCATTCAATAATTACCGTTAGATGAAAACTTGATTCAACCAAGCTAATATCTTTCAACCGTTAGATCAAACTTAGCTTGTTACACACAAATGAAATGTACCCTCATTTAGGTTTTTGTAACCGTACCTAAACGTGTACACCATGTTGGTTCACAAATATTTAACCAAGGTTAGCCATATGATTACTCTCATATCAACCTTATTATCTCAACCATAACTAGTTCAAATGACTCAAATGAAGCTAGTTAAAGAGTTGTTCAATTGTTATAGAAAACACAATTGAAACCAAAATGCTTTGATTCACTTGAATCAATCATGAACATTATAGCCACGGTTTGTAAAGATTGCATTCCTTATGATTTAAATGTTTAAGTCCATGAACTGACCGATTTGACAAAGTAACCAGCTTAAGTATGTGTACGTGGTATGCGTACTTAAGCAACCGGATTTGAGTTTGTTAAGTTTCCAAACTCAGCAGAAATTTTCGGTTCGAAAACTTCCGACAGTATGCGTACGGGTATGCATACTTAAGGTGACTAGTTTAGGAGTTTATAATTCCCAAACACAGCAGATATTTTTGGTCCAAAAACTTCCGCCAGTATGCGTACGGGTACGCAGACTTATCTTGTCTCCTTCACCAATTTGGTATACACATATATGCATACACTTGGTTCTCGGTTTGTGGATTTATACACTAATGTGCAAACACACTATATATGCTTATATCCAGACATGGTTACATTCGCAACTCTTTATATCAATCATTGAAACATTCTTCTATAATGACAATAGCCGTTTTCACACACTATTAGCATCAAAGGAATTTTCAAGATATTGAAATAATCATTGTATGACTCTTCAACAATCTCATATCACTGAATTCTTGAACAATTAATGCTCCTAGATGATCGTGCTAGTATAGAGCCATCAATTAATTATTTCTAAATCATTAGATTCATTAACTGAATCCTTAGAAAATACTCTACATTCTTCATAATATTTCATTACTTCAATTCATGGCTCTTCCCAGCAGAATCCCATGGGTTAGTAATAAATATTCAACGTACGGGCATCTGAGCCACTATCGAGTAAGTGTACTCAGCAATAATACACTAACGAGCACTTGAATGCACGAACGAGCATTCTAAAATACGAAGGAATGATGAACCTATGCAAAATAGGAAGAATAATAATAATAAAATATTGGCTAAGGAGCTAGGGGACCGGGCCTACCGGCCGGGCGGTCATGCCGTGGGCGGTCCCACGCCCCTTTCTTTATTTTATCATATTTAATTATTTTTCCTTGATCTCATGAAAATCCCTTCATTTGAAAAAAAATTCCTTCATCTCATGAAATTCCTTAATTTCATGATATTTCCTTCACACCAAGGAAATAATATAAAATTAGAAAAGGTGCCATGGGACCGGGTCTACTAGTCGGCCGGTTATGCCTAGTTATGGCCGGTCCCACACCTCATGATTCCTAATTATTTTATTATTATTATTTCCTTGATCTCATGAAATTCCTTGATGTCATGATATTCCCCTCAAATCATGAGATAATATAAAATTAAGGAAAAGCTCACGGGACCTGGCCCCTAGCCGGCCGACCATGCCCCTAGCCGTGGCAGGTCCCACATGCCCATATTTTATTATTATTATTATTATTATTATTAATATTATTATTGTTTCCTTTATCTCATGGAAACTGCTTTAATTCAAGGAAACTCCTTCGTTTCAACAAACTCCTTGATTTCATGATATTTCCTTCAAATCATGAAAATAATATGAAATTAGGAAAAGTGTCATATGACCGGGCTCATTGGTCGGTAGGCCATGCCTTAGAAATAGCCGGTCCCACACTTTATGATTATTTTATTATTATTTCCTTCATCTTATGAAGTTCCTCAGTCTCAGCAAAAACCCTGATTTCTTCATATTTTCTCAAATATTGCTCAAACGCGCATCAGAAAATATCAAAATTCTCAGGATTGAGACACGAACACTTTGGTGACATGGGCATATTACCTTGACCGACCAGGGTTGGCCTTTTGGCTTGCAAGAAGCTTGTCCCACATATTTTCGTAATTTGACCTAATTTGTTCATACTAGGTTCAAACTCTTCCAAACAACTTGGAATTTCATCAAATGGTCGTCAGTCAATCCCATGACCAACCAGGGCCGGTTCCATGACCCCTTGGTCGGTCCCTCATTTCTTCATTATTAGGTTTTGTTACCTAACGCTCAGACGAGCATTATTTTAATGAATGATTAAACCAGCATTTAGTCATCCTTTCACCAACTGGTCTTCAAGAGACTTTGGTATTTGCTTACTCGAGCATCTGGACTCTACATGGTTGACCCATCATCGCATGTAGTCGGTCCCTCATTCACGTCGTGGTTGATTTTCAATAAATCATTAATTGATCAGCAATTGATCGAAATTAGGGTTTCGAATCCAAGGTTCATAGTTCCAGATTCAAACACTAATAATTTTATGTTGATCCCGTAATCAACATTTTAATTATCATACTTGGTTCTGCCAGTATTTTAAATTAATATTTTTATTTGGTTCTGCTACTAATAATTCATCAAACGAGCAATATTTGCTTAGATGAGGCTCAGATTAAGGAATATTGGTTCAACTATCAATATTCAACAATTCATCAAATGAACAATATTTTTTCACCTTAACTATCAACATTTATTCGACAATGATACCTCAGTCTCAACAGACACGTTCAATTCATGAGTCCTAGAACATTTGCAAATCATGCTCAACTCAGCAATACAAAGACTCATCGTCTCATCAAGTCAGCAACTGACTAACTAAAATCACGAGACATCAATCGTGTCACATGGGGGATATCAACTAGGGTTTTCATCTGGCGGTCTACAACACGTGTTCATACACGATGAGAATGTGAGCAAGTCTTTTAAGCATTTAGAAGAGTTAGCAAAGTAGTGGGTATAAAATCAACCCAGTCTCCACACGATGAGCAACTGGTTTTAACACGATTTCCACTTCCCCACTCTTTGACTCCAACAACTGTCACACTTCATGGGATCTAGGTGTCTGTAATTCTTGCAATATAAATAAGTCTATGAATCATGACTGAAAGAACAGACTCTCTTTCATCGAACGGACAACAAGAGAACAAAACTAAACGTCTGAACAATTACTCTCAACAGAGCAAATTCAATCAATCGGAGCTTATCTTATTTCTTCACGCACAATACACAATACACCTACAATTTCGATCACCATTGATCTCACACATTTCTCAGCGTCCCTCCTACAGATCGACCCATCCTATCGTGTGACCTTATTGACTCTAGAACGTCCATTGTCTTGGTTTAGGCCGGAGTCCTCCAGATTGATCTCTCGAATTCAAAGCACTCCCTTTTTGTAGTGCATCTGTGTGAGGTTAGACAATTCGCTCGGTTCAAGGAGTTTCCTCAGCACGGTCGTCTCCTCAATTCCTTAAAAACCAGCAACTCGTTTTGCCCCATCTACAGATTGGCGACCACAGTGGGAGATCATTCTCTCCGTTACAATCTCAATTCTAACAAAGATGGTTGATCTTAGGTCAGGTTCAGTTACAAATACTAACCCAAATAATGCTAGTACTAGCAATACTGGTGGTGCTCCAGAAACTGCTCCGGCTCCTAACAACGGCACTGGCGGTACCAATCCTCCTCAAACTAACAACGAAAGCAATCTTCTCTTCGACCGGTCTCCTGAAGAAATCAGAGAAAATCCACCTACCATAGGTAATCTCATGAAGGTGCAAGAAACTCTTGCAAAAAATTAGATTGACATGGTTTCTACTCAGAAAGAGTTATGCAATTATCTCAAGACTCTTACAAATAAGATGTCATAGAAAAATCAGGAGAAGGGAAAAGATAAATAAACATCTTCGGACGCTGATCCTGAAGTCACTCCGATCCATGTAGTAGATGATGAAGAAGTTCCTAAATCTATAGACAACCCGTCGGCGAAGGAACCGTCCAGTTTCATCACTCGTGAAGACTTGGAACGCCTCTTGGAGGACCGTGGAAAAGATAAGACATCATATGTCTATCGTCACTAACCTCCATACCCTGCTGCTACATAAAGGATTCCTCTGCCAAAAGATTATACTTCTCCAACATTCACCCTTTATGATGGAACAGGAAATGTTCGAGAACATGTTGCTCGGTTTATGGAAGCATTGGGTGAACATGAGCACAACCATATCGTCTGTCTGAAGGAATTTTCAAAGTCTCTGAAAGGCATAGCATATACCTGGTACAACAACATCGCACCAGGGAGTATTACAAGCTGGGGAGAAATGATTAACGCTTTTTACATGAACTATTTCTTCGTTTCAGAGCACATCACCCTCTCTGATCTTGGAAGGATATTTCAAAGGAGCAATGAACATCCTAATGATTATGTGAAAAGGTTCATAGTTCAAGCCCTAGACTGTCATGATCCAAATATCACAGAGAAGCAACTTGTAGACTTGTGCATCAATGGAATGATCCCGTTATACAGAGATTTACTAGAAAATCTCCCGTTCCAGACCTTTTCAGAACTTCATGAAGCGGCTAAGAGATCAGCGACTACCGCACATGCTTTACTATAGAGGGATAAAGCTACAAAAGCTGAAGAACCATGAGAAACTCCAGGTAGAAGACGTTTAATCAACAAACAATACAACCTCCAACCTTTCACAAACGTTGTTGCAGAAGGGAGAAAACGAAAAGCCAAGCCATAACGCAAACATACTTCTCCAGCTCCTTCAAAAGCACAAAGAAAGGACAACCAAAGAGACGCACATGCCCCTCAATGCACATGAGATGATCATTCCATTGATGAGGTGATTTCCCTTTTCCTATTGAAGAGGTGATTGAACTATTAGATATCTGGATCCAAGACGGTGCAATCAAGTTGCCATATGTCAAGAAAGAACCAAATAAAGAGGACATGGAAAATTCTCGTTACTATCGTTTTCACAGATTCGTCAATCATCCCACAAAGGACTGCACAATCTTGAAGTGCATATTCCAATTAAAAAATCGAATCAGAGGAGCTTAACTTGGGGACTGAAGGAGTACACAGAGACCCTCTCCCGGTCAGAACGTTCACTCTCTCTGAGCCACCTGTCAAAGAAGCAGTTCAATCCTTAATCGAACACGCCTGTGAATTGCTGTACTTATCAAGGGCTCAAAGAAAAGACATGTTTGTTGCGTTGAATCACATCGTGTCAGGAAAGTGTTTGTTGATCCAGGAGACACTCCCTGAGCCTTCAGTAACAGACAAAGAGATGTATGACTGGGGACTTCTCACCACAGTCCATCTTAAGGAAATGAGTTCAAACGAGCGTTAATTGATGTTGGCGCTGCTGTCAATATTATCCCTTTAAAAACTCTCAGAGCTGCTGGTATCACTCGACAAGAAGCTATCCATGCTCCAACCTCAATCATGGATCATAAAGGGAGGCCCATAGATGCTTATGGATACATTACTCTCAAAATGAAGGTGAACTCAACCTGGAAAGAAACCAAAATTTACATAATCCTGTAAGATCCAGGATATGATATGATCCTTGGACGTACGTGGATTAATGCTGGAAAGGTAACTCCAACACCTTCAATTACACATTTCTCTGTTGAAGAAAGCTCTGATTCGGAAGAAATAGAGGATACTCCACCATTTGAGCATGTCAAAGCCCTAATAGAACTAACACAAAAACCTGAAGAAAGTGCAAATGCTTTCGTCAAAAGGTTCCGCACTCATGGAAGTCTTATTCCTCCTCATGCGTCCATTTTATCAGTTTTCAAATATACTGCTTGGGTCCGAGGGATTCATCCTACCAACAACTTAGCTATTGCAAAATGCTATTAATGAATAACCTCACCTCAGCAATATTTCACCAAGTGGTTGAATGCGGAACCTCTTCGAATCGAGCATCTCACTAATACAATCACTGCTGAAATAATGGCTGAACTCGACAAACAATATCCTAGATACTCTCCTCTCCGCGAATGTCCGTATGTACCGCAAGATTGGAAGGCTTCGACAACCTGGAACCCCACTGCACGAGACATTCCAAATCAATATAAGATATTCAAGGCGTGGACAATCAAGCCTAACAAGTTCCAGGAAGGATATTTAGTTCTCAAAGCAACTAAGCATAACTTTCATTCTGCAAGGAACTCCAACTGGGAAGGACCTTTCATGATATCTAAGTCTGTTACTGGTAGATACCACAGATTGATCAACATGGATGGTAAGGAAAATGTGGCAGTAATACACGAAACATGGATCAAGGCATTTGACGCCTAAGATATTGGATCTTTGAGGTATTTGGGTTCAAGGAAGCCCAAAATATCTGAATTTTGCGTTTAGGATTTTTTTTCACTGTATTTCAATTTCCTCCAAAATGTTTGCAATACTTTCATTCAACAATTTGAGTTCGGAAATTTATCAAAATTCAGTTTACTTAAAGAAAATCTCTATCAAATCCAAAAGAAAATCCTCAATTATCTACTTATCTAAAACCAATTAAAAATCGAAACCGAAAATAAAACCTCACATCTCTCAGAAGTTCAAAAGTTTAAGAGATCATGGAAAGGAAATCAAAGAAAATAAACAAAGTAAGATTTTTGTTCCTCTGCATCTTTCAAGACTTGTAAGGCCGCCTTGTCCATGTTCAGCTCTTCAATCAATCTAACAATCTTGTCTTCCTTCTCCATCACAGCATCATTATGAAAGGATATGTTGTTTTCACACGAGTCCTTGATAGCGTTTATCTTCTTATGAAGCCACTTCACGTTGAAGCCGAGTCTCTCAGAATTCTCCAAGTTGAACTCCCAATCAAAGAGAACATCTGAAGTAACAATATTTCTATACCTAGTGCATATATCATTTATGACACACATGATAACACATACTTGCATTGTTAAAGAATAAGCACGTTTTGGGTCTCTGGTAAGGATGACGTGACCAAACTTCTTCCATATATTTTCGTACAAGCCTGTATATCCAGTAGGAACGCTGAATCCGCCAACTAGTTCGTGGTATGGGAGTGATTCTCCAAATGGAGGATAAAAATCAACTCTTGCACTCGGGTATTCATGCACCACTATACGATTCTCAATTGTCAGAGCAATTTCTACAGCACGATACAGCTTCTTCTGAGACAGTCTCTTCTACTCTTGGCTCTGTTTCTTCTATTGCTGAAGCAACAACGATTGAAGTCTCCGTTTCCTTCACAGTTTCAGCAACAACTTTCTCACGGCCTTGAAGTGCAGAGGTGGTTGTCTCTTTATCAATAGCCACAGGACCGCTCGAGTCATCATCATTGGTTCCATTATTCTCAACTTCGGCATTTGGCATCTAGTACGAAGATTACATGAGATTAGAGCAATCCAAGCATGGAAACCAAAGGAAATCATAAACTCTAGATTTTAAGTGATATAACATCATAAAATTTCATCATTATGCATTCACAATGTGAGCAAATAGCATGGAAGTCATAAAAATACATTTTACAACAATCTCGTTTGAAGAGATTTTATACTGCTCTGTATAAGATGATGAACTGGGAGAAATTGGTAAAGAATATAAGGTTCAGTTATATACCATTTTATTCGTATAGATGTTCTTTACAAAATATCAAAATTTCATAGCAATTGGATAAACGAGTAAAAATATGTAGCCAAAACTTCGAACTACATGCCAGGCGAAAAATTTCTGAAAGTCTCCTGGAAGTTTACTGTTTCGCTGATTTCGGCCCCTAAATGTGCTCCCAACTCAAAAATATTCTTTTCTAAAGCTTGGAAATTTCCTGGGCATGAGGATACATGGTAGATCGCGAAAATCTGACATCGGACGAAGATTTTATGGCATTTTTGCCAAAAGGCTGAGTTCTGAATTTTCTGGTGACGCATTTCGGCAAAATATTTCGTGTACTCACATGGATTCTCATTAATTCATTCACAAATCAGAAATTTTATTCTTATATTAATAGAATACAAGAGAAATGCTTACTTAGGTGGTCTCTGAATTATTTAAAGAGCCGGAATTGCCCGTATCAGCATCAGGAGCATCATTGTTTTCATTCGGTCTTGAGTTCTAGGAATCTTCCTTGTCACTATTTTCCAAAGACGAACGAGCATCACCAGTACTGTCTACTTCCATGGAAGCATCCTACTGGATATATTTGTGACAATTATAATTTTATTCGTAAAGATTGTAATTAAATGTGAGTTGAGGTACTTACATCAACTTCTTATTCAATACTTGATTCAGAAACTACTTTCCCAGCAGAGAATTAAAGGCCATCAACACTTGACGGGGTAAATTTTTTTAACGGAATAACAAACATGAGTTTTGTGATCCTAATTACATGGATGAGAAGAATTCATGGTGAAAATAAATATTGACAACTCACCAAGGAAACCACTGGGGACTTTATGGTGTTAGGCAACATCTTATCATTTTTTCTCCTACCTTCTCCACCGTGAATAATTGTTTCCGCTTCCGAGAAGTTTACATCAATTCGAGGTCTCACGATACGACCGTCCTGCAAAAAAATATTTGATGCAATAATCAAATACAATTTTCATGAATTTATGAAAATTGTACAAAGGATACATACTTGTGAACACCCTGGAGATGTTTTTCGTCTATGACCACTAGAGAGATGCTCCAGTCTTGGTCGAGCAGCAATCATCTCAACATAAGGAGGTTCCTTCACCAAAGGATTATCAACCATCACAAAATCGTGTAAACGCTCAATTTGTTGATCCCAAGAGTCTATATAATCTGGAGTTACATACGTGATTCGTTTAGAAAAAGGGAACCAGTAAATGCTTCCTTCCACATGTGTGCGGTCTATACGGGTCTTAAGTTGTTCAACCGATGGCTTCTTCCTTCGAAAAGTCGGAACACACTGATCCATACCCATTTGTCGAGATGCTCTATCGATGTTGTATTATTCCACTGAAAGGTCTCCATATATTACTGATATCAAGTGACCAGGAGTGCAACTCAGCATAAAAGACCTCTCACCGTCACTCAAACCTGCACCAAACTTCAAATCCATACTTTCTCCAGCATTGAAGGTTGTCAACTGATAAATATAAGGAGGAATTGACACCCATGGACGGAAGTTGAATTCAGATTCACGGTCTAACACATCAATGAGGCGTGTCTTGAATCGAGGTTGCTTTGTAGACCAACGCATAATCCTGGCATTATCCCTCTCAGAAAATACATGACGAGCATCCACATTTGGTCCTTGTAAAACAGTACGAGGAATGGGAGCATAATTCTTGAAGCGTTCCCACATCAAAGCTTGGAGAAACATGGTATTGGCATAACATTCAATGTTCATAAAGCTGTTTGAGATGCCAAAGTCTATAACCAAGAAGTCTAAGTTAGAGGACAAAAAACCCAAGAATAGACTACCTATTGGAATTTTCTCACCTTGAGCCATCTTAATGGCAAAGGGAACTACAAACGGCTTCAACAAATTTCCAGTATCTTCAAATACATCTCTGGACAGCCATAAACACAAGAAAGCAGCGATAGACAACGTACCGTCGACAGGCCTGTCAAGAGGGGTATCTCTTGGCCACCAGTGTGTTAACCGGTGAGCATAACAACCTTTGCCGGACACTTTATTAATTTCCTTCATTTCGGCTGTCAAGATGTTAGAGATTGCTGTCTCCTTAGCCGAAAGACTTTCAGGAAGGTTACCCGTGATTGGGAGATGCAGCAAAGCAACTACATACTTTAAGGTGATGGTAAACTCTCCCTATCTGCATATAAAAGTATGAGTTGGAATGCACCAGCGAGCAAGTAGAGCTACAATACCTCGCACATCATGAAAAATGAACAAGTCTCCAGATGATTGGATAGCCCTTGTCACATGTGCACTATCCAGCATGGCTCTAACACGAGGAAAACCCAGCATATATCTCGCCCATCCAGGGGAATTTTTTAAAGGTCGTCGAGAAAGCTTGAACTCTATAATTGACGCAAGAAAAAGTCCTCGTTCAAGACAAAATCGAATGGCTGCCCGAGGAGTCACCAATTTCTTCTGAGTAATACTTATGGGATTTAACAGAAGACGAAATGCCGGGGTTTTGAGGCGTTTTTCAGTTCCCTGCTGAACCGCGAAGAATGCATCATCTATATTTGGAATGTTTTTGATTCCAGGTGTTTCTTCTTCTTCTTCACCAACAGAAGTCTCATCCATGCATTTATCGTCTCTGGAGACATCGTTTTCTTGGGAGTCAGAAATCCTTGCGAAGTAGCTGTAACATGCACACAAAACTCTACTTCAGTATATCATCCATACAAGATGCGAACAACATCAACAAAACGATGGAATGAAGCAATTGGATGATAAAAATGCTCATGCAAGCATCTACGAAATGGTAACTCTTAACTCTTACATGTTTATGATTCCACTAACAGTAGTGATTCTGATACAAGAGTTAATACTTCAAAACTCACTCGTTTCTTCGAACCAATAGAGTGAGCAAAACTTTATTTTTGGAAACTTGATTTTTCATAAAATCATGAACATAATTTTCATTGTGTGAACATTCACCACTGAGTTATGAAAAAAGTCACATCAAGGCAATATTTCATCATAAATAATTTTCTACTTTTAACGATTGCTCAAAATCAAAATTTGATTTTCAACAAAATAGTATATATAAATTATATGCATATATAAAAAAAACATGAATTATTCACGTAATTTAAAAAAACAAAAAAATTGACGTGAGCAGAAACTCACGCAAATAAAATCTGTGAACATGTCACGGTTTTTGTAAAAAAAAATCTCTTTTTCCTTCGTATGATCGTCTGTCTTTGAAACGAAGGTTTATTCCGATTTTATGAAAACTCATACATCAAGATAAAGTTTTGGTTTTCATGAAAGCTCATACACAAAATTCTATCACTAGACGCAGGACTATATGTATAAAAAATCTCTCCTAAGTTAGAGATTATTGCTAGTTTCTTAAACTAACGATCGAACGAACATACGTTTCTGAAACAAAGGTTTTTTACAAAAATCACGCCTATATATGCACATGTATATATAATTTGAAACATGAACAAATCATGAAACAGAAAACAAAAAAAAATCGCTTACCTGGTCGGTACCGGCTGGAATATGGCCGGACGGTGGTGGCAACGGTCGGACGACGACGAGAGCTCCGACAATTTTTTTCCTGATTTCCTCTGCTCGGACGTGAAGGAGATGAAAAAGCAAAGGTGGTGGTCAGTTAAGTGTAGAAGAAATAAAAAAAAAAGGTATTTATTCCCTTTTATATCAAATTTTATTTCCAAAACCTAATTCCACAAGGATTTCCTTTTTGGGCCCGGACCCGTGAATCCTAAACCGATCAAGGTTCCATCACCAAATCAGCGGTGCTGCACCAATTTATGCTCGTTAGAATATGCTCTATTGTACTACTGGGATATTCGTTCAATCCATGGTTCGCTCATGCAATCGAAAATCCAGTAACATTCTTTCTTACGACTAAGTTCAATTACTTATTTCGTCTGTAACTAGAAAATCACCATCCAGTGCTGACTGAGGAACATGACTGTCCCTCACTAAGCAAGGGACTTAATGTAGATGGTGGATTTTCAACAAAGGCTAAAACTGTAAAACTATAATCTTACATATCGCTGATCCAACAATCAGATGAGTATTGAGACTCATGTCTCTCATTAAAGCATGAAAACTGATACCACAAGAACCTTTGACTGAGTATACTGACTCTCATAGCATACATGAATATGCAGTCTCTCAACTAAGGCAACGACACATTTCATGAATATTGAGAAATTTCAGTAATCACTTTTATATAGAATCGAACGATTAGACGGCTCCTAGACAGCTTGCCTGCTAGTATAGAGCAATAACGTCTTCAGTATGTAAAAATGTTTTCCCTGACTATATAAAAGAAATATGACGCTTCAACAATCTCATAATGCTCAATTCTTAAATTATTAATGCTCCTAGACGATCGCTATAAGTGTAGCCGCATTTCCCATCGACCAATCAGGTCGCACTAAAGCCGCCACACTCACACAAGAAGTGTATCCACGCCCATCCTTGGCCGGCCCTCTTCCTACTGATCAATTAGGTCACTATAAAATGCGCCACGAGAACTAAAGGTGTGGCCGCGTCTTATGTTTGGCCGACCCCTTTTCTTGACCAATCAAGTTGCTCTAAACTCGCTACCATACATTAAAGGCCAAACGCACCCTGCCGCGCCACCATACTAACTGGCAATCCAGACGCGCCCTGCCACAACAACATATCAATCGGCATTGCCAACATGCCGCTCTGCCGCAGTAGCATGTCAACATGCTACTCTGCCACAGTAACATGCCAATGTGCCACAAATGACGCGACTACGTGCTAATCCACTTTCTGTTCGTGGCCAATGCCATAACGGACTCCAATTAGGATTTCATGATCGAAACAAGACTTTTTGCTTCAGTAGCATTAGCCGAAACCCTAAATTTTGGTCATAGTCCACAACATGCCACGAGCCAAGTTAGACTTGGCCATGCCGCCAAGCCCTAAACTTTGGCCACGACGCCAAAACCTATCCTTGGACACACCGCCAAGCCCTAACTTTGGCCACGATGCAAAAACCTAGCCTTGGATACACCGCCAAGCCCTAACTTTGGCCACGACACCAAATCCTAGCCTTGGCTACGCCGCCAAGCCCTAACTTTGGCCACGCCGCCAAATCCTAGCCTTGGCCACGCCCCCAAGCTCTAACTTTGTCCACGACGCCAAATCCTAGCCTTGGCTACGCCGCCAAGCTCTAACTTTGGCCACGACGCCAAATCCTAGCCTTGGCCATCCTTCCACATGAGATGTGATCTCAGCCATCCAAGTTCGCCACCGAACTGAAAGACTTGTGGAAAGTTTCAGGCGACCAGCTGCCTAAATCTAGTGGCCATGGCTACGCCAGGCGCCACTTGCACCATCGTGCCGCTGGCATGCACAAACTATGCCAGCCATGCCGCAACGCCACTGGCATGCACTAAAGGCGCCGCTGTGCCATTGTCAGGCGCCAACGGAAGATAGCCATTATCAACGGCTACCCTTCCCCATGAGATGCAATCTCAACCATTCAAGTTTGCCACCAAACTAACAGACTTGTTGCAACTTTTAGGCGACCAGCCGCCTAAATCCCGTGGCCATGGATACGCCAGGCGCCATTAACACCATCGCGCCGCTGGCATGCACAATCTATGCCAGCCATGCAGCAACTCCACTGGCATGCACTAAAGGCGCCAGCGCCATTATCAGGCGCCGACACAAGGTAGCCATAATCAACGTCTGCCCTTCCTCATGAGATGCGATCTTAGCCATCGAAGTTCGCCACCGAACTGACAGGCTTGTGTCAAGTTTTAGGTGGCCAGCCAAAACGATCCTAATAACATCACATGCTATTTTCATGCGACAAGCCTCTTGATTTTGACTTGCCACACGTAGAAAAATGCTACATATTTTCCACGAAAACACTCGAGACATCAAACATGTCACAAACTGGGGGATACTCATCAGGGTATTGGTCTGGCGGTTTATAGCGTGCGGCGTGCAAAACGCCCGTTACAAGAAAGTGTCATGAAGAAGAGCAGTTAGTAATGGCAAGACGTAATGGTGTAAACGTTTCCTTCATCATGGAAGCATAAATTCTAACGTTACACGTTACTCTATTCTGCCACCACTCAATCGTTTCCACTTCCTACGAGACCAGGGTACGTTTCAATATGACTTGTATAAATTGGCTTCACCTATTTTCACCAAAAAACTAATTTTTTGGTCGGCAACAACACATTATCAAGAAATCACCTGGTATCTTTCCATTCTGCTAGCCAGTTCTACTTTCAGAAATAAGTCATAAACAACCACGCCTTCAGAATCAACTATTCTGGTCTCAACACTCTCTTCGCTTCCCTCCCTAAGACCAACCCTCTCCTTCACTTTGTGACCGAAGCAAGCCTGGAACGGACATTTCTTGGTTTAGGCCAGGATTGTACAGATTGATATCTCGAATCAAAAGTATACCCGTGCAGTGCATTGTTTAGGGTTTAGATTCGTTTCTCATCCACACACCCAAAATTACCAAAATCAGCAGAAATGGTTTTCACCCACAAACATGTAGTTAGGCAGTCACTAAAGGGGTTGAAGGTCCCAAGTTCGACTCACTATTATGACATTTTTGTTAAAACATATAAGAAATCGCCGAGTCATGACACGACAAGGCCCAGATCCAACTAAATTCGTTCCGAATTATGTGACCGAATTATTCCTGATTCCGAATTCGCGTATAAATCGGAAATCTCACATAATACGCATACAGGTTACGGGATTTGGAATGTATGCAAATAGTTCGCGAACTCGCGTATTAACCGAAAATCTCACATATCTCGTAATAATTCGCGAATTGTTCGACGGATTGCTAACTAGGTAAAATTTTACCGTTAATTGTTGTTTTAGGGTCCTGTTTAGGTTTTAAAAAATCCACCCTACCAAATTCTATGGTGGAGGGGAGGTGTACCAATTTGGTCCAGTACTGTTGGTCCACCCCTAGCATTGTCGCGTTATACTTGATTGTGTACTAGACTACAAACTAGATTAGGGTCAGCTGACCAGAGACACCAGACGATGTTTATCCCGGAAATGCTTGGCACCTCCAACTTTTCCCCACATTCAAATCCCAAAATAGGTGGAAACCATTCACACTTTACGTTTTTCCTTGGGTCACGTCCCTGGAGAAAGCAGGAGGCCACTAAAAATTGGTTTGTGAGAGTGGGGAAATATTTGGGGTAAGAAGCCTTTTCGATGTTCAGTCCGAGATTATTTTGTTGTTTAGCAGCTTATCAAAATATAAAAATTAAAACAATAAAAGGTACATTGGATGTTGCTGCTATGAATGTCGTTCAAGGGACACAACCTTACCTAACGTCTATAGTAAAAACAGTAAAAATCAATTCTGAAAGTGAGTACGCAAAGGAATTTGTATGTTTTTTGTTTGTTTTTATTTTATTTTTTATAAAAAAAACATACATTAAGAAAGTATAGATTACAATGTTTGCTAAATGAAATTAGGGACCATTCATCCTTACATCAAATTTTCTATTATGCTTAGCTATACGATCAGCTACTGAATTGTAATCTTTTTGGAAAACCTAATAGCAATGAAATAAAAAGACTTTAACAAAGATTGATAATCATCTAAAATTGAACTGCTACACCAACACTTTGTGTCGTTCTTATTCTTTAGGTAATCCATAACCTTTTTGGTATTGCTGATAAGACAAATATTGGAGATGTGATTGTTTTTGCTCCACTGGATGGCCTCAAATAGCGATATATATTCGAATTCCTTTGTGTAGATTGGTCCGCAACCTTTGAATTTTCCAACAACATCTGTTAAATAAATACCAATACCCGTATTATTAGTATTTTCATTAAAAGAAACATCACAACACAGCATATAAAAGTTGTCTGGGAGTCCATCAGAGGGATGCTATAGGGAGATATCAATACCATGGTTATGAGCATTTGTAATATAAGAGGGATCTTGGGAGGAAGACATGGATTCCAAGGTTTTATTATCTAGTTTCAAAGCAAAGGTAACAGTTGAGTTGATTCAAAGTCTTAACCTGAAACACTTTAAAACATATATCCCTCCGTATGCGCCAAGCAATTGTTAGAATGGTGCAAATAGCATATTGGATTTGATTTCTACAAATCCACTTAGTTATCCATTATTTGATGCATGGATTGGTAGCTAAATCATGAAGAATAATATTACCATATGGTATGACAAACCAAACAATATATATTCAGTGGTCTTGCAAAAGGCAAATGAAACAATATATATTCATATATTCAGTGGTCTGAATAGCATTATCATTTCACACACTACAAGTGTTGTTGTTTTGATTACTAACGCAATGGAAAAGCTTAGCTTTTGTGTGTAAGATATTCTCAAGATATTTTAAAGAATTTATATTATGAAGCAAATTAGACTTCCAAAAAAATTTATAGACAAATGTCTATAAGCTGACCTAACAAAAAAAATACAATTATAGGAGAAAACTAAAAAAAAAAAAAAAAACATAATTGGAATCATATGGAGATAGGGATGGACATGGGTTGATTTTCGGTCAGGTCCAACTTTGGTCCACACTGACCAAAAAATTTAAATACCATAGAATTCAGAAAATGAAAAATCTAAACATCGAAAAAGCCAGCTTTGTAAGTTGGTATTCTTTTCATATTCCAGAAAAACAAAAGTGACAAAAATAAATATCAAAACACATATTGTAATATAACATTAAAAAAAAATTATAATCCATGCATACATGCCCATCAAAATGGGTTGAATATGAATACATAAAAATGTTTTGTTAGATTTTCATTTATGTAAAATAAATATTTATCAAATTGTAAAAGTCCACTTTTTACCTTAGTGGACACCATAAATAAGGAAACTAACGACAAAAATCTAGCTAATATTTGAATCGTGTAATCTTAAATCTTTGTTTATATCTTATTTCTTAGAGCTTCTCAAATTGAATGTATATGTTTCATATGTGGTATCATTCTTAAGATATCTGAAACGCAGGGGTACCAAGCACACACCCAATTTTTTCGTTTGTAACCTGTATGGACAATACCTAATACAATTTCAAGTAGATCAACTGAACGATCCTTGAAAATATGTATATAAAATTTATATCTTTATCCTCTACTCAATCTGTATGTATATAGACACGAGGTCTGTGAACCTGATTGTTAAGCAGAGTACTTGGACGATCTCAAAAGTCAATATCCAAGATCAATCTAGTCATATTCAAATAATCCAATTGGAATTCTGCCAAGTAATTAAACTTTTTATCTATCTTTCAAGATACGAATTCTACAAGAACTAGTCTCGTAATCGATTACAATTAAAAAGACCTATCTACTTAGAGTGCATACATACAAACCTATGAAAATCCAATCATGGAGATAAATAATATAATGTGGAAAATAAAAACACAAGACACCAGAAGTTTTGTTAAAGAGGAAACCGCAATAACAGAAAAAAACATGGTGTTGATGGGGAAAAACTATTTGCTGGTTTTTACGGAATCGAGGAGATTACCGTGCGGAGGAGACTCCTTGAACCGAGCAAATGCTCAACCTCACACAGATACACTGCCAGAAGGGGGTGATTTAAATTCGAGAGATCAATCTGTAGGACTCCGTCCTAAACCAAGACAATAGCCGTTCCAGAGTCAATTCGGTCACAAGAGAGGATGGGTCGATCTGTAGGAGGGAAGATGAGAAATGTGTGAGATCAATGGTGATCAAGATTGTAGGTGTGTTGTGCATTCTGCGTAAGAAAGTTCTGAACGATTGAATTTACTCAGTTGAGATTGATTGCTCAGACGATGAGTTCGTGTAGACGAAAGATTATCTGTATGAACTTGTCAAGAAATTATTGTCTGTTTCAATCAGGATTCAGAGACTTATTTATATTGCTGGAATTGTAAACACCTTGATCCCATGAAGTGTGACAGTTGTTGAAGTCAAAGAGTGGGGAAGTGGAAAATCGTGTCAAAACCAGTTGCTCATCGTGCGGAGACTTGGTTGATTTTCCACCCACTACTTTGATAACTTCTTCAACTGATTGCACGACTTCTCACATTCTCATCGCGTGCATGAACACACGTGTCGTAGACCGCCATACCAAAACCCTAGTTAATATCCCCCCATGTGACATGATTGACATCTCGTGGAGTCAGTTGCTGACTTTATGGGACGATGAATCCTTGTATTTCCGAGTCGAACGTGATTTGCAAATGTTCCGAGACTCATGAATTGAACATGTCTGCTGAGACAAAAATACATTTTCGAATAAATGTTGATAGCTAAAATGGACAAATATTTTTCTGAGTCGTTGAATATTGATAGTTGAACCAATATCCCTTGATCCGAGCAAATATTTCTCATTTGAGAATATGTTGCCTATTTGATGAATTGTTGAATATTAATAGTTGAACAAATATTCTTTGGTGTGAGCAGATGTTGCTCATTTGAACAAATGTTGCTTGTTTGAGGAATCATTGGTAACATGACCAAGATAAATTTAAAATACTGGCAGCTGAACCGAGTATAATTAATTAGGGTGTTGATCATGGGATCAACATAAAATCATTAGCGTTTGAATATGGAATTATGAACCTTGGATTCGAAACCCTAATTTTGATCAACGGCTGAATTGATGATAAATTGATGATTTATTGAAAATCATTCATGAAATGAAGGAGGGACCGGCTACATGGGATGATGAATCGACCATGTAGCGCCCAGATGCTCAAGTGAGCAAAATACCAAAGTCTCTTGAAAACCAGTTGGTGAAAGGATGATTAAACCAATGTGTGAAAATCTGTTTACAACAGACAAGCTAGCAAACTTCACAAATCCAGAGATTACGACTCCCGAAGTGCATCCTAGAATCTTAAACACCTCTCAAGAACAATCTCAAAAGATCAATTAAGATCAGTTTTTAGATATCTATCTTAAGGAATCACAAAGGCTGACAAGAAGAGAAATTTGCGATTGCAATCTATCTTTCCTGAAAGAGATTACAAAAAACCCCATAACAGAAAATCAAGATCAGGATACACGAACTACTAAGGTAAAGATATTCGGAACTGACTTCACGAATCCCTAAAGCGAAGTCTTTTAGTAGTAAACCTAATTATGTTTCTCAAATGAAACCTAGGTCTATAGAGGATGACTCTAGAATCATCTATGACACAAAGTGTCAGGATTGATTTTCCCAGTTGAAAGAGCATCTCTGTTTATAGATTTTCAAGGACCAGGGGTTGCTTCGAATTCAAGTTAAGATAACTTGAGGATCAAGAAAACACTTAGTTTGTGAACTCATTTTTGAAGATGGACTCTTTACAAGGTTATGGTTCAAGTTCTCATCCACGTCGAAGCCCAAGGCTACTTCAGCCAGCTCAACTTGAAGATCTAACCCAGAGTGATACAAAAAAAAAGTCGTCCCAATTACGGCATGCTCATCACAAAGCAAGACAAGAGAGAATGACACAACATGAAAAGGAGGCGCTCATTGAAAGACGTCGTCTCAGTCGGACAACAAGTGATGCATCAACTGTTCGATCACATAACCATGAAGCCAGTACAAGTTTCATACCCCGTTGAAGCCCTAGAATTTATCTGCAACAAAGAGAGCTTCAATTAGAGAAGCTTCGCATTGCAAAAACGGATAAACGAAGTTGAATGAGTGAAAATCAAAAATAGGAGATCCTTGAAAAACGCCGCGAAGCTTATGCAATGCGAAGACTAAAAGCAGCTGTTTGAGCAAATAATGAGCACAGAGCTGGACCAAGAAGTGGTAAGTTTTGATATTTCTTTATAGATGTTGATATTTTTATGTTAATTTACTGTTTCCTTGCATCCAACATATAAAAGTAATAGCAACAATGGATTAGTTGAGACTCGAGACATTACGTATCTGAATATAGAAACCTTGACTCGCCATTGTGTTGTTTCATTATCGTACTTCATCATTGCAATTACTTAACCATCTAACTACTCCATAATGGTACTGCTTGCTTAAATTTGGTTTGATCCTTAACTTAGATTTTTATGACGTGATCCAAACTTTCAGAAAATTTAGAGGAGCACGCCACGGAGGTATCCCGAAAGAGAAAGGGAAAGTCAGTTGAACTTGCACACGATAACCAGGTATGTATATTCTTATTCGAATGGGGTACATTAAGTTATGTCATCTTGATACTCGGTCTGAATTTAAATAAGTATATAGCTTGCTTATCAAAAATATGAATCGATTAAATATATAAGCATCAGACTGCATAAAATGAGACTCATTTTCCTTATTGGAAAATAGAAACGAAGCCGCGCTAATAGTTACATTCCAGGAAAAAACACTTTGGAAATCATAGTTACAAGGTGCAACGTTACTGAGCAAGTCATTACCCGCCAAAACCCCAGACTTCTTGAGCAAGTTCAGCTCCAAGATGAGCTTATGGCAGAGGAATCCCGAAAGAGAAAGGGAAAAGCAGTTGCTGCCTACCAGGTATTACTTTTACAAAGTTCTGATTTTTAAATGCAACACCCCTCATATGAACAGACACAGAATGAAATGAAATCCATAAGTCTCACACGAACTTTGAGAAATATGACAATCTCATTAGTCGATATGATTTTATTTTTTCAAATACACTTGGAATTTTTATTAGGCATGATTTGATCCTAATTTTGCATTCTCATTATGCATTTGGTTTTGTTCTTCATGATTTCCAAGATCCTGGACTATAAAACCCAGAACTCATTTTTTTTTTGGTAAACAGGAACGACGCCGAGCAAACAACTACGTTCCTGGTAGAAACTCACCGAAAGGCATAGTTATTGGTTCAATGGATGGAGAGAAAAACAACAATGATCCAATGGATTATGACACTGATGATGAAGGGGGACATTACAAGGAACATTACGAGATGTATGTATCCTATCTATTTATAGAAATAAATTAATGTCAAATATACCTATTCATTCTTCTATTCCCGCTTCTTTGTGCATTGCAGAGATACAAGTGATGATGACGATGGGGCATATGATGATAACCGAATCAGTAGGCATGTCCGTTTACATGACCATGTATCCGGAGCCAGTACAAGCTGCAACTTTACTGAGCAGATCATTCTTCACCGAAGCCCAAGACTTCTCCAGCAACCTCAACGTCGAAAATACTCCAGAGTATCAAATAGGAAGAAAAAAGGTGTGCGGAATTTTCTTGGGAAGATGGACATGGTGTGTATACATTGTGGATCGATGCATTTCATGGATGAAAAGCTCACCAAGTCCACACTAAAGGAACCAACATTCGGTACATGTTACCTGGAGGGAAGGATCATACTGCCGAACTTGAGAGTACCACCCGAAGAGTTTATAGAGTTACTAGAAGGAACTGATGAAGTCACAAAGAGTTTCCGGGAAAATATTCGTAGGTAAGCAACATTCACACACTTCCATTCTTTCTCGATAGCATCATGTTAGGACCTGAACTAAATGTTAGGCCTTACAAAACATACTCATCCACTAACTGAATAATTCTTCGTAATGAAACCAACACAGGTACAACACGTCAAACGCATTCACGAGTCTGGGATGCACACTAAAACCACGTAAACTCAAGGGAATAGGTACTTTTGATTCACTACATGTATCAATAGATTATTTTTCAATATCTGAGCAAATGTAGGAAGTTTGAGTTTGGTATGTGTATGAATAGATGATTCATTTGTCTAGCATAAAGAATACGTATGAACTTAAAGTTAGAAATGAAACTGGCTATTAGTTTCTGCGATAGTTATTGTATTTGGGTCTCTCCCTTAACTTCCAAACTTAGCTGCAAAATTCAGTGATTTCCTTTTGACAATCTCACAACATCTAAGCATACATAATAAAAGTTCAAAACCAATGAATGCATTTGACAACTGTGAAGTAATACACACGACATCAGCCTCCGTAATTTGCTAAAGCAATTACAAGTCTTGAAACAGATTCACTATTTTTTTCCGCAACAATTCACATAATAGAAAGGTCATTCTCCCTGTCAATCATTCCTCGAATCATATTACTCTACAAATGCAGGTGTAAGTAAGTATGATAAATTGTTCTATTTTTAATATGAGCTAAAAATGTCAAAAGTTTCAAAGTTTTAGTTTACTTATGCAATGGATGCTAATGTATATAGTTTGTTTTGATGTTATTCACTCACTCATTTGCTTTGTCATGCTATCTGTTCTTTATATTCCCTTATAAATGTATCACTTTGGAACTTGGACTGAAAGGAAGTCGTGCTTTACAAAGAATCAATGAGTGACATCCAGCGTATTTGCCTCTGCATTATGTTCTTTTGTTCCCATATGGTGAATTGGGATGGGAACCTGGGATGGTACACTGGGATGTCGATCTGGATAAGCCTACTACACGGCTCACTCATATGGAATATTACAACTACAGATTGTTTCAGAGGCGAGGTGAGTTTTCGACGATACTAATAGCGGGTATGCTCTTTCAGGAATTTATAGTTGATGCTTGGGCAGCAACTGAACAGAATCGCCTTCGGTAGATCAGGAAAAATCAACCCAAGTTGCGAGTTCAGAACTATAAAGGGCTTGCTGACCTTGAGGTTTCTGGCAACAAAGCGGGGAACGTGGTCAGCCAGTCATACTTCCCTCCACATTCATAGGCGGTCCTCGGCACATGTACGAGATATATCAAGACTCAATGGCCATCACCAGGTAGAATCCCTTTTGTTTTTTGTTAATTATCTGAATTTGATGCCTTTAAACTTAGTTTTTTTTTATATGTTGATCTTCAATATTGTATGAAAAGCGAGAACCAAGCATATTAATAGACGGATAGATATCACTGTTAGATGAACTTCAGTGAGTAATAATAGTCATTCACAATTAGTTATATCTCTGTAGGGATGATCTAATTTTGTGGATTGGTTCTGTACTACTCCAGGCTCATAAATGCACGACAAACCTCACATATTAGAAGTTGTTTAAGTTCTGATCAAGTAATCAGTTAGTCATGGCGGAAAGTAGTTTCATTTCATAACTTGGTTTGTTTTTGTGTGTGCATTCTGAGCCAGTTGTTTATTTAATTTCTTATTATAGATTAGTTGGTAACTTGGTCGAGAAAATGGCTCCAAATTATTATCATGTATGTAACAAGTAGTTGATATGGGAATATGGTTATAGAATTTTCTTGCGCAATATCTTTCTAATGTTCTGGCCTTAGTATTGCTTTAGCGAGACCATATTGAGTTGTTTTTTAATGTATCTGCATTGTTGTTGTGTGCTTGAGGCTTATGGATCATTGTTGTTATTTCTTCAAAGCTGAATAGAAATGGAATGTTAAAAATTGCTAATAAAAATCATGTTTCTTGCTAAGGTACAACCATCATCCAAATATATTCCTCACCATGACAGCAAATCCGCGCTGGGAAGAAATTACAAGTGCTCTGTTAGAAAACCAACAACCACACAATAGGCCTAATTTGGTGGCTAGGGTGTTTGAGATCAAACGTAAGGCACCAATAAAAGAAATAGAAGATAAGAAAGTGTTTGGCAGACTGGTTGGATATGTTTACACAATAGAGTTTCAAAAGAGGGGTTTGCCGCATATGCACATGTTGATTTTTCTGGACAAGGCTGATAAAATACACACTCCGAATCAAGTGGATAAGATGGTATGTTCCGAATTCCCAGATGAAAAAAAGGATCCAGAACTTTTTCAAACTATACAGAGATGCATGGTTCATGGACCGTGTGGTGCTAGGAAACCAAGTGCAAGTTGTATGTATGGCGGCAGGTGCACCAAAAACTATCCGAAACAATATGCAGAGTCAACTTCAATTAGTGAGCATGGGTATCCAGTGTATCGCCGATGCGATGATGGCCGGGTTTTCCATTATCGTAACCAGTCATACACTAATATGGATGTGGTCCCTTACAATCCACATCTTAGCAGGATGTTTGACTGCCATATCAATGTCGAGGTATGCTCCAGCGTCCTTGCCGTGAAGTATGTACAGAAGTATATCTACAAGGGATATGACTTGACGATTATGGTTGCTGGTGGTGGCCCCAATGAGATTCTTCAATATCTGAATGCAAGGTATATTGGAGCACCCGAGGCAGCTTGGAGATTACTTGGAAACCGTCTACACAAAAAGAATCCCAAAGTACAGCGGCTGGAGGTACATCTTCCGGGCAAGCAGCGAGTTATTTACGATTCAGATGATCCAGTCGAAGTAATTCAGGACAAGGCAGAAAATTTAGTAACCACTCTGATGGGGTATTTTGTCTACAACAGGTTAATTTCAAATTTGTCTTTCTAATGCATATTTTCACGACTTATGTCTTTATGACTTTAGTATATGGTTGGTGGTTAGATGTTTGTACCATTACAAATTTACAATGCTCAGGAAGACAATTCCTAATAGGGTGGATTTCTTTTCGAAATTCCCTTTATTAAGCTCTTCAATGCACTGGTATGTAGGAATCATGTACATGTGCCAGATAAACATATTTATTAGCCCAACCATGATTTTTTTTAGGCTTCACCTCGAACCATGTTCGAAGGGTATTATTATTTATCCCATTTCATGAGATCAGCATTTTAATTGTGTAATCATCAGACTTTTGTATAGTTATGTTTTTTGATGATAAATTACCTTTAGTAAATTGTCCAGGCTTTGCGTATAAGAGTTGTATAATTTCTTCATCATTAAGCAGATCCATTTAACATCATTTATGAATTTATTTTCACGTCTGATGTCTTTGTGCCTCATTTTTGCGTCATTTTTTCTTTGTTGCCTCTATCTTGCATCGTATTAGCTCTGTTCAGTTTCTCTTCTTTCACAACTTTAGTTTCTGAAAAATACAGGTTAAATCCAGAAGGCGAGGCATATATCTACCAAGACTTCCCTCATAAGTTTGTATGGTCAGGTAAGATATGGTCTTCAGATTACATATCCATTTCCTTCTTCAGTTGCTGAAATGATGAACGGTTATAGTTTGATTGTGGTAATTGTTAATGAAATGATCATCATTACGTGTGCTTATTTGCGTGTTTTTGAGTATCCACTTGAATTACATTTCTGAAAATAAACATGTTCTGAGCATCATGTCATTTTGTCAGATAAGAAGTGGTCTCCTTGACAGAAAGGATTTGCAATTGGGAGAATGTATTTTGTCACCCCAAACAGTGGCGAACTGTATTACCTGAGGTTGTTGTTTACGGTAATAGCGGGGGCAAGGCCCTTCAAGCACCTGAGAACCACGATGAAGAGTGGTGTTCAAGAGGTCCACCGAACTTTCAAGTTTGCCTGTATTGCACTAAATTTATTGGAAGATGACAGAGAACGTGATAAATGATTGAAAGAATCCGTCGTAATCAAAACTGCGCATCAGCTGCGACAACTGTTTGGTATAATAATAACCAAGTGCAGTCCTATACGGCCAGAAGTTCTATGGGAGAGGTATGGGAAAGATATATGTGATATTTACCATTTAGGATCAAAAGACAATACAGAATTGAAAATCCAACGGAGGAGCAGGTTCTTGATTACGGTCTTTACCTCATGGAGAAAATAGTTCAGGAGGAAGGGAAGGAAATGAAGGATCTTGGAATTCCCCAACATACCGGTGACTAGAGCCAAATTGTTGGAAATCGATTACTATGGGAGAAAAGAGAACTGCAGTTTGAGATTCAAGAATCAATGGTGGATTCGAATGTGGATAAATTCAATACAGAACAAAGAAATGTGTTTGAAACAATTACCGATTCCGTAGTGAATAATCTTGGTAGAACGTAGAAGACTTTTGTGTACAACACATTGGCAGCAACACGTAGAAGCAAGGGTGACGTTGTTTTAACAGTCTCTTCTTGCGGCGTCTCTGCATTTCTTCTAACTGGTGGAATAACAACACATTCTACCTTTAAGATAACTTTCGAACCACAATTTGATTCCAAGTGTAATGTCGGTTTTGATTCGATCGAGGCGGAATTTTTTCGAGCTACCAAGTTGATCATATGGGATGAGGTGGAAATACAACACTGATTTTGTATTGAAGCGGTAGATTGTACTCTAAGAGATGTGAAATCAAGTGATGAACCATTCGGAGGGATCACCGTCGTGCTTGGAGGAGACTTTAAGCAAACTTTGTACAAAAGGGTCGTAGAGAACAAATCATATACGCTTCGATTAGAAGCTCTGTTTTGTGGAGAGACGTGAATGTGCTTAAGCTCACACAAAACATGCGGCTTGAGAGTCAAGATCCTGATAGCATTGCATTCGCTGAGTATTTACTTCGGGTACATTTTCTATACATGAAATTCTTCTCTTGCCATTATCCATTATTATTCTGAATTTTATGCTTATGAAACGCAGTGCAATGTTTCTGTGTTTGTGGAATCGTTTTGTGTATAGGTATGTTTATCAAGAAGTACAGTACTGTAGTCAGTTGTACTTTTCTGTAGATAGCTTCTTCCTCCTAGAATTAATAGAGGAGGTTTTAGGTACATCGTATAGTTTCCTCTTTAGGCAGTAACTTCCTCTTTACTGTGTATAATTTCGTTGTTCAAATAGAATGGAACTGATATCATATAGGAACTGCAAGTCACCAGCTTATCCCCTGAAAAAAAGAGATGCCAAACTACACAGCCTAAAAGAGGTGGAAACTGTGTGTCAGCTACAAGGTAGGTTAGAGGAAGTAGGAACCGTGTTAGCTACAAGTCGGCCCATTTTACCATTTACAATCAAATTGGGTAACATTTATGCAATGTATCTTGCATTTGAACTACAATTTTTTTTGACTGTAATGTTTATTGTTTTGAACATCAAGTCCAGTGGTACATACTTGCTTAGGTGATTGCTAGATTGATAAAAAAAACTTCGTAGAATGGCATAATTACACTACATAATGGAAAGCTAAGACTCACAGCTCATTAAGCATTTTGGGGAACCCATTTACGGGCATTTAGTTAAATTGTTTCTCCTTGCATACTTAGCCGCCGCATCTGCCAATCTACATGAGTTGATTTCAAATATATATCCGGTAATTGAAGAAATGAGCAAACCCACTGCAGAATATATGACCGAGAGAACAATATTGTCTCCTAGGAATGACGAGGTTTCAGAAATAAATAAAATTGTGTTGGAGATGTACAATGGTGAATCTCACTCTTTTCTCGCAGCAGATAAACAAGAGCAGGTTAACGGTGAAGCATCAACAGGTACAACCTGTACGAGTGAAACATTAAACCAACAAAATCCATCAGGATTACCACCATTTAAATTAGATCTTAAAGTCGGTTGTCCAATTATGTTGTTGTGTAATCTAGCTCCTAGAAGTGGACTATGCAATGGTACTAGGTATGTGCTTTATCCAGATTATCACATGTCATATGATTCACCTCATTTATTCTCATCGTGTTGCTTATATTTAGAACTCTAGAGTTGCTTCGATGATTGTTTAATTATGCCATGATTTGTTGTGTTATCAGGTTGAGGGTAGAGATTTGCGAACAACATGTTATTTTGGCTACAATCTTAACAGGAGATAAGGCTGGGGAAGTGGTTTTTATTCCTCGCATATCACTAACACCATCTTCATCGGACGTCCTCATTCGAATGACTAGGAGACAGTTCCCAATCAGGTTGGCTTATGCGATGACCATAAATAAATCTCAGGGTCAATCGCTGAAGTATGTGGGAGTAGACTTAAGGAGTCCTGTATTCAGCCATGGGCAGCTCTATGTTGCGTTGCCCAGATGCACAAGTGCCGGGAGGATCCAAGTGTTACTCCCAAAGAAAAGTACTAGACATGAAGCAACAAATGTTGTGTATCCAGAAGTCCTATCATAAGTTTGTTTTAGAAATTTGATTCTTCTGCTTTTATCACTAGTGTTTATTCTTGGCTAATTTGATGTCACTTGGAATCGACATGATCAATTACATTGGCGCACAATTATGGACTAATTTAAAAAAGCGTAGATACAAATTGAGTAACATAAACAAGACAAATACTAATCATTTTATAAATAAACTCAGCTTCAAGTATATTAGTTCTTTGTTATTAACTGTCTACTATGAAATTTGGTAGCTCCGGTGATGCAATATACATAAAGACAATATACAATGGAATAAATGTCTGTTATGAGATGCCTCCGCCGCCTCTACCACCACTGATGGCATGGGTTATTGGCGAAGTCATTATCCATAGCACCAGCACCCCTTCCGCCCCGTGCCATTATGGCACGGGCAATCCACTAGTAAAAGTAATAAGCTTAAATAAAAAGCAAAAAGAATTATACCTCGTTCGCCAATTTCTCGACATAAGTCTCAGTGATCCAATAAAATCCATTAGTAAACAGGATAGCCCTTGAAAAAAATCTCCCAAAAACAACAATAACATTTCTTATCCACCCAATTAAATGAGCATAATCTTCTTGTCCATCTTCTCCCTCTTCTCTATTAGGAGCAGAGAAAACAGTACATAATCGACAAACTAAATAATAAAAAGTCAGAATCGCAACCATAACGATTAATCGAATCGGTAATAATGTAATCATAGCTAGTCCAAGTAAGATTTTTTCTTTCATTGATATTTCGGCTAAACCCATAGTTCCATATATATCATTACGTACATAAGCTGCAAATTTCTTCTCAAGTTCTTGTACATCTTTCTCAGTATATGAAATATTATTATCATAATCACCAGCCTATGATTTTTGTAGTAATGGTTGTTTATGTTTTTCTTTCCCTTCTTCCCTTTGGCTATTTTGACTTTTATTCAGATTGGTGATATCCTTTAGTTCTGCTTCCATCTTGAAAGAAAAAAAGGCACTCGAGAATTTTAGAAATCCCTAATTTTGGCCTATTTGGACCATGACAAGAAAAAACTAGTTTATCAAGTATTCTTACTTTGAAGAAGAAAAAGAGAACACTTTTGTTATAGGGAGGGGGTGTTCGGATCATGGGAGTGGGAATATCGGACTCAAACCAGTGATTCACTAACGAGTTGGGCTCTAATATTTTTAGGACCAAAGTATCCTTCAGAGTTGATTTACTCGTTTGCTTCTTTTGATTCAGAGTTAAGCCAGATTCATTGTTAAGCCATAAAATGTAAAGTCATCGAGATTTTGACCCTTCACTACAGAAAGTCTAAAACTAATCTTCATGACCAGTGAATATAGATATTTTGAAGGCTGGGAAGACGATTATCCATTTTCAAAGCTAACGAAATCAAAATGAAATATTCTGTGAATCTATGTCTTCAAGTGTACCAGAGTTAGTTTGAAACAAACAATCCCAACTACCCAATCGATTATGGCATGATACTCTCTTGCTTTATGAATGTATAGCAAGAAAAAATCAGTTTGTAAAAACCTTGGTTCCTTCTTACCAGTGGAAGAGAAATGAGACATTCACGTTAACATCTCAAACATGAAATTGAAATTCTCTACAACACAGGAGGCAGTGAAATATAACATTTCACTACCATCAAAAGGATGGTAAAAACATTCTACTGACAATGACATTTCATGAAGGAAGAATTACCTTAGGACCAATACACATAGAATTTTCCTTTTGATGAATGGTTGAAGTACAATTCGTCTCTATTTCTTAGATACTAAGATGACAAAACTATCACCTTGCGAGAAAAATGTTCTATCATCTTCATCCACATAAGGAATGGCATTATGCTCGTAATTTGAATTTCTATGACAATCGAAAAAACATAAAACCATCTCTAATCAATGCATCCCCAGTGGGTTAACTCAACTCACAGCCAAGTGACAATCACAGAACACAAACCAGTAAGATTCAAATCTCGTTTACCTTGGACGACCGAAAACTTAGTTTTCACGTTAACTAAAAAAAACGAGAAATTTCTAAAAATCCAAGATGCCAGCTTAATGTTCTCGCTCAGACTGTACAACGAGATATTAATGTTTCTCTCCTTTCAGATTAAACGAGCGCAACAAAAGAAATCCTGGAAGGTTACCCGATTTCAGATGAGGTCATGTTCTTATTCTTATGGCAGGTTCATCCAACAGAGCATTTCTTCATCAATCACTCTATTGATTTAGTGCAATATGGTTAGCTGGTCAGGCTGTTGATAAGAGGTAAGCAAAGTATTTTAACATAAAATGAAACCAATAAAAATTCGGTGAAAGACCTCCATCGTACCGAGAAGTTCTTCAAAGAAGGAAATTATTATTAGGGTTTGTTCTTCTTGGTTGGACGGAAATAAAAGGAAATTTTTGTTTGGGTTTTGCGGTACTCGAGGGTAATTTTGTCTAATTCAGTGGATAGTTTACACTCAGTTTCATCTAATGAGTTAACACCGGTTTTTCCACTCCCTTAATCCAAAAGCCTCTTCCCTATAACAAAAGTGAAATAGAATCTTAAATGAGATCTGTGACATTCGAGCTATTTATTACAAAAATTCAGAATCTGTTTTTTTTTTTTCTCTTTTCTAAGACTTGATTTTGTACACCTAGTATACTAGATAAAGCTAAACCAACTTCGTCTATCAACTATTAGTCTTTTGATAACCTATGTTGCGTCCATCAACTACTGGTCTTCTGATAGTCTATGTTGCACGGAGACTTCAAGAAACATGCCCTAACCGTGTCGGACACGCGCCACATAATGTGTTGTGTGAAAATTGATATTGGACACTTTGAGGATACCAAATGGATGCTTTGAGGACACGTCATAAATGATTTATTTTGATTTGGAAAATCAAAATAAATTAAATGTGACGTTAATTTATTCTTGTTTTAGTCAAATACAAGCATTATTCATCAAATACTTTATCATTATTACATTATTATTAATTTAATATAGTAATTAGTAATCAAATATTTATAAAAATAAGAGTAATTATTTTGTTGTGAAAATTGTAGTAATATTTCATTTTAATTTTTTTTGAAGCATATTTCATTTTAATAATGTGAGTAATATATATAACATGTCCCTGCAACCTGTTTTTTTTATAGATTTGACGTGTCTCCGTAATCGTGTCGTAACTATGTTCCTTATACGTGTCCGTGCAACATAGATGATAACACTATACTCAGAAAAGCTAAGTGTTGACCAAATTTGGTACACCAATTGTGGACCCTAGTTAGCAATTCGGAATACAAAAAACCTAAGGAACCGCGTAAATACGAATATTATTCGGAATACAAGTTAGCGGTTAGTGATTCGAGAATAATTCGAAACGGTATACGTACATGTAGTTCGTTTTGCATATACTAATTCACAATGGAAAATTCGTATACGGTATATTATAATTTAATACATATTTCTAGTATTAAAAGGTTAATGTGGTCTAAACTGTATATACAAACTATGCACAACATTTAACAACCAAATTTGCTTGAAATGGTAGTTAGGCAGTCACTAACGGGGTTGAAGGTCCCAAGTTCGGCTCACTATTATGACACTTTTGTTAAAACAATTAAGAAATCGCCGAGTCATGACATAACAAGGACCAAATCCAACTAAATTTGTTCCGAATTAGTTGACCGAATTATTCCTGATTCTGAATTCGGCGTATAAATTGGAAATCTTCACATAACACGCATACAGGTTACGAGATTCAGAACGTACGCGGATAGTTCGCGAATTCGCGTATTAACCGAAAATTCCACATATCTCGCAATAATTCGCAAATTGTTCGACGGATTGCTAACTAGGTAAATTTTACCATTAATTGTTGTTTTAGGGTCCTATTTAGGTTTTAAAAAGTCCACCCTACCAAATCCTATGGTGGAGGGAAGGTGGACCAATTTGGTCCAGTACTGTTGGTCCACCCCTAGCATTGTCGCGTTATACTTGCTTGTGTACTGGACTGGAATCTAGATTGGGTCAGCTGACCAGAGACACCAGACGATGTTTAGCCCGGAAATGCTTGACACCCCCAACTTTTCCCCACATTCAAATCCCAAAATAGGTGGAAACCATCCACACTTTACGTTTTTTCCTGGGTCACGTTCCTGGAAAAAGTAGGGGGCCACTAAAAATTGGTCTGTGAGAGTGGATGAATATTGGGGGTAAGAAGCATTTTCGATGTTCACTCCGAGATTATTTTGTTGTTTAGCAGTTTATCAAAATATAAAAATTAAAACAATAAAAGGTACATTGGATGTTGCTGCTATGAATGTCGTTCAAGGGGCACAACCTTACCTAACGACTATATTAAAAACAGTAAAACTCAATTCTGAAAGTGAGTACGCAAAGGCATTTGTATGTCTGCTGTTTGGTTTTATTTGTTTTTATAAAATAATAAATTACATTAAGAAAGTATAGATTACAATGTTTGCTAAATGAAATTAGGGACCATTCATGCTTACATCAAATTTTCTATTATGTTTGGCTATACGATCAACTACTGAATTATAATCTTTTTGGAAAACCTAATAGAAATGAAAGAAAAAGACTTTAACAAAGATTGATAATCATCTAAAACTGAACTGCTATACCAACACTTTGTGTCGTTCTTATTCTTTAGGTAATCCATAACCTTTTTGGTATTGCTGATAAGACAAATATTGGAGATGTGATTGTTTTTGCTCCATTGGATGACCTCAAATAGCGATATATATTCAGCTTCCTTTGTGTAGATTGGTACGCAATCTTTGAAGTTTCCAGCAACATTTGTTAAATAAATACCAATACCCGTATTATTAGTATCTTCGTTAAAATAAACATCACAATACAACATATAAAAGCTGTATGGGAGTCCATCAGAGGGATGCTATAGAGATGTCAATACCATGGTTACGAGCATTTGTAATATTAGAGGGATCTTGGGAGGAAGACATGGATTCCAAGTTTTTATTATCTAGTTTCAAAGTAAAGGTAGCAGTTGAGTTGATTCAAAGTCTTAACCTGAAACTCTTTAAAACATATATCTCTCCATATGCGCCAAGCAGTTGTTAGAGTGGTGAAAATAGCATATTGGATTTGATTTTTACATATCCACTTAGTTATCCAATATTTGATGGATGGATTGGTAGCTAAATCATGAAGAACAATATTACCATATGGTATGACAAACCAAACAATATATATTCAGTGGTCTTGCAAAAGGCCAATGAAACAATATATATTCAGTAGTCTGAATAGCATTACCATTTCACATATTACAAGTGTTGTTGTTTTGATTACTAACACAATGGAAAAGCTTAGCTTTTGTGTGTAAAACATTCTCAAGATATTTCAAAGAATTTATATTATGAAGCAAATTAGAACTCCAAAAAAAATTATCGACAAATGTCTATAAGCTGACCTAACAGAAAAAAATACAACTATAGGAGAAAACCAAAAAAAGAAAAACATAATTGGAATCATATGGAGATAGGGATGGACATGGGTTGATTTTCGGTCAGGTCCAACTTTGGTCCACACCGACCAAAAAATTAAGATACCATAGAATTCAGAAATTGAAAAATCTAAACATCGAAAAAGCCAGCTTTGTAAGTTGGTATTCTTTTCATATTCCAGAAAAACAAAAGTAACAAAAATAAATATCAAAACACATATTGTAATATGACATAAAAAAAAAAGGTTATAATCCATGCATACCATGTGACCATCAAAATGGGTTGAATATGAATATATAAAAATATTTTGTTAGATTTTCATTTATTTAAAATAAATATTTATCAAATTGTAAAAGTCCACTTTTTACCTTAGTGGACACCATAAATAAGGAAACTAACGACAAAAATCTAGCTAATATGTGAATCGTGTAATCTTAAATCTTTGTTTATATCCTATTCCTTAGAGCTTCTCAAATTGAATGTAGATGTTTCATATGTGGTATCATTCTTAAGATATCTGAATCGCAGGGGTACCAAGCACACACCCAATTTTTTTGTTTGTAACCTGTATGGAAAATACCTAATACAATTGCAAGTACATCAACTGAACGATCCTTGAAAATATGTATATAAAATTTATATCTTTATCCTCTACTCAATCAGTATGTATTTAGACACGAGGTCTGTGAACCTGATTGTTAAGCAGAGTACTTGGACGATCTCAAAAGTCAATATCCAAGATCAATCTAGTCGTATCCAAATAATCCAATTGGAATTCTTCCAAGTAATTAAACTTTTTATCTATCTTTCAAGATACGAATTCTAAAAAAACTAGTATCGTAATCGATTACAATTAAAAAGACATATCTACTTAGAGTGCATACGTACAAACCTATAAAAATCCAATCATGGAGATAAATAATATAATGTGGAAAAGGAAAAACACAAGACACCAGAAGTTTTGTTAAAGAGGAAACCGCAATAACAGAAAAAACCCCGGGACCTCATCCAGAGTTGAACACCACGATGTATTAAGCCACTACAGACACTAGCCTACTATCATACTTCGGACTGGAATGTAGTTGGGACGAATCCACCCTCCAGGCGATTCAGTTACAGTCGCGCTCCCTACGTCTCTTGAACCTCGCAAGGTTCTACGCACTTGATTCCCTAAGCTGACGTCCTTTACAGCCTAAGAGTTTCTTCAACCTAAGTGAAGACTTTTGATACCAATCTGCCTCTAACAGATAAACCTATTTGATTTCCGCTTAGACCGAAAACCAATGTGTGAAAATCTGTTTGCAATAGACAAGCTAGAAAACTTCACAAATACAGAACTTACGACTCCCGAAGTGCATCCTAGAATCTTAAACACCTCTCAAGAACAATCTCAAAAGATCAATTAAGACCAGTTTTCAGATATCTATCTTAAGGAATCACAAAGGCTGAGATGAAGAGAAATTTGTAATTGCAATCTATCTTTCCTGAAAGAGATTACAAAAAACCCCAAAACAGAAAATCAAGATCAGAATACACTAACTACTAAGGTAAAGATATTAGGACCTGACTTCACGAATACCTAAAGTGAAGTCTTTTAGTAGTAAACCTAATTATGTTTCTCAGATGAAACCTAGTTCTATAGAGGATGACTCTAGAATCAACTATGACACAAAGTGTCAGGATTGATTTTCCCAGTTGAAAGAGCATCTCTGTTTATAGATTTTCAAGGACCAGGGGTTGCTTCTAATTCAAGTTAAGATAACTTGAGGATCTAGAAAACACTTAGGTCTTGAAAATACAATAAAAGAATACACACTAAGAACCAATTCTAGAACCACGTATAATGATTGTTCTGTTTGACAAGTATGCCAAAGAACTAAAGAAATTTGATGTTCATTTAAACACCTAATAATTTAATCATGATACACATACACAGGTGTTTGAGTGATCAATGAAGTCTTAGAAGTGTTTAAGAGAGTTCTAGTAATGCTAAACATATTAAAAAATAAGACTTTAAGATAAACTAAAAATTTTAACTGGGACAGTTGGTACAATGGTTCGTGAAATGTTAAGCTTGTTCACGAGTCACGGTGCAACGATTCGTGAACCACGTTTGCCAACCCTACAAGATTGTCGAACTCAGTTGACCATGGTTCATCAACCGGGTTTGTCAACTGATATCCTTTAATACCAACTTTTAAATTTCAGTTCACAATGGTTCGTGAACAGTCCCCAACTGAACTTACGATTTGCGAACTGGTTTGCTAACCCTTATGTATTTCTGAAACTCAGATACCTATGGTTTGTGAACTGGCCTGTGTAGAAATATCAGAAATTCAATATTTCTCTCTTATGATGTTTAAAACATTCCCGCATGATGTATTTTCAATTGATCCACAAATTAATTCACACAATAAATTGTTTAGAATATTATTATTAAGGATCGTTGAACATCTTTGCTTAGAATCATATTTCGAGATTTTAAAAAAGACAAGGTTGACTTGAAATTTCTTCTTTGTAAAACTACTAGAAGTCATATGATATTGTCTCAAAAAGATAAAATGGTAAAATAGAATGGTTCAAACTTCACTTACTTGATATAGAAGTTCTCCAAATTTCTTCTTCGATTTTCAGTCTTCAAGGGTGATGTCTGATACTCAACTACCAATTTCTAACCTAGTCCAAGATTTGACTTAGTCGACTAGAAATCAAGATATAGTTTTGATCATCTAACATTGATAACAAGCTTGAGATAACAAAACTTGTGGGTTCAACCGATCATTGCTCTAGCAATCTCCCCCTTTGTCACTTGCAAAACTATTCAATACATGTGGATTCAAATAAATAAACTTTTCATCTCAATCCACTATGCCTGATTTCCTTGGTTCTTCAACAAACGTCTTTAGTTCTTCGTACTTCAAGTTCTTCAATGGTTCTGCATGTGTTCGTTCAACACCTTTGTTGTTGAAGATCCATAGCAATAAACACTTACGAGAATACTCAAAAAGAGTTTTGCTAAAATGCGATAATCACACTCTACTCATTGGTTGTTATGCAGAAATTTAGTATTTACGTTGCTCAAAGTTCAATTGCACCACAAATTCGAAGCAATACTACGGTGATATGTTCTCCTTACTCCTTTTGCAAAATAGGTGAAACCTATAGATAATAATCCACTCCCCCTTACATATGATGCTCCCAAAAGCCATATGTAAAGTAGTAAGATACTACTTAATAATATTCACCCTTTTTGTCAACAAAATTGGCAAAGATGAAAAATCGTGATTAAGAAGAATTAATTAAAAGAGTATTCAAGACTATAGAACACATACCAACATTTAGTTTAGAAAATTTCACCAAGTAAATTCGGTTCGCGTCAAGGATATATAAAGGTACCAGAATCTCCTCCAATTCCACATACGCTCTCCCCGGAAAGATATTACCATTAAGCACAAGTTCAAAAGAACTCTCCCCCATTTGATGTCATTCCCGAAAGAACAACATGAGTGACGTTAACTCTAATCACAAGAGAACGATTTTTCCTTGTAAATAAAAATGTACTCCCTAGTTATGAACAAAGTAAACAAGTATCTTAATGTTTTTCTCTCTTCTCTCTAATTACGAATGAAGAAGTTAAAAATAGCGATTTTTGTGAGAAGAATAATCATCGAAAAAACTATTCTCTACGCCAGTTATGAACAAATGTGATATGACTCAACATAAGAATTATAACTTCTCTAGCCATGTACGAACGTAGAGATTAAATTTCACCACTTATTCCCAGACGGTGACGCAATGAAGGAAGTAAGTTGATCCCTCGGGATTATACAAGATTACTGTTTTCCAGTCCACTCGTATAATTGCTGAGAATGGGTGAGATCACAATTTGTATATTCTGAGCAGAAGTATTAACAACTTGGACAATCTCTTCTTGACCTTTTCATCTCTAAAAAAAGGTGATAAAAGATAGAAAAGGTGGCAGATGCAATAAAAATCACTACAAGCACCCCCCACCCACGATAGATCGACTAATTCACAGAAAATTATCTACAGCTGTAACTTCTTTCAACTAACCAGATTATAAAATAAGATGAACACACTGCAGAAGTTGACAGCAGTAAAAGCACATCACTAGAATGATGAAAAGTAAGGCACAATATAAACAGCACACATCATTCTTCTTTAGAATCCTGCCCAAAAGACTGCTTTAATCCATAAAACACAGGATTAACATCATCGCGCACTTTTCTTAGGTTTTTTCAAATTCATGGACACTCAAAACTAAATTCGTTTTATGTTAGTGATAATAGCAACAGAGAACCCTACTGAAGACCTTCAGTATCCTTCACTGCGGATTTTGTTTCACTTCTTTCCTCGGAGCTTCACACCAAGAACCCTTTCCAGCTTTGTAATTATCTGTTGGTTTGGTATGGCCTTCCCAGATTCATACTCCTGGACAATTTGTGGCTTCTCATTGATTAGCTGCACAGCACACAAGGTATATCCATTAAGTAATAATCATATATAGAGCAAATGTTTACTTAACAAGGAACATGAACAAACTTCTTCAGTCTCCAGAGAGAAGGAACTACCCGTGCAAGTTGAGATTGGGTCATTTTCTTGTCCAAACGAGCCTGCATGATGTTTTTCTTTAGTTCAGATGGTACTCGTTCATCTGTGTTCACACAGAAACAAGATCAAATACATCTGATGTGTTAGCCAGATTGCAAGTAAAAAAAAAAAACAATTCTAACATTAAATATAGAACTTCTCTAGCAAGCGAAACTGCCATGGAAAAAAGTTAAAGAGTAGGAAATACTCACGCGCAAGAACTTCTGTTTCTTCATCAAGTTTCCGCGTGTTCAATGAAGTTCCACTGGAGGCAGCTTTATTTGTTCCCGCAGTAGCTAAAAGAGATAGATAAAAAGATAAGAAAAAGGAATATGTTTCACCAAAAAATAGATTAAAGCCATCATTTTCAAGTAAAGTGAAAGCCGCCGAGAAGATATATCATACCAGGAGAAGACATGAATATAGCAAAGGGGTGACAACTAAAATCATAATATAACGTTGTCGGATATGAGTTTGGGGTTAAAGGCTAAATGGGTATTGAAGGATTTGAAAATTGGCTCAACCAGTTGCGAATACCAATATTCTGCGGAGCACGTGTCACGATCTCAGTGGTCGCATACAAGATAACCGTGTATCCCTCATTATACAGAGGAATCCAAGTGACAGAGGATACCTTCGTAGATATACTTTATCTCGTCACAAGAAAGGATGTCTCGACGGCTAAGATGAAAGAAGTGAAAGCCTAGTCTATGAGGAGGCAGCTGGCAAAGGGACATAGGTAGATGACATATCTAATCAGCATTAAATGCACAAATTTCTTATCTACACGCGTAATCAAAGCACGTGGAGAGAGATGATGTGGCGGAACCATATTGGCAGAAGCTGCCGGTGAACGAAGGTACAACCTGTACTGAGGTTGGGAAGTTCCCGAAGGAACGTGTGTCAGCTGAGGTGGAAAAGTTCAACTGGAGAAAGCACGCGGCGAACGAAGGTACCATCTGCACGAAAGGTATATCAGCAACGATGGAACCAGAGGTAGCAAAGATATACCTGGAGCAGAAGGGGCTATAAATACCAAGCCTCACCAACAAATTAAGGGCATTCAATTCCTAGGAGAAGAAGATCTAGTCTTAAGGTTATACCTCTTTAATGTTAGAACTTAAGGAATGACTTCAACTTGAGTTCTCTCAATTACTTTGGGAAGCATTTAAGATCTTTTGTAACCACTACAACATAATACAAACAAATCACTCATTACCCCATGGACATAGACGAAAGTCGAACCACGTAATATCTTGTGTCTCATGATAACTTAGTAGCTTTTACTTCATACTTGCGTTCTTTGTTATTATTGTGATCTATGATATCTTCTATTACTTAGCATCATCAGTTCAACTGAGGCATCGATACTACTTAGTATTTGATTCTCCGAACTGTATACATTACGTAGACTACGGGAAAACGAGTAGTCACAGTTTGGCGCTAGAAGGTTTTGCTCACCAGCTTGAGTTTTTATATTCCGTCATTTATTTTACTTACGCATCTTCTTTAACGAAGAGATCTGAGTTCAACAACGATGGCTCTCACTTTCTAGTGATTGGTTCGTCTATTGTCTCGCAAGTTCTTTGAGTTCATAGCCTCTAAAGACTAGAAATCTCACAGATCTACAAAAGTTTTCACAAAAACACACTCACAAAACGTTAAAACTTTTGTTTTGTACTAAAACACCTTATCCGACAAAGCATTCTTCAGATATGAGTACCTATGAGCACTGAGGATTCTCAGCGAGAATTTAAGGAAGCAAAAATCTTTTCAAGCATTTAATACCCCACTTTTCGAAAAGATCTGGTACCCTTTTTAATTATTCTCAACATTTAAGGTTGTTTTTTCCAACGGTACCATTAAAAAGTCAGTACCTGTCTCTCCAAGACGTCATTTCAGTCCTTTTCTGAAAAAGCTGCTTAGCCGTCCTCTGTGTCAGAGCATTAATTGATGGTTTTGACGAAGGCACCCAAGTAGCAGATTTTTTTCGTTTTTCTGTGACTGCAGGATAACAAAAGTCGAAGGCATGCAGAAACCAAGTGATGTACCAACAAGCTCACGACCTGCAGTCACGAGAGGAAGATCTCAAAAGCCGTCTCAAGCAAACCAAAGAACCGAAGCAGAGGACAGAAAAAGTGAAATAGCAAGAAGAATAGCTGCTACCAAGCTGCTTACTCCTGCTGAAAGGATGGGGCAAACATCGGGAGCACAACCACTTTACGGCATGCCATTACCGGAGCATCCCAGAACCTTAGTTCCCATGGGATGAGGGTTGGGAAACCTAAGTCCGATCCAGATAGATCCAGATGCACCGGTCATAGAAGAAGGAGTGGATAAATCTGAGGATCCGGCCGACAGCACCCCTCGGGGTGGTGGAATCCACAACGAAGAACAAATGGAAGCACAAGTAGCAGCTTTGCTACTACGAAACAAGGAACACGAAGATGCCATGCACGTGATGGCCCAGGAGAACCAGAACCTAAAAGATATGCCATGCAGATCGAAGGTTCCCAAACTCACCCTCCGTTAAAGAGCGTGAGAGCGGAGCTATATCAGGAAGACGAAAGGTGGATCTGAACCCATTAAAGGCTAACCTACCTAAGGGTACCAGGAGAACGCACCAAGATCCAAACGAGACGGACTCAACCTACAAACCCTCTCAATCCTATTATGATGAGGCATTTTCCAGATATGCTCACAATGTGAACATGGTTATGGAGCAAATGGAGAAGATGTGGAAAGAAATACAAGGGATGAAAACCAGCCATGCAGGCGCAAGGCTAGAAGAAGTGCTCCATGAAGCGACAACATCTCCGTTATATCTCCGCATTTTGAGGGAGCCTATCACTGCGAAATGCCCAATACCTGCGTTTCAGACCTACAATGGTATCTCTGATCCTGCAACCCACCTACGATACTACACTCGTGTCCTTGCCCATTGGGAATGAGATGAGGTAGTACTTTGTAGGTATTTTCCGGCAAGCTTGACAGGATCAGCATTGGCGTGGTATGAAAATTTACCAGCAAACTCAATTGACTCCTTTGAGCAATTGTCTACGGTATTCGTGGAGACATACATGTACAACAAATCAACAAAGGCAGGGATATTTGATTTAGCTATCGGAACCCAGGAAACATTAATGCAGTACAGAGATAGGTGGCAGAAGACGTGCCAAGCAATCGAAAAAGTCAATCCATAAATTAGCATTAATTGGTATAAGTACGGACTTGATAGAACCTCAGCTATCTTCGTGGAGCTTCACAACAGAGCCCTTGATTCCAAAGGAGAGCTCAGGGTTGTCCAAGACCGATACATCATACTTGAAGAAATCCAGAAGGACAACCCCAGGGAACAAGCAAAGACAACAACAGCTCCGCAACGAACCAACTCTCTGGAACCAATTCCGGAGATACCTAAGAGGCAAAACGATACCGGGAGCAGAACTAGTTCTCGAGACAAAAGATCAAAATACGAAGATGGAAAAGGTAGAGGAAAAGGAATAGACTAGTTTGTAGATAAGATCTACACAAAGCTAAATACCACGTTCTCCCACATTCTAAGCAAGGAAGGAGCGAAGCCGGGTTTTCCGTACCCTAACAATAGGGAAAAGTAACCGGATAAAACAAAGGAAGCTAAGGAATACTGTGAGTACCACCATTACTATGGGCATACAACTGATACATGCTATCACCTAAGGAACACGATCCAGAGGTTCATAGACGAAGGTAAATTCATGGAGTACGTACAGATACAGCCAGCTGAAACTGAGGTGGCCCCGAAGAAAAAGTTAGAACTACCTCAGGACGGAAAATACATCAACATGATCACCTTCTCTAGCGGAGGTCAAAAAGAACTGCTCGAAGAAATCCTCGAGTTAGCTCGAAACAGAAGAAAGCTAGAAACCCACGAGGTGTTCAAGCTAAGCGGACCACCTACTAGCACTTGGGAAGAATGGATGGCCACGCCATTAACATTCTCAACAAAATACGTCAATCAGGAGGTCGAGATGCACAACGATCCACTTGTGATCACTCTTCCAATACATGGATGGAACGTTACGAAGGTCCTTGTTGACGCGGGCAACTCGTTAAATGTATTTTTTTACGAACCCTACCTACGCATGTGTTTGACAGCGGAGCAGATGGATTCTTCCACTTGCACAATATACGGTTTCAATGGAGCAGTATCTAGACCAAAAGGAGAAATCATCTTGCAGGTATGTGCAGGACCCTTAGTAACCAATACAAGGTTATTTGTTGTGGAAGCACCTTCGCCCTACATTGTAACCATGGGAAGACTATGGGTCCATAGATTACGAGGAACAACTTCGACATATCATCAGTACCTTCGATTCCCTACACCCATGGGTAAAATGGAAATCAAAGGTGACCAGCAAGACGCAAGGTTATGCAATCTAGCAGAGGTCAGACTCAACGAAGAAAGAGTTGATTCCCAGCAGCATGAAAGAAAAATGTGAAAGACAAACATCAAAGAAGTGAAGGACGGGCCTTCTTAGTACCCGAAGTCATATCAGTTTCAGAGACAAGCACCTCCGCCACTCCAGGGGCGAACGTCTCTGCCGAATGACAATTACAGAAAAACACTCCTCAACGTCCTCAGAAACAAACCTTCTCACCGGTGAAACCAACAAAAAAATCAACATCGGAACGGAGGCGGAGCCAAAAATGATCAACATCGGAACTATACTTGAAGAGGAAGAGGATATGCAACTACAAAGGCTACTAAGGGACTAAGCAGATGTCTTTGTGTGGTTAATGGAAGACATGCCTGGAATTGACCCGAATTTGGTCTCCCACCACCTTCGGCTCAAACCAGAAATACCACCATTCAAGCAACGCATCCGTAAGGTGGCAAACATCTACCAGGAAGCGGTAGAAAACAAATTACAAAAGCTATTAACCGCAGGGTTCATACGAGAAGTTAAGTATCCCGCGTGGATATCCAATATGGTGATTGTGCCCAAGAAGAACGGAGGCGTACGCATTTGCAACGACTTTAGAAATCTCAACAAAGCGTGCCACAAAGACATCTACCCGCTGCCAAACATTGACCAACTAGTCAATGCAACTGAAGGTCACCAGAGGCTATCCTTTATGGATGGATACTTAGGTTACAACCAAATCTCCCTTGCAGAAGAAGACCAGGAGCATACTACGTTGTTTACCTCACGAGGCTTGTATTGTTATACAAGGATGCCTTTTGGACTAAAGAATGCGGGGGAAACATACCAGTGATTGGTAGACAAGATCTTTAAGCCATGGATAGGCAAGATACTGGAGGTCTACATAGATGATATGCTTGTCAAAAGAAAAGAGGCGAAAAACCACCTGTCAGATCTAAGGGAAATATTCGAAGCCATGAGAAACTTTCACATGAAGGTGAACCCGGAGAAATGCACATTCGGAGTAACCTCAGGAAAATTCTTGGGATACTTGATAACTAAGCGAGGATAGAAGTATACCTCGAAAGGGTCAGAGCAATAATGGAAATGCCATATCCACAAACACTAAAATGAGTACAAAAGCTAAATTGAATCTTAGCTTCCATGGGAAGATTCATAGCAAGATCGTTGGATAAATGCAAAGCATTTTTAGATACACTAAGGAAAGGAAGCAGGTTCATGTGGACCACGGAATGCGAGCAAGCTTTTCAAAAGATCAAAGCATACTTGGCTTCAGTACCCATCCTACAGAAGCCGGAGCCAGGTGAGATACTCATCTTGTACTTAGAAGCAACAAGCTACGCTATGAGCGCAGTATTGGTACGAGATCAAGGACAAGTAGAAAAGCCCATATACTACATCAACAAGATACTCAGTTTAGCGGATCATAACTATACCAAGGTGGAGCATCTTATATATGCCTTAGTGGTGGCAACACAAAAACTAAGCATATATTTCGACGCACATACCATACGAGTCTTCACAAAGGATCAGATAGATCAAATCCTCGACAGCACGGAGAAAATTGGAAGGGTGGCAAAATGGAATGCCATGATCATACAGTTCCACATAATCTTTGAGACTAGCAAGGCTGAGAAATCACAAATCTTAGCAGACTTTCTAACAGACCTACCTCTCAATGACGAAGCAGAGATAAATGAAATCCCAGGAATGGAGGAAGACAAGCAAGAACCATAAGATCCCTTGGAACCTCAGAATTCACGGAGGTGGGAGATATTCGCAGATGGCTCCTCAAATGGAGAGGGCACATGCATAGGTATCGTAATAACAACCCCTACCGGAGACCGACTCATCTATGCCTTCAGGTTAGAATTCTAACAATACACTAATAACATCACAGAATACGAGGCGGTCATACATGGTCTACGCTTGGTACAGGAGATAGGCTTATCAGGTGTTCGTTTGACTAGTGACTCACAGTTAGTCATTAGACAAATCGATCTCAAATATCAAACTTTGGATCCGGTGCTATCTTTGTACCTAAAGTTAGCACGGGAGCATACGTCAAAGATCAACAATTTTACATTCAGACATGTCTGTCGAAAAGATAACAGACACGCATATGCCTTAGCGTCATATCATCGATGCTAGGGGACAAAAATGCCATCTCCGTGCAAATTGGAAAGATATACGAGCCTTCGATAGAGGGACCAATCTCAGAAGCTGAGGAGGTTTTGGCCGTTCAGACTCGAGCCATGAGAGAAGCTGAGAAAGGAAAAGGAAACGAAGAAGAACCAGATGACGAAGTCGTAGAATCTTACAAAGACCAATCTATGTCGAACGCAGACAACGAAGACGAAGCGGGGTATGATTGGTGGATTCCAATTCACCAATACCTTGACAAAGGTACCTTACTAGAAGATGTCAAGGAGGCTCGGAAACTTGAATCAAAAGCAGCAATGTACAGCCTGCGTGATGGAATACTGTACAGAAAGTCATTTCTTGGACCTTTGATGCGGTGCCTCTCACAAACCGAAGGCAGAATAATACTCCATGATATACACAGCGGAGATGCCGGCAATCATAGCGGAAGAAGGTCCTTGGCAGTCAAAGCCAAAATGCAAGGATACTAATGGCTAAGCATGGACGAAGATTCAAAGAACGTGGCTAAGCGTTGTGAGAGATGCCAACGCTTTTCCAGGAAGATTAAATCACCATCAACGGAGCTTAACTCAGTCATCAGCCCTTAGCCATTTGTCAAGCGGGGGGTTGATATGTTGGACCCTTGATAGAGGGAACCTCGAAGAGAAAATACCTTATTGTGCCTACTGATTACTTCACAAACTGAGTGGAAGCAAAGGCTTTGGAGAGGATTAGGGACACATATTTCTTTAAGTTCTTGTTTGAGCAAATCATATGCAGGTTTGGAATACCAGTCGCCATAGTCTCTGACAATGGCAAGAAGTTGCAAGGAAAGAACATAGATACGTTCTTCGATACTTTCAACATTCAGAAAAATAAGTCCACTTATATATACCCTAAGAGCAATGGTCAAGCAGAGGCGACTAACAAAACAATAGCGATGAACTTGAAGAAAAAGCTAGGAGCATACAAGAAAAGATGGTGCGAACAACTGCACAATGTCCTATGGGCCTACCGAACTACAAGAAGGGAGGCCAAGGGAGAAAATCCATTATTTCTAACCTATGGAGCCGAAGAAGTCATCCCAACGGAGATAATACTTCCAACAACAAAAACAGAGGCATGGGAGAGGAATCTTACAACAGATCTAATGTTAGAAAAGCTGGATGATCTAGAAGAAAGAAGAGAAGTGGCCTTACAAAAGATGGTGAATTATCAACGAAGGCTAGCTCGGGAATACAACAAATGAGTCATCCCTAGAAACTTTGTGGTCGAGGAATATGTGTTACGTGAAATTCCACCATATCAAAGAAAGAAGGAGAGGGGCAAGCTATCTCCAACATGGGACGGGCCCTATATCATACATGACATCGCCGGAAAAGGGTCTTACTACCTAAGAACCCTAAAAGGTGAAGTATTACAACACCCTTGGAATGAAATGTACCTAAAAAAGTACTACCCGTAAGAAAATGGTGATTACTCAGGAGAAGAAGGGAACCGACAATATCCCACCATGTTCTATCCCTGATCAAAGGTATTATGAACCTTACTAATCAATGAAAGAAACTTTTTGCTAAGAGAAAGTCAATTTTTGATTAGGTACAAATTGGGTCAGAAATAGACACCCTCCGTCAGGACTGACGATGAGGCAAGGAAAAACATAATTGCGCATATGTCATTACTCGGATCATCGGAGTGATGGATCCATTCATGAGGCAATAAGAAAAAGTAATATATCCCCTATAGAGATACATTGTCTAAGTAAAGCAGCCTTCGCGCTGAACGCATAGGGTTACAGGAAAACTATTGCCCACATAGGATCCTTAGCCACCACGGTACCTTCTGGCCAAAGGATACTTAGGTAGGACGATGAATGTTCCACTCAAGGTTAAGCATACCTTAGCACCTTGTGATGACTTTAATGTGCAATCATCTATACACAATACGTCTACAAACGAAATATTCATGCAATAACTTAGGTACAGTAATAATGTTACCAAAATATGACTAGCATGTCTTAAAAGTTGCAGATACAGCGTGATCAAGGATAAGGAAGACGAGGAAAGACAACTCCTTCAGCTTGTAGCTCAGCTTCCGCAAAGGCAGCGTTGATGTGATCAATGACAGAACGCTCATATTGTACCTTCATCTGAGAAGACTAAACTTCCAGATCCGAAGCCGACTCTGACGAAGATCCATCACCTGAGAACTAAGCTGATCATTAGCTTGCTGAAGAGACTCAGCCTTGAACTTAGCAGCAGCATCAAATTGATGGGATATCTCCATCGAGGATATCTGGCCTTCGAGACGATTTATCTTGGAATTTGCACCTACCAGCTGTTCCTGGAGACCTGCGAGAACGAAGGGTGTAATCAACAAGAAGAAGCGGCAAAAGACATAAAGAATGTTGCTGGAATATAAGGATCCTAAGATACCTCCTGCATGGCCAAGGGATTCTTCTAAACTATGCTGGGCCTCCGCAAAGTCCACCTCAGCGGCTTCAAGTTCCACAAGGGTATCACGTTCAGTTCGGAGATCATCAACATCAATCCGGAGCGAAGCACTCTCATAGGATAAAACTTGGTAAACATTCTCTAATTCTTCCAACTTCCTAACTAAGGACTCATGGGACATGAAAGATAATGCAGATCCTGCCTCAACAAGTCTACTCTTAAGAGAGCAGATCTCAGAAGACAAGACGTTACACTCTGCAGTAACCTTAGCCAACGAATCACAAGCATCTTCGAAATTTGCATGATATTTCTTTCGGATGATTTCTTGGGATGAGAGGCGTCTCTCAATTAAGGCAATATCCTCCTTTTGCTTTAAAATGAGACTCTCCTTCCAATTAAGGGCTTCGTCACATTCTTTACGAAGCAAAGCCATCTGCTTCATTAGATCTGCATTATGAGCAGACTCGAGAGAAATTTGGGCCTCGTTATGAACAATCACGTTTATCAGCCTATCATACTTCTTCTGATAGTACCAAACATCGGAGATCAACTTGGATATCCTTTCCCGAAGATGTCTAAGCTCACTAGGGCTACCAACTGATAGGTGCGGGTTGTCTCAGGACTATGCACCCAAATAAAAACAAAAGCAAAATCTAAGGGAAAGAAGAAACGAACCTATGGCTTTGGAGGACTCAGCATCCAGAGAGGAATCAGCAGCTTTACGCCCGTCCTCAGCAACTTTAGCAGCATTGTTAGCTCTCTCAAGAGCCAACAGACAGGCTTCCAAGGATCTCTGAGTCTTTTTCAGATCATCCTCCAACGAAAATACCCTAGCAATGGAAGCAACATCACTGGATGAAGGTTGTTGTGTGCTAACGAGGACATATTCTTGACGAGCACAGTACAACATGGCACCCAAGTGAGTACACTTATCCCTATAAAACTTGAAAAAAGTACAACCGACATCTATTTATTTGGAAAGCTGCAAATAACGAAGCATAAGAACAAACGAAGTTTCAAAGCAAAGCATGAAACAGATAAGTAAGAAATCACTTATTGAGAACACCGAAAGACGGGGAATAAAATTAGCATAAGTGTCCATGAAGGCCTCCATATCTTGGATGCTACCCCTACGGATTTCACCAAAGCTCTGTCTAGATCGAAGGCAGTCCGGGTTAAAGAATAGATCCTTAGCCGCACGATATTGAGCATACAACACATCCAACTGCGAAGCTACGTCAAAAGAGCTATCCAGGCGATGAAAATCAACCTCAGCAGAAAAGGGACCCTTCGATCTACGCAGAATGGCTTCAAGAATGGCATCATCAGAACTACCAAGGCTTAAGTTTTCAGGAAGCTTACCCTTGCCAGACTCATCAACAACTCCATCAATCACTTAAGAACGAACATGGGGCACAACTACTGAGCCCTCACCACGAAGAAGAGACGGCATGGTGGATGAGATGGGAAATGAAGAAAAATCTTGAGCACCACCTAAATCCATATCACCAGCAGAAGAAAGGTTACCCAGTATGGTCCAATCTGGTGACGAAGGAGGAGGTCCATCATCTTTGCTAGCAGTGGAAGTAGAAACAGATTGAGTGCTCCCCAACGAGGTTGGCATATCATTGAAGGAGAAGCTGCCCAGTGAAATCAAAACCTTCTTCTTCGGATGAGAATCTGAGCTGCTAACCCTCACCACCGGGGTAACAACCTTAGAAAACGAACCACTTGATTGAAGTGAATTAACAGGATATGAAGGAAGACTCTTGGAAGATACAACAGCAGCTCCAATAGTAGCCGAAAGTTGAGACAACAGGCAATGCTCCACCAGAGGCAGAAAACGAGGGTACCTTTGGAGACAAAGTAAGAGCCGGAGCTTGAAAACTAACATGGTTAACAAACGGAGCATCATCACCAGCTACGAGGTTCTCACCCTCCACCGACCCAGCACGGATGGGACTGGGGTTCTCTTTGGAAAAATCTTCCTCAATATCATCCAAATGAGGGATGAGGCCAGTATCCTCAATGTCCTCCGTATCTTTATCATCCGGTACTTCCTCACTATCCTTGGGATCCCCATCCGATGCCTCAAGATCAATAACATCCTTCAACTTGCCCTTTCTCTTGGAGGACTGTGGAAAAACACATGCACCAGCTAAGGATCAGGGGAAAGATACTAAGGAACCTACAAATACAAAGGTATGGCAATGATCCTTACCTCCGCAGGTGTTGGAGTAGCTGTTTCAGCCGAAGTCTTTCTTTTCCTAGTCCTGGTGGCTACGAAATTACCAGCAGAGCCCGAAGCAGTCCTAGCAGCACAGCCTAGAGCAGTTTCAGCAGAAGAAGCATACTACAAAAGAAAGCTATCAGAATATTAAACAAAGATATTGGAGCAAAAGCCTTCAAACAAAAACGAAGTTTACCTCATGAGAAGCAGCAGGGTTGAAAACCCAAGGTTGATACCCGTCATACTTCTCATGAAAGGAGAAATCTACACGAGGGACGTTGGGATCAGCGGTAGTAAAACCACAGGCCCAATGACCCACCACACAAAGAGGAGTACGAGCGATCATCATGATCAAGACAGATGCGATTAAACTTTGGCAAAGGTAGCCTAGCAGAATAAGGGACGACAGTCTAACCAGTCTTATCGATCTCCTCCAACAGATGAAGGCTGTTACCTTCCCTGATTTGCTTAGGAGTAACATGGATACGACGAGGGCCAACACTCCAAGGAAGAAGATTACTCTTCTGAATAGCATCAGCGCATGTAGCATTGAAGTTGGCAGGGGTATAAACCTCCTTATTAGACCTTCCATCATCAAAGGGGTCATAAGACTTCAAAGTGGTCTTTCCCTTACTACGGTACCGGCACTCACAAAGGGCACGCCAGGAATTACCAGTGTACTGCATAACTCCTCAGACCTGAGTATTGCTCACCGGGTCGTCCCTGGTAGACAACATGTCATAGTAGAAGGGGTCCTTCCTACTAAACAAAGGGAGGAGCATACCTGCGGCCAGCTGGACAACACTAATCAAAAGGTTGTTCTCATCATAAGGAAAGCTCCGGATCAGGGACTCAGTAAGAACATCAGGGCCGTTAACAAAGGAAATCTCAAACTTATGGAGGCGAAAAGATTTGGTGATCTGAGCCAAAGATAAGTGAGCATACCTATCCTTGTCACGCAGCTGAATCCTATGAAGCTCATAGTGAGGAGGAGGAGGTGGAAGATCCTCAACAACAACATCTTCTACCTCAGAGTCCACAAAAACCACACGTACCACATCCATCTCAGTACCAGGAGGTATCTTGGTATCCTCAGGAGGAGGAGACGGCGTAACATCAGGATGATCCATCCGCGGAGGTGGATCAGTAGACGAAGAGGTTCTTTGTCCCATACTTTGGGCATGGGTTTAACCAAACCAACCGAAGGAAGCGGTTTAAACCCGTCACGACACAAAATGGAAAGATATTCATCACCATGAAGAAATTTGCAGATTAGAAACAATCATGGCAGAATCATCATCAAAATACAAAATGGGAGCAAACCCAAGTTCTCATATAACATGAACGAGTAAAATAGAATTAAAACTCACGCATGCAAGTACAACAACATTCTACAACAAATCGAGGAAGAGAAGACAAATTTAAGCATGGAGAAGTACGAGAAGCAACAACAAAAGGAAAATTATCACTTACTTGTATATGATGATCGAGTACTGAACCACAAAGCTTTTGCAAGCCGAAGGAAAGATCAGCAGTTGGTGGTGGGAGAAAATCTATGAAAGAGACAGAGAGCGACAGTTCGAGAGGAATAAAAGGAGTTAATGAAAATTCCTCCTCTTTATTCCCTTCTTACAGGCGGCTGAAGAATCCAAAAATTTGGACGTCCCGAAATCCAAGGGGAAGTTATTGCATAAAAGGACATATGGGGACCACCCAATCGGTACGTGCAAAAATGGCGGCGTTACGTGAGTTTTTCTTTCAATCCTACCAAACGGTAGAATATGAAAGAAAAGGGGCAAACTGTGAATACCAATATTCTACGGAGCACGCGTCACGATCTCAGTGGTCGCACACAAGATAACTGTGTATCCCTCGCTATACATAGGAATCCAAGTGACAGAGGATACCTTCGTAGATCTACTTTATCTCGTCCCGAGAAAGGATGCCTCGACGGCTAAGATGAAAGAAGTGAAAGCCTAGTCTATGAGGAGGCAGCTGGTGAAGGAACAGAGATAGATGACATATATAATCAACATTAAATGCACAAATCTCTTATCTACACGCATACTCAAAGCACGTGGAGAGAGATGATATGGCGGAACCAAATTGGTAGAAGCTGGCGGTGAACGAAGGTACAACCTGTACTGAGGTTAGGAAGTTCCCGAAGGAACGTGGGTCAGCTAAGATGGCAGAGTTAAACTGGATAAAGCACGCGGCGAACGAAGGTACCATCTGTAAAAAACGTATATCAACAAACGATGGACCCAGAGGCAGCAAAGATATACCTGGAGCAGAAGGGGCTATAAATACCAAGCCTCACCAACAAACTAAGAGCATTCAATTCCTAGGAGAAGAAGATCTAGTCTTAAGCTTATACCTATTTAATGTTTATAACTTAAGGAATGACTTCAACTTGAGTTCTCTCTATTACTTTGGGAATCATTTAAGATCTTTTGTAACCACTACAACATAATACAAACAAATCACTCATTACCCCGTGGACGTAGACGAAAGTCAAACCACGTAATATTTTATGTCTCATGATAACTTAGTAGATTTTACTTCATACTTGCGTTCTTTGTTATTATTGTGATCTTTGATATCTTCTATTACTTAGCATCATCAGTTCAACTGAGGCATCGATACTACTTAATATCTGATTCTCCGAACTGTATACATTACGTAGACTACGGGAAAACGAGTAGTCACACCAGTGGTTTAAGAAAACTGAGAATTTTATTACTTCAAAACTTTGGTCATACACAGACCTTTCTTTACAAAAAGACTCGCTTCTTACTCTATTAACTTATTATACAAAAACGGTGTGTTAAAAGACATAGAGCTCTGGCAATAAGGTCAACCAAAAAGTCAAACGGAAAGTCAAATTAGTCAAACAAATTTTTCGTTGATTTTTTGTTTTTATTTGAATTTATTGCATCAACTAAGGCTCTTCTTATCATTTTGTGATTTCCCTTTTGTCTGAATCTTATGCTTTCAATCAATCGTTTTCATCTTTGTTATCACTTTTTTCTCTTTTTTAACCCTAATTTCAGTTTTCTTTTTTTAGGTCAAATTGGCTCTGTTTTTTCCCTCTAATCTTTCTGTTTATGGAAGATCAAGTTCTCTAATTCCCTTGTTGTCAAGCATCGGTGTTGCAGCTATGTCCTATTATATCAATTGGCAGGGTTCAAGTTGGCATCTTCAAAGTTGGCATGATTACAGTTGGCTTCTTTCTATTGCAGTGGTGCATCGGTTTCTAGTTCTCAATGTGTCTCACAGTATGGGTATTGATTCTTATCTTAATTGGGTTTATCATCAGTTGCAGTATCGATATGAGTTCCTATGCTTCAGACGTATTCTCTAGGTAATTAAATTTTTATGCATTCTTATTTATTTCATCAACACCTCATGCCCTAAAACTTTACTTTCACTTAACACCACTTTCTTTTTTCTCCTATATAAACTCTTTTATACCTTCTGATCATCTCTACAACCCTCCTAATTCAAGTTTTCCATTTATAGTTGTTATGGATAAAAATAGCTTAAATCAGATAACTCAACAAATGGAAAATAATTCTATTGATGATGAGCCAATTCTTAGGAGGGTTATTTCGCATTCTGATAATGCTATTTTCACTGGTATAAGAGATTGGAGGTTTAGTTTAGCTGGTAAACTCTACGCTCCAGGAATTATGTCATGGTAGGATGCTGAGAGGGCTGCAAAATTTATTTCGCCACATCTGCGACGTAATAAACAATGGTATGTTCAAGTTAGAAATATGGATCCTAATATATTCTCAATTAAATTCACCTCTGTTGATGATAAAAATGTTATTCTGTTTGGTGGAGCCTGGAATTTTGATGGGTATTTGATTGTCTTGAAGGACTGGAATCTAACTATGGATTTTAATTTGCTGTATTTTTCAGTATCTCCCTTTTGACTTGAATATAAGTACCTGCTCCCTGAATTAACTTATGCTGATGTTCTTAGACTTTTTGAAAGTATTGTAGGAGAAGTAAGAGTTGTAGAACCTGATGGTATTAATCCACCAACTTCATCTAGATATCGCACTTTAGTCCTAATTGATGTTACAACTCCTTTAATTGAGGGTATATTTGCTGCTAATGCTGCTGGAGTTACTAGATGGGTGGGTTTTTCTATGAGAAGCAGCCTTATCGTCTGTGTCCTAATTGTAAAGTTCCGGATCATGAAGCCAATCCTTGTGCTGACATGACTCAAAGGAGAATTGAAATGGAAGAGATGGTAAGAGGTTTTGGCTTTGTTGAGCCAATTTATCCGCAATATAGCAACTTGCAAGAAGAAGCTCAAATGTTTCACAATATGGATCTCAGAAAAGAAGTAGGTTGAGACATCTTGTGGTTCAACAAGATACTCGTCCTTATGATGGTATGCGTATTTCTCTATTCTCGGCTACGGATTCTGATATTTCTTCTTCCTCTGATGCTTCTCTGGATGTTCCAAGACCTTCTTCTAGCTCGAGACATTCCAGTTCAAGGCATGGTTCTACTTTAGCCAGTGAGTTTGCTAGTACTTAGGATCACAAAAAAGAGAGCTAGAAACACCACTGCTTTGGTTAATAATAATGATAATCAAGACTCTGCTATGACTTCTCATATTGCTCGGAAAGAGGATATTGATAATCGTCAGATAACTTCTTCTTCGGCCATTCATGGAGATAATATTCGGGACATTGCTGCTGCACATGCTTTAGAAGCTCAGAATCACACTGATGCTTGGCAACAGGTCTTCATCTTGATCTTTGGATTTATTTTTATAATTGTTTTTCTTTTTGCTCTAGTTTTTTATTTTCCCATTTTACCTTTTCCTTTGCATTTTTTCCTCAATTTCATCATGAAAATAGTTTCTTGGAACTGTCAAGGTATTGGTAATCCTCATACTATAAATTATCTCAAATATTGCTTGACTCAACATGACCCTGATGTTTTTTCCTTTCGGAAACTAGAGCTAAGTCGGATAATATGAAATTGTACCTTACTCACACTAGATATCCTCATTTATGGTTTCATCCTTTTATTGGTCTTTCTGGAGGAATTGCAATTGCATGGAAAGATGGTGTTGATTTAGAAATTATGCACACTTCTGCTGACACTATTCAAGAAATAATTTATACTCACGATAATCACCCAGATTTCTTAATCACCTTCATGTATGGTTCTCATGATGCTTTAATAATATTAATCAATGGAATTATCTGTTAGAAATGTGTAGTTATGTTAATATTCTTTGGGTGCTGATTCGAGATTTGAATTTTACTATGCATGATTATGAAACTCATAGTTCTATTAATTGGCCTCACCATGATAGACATGTTAGAAATTTTGTTCAACAACTTGGGTTAGTTATTTTGGGTTACTCTGGTTCAGATACAACTTGGCCTAATCATAGACAAGGGGATGATCATGTCTCTGTTAGACTTGATACAGCTTTAGTCAACAATCTGTGGATTAATAATTACACTGTATTTTATCTACAACATTTAGTACCTATTGCATCTGATCATAGTCCAATTATGTTACATACCATTTCATCCTTCAATAAGCAGTCTCCTTTTAAATTATACAAATACTGGTTCCAAGTTCCTTCTTGCAACACTACTATTAACCAGAGTTGGCATCATCAATTTATGGGTTCTCCTTCGTATCAATTTTCTAGTAAGCTCAAGTATACCAAATCCGAGCTTCAACGATGGAAAAAATTACACTTTGGTAACATTGAAGCAAATCTGCATCAAATTAATTCTGAACTTCAACTGTGTTATGATAACAACCTACCTGCTACTCATCCTCGTACTCAGTATCTTAGTAAGAATTTGCAGACTTGGTTGGCCATTCAGAAAGAATATTCTATGCAGCAAGCTGGTGATAAATTTCTTTAAGCAGGCAGGAATACTTTTTATTTTCATTCTATGGCGAAATTCAATAAACGAAGATCTCATATTCATACTATTCAAGGACTTCTGGGTTTATGGTATGACTCTAAAAAATATATTGAAGATATATTTTTAGCTCATTACTCTGCAATAACTACTACTTCTGTGCCTCACCCTCATCCGGAGATTTTGCAGCTATTTACACCTTGCATTTCAGATTCAGAGAACCAAGATTTAATTCGCCTCCCAGATGCTGACGAAATATAGGAAGTGGTATTTAACATCAGGCCATGGGCTTCTCCAGGAAATGATGGTTTTCAAGCTGCCTTTTACCAAAATGCTTGGACACAATTGGTTCGGAGGTAATTTCAATGGTTCAATATTTTTTTACCAATAAACATATGCTCAGAGCCATGAATCATACTTATCAAGTCCTAATCCCAGAAATCCAACATCCTCAAACACCTTAAGATTACAGACCTATTAGTCTTTGTAATGTTAGCTATAAAGTCATTTCTAAGATAATAACTAACAGATTAAAACCATTTCTGTCTAAGATTATATCACCAACTCAAACAACTTATGTTGCAGGAATACATATTCAAGACAATGTAATTATTGCTCATGAATTACTTCATACTATGAAGTCTAAAAAGATTAAACATGCTCTTGTTGGTATGAAGTTGGACATGTCGAAAGCTTTCGACAGGGTAGAATGGCCTTTTTTGTTAGATATTCTTCGTCAGCTTGGTTTTCATTCTGATTGGATTGCTTCGATTGAACAGTATAACTGATATTTCTTTACTCATTAATGTGACTCCTTCATCCAGCTTTAAACCTTCTCGTGGACTGTGCCAAGGGGATCCTTTGTCCCCCTTTTTTTTTATTATGGAGGCTTTTTCTAGACTGTTACAACATCATGTTGATATAGGTCTTCTTCAGGGTTTGAAAATTGGTAAGCATTGTCCTGCAATTAATCACTTATTTTTTTGCAGATGATTGCTTACTTTTCTTTCAAGCAAATTCCACTCAGATGCTTCATTTGAAGGATCTTCTGTACATCTTTGGACAAGCTTCGGGATAGGTGATTAATATGCAAAAGTCTACTATATTTTTTTGGTAAGCACACTACTCCTTCTCAAAAAAGAAGTATAACTGGGATTCTTAATTTGTCTCAAATGGGGGTGGGAGAAAAATATTTGGGAATTCCTTTACTTTTGCATAGATCTAGACACAAAAACAGTTAGGGTATTTTGAATAACATGAATATTAGACTTCAAGGTTGGCAGAGCAAACTGATTAATCATGCGGGTCGAACTACTCAAGTTAATCATGTTCTGAGTTCAATGGGCATGTACCAAATGCAAATTTTTAAGTTACGAGAATCTATTCTTCATCAGATGGATAAGGTTCAACGACAATATTGGTGGCATAATACTCCTCGCCTCATTCCATGGAATAAAGTCAGAGCTCCAAAAATACTTGGTGGATTAGGTTTGAAGCATCTAGGGAACTATAATTACGCTTTGCTTGCTAAATTGGCTTGGAAGTTGCTGCATAATCAAGATGCTTTGTGGGGTAGACTTTTGAAAGGTAGATATTTCCCTCATAATGATTTCCAGTTCTTTCCATCTCCAGATTCTGTTAATGCAAGCTGGGTATGGCAAAGTATTTGTCAAGGTCTCTAAATTATTCTCAGGTTTGCAAAATGGCAAGTGGGCAAAGACACTAATATTAATATTTGGACTTCAAATTGGATTCCAACTTTGCCAACAGCTCTTACAGATTGGGATGAACTTCATCTTTCATATTATCAATGGGTTTCTCAACTGATTAACTCTCAAACTGGTAACTGGGATATTTATCTTCTTCACCAATTGTTTACTTCAGCACAAGTAGATTTAATTATTTCTATTCCCATCCAGTTGGATCAAGAAGATTCATTGATTTGGCCTTACACTGCTTCAGGTATTTTCACAACTTCTTCTTGTTATAAAATGCTGTGTCAACAAGATGATATAAGTAGCATAACTCTCAATTTGTCTCCGCAGTTCTGGTTAAAATTTTGGAAGGTTAAAATGTCGTATAAATATCAGTTTTTTTGTGTGGAAAGGTCTTCATGATGCTCTGCCAGTTAAAGCAAGATTGTTTACACACATGAATTATGTTGATCAGCATTGTGTTCTCTGCAACTCAGCTTATTCTGAAGATATTGATCACATTTTTCTTCATTGTCCCTTAACTCAGGCCATTTGGAAACATTTTTTTTCCTCAGCAGGGCAGTTCAATTGTGCAGTTTGGTTCTCTTCTGTCTTGGGTTCAGACTTGGCAGTCTCTAGACTCTCAGATAAATATCCATAGTACCCCTCATGTAATACATATTATAGTTTGCATTATGCATTTGATTTGGAAACATAGATGCAGAGTAATATTTTCTAGCCTTTCTCCTAATCATATCACTATCATTCATCAAATTAGCTTTTATATTGCAAAACACCATCTTCATGTTGCATCGAGTATTCCTCCTATTGTTAGATCTGTTGTGAATGATACTTGGAAGCCTCTTCCGTTGAATGTGTTGAAAATCAATATAGATGCTTCTTACAGTCCTCTTTCATTAATGGATGGTATTGGCATAATAATTCGCAATGATGCATGACAATATGTGGCTGGAAAATCAATGATAAGAAAAGCTAGTGATATTCACCAGGGAGAAGCATGGGCTTTATTGGAGGATATGGAAATGGCGACTTCTGATGGATTCTTTGTTGCTGTATTTGAAACTGATAATCTGAACATCAGTTCTTATGTTAATAATCAGTCTTCCCTTCCTCCCTGGCAGAGTATGCATTTGCTCAAGAAATGTGTTCATATATGTAATATTAATGTTGTGTGGTCTTGTGTGTTTGTTTATAGGGGTTGTAATAAGGTTGTTGATGCTCTAGCTAAGGATGCTATGAAGCATCATCTTTGTGGGGAATGGTGGTCTAACCCACCTGCTGTGTTAATTCCTTACTTGCAAAATGATGTAACAAACTCTTCTGTGTAACATATTGGTTCCTTTGTTCAAAAAAAAAAACTTATTATACAAATATTTTCATAAAAACCGACTTTCACTAGCCATAGATAATTATTGGCTTATCTATTTATCTGACTGTACAACACTAGAAATATTCTACACTTGTTAACTAGCGGGACTACAACACTAGAAATATCTGGATTAGTCAAAGTCGGTACCTTAACCTTAAAAAGCTAGAGTCTTCTAGTGTTGTCTTAGACTAGATTAGTGCTAGAACCTTCTAGTGTTGTCTTACAGAATCCTGTAATAGTTTATTCACAAAAGTATAATTGTGGAAAGATCAAAACTGTCATTCTCAAAATAGTTTACTCCTCTTTTGCAAGAGTTAAGAGCTTAACCTATGAGAAAATATGAGATATATATTCTAATCACCATAATATGATAGCAAAGAACAAACACAAAATAAGAAATATACATATAATCCATAAAGATTAGGTATTGCAAGTTATCTTCCAAAATAAAATTTAATTAAATAAACTTTAAACATGCAAGATGATTATATTTGGGATAGCTAATATAACATATAAAAACTACTCCAGAAGTTAGTGTTCCTCCTTAAGCAATAATAATAAAATTCCTACAATGAGTTAACTAGTAAAAGCATCTTTGAAGAAGGCTTCTTCATCATCAATTGACAACGGAACATAAGGTTCATGAATCAGAGTGTTAACTCTTTCAAACCTTCTCAGTTGTTGTTTAACGAGTGCTTCTTGAATCTCGAGAGATTTCTGCAGAATGTCCTTGAGACCTTCCACTTTCATCTTGGTCTTCTTAAGCTCTTCAAGAATATTAGCAAACCTTTGTTGATTTGAGCACTTAGCTCTAGGTTTCTTGACGTTCTTCATTTACCAAACTAAAGGTATATATATAAGTTTACTAAAAATGCGGGGGTCTAACAACCACACCCAACAATTCTTTTGGCAATCTGAGAGGACTTACTCCAATACACTTTCTAGAGAATCAACTAGACAGTCAGACTCAATCTAGAATAAAGTATATCAAAGAGTTTAATATCTCTAACTTTTAATTCAATCCTCAATCAGCAAATATAAATATGCGAGCCCGATTTAATATAAGAGGAAGTACTTGAACGGTACCAAAGACCAATGTTCAAGTGTCAATCAATATAAATCAACAACCCAAGGTTGGATATTCTAATTGATTGATCTTAACGCACAATCTATGATTTTTCATTTATATAACAAAATATAATGCGGAAAAGAAATAACACAGACACCAGAATTTTGTTAATGAGGAAACCGCAAATGCAAAAAAAAACCAGCACCTAGTCCAGATTGAACACCACACTGTATTAAGCTGCTGCAGACACTAGCCTACTACCAATTAACTGCGGACTGGACTGTAGTTGAACCCTAATCAATCTCACACTGATTCAAGGTACAGTTACGCTCCTTACATATCTGATCCCAGCAGGATACTACGCACTTGATTCCCTTAGTTGATCTCACCCACAACCAAGAGTTGCTACGAACCAAAGTCGAAGACTTGATAGACAAATTTATCTCACACAGAAAAGTTTATAGGATTGAATAAATCTGTCTCCCACATAAATACCCAAGAGTTTTGTTCCGTCTTTTGATAAATCAAGGTGAACATGAACCAATCGATAAACCAGACTTATATTCCCAAATAAAAGCCTAGTATTATCAATCGCCTCACAATAAACTTAATCGACTAGCGAAACAAGTTATTGTGGAATCACAAACGATGAGACGAAGGTGTTTGTGATTACTTTTCTATCTTTCCTATCGGAGATACAAAATCTCGAGCCAATTATTTCAATTGTACTCAACATGATAGAAACAGCAAGATCAGATCACGCAACTACAAAAATAATAGTTGGGTCTGGCTTCACAATCCCAATGAAGTCTTCAAGTCGTTAACCTACAAGATCTAAATAAGAAACATAAGGTTAAAGAAGAATCGACTCTAGTTATGCAACTAGTAACACAGAGGAGGTGTGGGGATTAGGTTTCCCAGTTGCTAGAGTTCTCCTTTATATAGTTTTCAAATCAGGGTTTGCAATCCAAGTTACCTAGGTAACAAAGCATTCAATAATCACCGTCAGATGAAAAAACTGATTCAACCAAGCTAATATCTTTCAACCATTAGATCGAACTTAGCTTGTTACACACAAATGAAATGTACACTCATTTAGGTTTATGTAACCGTAAATAAACGTGTACACCATGTTGGTTCACAAATAGTTAACCAAGGTTAGCCATATGATTACTCTCATATAAACCTTATTCATCTCAACCATAACTAGTTCAAATGACTCAAATGAAACTAGTTAAAGAGTTGTTCAATTGTTATAGAAAACACAATTGAAACCAAAATGGTTTGATTCACTTGAATCAATCATGAACATTATAGCCACGGTTTGTAAAGATTGCATTCCTTATGATTCAAATGTTTAATTCCATGAACGGACCGATTTGACAAAGTAACCAGCTTAAGTATGCGTATGGGTATGCGTACTTAAGCAACCAGATTTGAGTATGTTAAGTTTCCAAACTCAGCAGAAATTTTCGGTTCGATAACTTCCGACAGTATGCGTACAGGTACGCATACTTAAGGTGACTAGTTTATGAGTTTTTAATTCCCAAACTCAGCTGATATTTTTGGTCCGAAAACTTTCGCCAGTATGCGTACGGGTACGCATTCTTATCTTGTCTCCTTCACCAATTTGGTATACACATATATGCATCCGCTTGGTTCCCGGTTTGTGGATTTATACACTAATGTGCGAACACACTATATATGCTTATATTGAAACATGGTTACATTCGCAACTCTTTATTTCAATCATTGAAACATTCTTCTATAATGAGAATATCCGTTATCACACACTATTAGCATCAAAACAATTTTCAAGATATTGAAATAATCATTATCGAAACATTCCAAGCCTACATCAAATGATTGTATCACACAAACCATGTAAGATGTTACTCGGAAATTTTCTCATGATACAAGATGAACTTGGTCGAAGTGAAAGCCTACCAACATATATTGCGAGAAATATGTAAGCGAGATATACTCAGCTCGAAATCTCAAATGTGTATAGAGAAAACTATATCGTAACACGACTTATGTCTTAATATAGAAGATAATAGAAATAGACTTTCCAAGTGATAGATGAGTTCAAGTCTCCACATACCTTTGTAGATGGTGTATTTTCGACAAAGGGTAAAATTATAAAACTATAATCTTACATATTCCTGATCCAGCAATCAGATGAGTATTGAGACTCATGTCTCTCGTTAAAGCATGAAAACTCATGCCACAAGAACCTTTGACTGAATATACTGTCTCTCAAAGCATTCATGAATATGCAGTCTCTCAACTGAGGCAACGACACATTTCATGAATATGGAGCAATTTCAGTAATCACTTTTATATAGAATCGAACGATTAGACGACTCCTAGACATCTTGCCTGCTAGTATAGAACAATAACGTCTTCAGGATGTAACAATGTTTTCCCTGACTATATAAAAGAAATATGACTCTTCAATAATTTCATATCGCTCAATTCTTGAATAATTAATGCTCCTAGATGATCGTGCTAGTATAGAGCCATCAATTAATTGTTTCTAAATCATTAGATTCATTAACTGAATCCTTGGAAAATACTCTACATTCTTCATAATATTTCATTACTTCAATTCATGGCTCTTCCCAGCAGAATCCCATGGGTTAGTAATAAATATTCAACGTACGGGCATCTGAGCCACCATCGAGTAAGCCCCGACCAAAATGGTGCAAGTGTACTCAGCAATAATATACTAACGAGAACTTGAATGCACGAACGAGCATTCGAAAATACGAAGGAATGATGAACCTATGCAAAATAGGAAGAAAAATAATTAAAAAAAAGGCGCTAGGGGACCGGGCTTACCGGCCGGCCAGTCATGCCATGGCCGGTCCCACGTCTCTTTCTTTATTTTATCATATTTTATTATTTTTCCTTGATCTCATGAAAATCCCTTCATTTGAAAAAAATTCCTTCATCTCATGAAATTCCTTAATTTCGTGATATTTCCTTCACACCAAGAAAATAATATAAAATTAGAAAAGGTGTCATGGGACCAGGTCTACTAACCGGACGGTTATTCATAGTTATAGCCGGTCCCACACCTCATGATTTCTTATCATTTTATTATTATTATTTCCTTGATCTCGTGAAATTCCTTGATGTCATGATATTTCCCTCAAATCATGAAATAATATAAAATTAAGGAAAAGCTCACGGGATCTGGCCCCTAGCCGGTCGACCATGCCCTAGCCGTGGCAGGCCCCACACGTCCCTTATTTTATTATTATTATTATTATTATTATTGTTTCCTTCATCTCATGGAAACTCCTTCAATTCAAGGAAACTCCTTCGTTTCAACAAACTCCTTGATTTCATGATATTTCCTTCAAATCATGAAAATAATATAAAATTAGGAAAAGTTTCATGGGACCGGGCTCATTGGTCGGTCGGCCATGCCTTAGCCATAGCCAGTCCCACACTTTACGATTATTTTATTATTATTTCCTTCATCTTATGAAGTTCCTCAGCCTCAGCAAAAACCCTGATTTCTTCATATTTTCTCAAATATTGCTCAAACACACATCTAAAAATATCAAAATTCTCAGGCTTGATACACAAACACTTTGATGACATGGGCATATTACCTTGACCGACCAGGGTTGTCCTTTTGGCTTGCAAGAAGCTTGTCCCACATATTTTCATAATTTGACCTAATTTGTTCATACTAGGTTCAAACTCTTCCAAACAACTTGGAATTTCATCAAATGGTCGTCAGTCAATCCCATGACCAACCAGGGCCGGTTCTATGACCCCTTGGTTGGTCCCTCATTTCTTCATTATTAGGTTTTGTTACCTAACGCTCAGACGAGCATTATTTTAATGAATGATTAAACCAGCATTTAATCATCCTTTCACCAACTGGTCTTCAAGAGACTTTGGTATTTGCTCACTCGAGCATATGGACGCTACATGGTTGACCCATCATCCCATGTAGTCGGTCCCTTAGTCACGTCGTGGTTGATTTTTAATAAATCATTAATTGATCAGCAATTGATCGAAATTAGGGTTTCGAATCCAAGGTTCATAGTTCCAGATTCAAACACTAATAATTTTATGTTGATCCCGTAATCAACATTTTAATTATCATAGTTGGTTCTGCCAGTATTTTAAATTAATATTTTTATTTTGTTATACTACTAATAATTCATAAAACGAGCAACATTTGCTCAGATGAGCAATATTTTCTCAGATTAAGGAATATTGGTTCAACTATCAATATTGAACAATTCATCAAATGAACAATATTTGTTCACCTTAACTATCAACATTTATTCGACAATGATACCTCTGTCTCAACAGACACGTTCAATTCATGAGTCCTAGAACATTTGCAATTCATGTTCAACTCAGCAATACAAAGACTCATCGTCTCATCAAGTTAGCAACTGACTAACTAAAATCACGAGACGTCAATCGTGTCACATGGGGGATATCAACTAGGGTTTTCGTCTGGCGGTTTACAACACGTGTTCATATACGATGAGAATGTGAGCAAGTCGTGCAAGCATTTAGAGGAGGAGTTAGCAAAATAGTGTGTAGAAAATCAACCCAGTCTCCACGCGATGAGCAACTGGTTTTAACACGATTTCCACTTCCCCACTCTTTGACTCCAGCAACTGTCACACTTCATGGGATCAAGGGTCTACAATTATTGCAACATAAATAAGTCTCTGAATCATGATTGAAAGAACAGACTCTCTTTCGTCGAACAGACAACAAGAGAATAAAACTCAACGTTTGAACAATTACTCTCAACAGAGCAAATTCAATCAATTAGAGCTTATCTTATTTCTTCACGCACAATACACAACACACCTACAATTTCGATCACCATTGATCTCACACATTTCTCAGCTTCTCTCCTACAGATCGACCCATCCTCTCTTGTGATCGAATTGACTCTGGAACGACCATTGTCTTGGTTTAGGCTGGAGTCCTACAGATTGATCTCTCGAATTCAAACCACTCACTTTTTGCGGTGCATCTGTGTGAGGTTAGACAGTTCGCTCGGTTCAAGGAGTTTCCTCAGCACTGTTGTCTTCTCAATTCCTTAAAAACCAGCAACTCGTTTTCCCCATCTACAGATTGGCGACCACAGTGGGAGATCATTCTCTCTGTTACAATCTCAATTCTAACAAATATGGTTGATCTTAGGTTAGGTTCAGTTACAAATCCTAACCCAAACAATGCTAGTACTAGCAATACTGTTGATGCTCCAGAAACTGCTCCGGCTCCTAACAACGGCACTGGTGGTACCACTCCTCCTCAAACTAACAACGGAAGCAATCCTCTCTTCGACCGGCCTCCTAAAAAAATCAGATAAAATACACCTATCATAGGTAATCTCATGAAGGTGCAAGAAACTCTTTCCAAGAATTAGATTAACATGGTTGCTACTCAGAGAGAGTTATGCAATTATCTCAAGACTATTACAAACAAGATGTCATAAAAAATCAGGAGAAGGGAAAAGCTAAATAAACATCTTCGGACGCTGATCCTGAAGTCATTCTGATCCATGTAGTAGATGATGAAGAAGTTCCTAAATCTACAGACAACCCGTCGGTGAAGGAACCGTCCTGTTTCATCACTCGTGAAGACTTGGAACGCCTCTTGGAGGACCGTGGAAAAGATAAGACATCATCTGTCCATCGTCACCAACCTCCATACCTTGCTGCTACACAAAGGATTCCTCTGCCAAAAGGTTATACTTCTCCAACATTCATCCTTTATGATGGAACAGGCAATGCTCGAGAACATGTTTCTCGGTTTCTGGAAGCATTGGGTTAACATGAGCACAACCATATCGTCCGTCTGAAGGAATTTTCAAAGTTTCTGAAAGGCAGAGCATATACCTGGTACAACAACATCGCACCAGGGAGTATTACAAGCTGGGGAGAAATCATTACCGCTTTCTACATGAACTATTTCTTCGTTTCAGAGCAAATCTCCCTCTCTGATCTTCGAAGGATGTTTCAAAGGATCAATGAACTTCCTAATGATTATGTGAAAAGGTTCAGGTTTCAATCCCTAGACTGTCATGATCCAAATGTCACATAGCAGCAACTTGTATACTTCTGCATAAATGGAATAATCCCGTTCTAAGTGGATTTACTAGAAAATCTCCAGTTCCAGACCTTTTCAGAACTTCATGAAGCTGCTAAGAGAACAACGACTACCGCACCTGCTTTACTAGAGAGGGATAAAGCTACAAAAGCTGAAGAACCACGAGAAACTCGAGGTAGCAGATGTTTAGTCAACAAAAAGTACAACCTCCAACCTTTCTCAAACGTTGTTGCAGAAGGGAGAAAACGAAAATCCGATCCATAACGCAAACATACTTCTCCATCTCCTTCGAAAGCACAAAGAAAGGATAACCAAAGAGACGCATATGCCCCTCAACGCACATGAGCTGATCAAGAAGCGTCTGATTTTCCTTTAACTATTGAAGAGGTGATTGAACTACTAGATGTCTGGATCCAAGACGGTGCAATCAAGTTGTCATATGTAAAGAAAGAACCAACCGAAGAGGACATGGAAAATCCTCGTTACTGTCGTTTTCACAGATTCGTCAATCATCTCACAAAGGACTGCACAATCTTTAAGCGCATATTCCAAGAAAAAATCGAATCAGGGGAGCTTAACTTGGGGACTGAAGGAGTACACAGAGACCCTCTCCTGGTCAGAACGTTCACTCTCTCTGAGCCACCTGTCAAAGAAGCAGTTCAATCCTTGATCGAACACGCCTGTGAATTGACTAAAGATTTTTTCGGGGGTTGTAGTAATGAGTTTCAAACTCTCGGACTTTTGAAGATTAAATTTAAAGATTTAATAAAATTATATACAAAATTATTAACAATGGGTGCGAGAGGTAACAAAGACACTAGATTCCACTATTATGCAAAATTGAATGATAAATATTTCAAAACTCTATTCAATTCTTAAGTCCTTTTTTATCTTTAATTCACTATCAATCATACAGATTCTCAAACATTATTTGCAAACCTTAAGCATAGATTATCAAGAGATTAAACCAAGCATAACCTATCAAACTGAATAACAGATAATTAAGACAATCATTCAAACAATTTAAAACTCTGCAAAAGCAGCGATTAGGTGAATTATATAATTAAATGAAATAGTTACCCATTTATGTTGCATGAATAGATTCCTCCATTGCCTTGGTTACGAGGGAATTAGCTTATCATAGTATAAATGCTCTCAAAATAATTTATTATGGCTCAAAAATGGTTTACAAATGATGAGAAGAAGAGAAAATGGTGTAAACTGTAATCTGCGACGCACAAAAAGCGTCATAGAATGAACGATAAATGGCAAGTGTTGCTGCTGTTTAGACTGCGATGCGACCCACGGCTGTGCGTCTTAGACACTGTTCATAAACGACTGTCCTTGTGAGTCCGTTCTTCGTGTTCTTGGTGTTCTTCATCAGCAGCAGCAACAGAGTTTCATCAACTCTTGATTTCTGCTTCTCTGGCCCTCCTATCGACTCCCCAAACTCTCGACAACCCTTCTAGGACTCATGTATCTCCTATTTATACATTCCAGGCGCATCAAATCTCGCCATTAATTTCTCAAAATTTTCACAGTAAAGGAAAATTATTCTTGGGAATAGTTCTTATTTTCTTTCTCTGCATGCGTTAATTGTCTTGATAATTTCCAAAATCTGTTGATATGCAACCTAGGAGAATATCTGCACTTAACTTCCACAACCCATGCAGCATCTTTACGTAATTTTCTTTCCAAGTTTAACCGATATCTCTTCTTTCCTGCTTTAATCGAGAATCGATTATCTGGCAAAATTTGATCGATCCCAACCACCACAATATCTTCTTATCTCCATATCACATATACCCATTAAGTTTCAACGATTTAATCTCCTTATAACACCTTCAAAAATCGATTAGAAAATCTACCAGTGTTTAAAGAAAATTTCCCGCCAAAATTTATTTTTGAATTTGAGAAGAAGGGTGCCCCTTAACCAGAGATGGGGTGCGAATAGCAATTGGGGTGGAAATAGTAATTTTTCTGGGTTCCTCAAGCACATTTCTGGGGCGTTTCCGGTGCATTTCTGGGGTGCCTTTAGTAATTTTGTCCGGGGTGTAAAACACCACTTTTTGAGCCCATTTCGCCGCAAGGGCTTATTTCTCTAAAAACATCTACAAAAACACAAAATAACACAATAAGTACTTAATCGAGTCTAACAATACAGAATATTGAGAACAAAATAGACACATAAATGCGTCTATCAAATACCCCCAAACTTATTATTTGCTAGTCCTCGAGCAAAACTAAAAAATAAAACCGAGTTAATCTCGGGTGGGTTTTAACAGAGGTGTACCCATAAAAACCATGACTTCTAATTGGTCACAAGTATCCAAAGAGCTATGAGGACATACATATTCTCAACCTATCTCCAAGTAACTAGAATGCCAGAGAAATTAAAGGTGTCAGCTCTAAAGCTGACTGAAGAAAAGGGGAGACACATCCGTACGACTGCTAGATAAAGAGATATCCGCTACACAGCTAGATAAACATTGTAAGATGCGTCCGCTGCTTTACAGCTGGATAAGATTAGGAGAGAGATAAAGATGAGAGGGACATATGATACACATCTAGACTAATTACGTGTGATGAGTTAAACCAGTGCTAGAAACATCTTGTGCCAGATTGAAAGCATACTAACAAAGCAACAAAAATGCATCTTTCTTCGACTCTCTCACAGTGCTCAGTAGAAATAACGTCTTCTTCGGTCTTCAACTGTTGATGATAAACTCTCGAACCTCATAGAACCTTGATAACTAACTCTTCTCTTCGATTTCTTGCTTGACTTATAAATTTCTTCTTCCCTATGGCCTTATTGAACAAAAAGAACGTAATGATGTTTTTTTTTCATTTTTCATTTTTTTTTTTTTTTTTTTTACAAGACAAAAATTTACATGGCCATGAGAGAAGGACTGTAGAACTTGGATCTTCACAACTTCTGATGTCTTGGTATCATGAACTTCAACAACTTATATCATTTTCTCTTGTAACTTCTTGTAACTAAGTCTTCAACTTTGATTTTTGAATTATTGTTTTCTATTGTTGCTTCTAAACCTTAAACGTCTTCAACTTTTTCATAAATTTTGATGTCACTCCGCTTGTTGATGATGATAAGTTTCTACTGAGAGAGAGTCGTAATCAAGTAACTAAGACTACATTGTGAGCTTGCTCTGTCTTTCTGGCATTTCCTTCTGACCTACTTGCCTTTCCATCATGGATGGTTAGGTCCATCACAGTTACCCTCTAAAAGGAACAAGTTCTCTCCTGAATTTCAAGGATCTCAATGTCTTTTTCTCTAATGTCTCAATAGGTTGTTATCTCTAGCATTCCAATTTCTATCTTTTCGGTGAGAAACAGTATGTAAACTTAGCTAACCGGGTACTATGTGACACTAGAAGTTTCAAAAAATGCGACTAAAATGTTTCTCCCATACCCCCAAACTTAAATCTAACATTGTCCTCGATGTTCTAAAGATAAAATTAAAAGCATGAACAAGGATAAACTGTTACCAATGAAGCAAAAGAGATAAGGAAAGATATTACCATGTCGCATGAATATTGGGTTACCTCCCAAGAAGTGCTAAGTTTAAAGTCTTCAGCCAGACTAAGCAAGGATTAGTCACCACGTAGAATCATAAAGTAGTAGCCGGAATAATTGTGGGTCATCTGGATCAAAAAGTGTTACCCACAAGAAGAGGAAACTGCAACAGACCAAGAAGATACCGAACATACCCTTGCTTAAGACAACTACATCTAGTTGTGGTTCAGGTTCAGGCTCTATAAAAGGGTCTAAATAAAAGGTTTTCATCGGTTGGATTTCCTCAAAGCTAAGATCCGGTTCAGGTATTAGAGTCTGGAAAAACTCAACTAAGAACTTATAAGCACATAACAACAACCTGAATAACTGGGGATCCTCTAAGTCAATCAGATTTGACTCACACAGCTGACCACAATGAAAGAGGTGGTCTTCCTTAAGAAAATGTGTCGACCCTAATATCCTAAAGTGATTAGGTTTAGTCTCAAAACTTAATAATCGACACATCTTAAAATCAAAAGTTCCCACAATTGGTAGAAACGTTTTTGGTGGGAAAACAAAGTCAATCTTGGTATTATTGCCTGAGCTAACCTCATCAACCAGAGGATGCGTTTCTAACAGTTGAGACTCGTGTTGAATATTATTAAGTTCGGGAAAACGAGTAAGAAGATAGTCTCGTAAGATGGGTGAGGCATTGATGTCAAGTCCCAAGTGAGGGATATTTTTAAGAGTTAAAGAACATGGAGAATGATAATCACCCCCAAACTTAGAGTTTTCGGCGTCTCTAGGTAGACTGGTCATAATCTCCCTAATTTCTAGGTCATCAGATTCCTGAAAGTGGGCGACTGATTTTTCTAAGTCAGGTTCATCCCCGCTAATCTCTACGAGTTCTTCTAAGACTATTGTTTCTAAATCGTTTGACTCGAAAACAATACTCTCAAGATAAACTGGTTCCTCTAAACCATCATCGGTTTCGTAATCATCGTCTAAAACGGGGGTATTTCTAGTCAAATCCTCGTCCTTTTGAATAGGTAAATAATTATTAAAATTATTTGGATTTGAACTAGAAATATCATTATAATCATCATCACCATCCTCCTCCTCATCATCGTCACAATATAATTTTTGATATTCACGAATTCTCAAGCTTTGTTCCCAACTACATGGTCTATGTTTATAATATTTCTCATAGATCGTTAGAGGTGATTCCTCAATAAAAGTTGGAGTATCCATATATCGCTGCCCACGCATATATTCACCAAGAGTCATTTCCGAAGACATCTCTTGATAACGAGAATTTCTAGACATATATTCTCGCAACGTCATCGCAGGTGGCGTCTCCTCAAAAGGATTCATCACCGAAGAAATATAAACTACAGAGGGATTCTATACAATCACAAACAAGGCCGACTCGACTCCACCAAAGCAAACCTAAAGATTTATAGCAAACAAAAAGCATGATGGCTCCACTTAGATTGTTTCTAGACCAGCTTCTATCTCTCGAAGGGGAATTCGTTACAGTTTGAGCAACCCCTCTGGATCAATCCGAGCTAATGTGAGATGAAACTGAGGCGAGGGAAGCTCAATGGATCTTTGATACCCAAGGCCTCACCGGCATTACAAGGCGACTTGTTTCAACTCCCAGAAGTCACCATGAACTTTGAAGTTGCTTAAAAGGTAACCAATATCCTTCGAAATTTTTTCCTAACAAGATCGATACCCTATAGGTCTCTTTCTAATCAGATTTTAAAGCTTGGGTTCGCGTTAGGTTTTGTTTTCCTAAAACGGGCAAGAAGGGAACGGTGATGAAATCCGAACCCTTATCTTGTTTAGGCCAGGCCTTGCCCTTTACTAGGAAAATATAGATAGTCAGGTTCGTCCTCAAACAATTATCACCTTAAGGCATACAGTAACTCGCTTGCAGGGGATTCGCGAGTGTTTCGATTGGACTTACCTCTCGTACTAGACGGGGGATGAACCGTTGTCGTCGACTCGGGCCACGACTCCTATGTCGTGTACGAACCCGAGGGGCCGAGACGATATAGTAATCGTCGTCCTTCCCTGCACACAGTTTATATAATTTTTTTTAGTCCAAAAATTATGAAAAATAAAGCCTATTTACAAATCCTAAAAAAAAAATTTATGTCTTTTTTTTCTTCTCTTTTAGCTTTTAGCTTTAAGCATTTTGTTCCCAAGTCCTTAGTATTCCACTTCGAACCTGTAAATCAAAGACACAAAAAGAAACGTAAAAAGGAATAAATAATAGTAAAAAAAAAGAAAATAAATAATAATAAAAACCTAAAAATTCTACCTAATCACAAATCCGCGTCGGCGGCGCCAAAATGATTAAAGATTTTTTCGGGGTTGGTAGTAATGAGGTTCAAACTCTCGGACTTGTGAAGATTAAATTTAAATATTTAATAAAATTATATACAAAATTATTAACAGAGGTAACAAAGACACTAGATTCCACTATTATGCAAAATTGAATGATAAATATTTCAAAACTCTATTCAAATCTTAAGTCCTTTTTTATCTTTAATTCACTATCAATCATACAGATTCTCAAACATTATTTGCAAACCTTAAGCATAGATTATCAAGAGATTAAACCAAGCATAACCTATCAAACTGAATAACAAATAATTAAGACAATCATTCAAACAATTTAAAACTCTGCAAAAGCAGCGATTAGGTGAATTATATAATTAAATGAAATAGTTACCCATTTATGTTGCATGAATAGATTCCTCCATTTCCTTGGTTACGAGGGAATTAGCTCATCATAGTATAAATGCTCTTAAAATAATTTATTATGGCTCAATAATGGTTTACAAATGATGAGAAGAAGAGAAAATGGTGTAAACTGTAATCTGCGACGCACAAAAAGCGTCACAGAATGAACGATAAATGAAAAGTGTTGCTGCTGTTTAGACTGCGCTGCGACCCACGACTGTGCGTCTTGGACACTGTTCATAAATGATTGTCCTTGCGAGTCTGTTCTTCGTGTTCTTGGTGTTCTTCATCATCATCAGCAGCAGCAACAGAGTTTCATCAACTCTTGATTTATGCTTCTCTGGCCCTCCTATCGACTCCCCAAACTCTCGACAACCCTTCTAGGACTCATGTATCTCCTATTTATACATTCCAGGCGCATCAAATCTCGCCATTAATTCCTCAAAATTTTCACAGTAAAGGAAAATTATTCTTGGGAATAATTTCTTATTTTCTTTCTCTGCATGCGTTAATTGTCTTGATAATTTCCAAAATCTGTTGATATGCAACCTAGGAGAATATCTGCACTTAACTTCCACAACCCATGCAACATATTTACGCAATTTTCTTTCCAAGTTTAACTGATATCTCTTCTTTCCTGCTTTAATCGAGAATCGATTATCTGGAAAAATTTGATCGATCCCAACCACTACAATATCTTCTTATATCCGTATCACATATACCCATTAAGTTTCAGCGATTTAATCTCCTTATAACACCTTCAAAAATCGATTGGAAAATCTACCAGTGTATAAAGAAAATTTCCCGCCAAAATTTATTTTTGAATTTGAGAAGAAGGGTGCCCCTTAACCAGAGATGGGGTGCGAATAGCAATTGGGGTGGAAATAGTAATTTTTTGGGTTCCTCAAGCACATTTCTTGGGCGTTTCCGGTGCATTTCTGAGGTGCCTTTAGTAATTTTCTCCGGGGTGTAAAACACCACTTTTTGAGCCCATTTCGCCGCAAGGGCTTATTTCTCTAAAAACATCTACAAAAACACAAAATAACACAATAAGTACTTAATCGAGTCTAACAATACAGAATATTGAGAACAAAATAGACACATAAATGCATCTATCATGAATTGCTGTACTTATCAAGGGCTCAAAGAAAAGACATGTTTGTTGCGTTGAATCACATCGTGTCAGGAAAGTGTTTGTTGATCCAGGAGACACTCCCTGAGCCTTCAGTAACATACAAAGATGTATGACTGGGGACTTCTCACCACAGTCCATCTCAAAGGAAATGAGTTCAAACGAGCGTTGATTGATGTTGGCACTGCTTTCAATATTATCCCTTTAAAAACTCTTAGAGCTGCTGGTATCACTCGACAAGAAGCTATCCATGCTCCAACCTCAATCATGGATCATAAAGGGACGCCGAGAGATGCTTATGGCTACATTACTCTCAAAATGAAGGTGAACTCGACCTGGACAGAAACCAAATTTTACATAATCTGGGAAGATCCGGGATATGATATGATCCTTGGACTTACTTGGATTCATGATGGAAAGGTAACTCCAACACCTTCAATTGTGCATTTATCTATTGAAGAAAGCTCTGATTCGGATTAAATAAAGGATACTCCACCATTTGAGCATGTCAAAGCCCTAATGGAACTGACACAAAAACCTGAAGAAAGTGCAAATGCTTTCGTCAAAAGGTTCCGCACTCATGCAAGTCTTATTCCTCCTCATGCGTCCATTTTATCAGTTTTCAAATATACTGCTTGGGTCCGAGGGATTCATCCTACCAACAACTTAGCTATTGCAAAATGCTATTAATGGATAACCTCACCTCAGCAATATTTTACCAAGTGGTTGAATGCGGAACCTCTACGAATCGAGCATCTCACTAATACAATCACTGCTGAAATAATGGCTGAACTCGACAAACAATATCCTAGATACTCTCCTCTCCGCGAATGTCTGTATGTACCGCAAGATTGGAAGGCTTCAACAACCTGGAACCCACTGCACGTGGAATTCAAAATCAACAGAAGATATTCAAGGCGCAGACAATCAAGCCTAACAAGTTCCAAGAAGGAGATTTAGTTCTCAAAGCAACTAAGCGTAACTTTCATTCTGCAAGGAACTCCAACTGGGAAGGACCTTTCATGATATCTAAGTTTTTTGCTGGTGGATACCACTGATTGATCAACATGGATGGCAAGGAGAATGTGGAAGTAATACAAGAAACATGGCTCAAGGCATTTGACGCCTAAGATATTGGATCTTTGAGGTATTTGGGCTCAAGGCAGCCCAAAATATCTGAATTTGGCATTTAGGATTTTCTTTCACTGTATTTCAATTTCCTCCAAAATGTTTGCAATACTTGCATTCAACAATTTGAGTTTGAAAATTTATCAAAATTCAGTTTACTTAAAGAAAATCTCTATCAAATCCAAAAGAAAATCCTCAATCATCTACTTATCTAAAACTAATCAAAAATCAAAACCGAAAATAAAACCTCGCATCTCTCAGAAGTTCATAAGTTCAAGAGATCATGGAAAGGAAATCAAAGAAAATCAGCAAAGTAAGATTTTTGTTCCTCTGCATCCTTCAAGACTTGTAAGGCCGCCTTCTCCATGTTCAACTCTTCAGTCAATCTAGCAATCTTTTCTTCCTTCTCCATCACAGCATCATTAGGAAAGGGTATGTTGTTTTCACACGAGTCCTTGATAGCATTTATCTTCTTACGAAGCTACTTCACGTTGAAGCCGAGTCTCTCAGAATTCTCCACGTTGAACTCCCGATCAAAGAGAACATCTGGAGTAACAGTATTTCTATACCTAGTGCATATATCATTTATGACACGCATGATAACACTTACTTGCATTGTTAAAGAATAAGCACGTTTTGGGTCTCTGGTAAGGATGACGTGACCAAACTTCTTCCATATATTTTCGTACAAGCCTGCATATCCAGTAGGAACGCTGAATCCGCCAACTAGTTTGTGGTATGGGAGCGATTCGCCAAATGCAGGATCAAAAGCAACTCCTTCACTGGGGTATTCGTGCACCACTATACGATTCTCAATTGTCAGAGCAATTTCTACAGCACGACAACAGCTTTTTGTGAGACAGTCTCTTCTACTCTTGGCTCTGTTTCTTCCATTGCTGAAGCAACAACAATTGAAGTCTCTGTATCCTTCATAGTTTCAATAAAAAATTTCTCATGGCCTTGAAGTGCAGAGGTGGTTGTCTCTTTATCAATAGCCACAGGGACGCTCGACTCATCATCATTGGTTCCATTATTCTCAACTTCGGCATTTGGCATCTAATACGAAGATTACATGAGATCAGAGCAATCCAAGCATGGAAACCAAAGAAAATCATAAATTCTATCTTGTAAGTGATCTAATATCATAAAAGTTTATCATTATGCATTCACAATGTGAGCAAATACCATGGAAGTCATAAAAATACATTTTACAACAATCTCGTTTGAAGAGATTTTATACTGATCTGTATAAGATGACGAACTGGGAGCAATTGGTAAAGAATATAAGGTTTAGTTATATACTATTCTCTTCGTATAGATTTTCTTTACAACATATCAATATTTTATAGCAATTCGATAAACGAGTAAAAAGATGTAGCCAAAACTTCAAACTACATGCCAGCTGAATTGTTTTTTGAAAGTCTCCTGGAAGTTTACTGTTTCGCTGATTTCGGACCCTAAATGGGCTCAAAACTCAAACAGCTTCTTCTCCACAGATTGGAAATTTTCTGGGCATGAGGATAGATGGGTAGATCACGAAAATCTGACATCGGACGAAGATTTTATGGCATTTTTGCTAAAAGGCTGAGTTCTGAATTTCCTGGTGACGTATTTCAGCAAAACTTTTCATGTATTCACATGGATTCTCATTAATTCATTCACAAATCAGAAATTTTATTTTTGTATTAATAGAATACAAGAGAAATGCTTACTTGGGTGGTCTCTGAAGCATTCAAAGAGCCGGAATTGCTCGTATCAGCATCAGGAGCATCATTGTTTTCATTCGGTCTTGAGTTCTAGGAATCTTTCTTGTCACTATTTTCCGAAGACGAACGAGCATCACCAGTACTCTCCACTTCCATGGAAGCATCCTCCTGGATATATTTGTGAAAATTATAATTTTATTCGTAAAGGTTGCAATTAAATGTGCGTAGAGGTACTTACATCAACTTCTTCTTCAATACTTGATTCAGAAACTACTTGTCCGGCAGAGAATTAAAGGCCATCGACACTTGACGGGGTAAAGTTCTTTAACAGAATAACAAACATGAGTTTTGTGATCCTAATTACACGGATGAAAAGAAGTCATGGTGAAATAAATATTGACAACTCACCAAGGAAACCACCGGGGACTTTATGGTGTTAGGCAACATCTTATTATTTTTTCTCCTGCCTTCTCCACCGTGAATAATTGTTTTTGCTTACGAGAAGTTTACATCAATTCGAGGTCTCACGATACGACCGTCCTGCGAAAAAAAATTGATGCAATAATCAAATACAATTGTCATGATTTTATGAAAATTGTACAAAGGATACATACTTGTGAACACCCTGGAGATGTTTTTCGTTTATCACCACTAGAGAAATGCTTCAGTGTTGGTCGAGCAGCAATCATCTCAGCAGAAGGAGGTTCCTTCATCAAAGGATTATCAACCATCAAAAAATCGTGTAAACGCTCAAGTTGTTGATCCCAAAAATCTATATAACCTAGAGTTACATACGTAATTCTTTCAGAGCAAGGGAACCAGTAAATGCTTCCTTCCACATGTGTTCGGTCTATACGGGTCTTAATCTTTTCAACCGATGGCTTCTTCCTTCGAAAAGTCGGAACACACTGATCCATACCCATTTTTCGAGCTGCACTATCGATGTTGTATTCTTCTACTGAAGGTCTCCATATATTGCTTATATCAAGTGATCAAGAGTGCCACTCAGCATAAAAGACCTCTCACCGTCACTCAAACCTGCACCAGACTTCAAATCCATACTTTCTCCATCATTGAAGGTTGTCAACTGAGAAATATAAGGAGGAATTGACACTCATGGACGGAAGTTGAATTCAGATTCACGGTCCAACACATCAATGAGGCGTGTCTTGAATCGAGGCTGCTTTGTAGACCAGCGCATAATCCTGGCATTATCCCTTTCAGAAAATACATGACGAGCATCAGCATTAGGTCCTTATAAAACAGTACGAGGAGTGGAGGCGTAATTCTTGAAGAGTTCCCACATCAAAGCTTGGAGAAACATTGTATTGGCATAGCATTCAATCTTCATAATGTTGTTTGAGACGCTGGAGTCTATAACCAAGGAGTCTAAGTTAGAGTACAAAAAACCCAAGAATAGACTACCTATTGGAAGTTGCTCACCTTGATCCATCTTAATGGAAAAGGGAATTACAAACGGCTTCAACAAATTTCCAGTATCTTCAAATACATCTCTAGACAGCCATAAACACAAGAAACAAGCGACAGACAACGTATCGTCGACAGGCCTGTCAAGAGGGGTATCTCTCAGCCACCAGTGTGTTAACACATGATCATAATAACCTTTGTCGGACACTTTATTAATTTCCTCCATTTCGGCTGTCAAGATGTTACAGATTGCTATCTCCTCGGCCGAAAGACTTTCAGGAAGGTTACCTGTGATTAGGAGATGCAACAAAGCAACTACATCCTCTAAGGTGATGGTAAACTCTCCCTATCTGCATATGAAAGTATGAGTTGGAATGCACCAGCGAGCAAGTAGAGCTACAATACCTCGCTCATCATGAAAAATGAACAAGTTTCTAGATGCTTGGATAGCCCTTGTCACATATGCACTGTCCAGCATGGCTCTAACACGAGGAAAACCCGTCATATGTCTCGCCCATCCAGGGGAATTTTTTAAAGGTTGTCGAGAAAGCTTGAACTCTATAATTGACGCAAGAAAAAGTCCTTGTTCAAGATAAAATCGAATGGCTGCCCGAGGAGTCACCAATTTCTTCTGAGTAATACTTCTGGGATTTATCAGAAGCTGGGGTTTTGAGGCGTTTTTCAGTTCCCTGCTGAACCGCGAAGAATGCATCATCTACATTCGGAATTTTTTTGATTCCAGGTGTTTCTTATTCTTCTTCTTTTTCACCAACAGAAGTCTCATCCATGCATGTATCATCTCTGGAGACATCGTTTTCTTGGGAGTCAGACATCCTTGCGAAGTAGCTGTAACATGCACACAAAACTCTACTTCAGTATATCATCCATACAAGATGAGAACAACATCAACAAAACGATGGAATGAAGCAAATGGATGATAAAAATTCTCATGCAAGCATCTACGAAATGGTAACTCTTAACTCTTACCTGTTTATGATTCCACTAACAGTAGTGATTGTGATACAAGAGTTAACACTTCAAAACTCACTCGTTTCTTCGAACCTACAGAGTGAGCAAAAATTTAGTTTTGGAAACTTAATTTTTCATAAACTCATGAACATAATTTTCGTTGTGTGAACATTCACCACTGAGTTATGAAAAAAGTAACATCAAGGCAATATTTCATCATAAATAATTGTCTACTTTTAATGATTGCTCAAAATCAAAATTTGATTTTCAACAAAACAATATATATATATATTATATGCATATATAAAAAAACATGAATTATTCACGTAATTTAAAAAAAAACAAAAAAATTGACGCGAGCAGAAACTCACGCAAATAAAATCTGTGAACATGTCACGGTTTTTGTAAAAATAAAAAAATCTCTTTTTTTTCGTATGATCAGGTTTATTCCGATTTTACGAAAACTCATACATCAAGATAAAGTTTTGGTTTTCATGAAAGCTCATAGACAAAATTCTATCACTAGACGCGAGACTATATATATAAAAAATCTCTAAGTCAGAGATGATTGCTAGTTTCTTAAACAAACGATCGAAAGAACATAAGTTTCTGAACAAGGGTTTTCTACAAAACTCACGCCTATATATGCACATGTATATATAAATTGAAACATGAACAAAGCATGAACAACTCATGAAACAGCAAACAAAAGAAATCGCTTACCTGGTCGGTGCCGGCTGGAATATGGCCGAACGGTGGTGGCAACGGTCGGACGACGGCGAGAGCTCCGACAATTTTTTTTCCTGATTTCCTCTGCTCGGACGTGAAGAAGAGGAAAAAGCAAAGGTGGTGGTCGATTACGTGTGGAACAAATAAAAAAAAATGTATTTGTTCCCTTTTATATCAAATTTTATTTCCAAAACCTAATTCCACAAGGATTTCCTTTTTGGGCCCGGACCCGTGAATCCTAAACCGATCAAGGTTCCATCACCAAATCAGCGATGCTGCACCAATTTATGCTCGTTAGAAGATGCTCTATTGTACCACTGGGATATTCGTTCAAGCCATGGTTCTCTCATGCAATCGAAAATCCGGTAACATTCTTTCTTACGAGTAAGTTCAATTACTTATTTCGTCTGTAACTAGAAAGTCACCATCCAGTGCTGACTGAGGAACATGACTGTCCCTCACTAAGCAGGGGACTTAATGTAGATGGTGGATTTTCGATAAAGGGTAAAATTGTAAAACTATAATCATACATATTGCTGATCCAGCAATCAGATGAGTATTGAGACTCATGTCTCTCATTAAAGCATGAAAACTCATGCCACAAGAACCTCTGACTGAGTATACTGTCTCTCAGAGCATACATGAATATGCAGTCTCTCAACTGAGGCAACGACACATTTCATGAATATTGAGCAATTTCAGTAATCACTTTTATATAGAATTGAATGATTAGACGGCTCGTAGACAGCTTGCCTGCTAGTATAGCGCAATAACGTCTTCAGGATGTAAAAATGTTTTCCCTGACTATATAAAAGAAATATGACGCTTAAACAAGCTCATAACGCTCAATTCTTAAATTATTAATGCTCCTAGACGATCACGCTAGTGTAGAGCCATCAATTAATTATTTCTAAATCATTAGATTCATTAACTGAATCCTTAGAAAATACTCTACATTCTTCATAATATTTAATTACTTCAATTCATGGCTCTTCCCAGCAGAATCACATGGGTTAGTAATAAATATTCAACGTACGAGCATCTGAGCCACTATCGAGTAAGCCCCGACCAAAATGGTGCAAGTGTACTCAGCAATAATACACTAACGAGCACTTGAATGCACGAACGAGTATTCAAAAATACGAAGGAATGATGAACCTATGCAAAATAGGAAGAAAAATAATAATAATAAAATATTAGCTAAGGCGCTAGGGGAACGGACCCACCTGCCGGCCGGTCATGTCGTGGCCGGTCCCACGCCTCTTTCTTTATTTTATCATATTATATTATGTTTCCTTGATCTCATGAAAATCCTTTTATTTGAACAAAATTCCTTCATCTCATGAAATTCCTTGATTTCATGATATTTCCTTCATACCAAGGAAATAATATAAATTAGGAAAGGTGCCATGGGACCGGTTCTACTAGCCGACCGGTTATGCCTAGTTGTGGCCGGTCCCACACCTCATGATTCCTTATTATTTTATTATTATTATTTCCTTGATCTCATGAAATTCCTTGATGTCATGATATTTCCCTCAAATCATGAAATAATATAAAATTAGGGAAAAGCTCATGGGACCGGGCCCCTAGACGGCCGACCATGCCCTAGCCATGGCAGGTCCCACATGCGCCTTATTTTATTATTATTATTATTATTATTATTGTTGTTGTTGTTGTTGTTGTTGTTGTTTTTGTTTCCTTCATCTCATGGAAACTCCTTCGTTTCAACAAACTTCTTTATTTCATGATATTTCCTTCAAATCATGAAAATAATATAAAATTAGGAAAAGTTCCATGGGATCGGGCTCATTGGTCGTCCGACCATGCCTTAGCCATGGCCGGTCCCATATTTTATGATTCCTTATTTTATTATTATTTCCTTCATCTTATGAAGTTCCTCAGTCTCAACAAAAACCCTGATTTCTTCATATTTTCTCAAATGTTGCTCAAACGCGCATCATAAAATATCAAAATTCTCAGGACTGAGCCACGATTTGGTGACATGGGCATATTACCTTGACCGACCAGGGTTGGCCTTTTGGCTTGCAAGAAGCTGGTCCCACATATTTTCATAATTTGACCTAATTCGTTAATACTAGGTTCAAACTCTTCCAAACAACTTGGAATTTCATCAAATGGTCGTCAGTCAATCCCATGACCAACCATGGACGGTTCCATGACCCCTTGGTCGGTCCCTCATTTCTCCATTATTAGGTTTTGTTACCTAACGCTCAGACGAGCATTATTTTAATGAATGATTAAACCAGCATTTAATCATCCTTTCACCAACTGGTCTTCAAGAGACTTTGGTATTTGCTCACTCGGGCATCTGGACGCTACATGGGTGACCCATCATCCCATGTAGTTGGACCCTCCTTCACGCCGTGGTTGATTTTCAATAAATCATTAATTGATCAGCAATTGATCGAAATTAGGGTTTCGAATCCAACGTTCATAGTTCTATATTCAAACACTAATAATTTTATGTTGATCCCGTAATCAACATTTTAATTATCATACTTAGTTCTATCAGTATTTTAAATTAATATTTTTTATTTGGTTCTGCTACTAATAATTCATCAAACGAGCGACATTTGCTCAGATGAGCAATATTTTCCAGATTAAGGAATATTGGTTCAACTATCAATATTCAACAATTCATCAAATGAACAATACTTGTTCACCTTAACTATCAACATTTATTCGACAATGATACCTTTGTCTCAATAGAGACGTTCAATTCATGAGTCCTAGAACATTTGCAAATCATGTTCAACTCAGCAATACAAAGACTCATCTTCTCATTAAGTCAGCAACTGACTAACTAAAATCACGAGACATCAATCGCGTCACATGGGGGATATCAACTAGGGTTTTGGTCTGGCGGTCTACATCACGTGTTCATACACGATGAGAATATGAGCAAGTCGTGCAAGCAGTTAAAGGAGTTAGCAAAGTAGTGGGTAGAAAATCAACCCAGTCTCCACACGATGAGAAACTGTTTTTAACATGATTTCCACTTCCCCACTCTTTGACTCCAGCAACTGTCACACTTCATGGTATCAAGGTGTCTACAATTCTTGCTATATAAATAAGTCTCTGAATCATGATTGAAAGAACATACTCTCTTTCGTCGAACAGACTACAAGAGAACAAAACTCAACGTCTGAACAATTACTCTCAATAGAGGAAATTCAATCAATCAGAGCTTATCTTATTTCTTCACGCAGAATAAACAACACACCTATAATTTCGATCACCATTGATCTCACACATTTCTCAGCTTCCCTCCTACAGATCGACCCATCCTCTCTTGTGACCGAATTGACTCTGGAACGGCCATTGTCTTGGTTTAGGAAGGAGTCTTACAAATTGATCTCTCAAATTCAAAGCACTCCCTTTTTGCAGTGTATCTGTGTGAGGTTAGACAGTTCGCTCGGTTCAAGGAGTTTCCTCCGCACGGTCGTCTCCTGAATTCCTTAAAAACCAGAAGCTCGTTTTGCCCCATCTAAAACCTTTTGTCGAAGAAGTTCTTCAAGCTCCCCTTAGTAGTTCTTTTTCTTCAAATGATGAACTATGTGAAATCTAAGCTCAATTACACTATCTATGTCCTAGTCCGAGACATCTATAAATAGTCTAGAAATCAAGACTTGTAGTTTTATTCACTAACGTTAACAAACATGATTGAGATAGCAACGCATGCGAGTTCGGACGAGCAGTGCTCTAAAAATTTCTCCCTTCGTCAATTTTAATGACAAAACTATCAATACATATGGATTACAAAATAGATAGAAATTGTAGCTTCTCATCCAAATGCTTGATCTCCTTGGCATCTTCAACGCGACTCAAAATATTCGTCACTTCCAAGTACTCCATGATCCTAAAGGTTGTAAGTTCAGCATCATAGTTGTTGAAGATCCGTAGCGATAACAATGAGAAAACAAAATTCTCTCAATCATTGTTATACAGTGCCATAGTATTATTACACAACATCAAAGTCCAATTGTATCACAACTTTGACAATAATACTATGGTGATATGTATCACTCCCCCTTAGTCAATACTTCATCTCAACATGAAAACCACTCCCCCTTACATAATGATCCGTAAACCATATGTATTTGTAGTATCACATTACACATTAATTCTCCCCCTTTTTGTCAATATAAATTGGCAAAGGTACAAAAACTAGTGGGAACCTCATGAAATTTTCACAGAGATACTTCATGACCAAAAGAGAATACCATATCAACTTATTTAGATGCCATCAGCCGAAGCTAAATGCTTTCATCAAGGAGTTTATAAAGATACAAGATAACCCCTAATATTCCACAGCCGCACTCCCCACAAAAGATTTGGCAATTAAGCACAAGTACAAATTGAACTCTCCCCCATAAAATGTCATTCCCGAAAGAACAACAAAGGCGACCTTACTTTCACAAGAAAAGAAGGATTTCTTTGGACAAAATCAAATCACATGAAAACATGAATTTGAATCCAAAGTATTCAATTCAATTATCCATAAAATAATTCATGATTAATCCAATCGAAATGCACAATTAAATTAATCACAAGAAAACTCATAATTAATCCAATCGGGATACACAACCAAATTAACCACAACATGATCAATTCAATTGGTCATGCTCGACATAGGAGAACTTACGGAGCAACAACTAAAATAACCAAAAGAGGATGATCAATTTAGTTGGTCATGCTCAAACATAAGGAACCTTACGGAGCAACACAGTATATGCACAAGAGATGTGGATCGGGGATCGACCAATACTGCGAAATAGACAAGGATTCATTCTATTTAATCGACTTAATCCTTGTAAACAAAAGTTTTATACTTTCTTCCATCAAAACAATGACATAAAAGGCTTTAACTTTTGTAATGTAAGAATTTCATTATATCTTCTATCAATACATTCATACCGACATAAGAGAGATAACTTTTGAACAAGTATGGGACAGTCACAGGTTCACGGACGTAACTTATCCCATAACAGTTTGCAATATATAAAATCATAAAGATTAAAATTGCAAAAATCATCTTCCAAACACTTAGAATTTAAGTAAATAAATCTAAAAACATCGAAGATGAAAAATGTTGGACATAGCTATGTGTACTCACAATAATAGATATTACAAACCCTAGTTATTCTTCAAAAACAAGAAAAAGAAGATTTACTAGACAAAATAAAAAACAACTCTAAAACAAAGAGCAATCACAAGCGATAATCAGAGTTCTGGTACGGAAGCTTCACTGGTTCCAAGACCTTCAAACTTGTGACTAACTGTATCAACTGCATCTTCAGAGAAGATATCCTCATTGAGAAGATCCTTAACTTGTGACTTCATGAAAACAAGGTCAGAATCAACCTTTTTCAACTCAGCTCGTAACAATTTAAGATCCTTTATAGAGTTCTCGAGCTTCAGTTGAGTCTTCCCAAGATCATTGAGAAAACCATGAACTACTTCAGCAGAGACCATCTCAGCATTTTCTCGATCTTGATGAGAAAACGCATAATAGCATGAGGCACATGATTCGAGTTTGTCAGACTTAACAAGGGTTCTCTTCTTCTTCAAAACAAACTCCAAATAGACCGAATCATCAATTGAATCGGCTGGTAAATACCAAGAACTTGGAGTAGATCCCATCCTTAAAAGAGCACAACAAAAGTATGCGTACTTTATAAAAGATTTGGTATTTATAGGTTACACAAGAACCAAAGTTTAGGGTTTCCAAGTTTGGTCCGTGCCTGTGTGAAAAGAGATACATGCACGTACATAGACATACCCTCATACCAAACGGTTGCGAAGAAGATACAACACATATTTTCTTAAAACTCAGCTCTAAAATTAATTTCTTCTCAAAAGAGAAAAATTTAGAGCACAACAATTTGACACCCTTTTTTTTTGAAAAATAAAACAAAACAAAAACAAGAAAATACTCATGCAACAAAAAGTGTTTGTAATTGATAAGCCAGCTAAGAACGATAAGAAGATATTTGGAGATTAAAAAACACATTTTATCATCAAGTATACCTGAAAACTATCTCACTCTGTCAGGATTTTTGTTGAGAGTGAGAATTCAACCTTGTGATTAATTAACACAAGTATGAGCCTTGAGATCATCAAATGAATGTTTTTCTGGTTAAACCTCTTCTTCCTGATCTTTGGAGGAAAACCATTATGATGTGAAAAGTTATCATAAAATTTGCTATCATCAAAATATGACGCATAATGTTTATTCTTACCTGAAGAATTTTCCCCAGAGGAAATAGACAGCCTGTTGATAATTTCTTTATATCCTTCAATTATCCTTTTTAAGTTGTCTTCCATACCTCCATTTTTGCTTCCTTCTTCTGGTACCTTTTTCACATCATGTACAACATCATCTTCCTTTTTGAAAGCAGAAAAGCCATGAGTTCTTCTTCGTCGATATGGCTTAAGAAGACTATTATGTGTTTGAACATTTGAGGAACAAATTGAACTAACTTTCCTGGTGGGGTACACAGGGTGAGTACTAAAACCAATAGGTTTAGACATACGAATGTCAGTTACACCTTTGAGAATTAAATCTAAGGTGTGTTGAAGATGAATAATAGAATTGTCATTCAACCTAGGATTCCTCTTTTGTTCACCAATCCCTTTTTAATTACAAAAGAGACACACTTTCTGATCACCAGAGTGATTAGACAGAACAGTCTTAACACCATTGTCGGGATAATTCTTCCTTCTGTATGATGTGGGATACCTTTGAGAAGAAGATACAGGCACATCTTTTACAACAAAAAGGGTTTTTGGTTTTGCTTCTGAACCAGTAATTTTTTCAGTTAAATCAGAAGCAGTTGGTATGGCGAACTCTTCTGAACACTCTTGAAATGAGAGTTTACTTAAGAGATGTTCAATTTTCAAAGCATCCTTTTTGAGATGTTCCTCTCGAAGAATCTTTCAATGAGAGTCACGCTAACATATCATACCAACAAGGACATTGACTTTGTGTTTCAAACAGTTGACATTATCAGCCTGGATTCTAACAAGTTTTAGAATCACTTCACTCTCTTTGGTTGTATCCCTTTCAACTTCAGAGTCAGACTCGCAGGTAGGGTGGTCAGGGAAACGCTTGTCAATGTATGTCTGTTTTCTTTGAACACAAGGTTCTTCTATATTCGAGATTGACAAATCTTTCTCTTTAATAGACTTTATAGAAACAGAACTTTTATTTCTGGCGATGCGTTTATCAGAGACAATATCGTCCATATCAGATCGCTACAAACACTGACTTACAAAGTCTTTAATGTGTTTGCCTGCTCTGATACTAATTGAAAATGAGGGGGTCTAACAACTACACCCAACAATTCGTTTGGAAATCTAAGAGGACTTACTCTAGTATACTTTCTAGAGAATCAACTAGACAGTCAGACTCAACCTAGAATAAAGTGTATCAAAGAGTTTAATATCTATAACTCTTAATTCAATCCGCAATCAGCAAATAGAAATCTGCGAGCCCGATTGAATATAATAGGAAGTACTTGAACGGTACCAAAGACCAATGTTCAAGTGTTAATCAATGTAAATCAACAACCCAAAGGTTGTATATTCTAATTGATTGATCTTAACGCATAACCTGTGCTATTTCAATTATATAACAAAATATAATGTGGAAAAGAAATAACACAGACACCAGAATTTTGTGAACGAGGAAACCGCAAATGCAGAAAACCCCCGGGACCTAGTCTAGATTGAACACCACACTGTATTAAGCCGCTACAGACACTATCCTACTACCAATTAACTTCGGACTGGACTGTAGTTGAACCCTAATCAATCTCACACTGATTCAAGGTATATTTGCGCTCCTTACGTCTCTGATCCCAGCAGGATACTACGCACTTGATTGCCTTAGTTGATCTCACCCAAAAACAAGAGTTGTTACGGCCCAAAGTCGAAGACTTGATAGACAAATCTGTCTCACACAGAAAAGTCTATAGGATTGAATAAATCTGTCTTCCACAGAAATACCCAAGAGTTTTTGTTCCTTCTTTTGATAAATCAAGGTGAACATGAACCAATTGATAAACCAGACTTATATTCCCGAAGAACAGCCTAATATTATAAATCACCTCACAATAAACTTAATCGACTAGCGAAACAAGTTATTGTGGAATCACAAACGATGAGACGAAGGTGTTTGTGAGATATAAAATCCCGAGCCAATTATTTCAATTGTACTCAACACGATAGAAACAACAAGATCAGATCACGCAACTACAAAGATAATAGTTGGGTCTGGCTTTACAATCCCAATGAAGTCTTCAAGTCGTTAACCTACAAGGTCTCGAGAAGAAACCTAAGGTTAAAGGAGAATCGAATCTAGTTATGCAACTAGTAACATACAGGAAGTGTGGGGATTAGGTTTCCCAGTTGCTAGAGTTCTCCTTTATATAGTTTTCAAATCAGGGTTTGCAATCCAAGTTACCTTGGTAACAAAGCATTCAATAGTCACTGTTAGATGAAAAACCTGATTCAACCAAGCTAATATATTTCAACCGTTAGATCTAACTTAGCTTGTTGCACATAAATGAAATGTACCCTGATTTAGGTTTATGTAACCGTACCTAAACGTGTACACCATGTTGGTTCACAAATAGTTAACCAAGGTTAGCCATATGATTACTCTCATATCAACCTTATTCATCTCAACCATAACTAGTTCAAATGACTCAAATGAAACTATTTAAAGAGTTGTTCAATTGTTATAGAAAACATAATTGAAACCAAATCGGTTTGATTCACTTGAATCAAACATTAACATTATAGCCACGGTGTGCAAAGATTGCATTCCTTATGATTTAAATGTTTAAGTCCATGAACTGACCGATATGACAAAGTAACCAGCTTAAGTATGAGTACGGGTATGTGTACTTAAGCAACCGGATTTGAGTTTATTAAGTTTCCAAACTCCGCAGAAATTTTCGGTTGAAAACTTCCGCCAGTATGTGTACGGGTACACATACTTAAGGTGACTAGTTTAGGAGTTTGTAATTCCCAAACTCAGCAGATATTTTCGGTTCAAAAACTTCCGCCAGTATGCCTACGGGTATGCATACTTATCTTGTCTCCTTCAAAAATTTGGTATACACACATATGCATACACTTGGTTCCCGGTTTGTGGATTTATACACTAATGTGCGAACACACTATATATGCTTATATCTGAACATGGTTACATTCTCAACTCTTTAGTTCAATCATTGAAACATTCTTCTATAATGACAATAGCCGTTTTCACACACTATTAGCATCAAAGCAATTTTCAAGATATTGAAATAATCATTATCGAAACATTCCAAGCCTACATCAAATGATTGTATCACACAAACCATGTAAGATGATACTCGGCAATTTTATCATGATATAAGATGAACTTGGTCGAAACAAAAGCTTACCAACACATATTTCGAGAAATATGTAAGCGAGATATACTCAGCTCGAAATCTCAAATGTGTATAGAGAAAACTGTATCATAACACGACTTATGTCTCAATATAGGAGATATCAGAAATAAACTTTCCAAGTGATAGATGAGTTCAAGTCTCCACATACCTTTTGTCGAAGAAGTTCCACAAGCTCCCCTTAGTAGTTCTTCATCTTCAAATGATGAAATCTGTGAAATCTAAGATTAACTACACTATTTATGTCCTAGTCCAAGACACTTATAAATAGGTTAGAAATCAAGACTTATAGTTTTGATCACTAACATTGACAAACATGCTTGAGATAGCAACGCATGCGAGTTCGACCGAGCAGTGCTCTAACATTTACCCTTTATTAAAGTTTATTCATGGGTAAGTTTTTGCAATTTTTACTTGAAAAATAGATTTAAGTGAGTGTAACCAATAGTTTCAAGGGAGAAAAAATCTCTGAACAATCGGAAAATATAATTCCTTGTGGATAAGTGAGAATAATGATCATATAATTAACCAAGTCAAAAACCAGAAGACTGGACAAGATTCAAAGGAGAAAGGCTCAACATGAACTATTGTTATTCTCATTTTTAATGGAAACCAAAGAAAATGATTACTCTTGAGTCTATGAAAGAGGATGAAAATTCAAGTAATAAGATTCAAGACACAAACTAGAGAGTTTGTCCTAAATCCCTTAGAGGTGTACATTTCTTGTCTCTCTTCAGGGAAAATGAAACAAGAAAATACCTTTTTCAACACAATTAGTTTGTTGGGGTGATAAACAGTAGGCTCACCGCTTGATTCCTGCATGGTTTTGTCAATTTCTATTTTAACCGATCGTTTAGATCTTGATTTCTTCGTTCCTTTTGATTTATCCTTTTCCTTAGACACAATCAAACTTTTGAGAGGAGAAGGAGAAACAAAGTTACATACCTTAGACGAGTTCCGTGTATGGAAGAAATTAAGCACATTTGTCAAACGACTAGCTCTCCGTCGCAGTTTGTTGATGTATCTTACTTTCTGCTTGTACTTGAAACATTGTTTGAGTTCGTGACCTTCAGTAGTACAGTAAGAAAATATTTGGTTGAGAAGAGTTCTAGAGCACTTCTGATTTCGGCTGAGAAACATACTCGAGATATTCCTGAAGAGTTATTAATGTTTTTTTCATAGTGAAAGAAAAATCTAGTATATCCTCAAAAGTTACAGATGAGGAATTTTCAAATAACTTGTCAATATTGATGAATATCAGTATTGTTGAAAGATGATTTTTAGTTTTTGGTTCTACCCGTCCTATTCTCACCAAATGACCTCACTTTGATAGGAATGGTAAGATAGAGAGTTGCCCTTCCATTGTACTTTGTCGTTCCTTATATAGACTTTCCATGAAGTCCCTCCTTTTATGACATCATGACACATGTCCTAAATTTTTTAGTTACTTCTAATGCCATTCCTTAATATAACCTCTTCATTATATCTTAATCCCCCCTTTATCCCTCCTATCTTATGGGTATTTTCTCATTGGACTTGGGCTTAGTCCCCAAGTCCTAGGCTTATCTCCCCTCTTAAGGGCACCCTATGCCCGTTAAGGGATATTATTTTTCAGGTATCAACATTAGTCCCCTGACTATTGGGTCAATTTTTAAATGACCTAGTAGTCAATTTACTTTACATTTTCGATCACCTTCCTCTTTATTGATCCCACGAGCGACGCTTAACCTTTTTTTATCGTGCAAACTTTTCATTTTCTTTCCAGTTTCCGCCGGTTACTATTTCCTTTTCATAACCTCCACGTTCAGGATTTGAGTCTCCCTATATATAGACTAGTTAGTTTGTTTTACCCCTTATCTTTTTTTCTTCTCCATTCCTTTTGAATACACACATACACTCGCCATGTCTAGTAGTTCCACCAATAGTTCATCTGACGAATCTGACGAGTCTGAAGGAGCCATGAGCAGGGGTTCCGAGGAGACCGAATACTCGGAACAGGATGAAATCCTCCAACCTCCTCCGGCGGATGGCAAGTCATATACGATAGCGGAGTTTACTAGCGGGTTCACCCTAAAACGCGCGCTAAAGCTGAGAGAGTTCCGTATAGGTAAGCATGTTTTTCCTCTTGAGGATGTATTGGTTCCTCGCCTTCTAAAACCTCTCGTATTACCTTACCCTTCCGCCCCCGGGTAGCTTATGCAACCCGAATCGGATACCATGGATGCTTTTTCGTTTAAAACGGTGTCGTGGATGGCTATTCACCATGGTGACTATGATCTTCCTGTCATCGATATTCGCTCCAAGTCAAAAACTCATTCGATATGGACGCACTGGGCATCTTACATACGTTTCATCCCTGGTCACGCGGCCATCCTTCGTGAAGCGGGTATTTATGGAGCTATAAATTCATCTCTCAAACGGGAAGTGAAAAGGAGTAGGCGCGACCTAACATGGCTCTTTTTTCGCTGGGCTCCTCCTTTTCATACCCTTCTCATGGCGTGGGGGGAAGCAACCATTGTTCTGGAGGATGTAGTCGCCCTTACAGGGTTACCTATCCATGGAAGTCATTCGTATGACGAGGTGGCTATTTACGAAGTGCTGGACGAGGAGGATAAAGCGTTGTGCACTTATTTGTTGAACTGTAAAGACGCTTCCCGTCGTGAGTTGGTGCGGAAGGACCAGGCGTTATCAAAACATGGCAAGGACAAGAAGATTGTCGGCGTGAGAAAGAAAGAGGCATCTTCGTCTGCCGCAAAGAGGAAGGCCAGATGGGTTAAGGAGAAGAAGACTCCTTCGGCGCGTCCAGTGGGTGAGCGACTGCTTGCTAGATCTTTCTGTGCACATGAGGTGATCCATGGTTCGTCAGCTCCTTCAGCATAGGTTGTAAGAGCATTGCTTGGTCGAACTCGCATGCGTTTCTATCTCAAACATGTTTGTCAATGTTAGTGATCAAAACTATAAGTCTTGATTTCTAGTCTATTATAGCTAAGTCTCGGACTAGGATAGAAAGTGTAGTTGAGCTCAAGGACTTCATGGCGGTTCATCATACAAGTAGAAGAACTACTCAAGGAACCGGTGGAACTTCTCGACAAAAAGGTATGTGAAGACTTGAACTTATCTTTCACTCAAAAGTCTATCTACTCTATCTCCTACTCTTTGAGACAAGAAGTCGTATGCTATATATATAGACTTGGATTATACACATTTGGTATTTCGAGCCGAGTATACCTCGCCTATCTATATATCGAAATATGTGTTGGTAAGCTTTTCGCTTCGATCAAGTTTATCATTACCTAGTATGTTTCAATCATCTTGAAAATTGCTTTGACGATAAATGGTGTAACAACTATATAACGTCCTCTAAAAATGTTTCAATGATTGGAATGAGAGTTTAGATTACATGACCAATGATGGACATAAGTATTGTTGTGGAAACACATATGTGCATAAGTCCTATTCCTTGAACCAAAGTTTGCGAACTTTTTTCATCAAGAGAAACCGGAAGAATGGCTTGTTGCCAAGTCCGCGAACTCAGTCCGCGAACTACCGAACTTCTCATCCCGAGAAATTCTGCTGGAGTTGATAAACTAGTTGCGTGAGTACCAGTCCGCGAACCCAGTCCGCAAACCGGCGGAAGGTCTTTTGCCGAGATTTTCTGGTGGAGTTTGTAAACTCTGCCCGGTTGCTTAAGTCCGTGAACCTAGTGTGCGAACTTAAGAAGGTTATATATCTAAAGATGATTTTTGAACTTAAACTTAAAAAGACTAAGGAATTCAGTTTGCAAACCGTGGCTATAAAAGTTCATGAACCGATTCAAATGAATCAAATCATCTTTGATTCAATTGTGTCTTGTGTAGTACATGAGATTTCCTTGAAATTGAACAACTCTCTAACTAGTTCATTTGGAGTCACTTGAACTAGTTATGGTGAAAAAGAGCATGGTTGATATGAAATGCTCATATGGCTAACCAATTGGTTAACTATTGTTGAACCAACAAGTGCATACGTTTGGGTACGGTTAACAAACCTAGAAACATGCATTGTAAAGTGTGTATAACAAGCTAAGTTTTCGATCTAACGGTTGAGAAATATTCGATTGAATCTAAATCAGGTTTTCATCTAACGGTTGATATTGATTGCTTTGTTACCAAGACAAAACCCTGATTCGAAAGACTATATAAAGGAGACATCTAGTATTGTGCAAAACTAATCCCCACACCTTACGTGTGATACTAGTTTGCATGCAAGAGTCGTTTCTCCTTTAACCTTTGGTTTTCTTCTTCTAAAACCAGGTTAACGACTTAAATACTTCATTGGGATTGTGAAGCCAGACCGATACTACTTTTATCGTAGTTGTGTGATCTGATCTTGCATCTTCTATCGTACGAGTACAATCAGATTGATTGGCTTGAGATTATTATCTCCGATAGGCAAGATATAAAAAGTAATCACAAACATCTTCGTCTCATTGTTTGTGATTCTACAACATCTTTTTTCGCTACCATACGATTAAGATTGTTGTGAGGTGATTTATAACTCTAGGATGTTCTTCGGGAATATAAGACCGGATTATCAATTGGTTCCTGTTCACCTTGATTATTATCAAAAAACGGAACAAAACCTTTAGGGTTTATCTGTGGGAGACAGATTGATCCTTTGATAGAATTTTCTGTGTGAGACAGATTTGTTTATTGTTAAAGCCTGCGATTTTGGGTCGTATCAACTCTTAGTTGTGGGTGAGATCAGCTAAGGGAATCAAGTGCGCAGTATCCTGCTGGGATCAGAGGCGTAGGGAGTACAACTGTACCTTGGATCAGTGGGAGACTGATTGGGGTTCAACTACAGTCCAGTTCGAAGTTAGCTTGGAATAGGCTAGTGTCTGTAGAGGCTTAATACAGTGTATGTTCAATATGTACTAGGTCCCGGGTTTTTCTGCATTCGCGGCTTCCTCGTTAACAAAATTTCTGATGTCTGTGTTATTTCAATTTCCGCATTATATTGTTTTATCTTTATAATTGAAATAATACAGGTTGTGCGTTAGATCATCAATTAGAGTAATCCAACCTTTGGTTGTTGATTGTCATTGATTGATCCTTGGATATTGGTCTTTGGTACCATCCAAATTATTCCTTGCATTTGATTAGAACTCGCAGTTCCTGCTTGAGTAAATCAAATAAAGAGAGAGATATAAACTCGTTGATATACTTTTAATTGTTTGAGTCTTGTTGATTCTCTTAAAAGTATATTCGAGTTTTTCCATACAGATTGCTAAGCGAAATATTGGGTGGTGTTGTTAGACCCCCGCTTTTTCAATTTGTATCAGAGCAGGCAAACACGTTCAAGACCTCAAAAGTCTATGTTTGTAGCGATCTGACCCTATGGACAGAGGAGCTATCTCTATTAACGTACCACCAGTCTTCGATGGCACTAATTACTTATGGTGGAAAATTGATATGCGAGCTTTTCTTCAAGCACGTGATTTTGAATCATGGGTATATGTTGTTAATGGATATTATGCTCCCGTTGTGGCAGTTGGAGACGTAAACGTTCCCCAGAATATTGGTGAATATAATCCTGCCGAGATACTTGCTGCAAAGCAAAACTTCGACGGTTTGAATGTCATCATACATGCCATTACCCCAAATCTTCAACACCATGTGTCAAACTTCACTAGGTCTAAAGATGCTTGGGATATCTTAGAAACCGTATTTGAAGGTAACTCTAGTAAAAAGGAAGCCAGGCTTCAAAACCTTAATTTCGATTGGGAGAACCTTCGTATGGAAGATGAAGATACATTTGATGAGTTTAATCACAGAGTGTCTGAAATTATTAATGTATCTTTTGCATTGGGTAAGACTATTCCTGAAAAGGACATTGTGATGAAAATTCTCAGATCGCTGCCATCTAGATACGAGTCTAAGAAGCATGCCATCGCTGAGGGAAATAACCTTGATAATCTTTACAGAAATACATTGGTTGGAAAGCTAAATATCTTTGATCATGAGAATACATCCAAAATCGGAAAGGATGTTGCCTTTAAAGCACAAAAGAACACTAAAGTACTTGATAAAAGTAAAAGTGTTTATGTCTCTGAGGATGATCAGTCTGAGGGTGATTTTTCGGATGAAAATCTTGACAAATCAGTCTCCTTGATCACAAGACAGTTTATGGATCTTCTATTGAAGAAAAGTAAACGGTTTTCAAGAGACAAACCTAGGTTGTCAGATAAATCTCACAATCACGTTCCTCCTAAAAACAGGGATGCTGATGAGGATGATGACGAGGATATGCCACAGTGCTTTAAGTGTAAAGGTTTTGGTCATTTTGCAAACGAGGGCCCAAATCGTAGAAAATACACTGGGAACAAAGGTCTTGTTGTAACACTTGATGAGATGTCTGAGATCTATGATTCTGATGAAGATAGGAAATCAAGTGTCGGTCTTCTATGTGAAAACATTGATTTTGATAATTGTAGCAATACATATATCAACTTTCATTGTTTCGATGAAGAAGAGAATCCAATCAAGCTGGAAGAATCAATTGACCCATCCTTTGGAAACTCTGGTTGTGATGTTTCAGGATCTACTATGTGTCTAGCTGCGTTCATACCACAGGTGCCTGAATACTATCCAAGTTTGACGTGCTCATTTTGTTCTCAGAAGGGTTATGAACTATCAAGATGTGACAAGTACAAACATCAAGTGAGGCACGCCAACAAACTTCAACAAAGAGCAAATCGATTGGCAAGGAATCTTAAACTTGCTCAGAAGACTGCTGAGGTATGTAGGATTTTATCTTCGTCTAAGAAGTTGGTTTTCCAAAGACAAAATAAGATCATTAGAGAAGAAGGTATGGTCAAATCGCTTTGATAGAGAGAAGTCAGAGGATTCCTCTCAAGAGGAAAATGGTGGAAAAATTGTTGTTCACCACAACACAAATTAATTGTGTTGTTTGGTAAATCTTGTCTCATGTGCCTGATCAAAAGAGATAAGATTGTGTACCGCTCAGGCTTTAGGAAAAGTTGTTTTTTCTTAGGTTTGTTTTTCCTGTCTATCAAATAAAGGGTTATTATCGACAATTCTACTCTTTATAGGGTTTAGAGTTGGACGTCCACGAACCTATTTAAAGGTTGTGAACCCTACATTCCTTTTTCCTCTTTGATATCCTTTATATCTTAAGACTTCTTAATAAGATTGTGAATTCCACTCACAAAAACCAGTTGTTTATAACTGTTCTCTAAGCATCATGTCTTTGGATGGAAAAGATGTCAACATGAGTATTAAGCCATCAATCAAGGAAAAAGAGAAATCTCCAGTAACTCCGTCCTTAAAAAGAAAGAGGAGGAATACAAGAAAGCCAAGGGCTGTCCCTTCTAACTCTCAGAAGTTTTCCGATGTTATTGACGAGTTGAAGGAAGTAAGAAAGGAGATTCATGAAATAAAGGCTTGCGTTTTAAGATCTTTGGAAATTCAGAAATCCCTGGTTCGACATCATCATCCAAGACGGTTTGTTGATATTGACTCCTATCTCCACGAACCTTATGTTCCAATGGCTGTTGACGACAAGGAGTTCGGGAATGATAAAGAATTTCTCAAAGATATTGTTTCCTAGTATGTCTTCTTTTTGATTTAGTTGGAAGAATAACTAGTGCTTTGAATAGCAATGATTGTGACTACACATAGCTATTATTTTCATCTTTTGTTTTTTAGGTTTGGGTTTATTTTCTAAAAATATTAAAAAGATGTTATTGCAGTATTAATCTTTATGATTTTGTGATATTGCAATTTTTTATGGGATGTGTGTGTTTGCGTCCGTGAACTTTGATTGTCCCATACTTTGTCAAAAGTAAAGTCGTTCGCAGTCGGTATTCACGTACTGGTAAAAGAATGAATGGACTTTTGGCAAATACAAAATTTAAGCGTATATTGTAGATTTATTTAATGGAAGATAGGTTAAAATCTTTTATTTCAAGGATTATGTCTATTAATATCGTTATGCAAATAGTGATGGGAAGATAGAATGAATCCTTGAGTATTCCGCAGTATTGATCATCCCTGATCCATATTTTATGTATTACTGTGAGGCTCCGTAATGTATCTTATGTTGAGCACTACACAACCAAGTTGATTTATTAGCTTAGTTGGTGTTCCGCGAGATATGTTATGTCGAGCATATTGAACTAAATTAATCATCTTGTTTAGTTATTTAGTTATTGCTCCGTAAGGTTTCTTATGTCAAGCAAAACAAATGACAATTAAATTGATTACTTTTGTAATTAGTTTGGTTGTGTATTCCAATTATATTAATTATGGTTTCTCTTGTAATTAATCTAGTTGAGTATTTTCGTGTCTCCAGAAGTTCTCTTGTGTTGAGCACGATCAATTGAATTGATCACTTTTTGTGTTTCATTTGATTGCGTATTCCGATTAAATTAATCATGGGTTTACTTGTGATTAATTTGATTGAGTTTTTGGATATAGGAAATCATTCTCATGGTTTTTGGTGTCCAATAAAAATCCTTCTTTTCTTTTGAAATTAAGGTCGCTCTTGTTGTTCTTTCGGGAATGACATCAAATGGGGGAGAGTTCTTTTGAACTTGTGCTTAATTGTCATATCTTGAGGGGTGTGCGGTTGTGGAATTTTAGAGGAGTTATCTTGTATCTTTAAACTCCTTGATGAATGCATTTAGCTTCGGATTTATGATTGCATCTAAATTAGTTAGTATGTATGTTTTTCTTTTAGTCATGAAATGTCTCTTTCGGAAATTTCATTATGATCTCGTTCTTGTACCTTTGCCAATTTTATTGACAAAAAGGGGGAGAATTAATATGTAGTTCACACTACAAATACATATGGTTTTCGGATTATTGTGTAAGGGGGAGTGGTTTCCATGTGAGATGGAGTATTGACTAAGGGGGAATGATACATATCACCATAGTTTTATTGTTGAAGTTGTGATACAATTGAACTTTGACGATGTGTCATAATACTATGACACTATATAACAATGATCGAGACTGATGCTTTCTCATTGTTATATCTTATGGATCTTCAACAACGGTGATGCTAAACTTACAACCTTTGGGATCATTGGATTACTTGGAAGTGACGAAGATTTCGAGGAATGTTGAAGATTAGACATGTGGAATAGGAGATACTAAAAGTTTCTTTATCTTTTTTGTATTCCATATGTATTGATAGTTTTGTCACTAAAATTGACAACGGGGAAGATTGTTAGAGCATTGCTCGGTCGAACTCGCATGCGTTGCTATCTCAAGCATGTTTGTCAATGTTAGTGATCAAAACTATAAGTCTTGATTTCTAATCTATTATAGCTAAGTCTCGGACTAGGATAAAAAGTGTATTTTAGCTCAAGGACTTCATGGCGATTCATCATACAAGTAGAAGAACTACTCAAGGAACCGGTGGAACTTCTCGACAAAAAGGTATGTGAAAACTTGAACTTATCTGTCACTCAAAAGTCTATCTACTCTATCTCTTACTCTTTGAGACAATAAGTCGTATACTATATATATAGACTTGGATTATATACATTTGGTATTTCAAGCTGAGTATACCTCGCCTATCTATATCTCGAAATATGTGTTGGTAATATTTTCGCTTCGATCAAGTTTATCTTTACCTAGTATGTTTCAATCATCTTGAAAATTGCTTTGACGAGAAATGGTGCAACAACTGTATAACATCCTCTAAGAATGTTTCAATGATTGGAATGAGAGTTTAGATTACATAACCAATGATGGACATAAGTATTGTTGTGGAAACACATATGTGCATAAGTCCTATTCCTTAAACCAAAGTTTGTGAACTTTGTTGATCAAGAGAAACCGGAAGAATGGCTTGTTTCCAAGTCCGCGAACTGCCGAACTTCTCATCCCGAGAAATTCTGCTGGAGTTGACAAACTAGTTGCGTGAGTACCAGTCCGCAAATTTAGTCCGCGAACCGGCGGAAGGTCTTTTGCCGAGATTTTCGGCTGGAGTTTGTAAACTCTTCCCGGTTGCTTAATTCCGCGAACCTAGTGTGCGAACTTAAGAAGGTTACATATCTAAAGATGATTTCTGAACTTAAACTTAAAAAGACTAAGGAATGCACTTTGCAAACCATGGCTATAAAAGTTCATGAACCGATTCAAGTGAATCAAATCATCTTTGCCTCAATTGTATCTTGTGTAGTACATGAGATTTCCTTGCAATTGAACAACTCTCTAACTAGTTTATTTGAAGTCACTTGAACTATTTATGGTGAAGAAGAACATGGTTGATATGAAATGCTCATATGGCTAACCAATTGGTTAACTATTGTTGAACCAACAAGTGCATACGTTTGGGTACGGTTAACAAACCTAGAAACGTGCATTGTCAAGTGTGTATAACAATCTAAGTTTTCGATCTAACGGTTGAGAAATATTAGCTTGAATCTAAATCAGGTTTTCATCTAACGGTGGATATTGATTGCTTTGTTACCAAGGCAAAACCCTGATTTGAAAGACTATATAAAGGAGACATCTAGTATTGTGCAAAAATAATCCCCACACCTTACATGTGATACTAGTTTGTGTGCTAGAGTCGTTTCTCCCTTAACCCTTGGTTTTCTTCTTCTAAAACCAGGTTAACGACTTAAAGACTTCATTGGGATTGTGAAGCCAGACCGATACTACTTTTTTCGTAGTTGTGTGATCTGATCTTTCATCTTCTATCGTACGAGTACAATCAGATTTATTGTCTTGAGATTAATATCTCCGATAGGAAAAATTTAAAAAGTAATCACAAACATCTTCTTCTCATTGTTTGTGATTCCATAACATCTTGTTTCGCTACCATACAATTAAGATTGTTGTGAGGTGATTGAAAACTCTAGGATGTTCTTCGGGAATATAAGACCGAATTATCAATTGGTTACTGTTCACCTTGATTATTATCAATTAGACTAATCCAACCTTTGGTCGTTGATTGTCATTAATTGATCCTTGCATATTGGTCTTTGGTACCATCCAAGTTATTCCTTGCATTTGATTAGAACTCGCAGTTCCTGCTTGAGTAAATCAAATCAAGAGAGAGATATAAACTCGTTGATATACTTTTAATTGATTGAGTCTTGTTGATTCTCATAAAAGTATATTCGAGTTTGTCCATACAGATTGCTAAGCGAAATATTAGGTGGTGTTGTTAGACCCCCGCTTTTTCAGAGGCCGGTCCTGAATGGGTTACCAAGACCAGACACCATGCTTCTTTCCCTCTTTGGATCAAGTATTGGGTTCCGCGGTTAGTAGAGGGGAAAGTTCTTCCCCCCAAAAAAAAAGAGGATAACCCTCGCGCGGAGTTGGCCGCTTTCATCCTGTTTTGGCTCTGTCATGATGTGTTTGAGTACAGTCCCCAAGATACCATAAAGAGTGAACTTGTGCCAATGGTGGTGTTTCTATCTCGCGGCGTTTCTTTCCCGCTTGTGCCGATGTTCTTAGGAGGTTTATATCGTCATCTAGATTTGTTTTGTCACGACCTTCAGACAGTAGGTTCATCGCATAAGATCGAGACTTACATCCCAGCCTTTTTTATCCAAGCATAGTCTTGGGAGCATGTTTCCCCATACGCGCTGATCCTAGTGCACTAGCGATTCACCGTGAAGAAGATGTCAGGAAGGATGATGGCTCGGTTAAGAGGGTGTCAGTTGTTTACGGTTACCCGCGGATGGCTCTTTGGCATCTCAAGGGGAAAATCCCCAAAGGCGATATTTCCAAGCATCTGGACGTGGCTAAAGACTTTGTACCATTTCCTTATCAAGACGGCCGTTCGGGTCCAGCGTATTATGACTTTACTGCGCCTTTTGACACAGAGCTGGACTCGATAAAGCTTCTGGCGACGACAGACTTTGATTCGGTGATGTCCGTGTTGCCTGGTTTTCTCCCTGGTTTCCATGCTGGCAAGTTCATCGCCATGTCTTACAACCCCGTCCGAGCAGCTCGACAAGTTGGGTTTTACCAAGGAATCGTCGTAGGTTTCCTCCTTGGGGAAGTTCTGATATTGGGAATATCGTCGCCAGCTTCGATCGTTCTATCTTCAAGGGGCCGACACGTCTGTCCGACCGAGGGGTTAACTTTTCGTTCCGTCAGCCTGTCCCTGAGCGCCCTTGGCAGTTACTGACGGAACCCACTGAGTACCATGATTTCATACGTCGTCGGGCCTTGAATTTTCATTTGCGTGAATCGTCTCTTCCCCGTGACCTGTCTGTTCAAGACCTTCGAGTGCTTCATGCGTCTGGTCGGATTAAGCTTGATGATGTCATAGCTGCTGCACATCGTCTCGTTCCCGCCACTAAAGGTCGCCTTTTGGATCCCTTAGTGACTTCCTGGGCTCCTCCTGAGGGTCATGAGCCCATAAATCCAAATAAGGGGTCTAAATCGTTTTCCGGTCGTAATCCCCCGCGGGTAGAGGTGTCAATACCGTCTGCTAATCCTCTGGCAACACATGTATTTGTTGTTCCCTTCGTTTTACATTCGCCTATCATTTATCGTCGCCCCTTTTATTTTCGATAAAATGAGTAGCGGGGATTGCTTTCTTAGGAAGCTCCTCATTCCAATCGCGTGGGGTGGAAGCCCCCTTCTTACATAATGGAAGAGTACTTGAACATTCCTGAAAGTAATTGGACTGAGAAGAGCCTTGCAAAGAATGATAGGCGAGAGGCAGTTAAGTTGTCTGTTCCTCGCCCTTGTTCTTCTGCTAGTATCTCATCCAAGGTATTTAATATCGTGTATCGGTATCATATCGGTCGGGTCTTATACACCTATACAAATGATAATATCTGTTTTTATAGGCTATACATCATTAGGGTTTTTTTCAATATTTATTATTTATCAAACAAAAGAATATATTGATATAACCATGATAGAAAATAATAATTGTAGTAAACATACTTCAACCTTACAAAATAAGAGGTGGTTGATTAGAGCCTTATACTATCAACAACGAAACCAATCATTGAATGTATGTTACCCATCAACATCACATTTACAGTAATTACATCCACCATAATCATATATGAAGTTAGCATAATTATTGGAGTTACTTTCTTGAACTAAAAAGTTCAAGAAATCATAATCAAAAGGCAAAATACATTAGTGATATATCAGTGTACAGGTGAAACCTATGTTATCAGTGTACAAGTGAAACCGATATATCGGTCCGTACAGGACGATACACACGTTTTTATCGTTTCTCCTTCGTATCGCCGATATTTTCAGTATCGTAAAGGTTTTTTCCTATATCCTATAAAAACCTTTAATATCGGCCTGTACGCCCGATATTGACTACCTTGATCTCATCCTTACAACCTCAGAAGGGTCGTCCGAGGAGCGCGTCGCAACCTCCTAAGAGCGTGAGTAACAGTCCAACTTTCTCGTTTGTAGACCAGTTGAGGGACCTTTGGGGTTAGTCTTCCAAGGGGTTATGGTTGGGTATCTCTGCGCCTTCACATATCATCAGTTCATCCTCTTCGGGCTGAAACTGTCCGTGTTAGGGACGAACCTCCGGTGTCCCCTTGTGTCGTTCTGCAATCAATGAGCCCGTCTGGTGTCCTTACGCTTCTTACCCATATCCTAGCGCCAACGATGAAACTTTATCAAACAAACAAACAAAAGCACAAAAAATAGAAAAGGGAGCAAAAAGAGATAGGGAACTAACCTCAGGAATCGACGAATCGGGTAGGATATCAGCGGGTTCAGGACGAGACGTGGAAGAACTAGAAGATAACTCAGAGTCACTAGTAGAACCTGAAAAATGAGAGATGACCACCATTGCGATAAACAACTTAGATTTATAAAAAAAAAAGGGAAAGGGAAAGAGAGAGGAAAGAATAATGATAAAAACGAAGACACGTATTAAATAGGAGGTTACCCGCAGGATCATTAACGGTTGGTGCGGCGCGTAGTACCCAGTGACGATGGGCCTGTTAAACGTGCTCGGACGGATGGTAGTGGTTCCTTTGCTCCTTTGGAGAAGCAGACTGATGGTCCTGTTTCTGACATACCAGCTATACCCGTTGTGCCAGAAAACTCCGAGGACGTGAAACTTCGTTTCCCTTTGGTAGTGAGTGCTGACGAGGTTGGAGTAGACCCTGCCACTCACACCTCGTTCATGGCTTTTGGGTTCCAACCGTTTTTTTTGCCGCTTATAGAGATATTGTGGAGCGTGGTGGTGGTCACATGGTGCGGGTCTTCTGGACGTTCGCATTTTGTGCTATATGACGAAGAATCTCTAGGAAATCGCTCACCAACTTACGCGTGTAGGAGATGATCTTATTGACGCGGCGATAATGAGTGGCCTGGAGACTGCTGTGCGATCCACAATCAACGTTCAGTTTCCAATAAAGTGGTTGGAAGGTTTGTCGGCAAAGTTGAAGAGTCGGAATGACCCTCATTGCCGGCTTACGAGTAAGATTTCTAAGCTATAAGGGGGATGGAAAAGCGTTCTGAGGCGACTGCTAGTAAGAAAAAGGTGTTGAATCTGTTATTTGTTAGTGTTGGGGTAGCTAACGATGAAGTGATTCGAGCCGAGACCGCAGATGCAACGGTTCGTTCAGAGCTTGAGGAGAAGCGACATGAGTTGGCTAAGCTTCAGCTTGCATAAATCGCTTCCTCCCTGTGTTGTCTTTCCCTTTGTCTTCCTTTGGTTATGCCGGACCCTTATTTTTCGGATGATGTGTTTGTTGTGTTGTCGTTTTTTTTTTAAATTGTGGGATATTGGTAGGGTGTTTGATTAATTATTAGCTTGTTGTTGGTGTTTTTTCGTTATTCATGGTTTCATGAAGCAACGAATATTCATAATTCTCTTCTCTTTTTTTTGAGAGTTATAGATGGGGTTGGGGGAGAGTTTTGTGACGCGCTTACTCCCCCTTTATTTTTATTAGAAAGATATGGTGGGATGGGTAGGCGTTGATGGAACGCGCCTATTCCCCCTTTCTTTTTATTGGAAGAATGTGGTGCGATGGGGTGAGCGTTGATGGAATGCGCCTACTCCCCTTTTCTTTTTACTAGAAAGATGTGGGGATGGGTAGGCGTTGATGGAACGCGCTTATTCCCCCTTTCTTTTTATCAGAAGAATTCGGTGTGATGGGGTGAGCGTTTATGGAGCGCGCATACTCCCCCTTATTTTTTATCAGCCTATTGGGCGCCTTTGGCATTCCCCTGGACTTTTATAGATTTTTCAGTCGATCAGGTGCCTTGGGCGTTCCTGCGACCTTTTGTAGGTTTGTCAACCGACCGGGCGCCTTTGACATACCCATAGCCTTTTGTAGATTCGTCAGTCGACTAGGCGCCTTTGGCATTCCTGTGACCTTTGTAGATTTGTCGGTCGATCAGGCGTCTTCTGCATTCCTGTGACTGTTAGAGCATAGCTCGGTTGAACCCACCAAGCGTTGGTATGTCAAATTTGGTTGTCATATTTTAGTGAGCCAAAAACTCATTTAAGATTCGCTTGATTATGTACTAGAGTCAACTTCGAATAGGTTAGATTGAAATTATTAGGATATGAGACATTACAAGTATTGCGAAGACTTGAAGAAGTGAAGAAGTAAGGAGATACAACGACAACATCATCCTTCCACTTGAGGTTAGTGATACTTGACTTGAACTGTTTCATTCCCTAACGTATCTTTCAAGTCATGCATATTGAAAACAAAATTGCGAAGCATGAATGATTATACTCTAGTTAGACATAGTATTAAGGAATACAATACGAGGTTTATTGCTTAACCATTAAACTTTGTAGATAAGACATCGACATAATCGTTTGAATGCTATTGTGATTATATATGGGTATAAGGTGAATATTTCATCATAGGAAACAATGTTTACATTTGTTTTAAGGAAGTAAATTCATGAACTTGTTTTTTGAATCAAAAGAGAAATCGCCAGGCATTATTGGTATTGCTATTCATTGCATATCTTTTGAACTACCAATATGTGTGATTAGTATAACCGATCATGACTTGTTTATGTTCTTGGTAAAACTATTCAAAAAGGCCTTACTTTTGTATTGGTATGACTTTTATTAGTGAAACCGATCTTAAGTAATCACCTGATATGGTATGATCGATTTTGTGTTATTGGTATGACCGACTCTGGGTAAAGGGGAACCGATCCTAGTAAGAGGTGCGACCTATCACAAAGGGGAATCGATCCTTGTATGAGGTGCAACAAGTTTTTAGCAGAAAGCGGAACCGATCCTATGGACATGTGCAACACGTTTTTAGGCAAAGGGGAACCGATCCTATGGACATGTGCAGCAAGTACAAGTTAGATACCATATATATGTGGGGAACTGATCCTGGTACCTAGTCAACCAAATTTTGGAAAGCTAGTGTGACTATGCACAATACTCACATGGAGGTAGAACCGAAACTTGTTTTGGTAGAACCGCGAAACCATGATTTGTGATTGAGTGTTCTTGATCAATCACATAATTTTGAAAGTCAGAAGAACCAAATCGGTTTCAAGATTGTAAGTATGAAAGAGGACTTACAAAGTAAGGATGTCGACATACTTTGAACATGTGCATTAACGCTTATCTTTAATTGTTCAAAGTTATTCCTTAATAGCTAAAGGAAGAAAATCCCTGACCGAATAAAATAAATTGAGAATCTTTTATTTAAGGTTTTTAATTTTATTTTTGGAAAATGAAAATTAGTAATGTGCATTTGCTAGTTGGATATTTACCAAGAGATTTTCGGTCATTAATTGGACAAAGCATTTCCAGGAATTATAGAAACCGAATCTGGAATATATTGCATATCTTGAGAATATTTTCGGTTTTGTAAATTCCTTGGTGCCCAAACTTCCTTGGTCTATAAATATGAAAGTTTTCATTTAGAGAAAACTAATCCTCGTACAGCAAGAACTATCTCAGTTGTGCTGCTACTGGTGAAGCCGCCTAGGCGAAATCTCTTACGGCGTTTAAAGTCTTCTTTGGGATTGAGAAGCTCTATTAGTACCGTTGGTGGGAATCAGATAATTGCAGTTTATCTTTTGTTTTCGATTGATTTGATCGACTAATGGTGAACTTTGATTACACCAAGTTTGTTTATGCTTGAGAATCTTCTCTTCTGATATAAGATTCACTCAAACTAGATCGAAGTTTTGACGGTGATCTTTAGACTGTTTGTAGATCTAAATACGTCTTGTGATAATCCATTGTTAACAGACTCTGTTCTGTGCATGATTGATAATGAGAGATTCAAGTTGATTGTGTGCAGGTGTTTATTGAAAATCTAAGAAGATTTGAAGACAAAGAAGACTTTGAAGATTTCTGATTTGGGATTCATAATCTTTGGTGTGCACAATACTTGTTTCGGTAAAAGAGGATCCAATTATAATCGGTTTATCCTTGTGGTAGATTAGATTGATTAGTTGTGTAGATCGACATCATACAATTCTTTATAATTAAAAGTATTGATTGCAAAATCTTGACAATTACTTCCGTAATTGATAATAAGATAGATCTAAGAACTTGACGAAGGAGTTTATTGAGAAAAACAGAAGAGACTTTGTCGAACTCACATCACTTGGTTGAAAAAAGTTGATACCAAACAGATTTGTTGTTCCTTTACTGTTTGGAATACGAACCAAAGGAATTGTTCCAAATACATGAATTATTACAGGTCGGAGGCGTGGGAATACAGACGAAACTAGGTGCACTATAGGTTTAGTTTCTTGGTCTCAACTATACAAAGTTGGTTTGATTTTATATAGCGACTTAATCCTGAGAGTATTTCAATTCTAGACAAGGTCCCGGGGTTTTTCTGCATTTGCGGTTTCCTCGTTAACAAAACCTTGCTGTGTCATTTACTTTTATTTTCCGCAATTATAATTGTTGCTATTATAATTTAAAGTAAACCACACAAACGTTAATTCCTATTTACTTGATAAGTAATCCTATTGTGTTTGATTAAGTCCGAAGCTTTTATCAAGTAAACATACTTTGTTGTTGTATTGTCGCGATCTCGTATCCATAGACGATCACACGAAGTGTGAACCGATTTGTTGTATTATCTCGACTCAGTCCATAGACAATCACTTTCGGAGAAAGGACTTATAGGTGGAAATTTTTTAAATTAAGGTATATTTAGGTACCCTCATCTTTTCAATTGGTATCAGAGCAGGAAAACACGAAAAGATCTAACAATATGTGTTTGGTGCGATCCAACCTATAAGAAATTGAATCCATGTATGATTCAATTAACATTTGTAGATGGGGAAAAACGATTTGCTGGTTTTTACGGAATTGAGGAGACGACCGTGCGGAGCAGACTCCTTGAACCGAGCGATATTTTTAACCTCACACAGATGCACTGCAAGAATGGAGTGCTTTAAGTTCGATAGATCAATCTATAGGACTCCGGCCTAAACCAAGACAATGGTCGTTCCAGATTCAATTCGGTCACAAGAGAGGATGGGTCGATCTGTATGAGGGAAGCTGAGAAATGTGTGAGATCAATGGTGATCGAGATTGTAGGTTTGTTGTGTATTCTGCGTAAGAAAGTTCTGAATGATTGAATTTACTCAGTTGAGAGTGCTTGCTCAGACGATGAGTTCGTCTAGACAAAAGATTGTCTGTATGAATTTGTCGAGAAATTCTTGTTCATCTCAATCATGATTAAGAGGCCTTTTATATTACTGGAATTGTAAACACCTTGATCCCATGAAGTGTGACAGTTGCTGAAGTCAAAGAACGTGGAAGTGGAAAGTCGTGTCAAAACCAGTTGCTCATCGCGCGGAGACTTGGTTGATTTCCAATCCACTACTTTGCTAACTCCTCCAACTGATTACACGACTTGCTCACATTCTCGTCGTGTGTATGAACCCACGTGCCGTAGACCGCCAGACCAAAACCTAGTTAATATCCCCCATGTGACACGAGTGACATCTCGTGATTGTGGAGTCAGTTGCTGACTTTATGGGACGACGAGTCATTGTATTGTTGAGTCGAACGTGATTTGCAAATGTTCTGAGACTCATGAATTTAACATGTCTGCTGAGACAAAGGTATATTTTCGAATAAAGGTTGATAATTTTAAGGTGAGCAAATGTTGCTGAATTGTTGAATATTGATAGTTGAACCAATATTCCTTAGTCTGAGCAAATATTGCTCGTATGAGCAAGTGTTGCTCGTCTGATGAATTGTTGGTGTCAGGGCTAGATAAAATAAAATATTAATTTCAGATACTGGCATCTAGGCCGGGCATAATAATAAAAGTGTTGATCACGGGATCATCATAAAATTATTAGTATTTGAATCTACTCAGAATTATGTTTTGCAGAGCTCTGGATTCGAAACCCAAATTTTTGATCAATCGATGATTTATTGAAAATCAACCACAGGGTGAAGGAGGGACCGGATAGATGGGATGACGAGTGTACCATGTAACGCCCAGATGCTCAAATGAGCAAAATACCAAAGTCTCCTGAAGACCAGTTGGTGAAAGGATGATTAAATGCTGGTTTAATCATTTATTGAAATAATGCTCGTGTGAGCGTTAGGTAGTAAACCTGATTATGGAGAGATAAGGGACCGACCAAGGGGTCATGGGACCGGCTCTTGGTGGTCGTGGGACCAACTGATGGTCATTTGAGCAAACTCCCAGTTGTTTGAGAAGAGTTTGGACCTAATATGAGCAATTGAGCAAATTAGGTCAAAATTATTAAAACATGTGGGACCAGCTATTTTCAAGCCCTAGGGTCGGCCTTGGTCGGTCAAGGAGACATGCCCGTGTCACCATAATGTCCGTGTCTCAGTCCTATGACTTTCGATATTTTCCGATGCGCGTTTGAGCAACATTTTGAGAAAATATGAAGGATTCAGGGTCTTGCTGAAACTAGGGAATCTTCATGAGATGATGAAATATAATTAATAAAATAGGGGATTGCAAGGTGTGGAACCGTCCACGTCTAGAGCATGGCCGGCCAGCTAGCAAGATCGGTCTCGCAGCACCTTTCCCAATTTTATGTATTTTCCCTGATGTGAAGGAAATACCATGAAACTGAGGAATTTCATGAGGTTAGGGAATTTTCATGAGATTATGGAAATAAAAATAATAAAATAGGTAGTCATGAAGTGTGGGACCGTCAATGGCCAAGGCATGGCCGGCCGGCCAAGGAGCCCGGTCCCAAGGCACTTTTTCTAATTTTATAACATTTTTCATGATTTTAGGGAAATATCATAAAACCAAGGAGTTTGTTGAAACCAAGGAATTTTGTTGAAATCAAAGAGTTTCCATGAGATGAGGGAAACATAAAAAATAATAGTAATAAAATAAGGGGCGTGTGGGACCGGCTAGGGCATGTCCGGCCGGCTAGGGCCCGGTCCCACGAGTTTCCCTAATTTTATATTATTTTTCATGACTTGAAGGAAATTTCATGAATTTAAGGAGTTTTCATGAAACGAATGATATTTGCTCAAATGAAGAGATTTTCATGATACTTGGGCGTGGAACTTTCCCAGTTGAGCAACACTTGAATTGAGCAACACTTGCTCAGTTGCACGCCAAAATTATCAAATTCGTCGAATTGAGCAATACTTGCTCAATTGCTCGACAAACTCTTCATAGTCAGCAATTCGTCGAGTTAAGTAATACTTTCTCAGTCGCTCTAGTCAGTAATTCACTAACATCTCAGAGAACTACATGTTCAATCCATGAATCACTGAGCATTCACCACTTATGCTCAATTAAATAAAACTAGACTCACAGTCTAAATCAGTCAACAACTGACTAACTAATACATGTCTGCCTTGCAGACTCCACGATTCGTGAAATATCAATCACGTCACAAATGGAGGGATATCACTTAGGGTTTTGGTCTGGCGGTCGATAAGCATGTATATGCTACATTTTATACCCACATTTATATTAGCTATGATACAATATTTTAGTTACTAATATTATTTTAGTGCTTTTGTAGAAAGTACAAGTGAATTCGATCATCCAGTGAATAAACAGCAAAATGTGAGACTTAATGGTGTTTGCGATGAAAATGGAAAAATGTGGTTGGCCTGGTACTTCCATGTATCAGCAACCACAATGATGAAATGTGGTTGGCCTGGTATTTCCATGTATCAGCAACCACAATGATCAATTATGCTGGCCTGGTATTTCTATATATCAGCAGCACTTATTATGCTGGCATGGTATTTCCATGTATCAGCAGCCGGGTTGGCCTGGTATTTCCATATATCAGCAAGCACAATTATGAAATGGTATTGGCTTGGTATTTCCATATATCAGCAACCACAATGATGAAATGAGGTTGGCCTGGTATTTCCATATATCAGCAACCACAATGAAAAAAATGAAAAAATGTAGCTGGCCTGGTATTTCCATATATATCAACAACATAAAATTGTTTCATAGGCGAGGCAAAAACGCAACAAAGGAATTGAAATCAAAATGGGGTTGGCACATGCAAACTGAAAATGAGAAGTATTTTATCTTTCTTACTTTATTACAAATATATTCCACCGGGAAAGATAATTTATTTTCCATGTGAATAATTAATTGAGGAATATTTACACGTGAGATTATTTTGGAAATAAAATAATTCTTTCTTCATTTGGGAGATTTTGGAAATAAGGAGAGTTTAGTATTTCATTGGAAGAACGAGGTGGCAATACTATTTGGGGAAAGATACTGATGACGACATCAACTTGTATGCAAGTATTTCATAGAATAATTTATTTTGATACTTTGTTTAATGAAATAAAAGAAAGGGAAGGTGTATAAGAAGGAGGTCGAATAAATGAAAATGGGGGGCACCCGGCCACAGTGCCGCAACAAAGGAAGGGTTTTGAAGTTTTATTTTCGATTCTTCATTTTTCATTATCTAGAGTTTAATTTTAATATGTTTATGGCTTTTGAGAAATCAATTTCTAGCTAGTATTATGTTAGGGTTTAGGTAGAAACCAATAAATTGTGTAAACTCTATATTTATATGCTCAATAATGATTTGAATGACTAGTAGTTTTTCTTCATATAGTTTGGTATTTTATTGTTCATGTGATTTCATTGATTATTTATACTTTTCAATTGATATGGTGTGCTTTGGTTAAATCCCTTGACGTGATATGCTTTAGGATTGATAGGTAATGCTTTAGAATCGTTATCCATGAAGCGAAGAAAATTATAGCGGAGGAAAAATATTTGAAAATGCATGGAATTTATTTTTAACGAATAGTAGAATTTGCATAATTAATTAGTGGAAACCGAAAACCCTAATAACCCACACTCATTTTGTTTATCTTTAAATTATTTATCATTTCATTTTGTTCCGAATTTATAAAAATCCTTAAGACATTATCTTGTTGATTACTTAAGTTTTGGTATTAGTTGGTAGAGTATTTCACACTCCTCGTGGGAACGACCTGTACTTGCCATTGTCTACTAGTTAGACGCTGTGCACTTGCAGTATATTATTGTAGGTTTCCGAGCCTACAAGCGGTCTACGGCACGTGGATTCATCCACAACGAGAAATGTGCCTAAGTCGTGTAAATGGTTGAAGGACTTATCAAAGTAGTGGGTGCATGATCAGTCAAGTCTCTGCACGACATGGAACTGACTTTACCACGATCTACCACTTTCAATATAAATAAGTCTAAATCGAGGACATCAGGATATCATCAATCATCGATTATCATCATTATTCGTCAACAACTCGATATAAACTTATTCACAGAACTCAACTTCAGCAGTTCAGCAATATTGCAGAAACCTTCAACACACCCATAATCCTTGATCATCACTGATCCCACACAACTCTTAGCTTCCCTCCTACAGATCAAACCATCTCCCTCTTTGTGACTGAATTGACTCTGGAATGGCCATTGTCTTGGTTTAGGCCGGAGTCATACAGATTGATTTACCGAATCTAAGCACCCCCTTTGCAGCGGTGCATCTGTGTGAGGATTAACATTTTACCCGACTGAGGAGTCTCGGCAGCACGCTCGACTCTTCACTTTCCCAAAAAACCGGCGGCTCGTTTTTCCCCATCCAAAGATTGGCGACCACAGTGGGAGATTAATCTCTCGGTTGCAATCTCACATTTTCGCAAAATGGTTGATCTTAGGTCAGGTTCAGTTATAAATCCTAACGTGAACATCGCTAGGACTAGCAACAACGGTGGTATTCCAGAAACCATTCCTGCTTCCAACAATGGTGGTGACACTACTCCTCCTCTAACCAACGTGGAAAAGCATCCTCTTTTTGGCCGACATCCCAAAGAAATCAGAGAAAATCCACCCACTATCGCTGATCTCATGAAAGTCCAGGAAGTTCTCGCCAAAAATCAAACTGATATGGCTGCTACTCAGAAGTAATTATGTAACTACCTCAAAAATCTTACTGACAAGATATCAGACAAAACTCAGGAGAAAGGGAAATACAAGGAAACATCTCCAAGCACAGATCCTAAAGTTATTCCAGTCCACGACGATGACGAGGCCCACAAAGCTGCGGAACCCGCTGGTTTCATCGCTCGTGAAGACTTGGAACGTTTTATGGAGAATCGAGGAAGGGTTCATGTGCACCGTCATCAGCCTCCGTACCCTGCAACCACACAAAGGATTCCTCTCCCAAAGGGCTACACTTCTCCAACGTTCACACTCTACACTGGAACGGGGAATGCTCGAGAACACGTTTCCTGGTTCCTGGAAGCATTAGGAGAACATGAACACAACCATGTCGTCCGTTTGAAAGAGTTTTCAAATTCCCTGACGGGTCGAGCGTATACTTGGTACAACAACATTGCACCAGGAACCATAGATAATTGGGGAGAAATGATTAATGCTTTCTACAGAAAGTACTTCTTTGTTTCTGAGCAAATTACTCTTTCTGACTTGGGAAGGATGACTTAGAAAACTGCCGAAAATCCGAATGACTATGTGAAGAGGTTCAGGATTCAAGCTTTAGACTGTCATGATCCAAACATTACTGAACAACAACTGGTGTACTTGTGCATCAATGGTATGATCCCAGTTTACAGGGCTTTGCTGGAGAATCTTCGCTTTCAGACCTTTTCAGAACTTCATGAAGCAGCCAAGCGATCAGCGACTACTGCTCCCGCCTTGTTAGAAAGAACGAAAACTATCAAAGTAGAAGAATCAAAAGACAATCGAAGCAGCAATGCCCGACGTCTGATCAACAAACAGTACAATGTTGAAGCCTCCATGAATGTTGTTGAAGGGAGAAAGAGAAAAGCCGAGGCACAACAACATAAGAATGCTTCTCCAACGTCTCACCCTCCGAAAGCTCCGAGGAAGGACAACCAGACTAGAAATTCACAACCACCAAATCAATAGGATGATCAGGAAGTACCTAACTTCTCTTTTACCATTGAAGAAGTGATCGAACTACTAGAATTCTGGGTCCAAGATGGTGCAATCAAACTACCTCCTGTCAAGAAGGAACCAACTGCGGAACAAATAGAAAACGCACTTTACTGCCATTTTCATAGGTACGTCAGTCATCCAACAAGTAATTGTAGAAATTTGAAACGCATATTCAAAGAGAAGGCCGACTCAGGATAACTGAGGACTGAAGGAGTTCACAGAAATCCTCTCCCAATCAGAACATTCGTACCCTCCGAGCAGACGGTCAAAGAAGCGGTTCAATCCTTAATTGAGCACGTATGCGAGTTGTTGTACTTGTCAAAATCCCAGAGAGATGATATGTTTGCTGCACTTAACCATATTGTGTCTGGAAAGCGGCTAGCAATCCAGCAGACGCTCCCTAAACCTCCAGTAACAGACAAGGAGATGTATGACTGGGGACTTCTCACTATTTTGCATCTCAAGGGAAATGAATTTAAACAAGCATTAGTTGACGTTGGAACTGCTGTTAACATCATCCCTTTGAAAACCCTCAGAGCTGCTGGCATCACTCGACAAGAAGCGACTCATGCTCCTATTTCAGTCAGAGACCACGAAGGAATCTCCAGGTAGGCTTACGGTTACATAATTCTCAACATAAGAAATGATTCGACTTGGACAGAAACTAAATTCCTCATAATTAAGGAGGATCCTGGGTATGACATGATTCTTGGGCGAGCATGGATTCATGATGGAAAATTTGCTGCAGTATCTTCATCTTCAGTTGCGCAGTCCTCCGTCGAAGAAAGCTCTAACTCGGAAGATGATCAACCTTTCAAGCATTTGGGAAAAGTCGAAGCCTTGATGGAACTCACACAAAAACATGGAGAGGGCGTCCACGAATTTGTCAAGAGGTTTCGCACTCAGGCAAGTCTCATTCCCCATAATGCATATGTATTACCAACTTTCAAATATGCTACCCTAGTCTGGGGACTTAATCTCACTCACGACCAAGCTGTCATCAAACGCTATGAGTGGATAGTCTCGCCTCAGCAATACTACACTGAATGGTTGGAGTCTCTTCCAACTAAACACCCCATTGAAAGGTTTATCGTTGAAGACATGGCTCAGTTCGACAAGCGATACCCAGCATACTCTCTCTTGCATGAATGTCCACATGTGCCGCAGAATTGGAAATCTCCACCAATGTGGAATCCACAAGGAATTCCAAACCAGCAGAAGATATTCAAGGCACGGCCAACCAAGCCTAACAAATTTCTTGAAGAAGATTCGGTGCTTAAGGCGACCAGACGCAATCTACATTCTACAAAGGGTTCTAACTGGGAATGATATGATTGCTAAGTCAGTTGCCGGAGGGTACTACAAATTGGCTGACATCAAGGGAAAGACGAGTATACCAGTGATTCATGAGAAATGGCTCAAGATTTTCGATGCATGAAGAATTCAACATTGAATGTTTTATATCTAAGATAAACGCTCAAAACATCTAACGTTTTGCATCTTAGGATTTTCTTTTACCTGTATTTTCGATTCCTCCAAAACGTTTGCAAAACTTGCATTCAGTATTTGAAATTCAGCAATTTATCAAAAGTTCTTTTACTTAAGAAAAATCTCTATCAAAATCCAAAAGAAAATCCTTAATTACTCAAAAACTCAAAACCTAAATAAAATCTCACATCTTAGGAAGTTCAATGTTCATGAGAAGAAAACTAAAGAAAGCCATCAAAGAAAGATTTCTGCTTCTCTGCCTCCTCCAAGACTTTCAAGGCTGCCTTTTCCGCCTCCAGCTTCATGGACAGTTCGCAACTTCGTTCATCTTCTTCAACACAGCATCACTAGTGGGGGAAAGGAGCATCACCCTCTACTGCTTTCCTGATAGCCTCAAGGTTTTGACGAAGCCACTTCAGATTGAAGCCAAGTTCTTCAGCATTCTTAAACTTGTACTCCCAATCAAAGAGTACATCTCAGGTAACAGTATTTATGGCTGTGATCTGGATATCATTTATAACACGCAAGATGGATTCTACTTTCCTCGTCAATAAATAATTGCGTCCTGGATCCCGAGTAACAACGATGTGTCCATACATTTCTCACAGTTTCTCGTACATAGCAACATATCTGATGGGAACACTAAATCCGCCAACAAACTGGTGATATGGGAGTAACTCACCAAATTGAGGAGCAAAATAAATTCTTGCAGTGGGATACTCATGTACTATCATCCGGGTCTCATTCACTGGAGCAGTGTCAACAATCATAGGGACAACTTCAGTAGGAGTAGCTTCTGCCATTCTCGATTCGGGTTCCACCGCCTCAGGCACAACTTGGATTTCCTCCGCCTGTACAACATCAACAACCAGCACTTCATGATCCTGAGGTGAAGGTATGGAAGTCTCATCACTGAAATCTCCAGGATCGCCCAAACCATCACCATTGGATCCATTATTCCCAACTTCGACATTTGGCACCTAATGTGAAGATTACATGGGATTAGAATGATTCAAGCGTGGAAATACAATACAACCATAAAAGTTAATAAAGTAAGTGAACTAACATCATCTAAGTTCCTTATTATGCATCTAAGAAATGCACAAGTAGTGTGAAAGTTATGAAACGCGTTTTCAAGCAAGCTTAGATGAAGAAAGTTTACACTGCCCTGTGTTCAATGACGAACTGGGAGAAATTGGTGAGTAATATAGAGTTGGGATATACACCATTCTCTTTGTATGGAAGTCCTCTACAACATGTCAAAATTTCATAACAATTGAATGAACGAGCGAGGAGATGTGTCCAAAACATTGGACAACATGCAATCTGGAAAAATCCTGAAAGTCTCTTGGAACTTTACTGTTTCGCCTTTTTCAGGCCCTAAACATGCTCAAAAGTCAAAAATCTTCCTTGTTAAAGCTTGGAAATTTCCTTGGATTGAGGATACATATGCATATATCGAAAATCCAACTCCAAACGAGGATTCTACAACATTTTTACTAAAAGGCTGAAGTCTGAAATTTTCTGGTGACGTATTTCAGCAAAATTACTCGTATATTCACATGGGTTTTCATTCATTCACTCACAAATCAGCATTATCATACTTCTATGAAGAAATTACAGGTGAGACACTTACTGGAGGGGTCTCTAAATCATTTGAAGACTCAGTAATGCCAGAATCCTCATTGGCGACTCCACTATCTTCATTCGGTTCGGGATTTCTAGCGCTCTCCATATTATCATGCCTCGAGGAGGGGTGTGCTTCATCAACATGCTGCTAATCTATAATGACTTCCTCCTGGATACATCAACAACGATCATCATTCATTCATCCAAAGGCGTGTTACACTGATTAGCTTGAGGAGGGAATACTTACGTCAACTTCCTCGTCGGTGTTGTATCCCTGAATTATTCGACCAGGAGCAAAACGAAGACCATCAATAACAGATGGAGCAAAATTCTGAAACGAATTAACAATATTCTTTTAAGATCCTGATCACAGGGACGAGAAAGTCACAACAATGAAGAAAAGTATTAACAACTCACCAAAGAAGCGGCAAGAGACTGTATATCGTTCGGGATCATCCTATGAGATGTCTTGCTCCTTCTTTCTCCTCCTTGAGGACTTTCTTTAAGGTTTGGAGAGTTTACATCAACTCGAAATCTCACAGCACGGCCATCCTACCATGGATTCCACAATACAGTTAAGAAGCGTGATTGGCGTACTTTGGCTAAAATCATGAAAAAGGTACTCACCTGTGTTGCATTTGGAGACGTCTTCCTTCTGTCGCCACTGGAAAGATATCTCATCCTGGGTCGATCAGAGATCATGTCATAGGAAGGGAACTCTCTAACTGGGGACTTAACATCCATTGCAAACCCATACACACGCTCAAGTTGCTGACGCCAGAAGTCTATATAACCCGGAGTCACGAAATTAGCACGATCAGAGTATGGGAATAAATACACACTTCCCTCCACATGAGTGCAGTCCAGATTAGTCTTCAAATACTCAATTGATGGTTTTTTCATTCGGTGACCCGGAATACACTGATCAGCACCCATCTGTTGAGCCGCTCTATCAATATTGTATTCTTTTACCCGGAATTCTCCATTCACTACTGATATCAAGAAACCAGGAGTACAACTTAAGACAAAAGATCTCTCTCCTTCACTCAGACCAGCACCAGTATTCAGCATGATATTCTCTTCAGCAGTATTGAAATTGATCAATTGTGAGAAGAGAGAAGGAACCGACACCCAGGGGGGAAAGTTGAACTCAGACTCAATGTCCAAAACGTCAGTAATGCATATTTTATATTGTGGTTTCTTTCTAGACCAGCGCATGATCCTGGCGTTATTTTTCTCAAGGAAGGAGTGACGAGTGTCGACCTTGGGTCCTTGCAAAATGCTACGGAGAATTGGGGCGTAACTCTCGAGATGCTCCCACATCAAGGCTTGGAGGAACATGGTATTGGCATATGTTTCGAATTTCATGAAGCCATCAGAAATACTGGAGTCTATAACTAAAGATTCTAAATTGGCGAACAATGAACCCAAGAATAGACTGCCAATGGGAATTTTCTCACCTTTGGCCATCTTTATGGAAAAGCGAATCACAAACGGCTTCAGCAAGTGTCCACAATCTTCAAAGATATCCCTGGAAATCCACATGCATAAGAAAGAAGCAATTGTTAAAGCGCCATCAACCGGTTCTTCAGGAATTCTATCTCTCGGCCACCAATGTGATAACCATTGAGCATAGCAGGATGTGGGTGACTCATTGAATTCATGCATCTTGGCCTCTAATATGTTAGATATCTCCTTCTCCTCTGACGAAAGCTCTTCAGGGAAATTACCAGTAATTGGAAGGTGCAACAAAGTAACTACATCTTTTAAAGTAATGGTGAATTCTCCCCATCTGCATATAAACGTGTGATTAGGAACACACCAACGGGAGAACAAGGCTACCATACCTGGTATATCATGGTTGATGATTAAATATCCAACAGCTTGAATGGCTCGTGTTACCTGGGCACTATCCAATATGGTCCTAACACGGTTATGACCCATCATGTGTCTTGCCCATCCAGAGAAATGCATCAGGGGCTTTCGTGAAAGCTTGAACTCCACATGAGAAGCCGAAAAGTGTTTTCCTTGCAAACAAAACCGGATTACTGCTTGAGGAGATACCAATTTATGCTGAGTAGTGCTCCTGGGATTTATTAACAACCAAAACGAAGAGCCTAAGGGATGCTTTTCAGGTCTATATTGATACGTAAAGAACTTATCCTCAGCAGTTGGAATGTTCTTAGTCTTGGGACTTCCCTCTTTCTCCTTGGAAATCTCAGAATCATCATTTCTGGAGGAACCATCACCTCTAGAAGAGGCGTCTGTGGAAACATCCTCTCTCGAAGAAGCATCATCTTCAGAAGTGCTACGGGACTGAGCCATTTTCGCAAAGTTTCTGTGACATCCATACACAAATTTCATCAACAGAATTGAAGCAACAAGACAATTATGATGCTCATATCGACGTCTACAAAAATGGTAATCCTCAACTCTTACCTATTTACGATTTCATGAACTTAGTGATAACAGCGTAAAACCCCAAAACTTGCTTGTTATTTCAAACCTGCAAAGCCGAGCAAAAAACTTATCATTTGGGAGTCAACACTGACTTTTCACGAAACCATGAACAATTCACATAAACTTTTCAAGTGAACATCTCATGATTTTATACCACAAAACATATATCATAAAATCATGAAACACAATTGTTCATCTTCAACAGTTACTCAAAATCACTGTTTAATTTTTTATTTTATCAAAAAAAAAAAAAACTCATGTACGCATATAAAAAAAAAACTTTTTACGTGAGTTAACTTTTCTCAATCGAGCATTCACCTATGAAACGAGGTCCTTTCCTATTTTGTAAAGTCCGAATAAAATTTCAAAAGTTCTCAAACAAATTTTCATCATGAACTCCAGGTCTTTTCGAAATTCCTTTAACCCTAAGGATCGTTATTTATTACTTTTTACTAACAAACCTACGTTCCTAAAAGCATTTGCAAAGTTCATGCTTTCAAAAACAAACTTGGATTTTCATGAAACCTAATAAACAAAACTTTTTCTACTGCAACTAGACCATGTCTATTCAAAAATTTATGTATCTCTTCATATTAGGGATTTTTGCTCGTTCCTTCAACTAACGAACAAACGGGCATATACATATGTTTTCTAGAAATCCTTCATAAATTCTACGCATGCATGCAACTAGGGGATTTCTCGTTTTGTGAACAACTCATGAATCATAAAACTAACAGCAAAAAAAAAAATTCGGACGGACTCACCTGCCGGCCGGTGATCGGACCGCAGCGGTGCTGGCGTGAATTTTTCTTCCTCCTCCTTGTTGTGAAGGTGATGAAAAGAGTGAGAGATGGTCGGTCAAATAATAAGAATTATTATTAGGGCTATTCCCTTATATATAGAATTTGTTTCCAAAACCTAATAAAACATGGGTTTCCTTTTTGGGGCTCGGGCCCGTATATCCTAGACCGACCATAACTAAGGTTCTGAACGCCCAAATCAGCAGTGCCTCATCTCTCCACGCTCACGAGATGACACTATATCTTACTATCAGGGTCCTTATCTGTACATTCGCTCGTACATGACATCATTGGGGTAAATCGAGGATTCTGAAACTACCTTTGTAGACTGAGTTCGACCGATGATCTCGTCGACTGAAAGTCACCATTTAATGCTTACTGCGGAACATGATTGTTCCTCACTAAGCAGGGGACTTAATGTAGATGGTGTATTTTCAACAAAGGGAAAAACCGTAAATTCATGAGGCATGTTTTTTACACGGCTTTCAGGCATGCAACGATTCATATTTTACGAAGCCATGATGAATATGTTTTCGAAAAGCCTCCACCAGCTGAGCGTTCGATCCCTGGCATTTTGTCGTGACCTCTATGCAGAATAACGTATTTGGGCGGTTCACCGTAGATTTAGAGATTAATGCCTTCAGGACATCGGTGATACTCACGGTTTCCTGACTGCAGGAGAGAGGCCCATATCCACATAGAAGAATAGTTGGGCAGCGGACGCCTTAAGGACGTCGGTGACACTCGTCGTTCCCTGATTATGTGGAGATATTATGCATAGATTCAGGCGTTTCTCCGTAGATTGAGAGCACTAACGTCTTCAGGTCGTAAACAGTTTCGTGACTCCCTGACTATTCACCATTCAGAATAGATGTGACGCTTTAACTTGCTCATATCTTTTCTGCAATAGATTAATTCTGTTGCGACATTCACCACTGAATTCCTAGAATAATCTACAATTTCTCCTATTCCATGGTCGAATCCACGGCCTGATCCCATGGAATGGCCGAATCCACGGCCTGATCCCATGGAATGGAAATAACAATTGCTTCGATTCTATGATCGAATCCATGGCTTGATCTCATAGAATGGCAATAAAACAACTGTGCTATCTCATTACTTCGATTTCAGATCGAATCCACTGATCTCATGAAATGGTAATAGATAATCTTAGTTACTCCGATTCTATGGTCGAATCCACGATCCCATAGGATGGTAATGCTTGTCTTATTATTCTGAATTCGTAGTCGAATCCACAGCTGATCCTGCGAATTAATAATGAACAACTATTCATTTTTATTACTCAGTTTCATGAATTATTCTCCACTGAATTCATAGATTAGTAATAAATACTCAACAACCGGGCATCTGGACCATCACTGAGTAAGCCCCATAAAAATGGTGCGAGTTACTCGACAATGATGCACGACTGAGAACTCGGATGCACGAACGAGTGTCCAAAAATATGAAATAATGAGGAATCCTTCGAAAAACAGGAGAAAAAATAAATATTAATAAAATAATAATAGGCGCCCAAGGCCGGGACCACCACCCGTCCGGCCGACCGTGCCTCTCCCATTATTTTCCTTATTTTTTGTTATTTCGTGAACCCACGAAAACTCCTTGGTTTTAGCAACTTTCCTTGTTTTTGCAAAAACCGTGAATTCTCCATAACTTCGTGGATTCACAAAATAATATTATAAAATAAGGAGAGGTGTGCGGGACCGGGCAACCTAACCGTCCGTCCATGCCTAAGCCGTGTCCGGTCCCACACCTTACAATCCTTAGCCTTTTATAATTATTATTCCCTAATCTCACGAAACTCCTCGGTTTCAACAAAAACTCGTGGATTCTCCATAACTTCGAGGATTCATGAAAAATAATAAAATAGGGAAAGGTGTGCGGGACCGCGCAACCTAGCCGTCCGGCCATTCCCTAGCCATGGTCGATCCCACACCTTGCAATCCCTAATCTTGCATAATTATTATTTTCCTCAATTCATGAAACTCCTGGGTTTGAGCAAAATTCATGATTTCTCCATATTTTCTCAAATATTGCTCAAATCACGAAAAACCAAAAGCCAACATAGTCAAACGAATGGCTAGCCTCTCACGGAAATTTTAAATATTAAAACACTTTTATTTTAATATTTTCAAAATATTGATGAATTGAGCCTACATGCTCATTCCAACAAAAATCGAGAATTCTCAGTCAAGATGAAACTCTTCTGAAAATTCACGATATTGCTCGAACGCGCATCAGAAAATACTGAAACCCTCAGTATGGAAACACGGACACCACGACAACACGTGCACGCCTTCATGACCGACCAGGGTCATTCCTAGGGCTTGCACAAGGCCAGTCCCACACGTTTTCATAATTCTGACCTGATTTGCTCAATTGCTCATACTGGGCCCGAACTCTCTCCAACCAACTGGGGGATTCTCCAAATGACCAACACCTGTTCTCGTGACCACCAAGATCCGGTCCCATGCTCTCTTGGTAGGTACTCATCTTTCATACCTAGGTTTTATCACCTAATGATGAATCCAGCAATATTTCAATAAATGATGAAACTTGCATTTAATCATCGTTCTTTCACCAACTCTCAAACTGATAACCCTGGTGCGTGCTCACTCGAGAACTGGGCACCCATGGACGCTCATCATCCCATGTGGTCGTTCCCTCCTCACTCATGACCAATTTTCAGCAATTCACTAATTGATGAAGGATTGATAAAATTGGGGTTTCGAACAAACGCTCCACGAATCCCCATTCTGAGCAAGTTCAAACACAAAATAATGTTGATTCAGCAATAAACATCCAAATTAATAGTATTCGGTAATTCACCAATATTTTTGATTAATATTTTATTGGGTCACGGCATTAGTAAATAATTCGTCGAATTGAGAAATATTTGCTCAGTTGCTCGAATATTGATCCAACCATCAATGCTCAGTAATTCATCAGTAGTTTGTCGAATTGAGCAACACTTGCTCAATTGCACGTCAAATTATCGATATTCAATATTTTGTTGAATTGAGCAACACTTGCTCAATTTCACGCCAAAATTATCAAATTCGTCGAATTGAGCAATACTTGCTCAATTGCTCGACAAACTCTCAATATTCAGTAATTCGTCGAGTTGAGCAATACTTGCTCAGTCACTCTAGTCAATAATTCATTGACATCTCAGAGAACTACATGTTCAATCCATGAATCACTGAGTATTCGCCACTTATGCTCGATTCAACAAAACTAGACTCACAGTCTAAATCAGTCAACAAATAACTAACTAATACACGTCTGCCTTGCAGACTCCACGATTCGTGAAATATCAATCACGTCACAAATGGAGGGATATCAATTAGGATTTTGGTCTGGCGGTCTACGGCATGTGGATTCATCCACAACGAGAAATGTGCGTAAGTCGTGTAAACGGTTGAAGGAGTTATCAAAGTAGTGGGTGCACGATCATTCAAGTCTCTGCACGACATGGAACCGACTTTACCACGATCTCCCACTTTCCCACTCTTTCACTCAAGAAACCGTCACACTTACATGGATCAGTGGTACATTATTCTTGCAATATAAATAAGTCTAAACCGAGGACATCAGGATATCATCAATCATCGATTATCATCATTATCCGTCAACAACTCGATATAAACTTATTCACATAACTCAACTTCAGCAGTTCAGCAATATTGCAGAAACCTTAAACATACCCACAATCCTTGATCATCACTGATCCCATACAACTCTCAGCTTCCCTCATACAGATCAACCCATCTCCCTCTTTGCTACCGAATTGACTCGGGAACGGCCATTGTCTTGGTTTAGGACGGAGTCATACAGATTGATTTCCCGAATCTAAGTACCCCTTTTGCAGCGGTGCATCTGTGTGAGGATTAACATTTTTCCCGGCTGAGGAGTCTCGACAGCACGCTCGACTCTTCACTTTCCCAAAAAAGCGGCATCTCGTTTTTCCCCATCCACACTTGTGCTTGAATGCTTTATATTATTGCTTTATATTATTGCTATATATTTTTATGAGATGTTTGATTTCGGTTTTCTAACCTTGATATTCGATCTCATAATGTTGTGAACCCTTATGGTTTAGGTGACTTTTTGGTTCAGCAGGATTAAGTTCTAGCCCATGTTGGTAGGCTTTATCAAAGGATCATGAGGGGTTCTGATAGAAACAATATATGAAAAAGTAATAATATATTGAATCGTTTGGTTTAGCATAAAAGCATATGTGTTTCGAGGTTTTCAACTTTTGCTTGCAATAGTGAAAACCCGGTTTTCAACCTTTCTCTGGTAAAGGTTTGTTGTTGTTATTCTTTTGTTTTGCAAAAGGATGACAACATAAAGATATTTCGTCTCTGGAAGAAGATGCAAACATATTGGAGAAGTGGATGCGAAATTTGAGGTAACGAGTTTGTTAGTTAATAGTTTTCCTGTTTAAGAAAAGCCTTATTTTATTGCGTATATTTATTGCTTTTTCTTAACAATATTTTGATACAATTGATGTTTTATTCCATTATTTGTGTATGGATGTGTGTGATTCAATTGGTTCCGGTTAAGAAAAACTATTGTTATCTTGCTTTATTGTTTGGTATCAATTGTTTAGGCTTACAAAATTTCGGTGCAATTGGGGTGCTTTAATGTCTATGTTGTTTCAATTGCTTCCGGTTGAGGTGAATAATTATGCAAGTTGATTTATTTGGTTTGTATGAGTTGTTTATGGATTTACGAAAGAAAAGGTTTACAGGATGAATTGTTTAGTCCAATTCGATTCCGAATAAGAGAAACTAAGTTAATTCTGATCTTAGTTAGACTTATCAAAGAGGAGGTTTCGGTTATTCATGTCTAATAGAACGCCTTAAAAAGAAATGCTAGTTAACTAACCTAGTACTTGTCTTGTTTAAAATTTAAAGGTCTAAGTTATATGGATCATTAGAACCTGATGAAAAAAATAGAGTTATCTTTATTTTGGTCTTATCGAACAAACGATTGTATTTGTACAATCAGTTTAGCAAAGGAACTAAGGTGCTTAGTTGATTTTTGGTTTGCTAAACTATTAGGGAAAATTTCTTCGGGCAATTGTTTCCTTGGTAACATATCAAAACAAATTACTTTGTAGTTTCGGTTTTGATATTGGTTATCAAAAATGGTGTGTGGAACCCTCGTGCTTAACTCTATATGCTGCAAGTCTATTTTGAGATTTGTAAGATCCTTTCGATTTGTCCTTTATTTTTTCGTTTCTTTGTCATTTTGTGACAAAAAGGGGGAGAAATATATGGAATAAACAAGTGATACTGGTATTGCTTTATATTGATTAGTATCACTAAGGGAAAGGACATTGGAGCTTAAACGTTTATCTAATGAAAGAATGAGAGCATAGACTAAGTGGAGTAACATATCAGATACTTGTAGTTATGTGGACTACAAAGGGAATAACAAAGACGTGCGGATTGATAAAATCTACCTATCTTACCTTTAGAGGGAGTATTAGCTTTGTTATTATAATGTCAACAGCGGAATTTAAGGATTGAATGTATACAGGTTATTGTGTTGTTGAATCCGGGAATCAAGCGTATGTGAATGAAATATTGTAATTTGTTTATCCATATGATGTACGAGTTTTGTCAGTAAAATTGAAAAAGGGGGTGTTAGAGCATTGCTCGATTGAACCACCAGGCGTTGGTATGTCAAGTTTGGTTGTCATATTTTAGTGAATCAAAACTCATGTTAAGAGTCGATTGAACTAGAGTCAACTTCGTATAGGTTAGCTTGAAAGTATTAGGATATGAGACATTGCAAGTATTACGAATACTTGAAGATGTGAAGAAGCAAGGAGATACAACGACAACAATCATCCTTCCACTTGAGGTTAGTGATATTTTACTAGAATTGTTTCATTCCCTAACATATCTTTCAAGTCGTGCATATTGAAAACATAACTGTGAAGCATATTTGAACTCTAGATAGACATAGTATTAAGAAATACAATACAAGGTTTATTGCTTAACCATTAAACTTTGTAGATAAGACATCGCTATAATCATTTGAATGCTATTGTGATTATGTATAGTTATGAGGTGAGGATTTCATCCTAGGGAAAAATGTTTACATGTGTTCTAAGGAAGTAAGTTCACAAACTTGTTTGTGAACCGAAAAGGAAATTGCCCGGTGTTATTGGTTTTGTTATTCATTGCATATCCTATGAACAACTAATATGTGTGATTGAGTATAACCGCTCACAACTTGTTTGTGTTCTTGGTAGAACTATTCACAAAGGCCTGACATATGTATTGGTATGACTTTTATTAGTGAAATCGATCTTAAGTAATCACCTGAGATGGTATGATCGGGTTTGTGTTATGTCTGACCAAATTTGGGAAATGGGAACCGATCCTAGTTAGAGGTGCAATACATCACAAAGGGGAACCGATCCTTGTATGAGGTGCAGCAAGGTTTATAGCAGAAAGGGGAACCGATCATATGGAAATGTGCAACACGTTTTTAGGCTTAGGGGAACTGATCCTATGGACATGTGCAACAAATATAAGTTAGATACCGTATACATGTGGGGAACCGATCCTAGTACCTAGTCAACCGAATTTTGGAAAGATAGTGTGACTATGCACAATACTCACATGGAGGTAGAACCGAAACTTGTTTTGGTAGAACCGTTAAACCCATGATTGTGATTGAATGTTTGTTTGATCAATCACATAGTTCTTGAAAGTCAGATGAACCAATTCTAAACTTGTTTGGAAGTGTGGCAAATCGGTTTCAAGGTTGTAAGTGTGAAAGAGAACTTACAAAGTAAGGATGTCGACATACTTTGAACACGTGTTGTGAATGTTTATTTCTTTAATTGTTCAAAGTTATTCCTTAATAGCTAAAGGAAGAAAATCCCAGAATCAAAACATAAGTAAGTTAAGAATATTTTAATTAAGGTTATTAATTTCATTTTGTAGGGAAATATAAGAATTAGTAATGTGCATTTACTAATTAGATTTTCCGAGAGATTTCGATCATTATTTTTGGAAAGAGCATTTCTAGGAATTATGGAAGCCGAATTTGTGCTTTAATGAATATCTTGAGAATATTTTCGGTTTTGGAAATTCCTTGGTGTCCAAACTTCCTTGTCTATACATACTTGAAGTTTGCCTTTCTAGCAAACTAATCATCCGTAACAACAGACTTCCTCTTTTGTTGTTGTTACTGGTGTAGCCGCCTATTCGGAGAAGAGAGTAACCTGATTTGGCGAAATCTCTTACGGCCGCTCAGTTTAAAGTTTTCTTTGGGATTGAGAAGCTCTAGCGTGTACCATTGGTGGGAAACTAGATAATTGCGGTTTATCTTTTGTTTTCGATTGATTTGATTGACTAATGGTGGTTGAAATCTGATTGCACCTAGTTTGTTTATGCTTGAGGATCTTCTCTTATGATATAAGATTCACTCAAACTAGTTCAGATTTTCGACATGGATCTTTAGATTGTTATTAGTTATAAAGACGATCTTGTGATAATCCATTGTTAATAGACTCCGTTCTATGCGTGATTGATCACAAGAGATTCAAGTTATTGTGTGCAGGTTTTTACTGAAGATTTAAGAAGATTTGAAGACAAAGAAGATATTGTAGATCTGACTTGGGTTTATAATCTTTGGTGTGCACAATACTTGTTTTGGTAAAAGAGGATCCAATAAATAATCGGGTTATCCTTGTGGTAGATTGGATTCATTAATTGAGTAGATCGGCATCAACACAATTCTTTGGATTAAGAGTGTTGTTGGCTTAATCTTAAACGATTACTTCGGTAATTGAACATAAGATAGATCTAAGGACCTGACGAAGGAGTTTATGTTAAGATAAACGGAAGAGCCTTTGTCCGACTCATATCACTTGGTTGAATAGAGTTGATACCAAACAGATTTGTTGTTCCTTTACTGTTTGAAATACGAACCAAAGGAATTGTTCCAAGTACGAGACTTATTTAAAAGTTGGAGGTGTGGGAATACAGACAGAACTAGGTGAACTATAGGTTTATTTGCTTGGTCTCAACTATACGAAGTTAGGTGTAATTTTTTGTAGCGGCTTAATCCTGAGAGTTTTCAATTCTGGACAAGGTCCCGAGATTTTTCTGCATTTTCAGTTTCCTCGTTAACAAAATCTTGTTGTGTCATTTACTTTATATTTCCGCATTATAATTGTTTTATTATAATTAAAGTAAATTACACAAACGTTAATTCCTATTTACTTGATAAGAAATACGATTGTGTTTGTTTAAGTCCAAACCTTCGTATCAAGTAAACATACTTTGTAGTTGCATTGTCTCAATCTCGTATCCATAGATGATCACACGAAGTGTAAACCGATTAGTTGTATCTTCTCGACTCAGTCCATAGAAAATCACTTTCGGAGAACGGACTTATAGGTTGGAAAAGTTTTAGCTTGTGGTATATGTGGGTACCCTCTCCTTTTCAATTGGTATCAGAGCTGGAAAACACGAAAAGATCTAACAATCTGTGTTTGGTGCGATCCAACCTATAAGAATTGAATCTAATGTCTGATTCAGTTAACGTTATGCAAGAGTATGAATACTAAAAAGTTGAAGATGTTACTACTTCGTTGACTCATGATCTAGGAGTTACGAAAACATCTATGTCTATCTCTGATGAAAGAGAAGATGCTGATAAAGAGTTGATAAAACTCCTAAAGCCTATATAATCTCTGTCTTCTAAAGTACTCATTTTAAAGACAGAGTCAAATATTCTTAATCAGGAGATCAGAGAAAAAGACATTCAACTGAATTGTCTAGCCAAAGAGAAAATGTATCTCACTATCAAACTAGAAGCTCTTGGTAAATCTCTTACAGATAAAGAGACACGTCCTATGATTCTGACTAATGATGTTGTTGTGATTTCTTCTGATGAGGAAACTAAAAGTCCGTGCTCAACTTTTACAGATTGTGATAAAACCGGTTTAATCACATCTGAAACAGATCAAGATGATGGTAGTTTGCATAACTACATCAAGTTAGAAGAGGATGAGAAACCAGCTTCTAGATCTACTGATGATCAAACGAAATCTTGTCCAAAGGAAACTTTGAACCGATTCTATGGTGATTGTAAGGAATACAATTTACAGTCACTTGACAGGAAACTTATACTTCTTCAACATACGGTGGTAAAAATTTTGAAGGAAGTTTCTTGTCATAAAAAACTGAAAGATCATTCCTCAGTAGAAACACAAATTATACCACATCCCGATAAGATCAACTCAAAGGATTCAGAGGAAAGAGTTTATAATCGCTTCTGGAAAAAGGTTCCTCCGCACTCATATCGGAACAGATCTGGTTTTGATAAGGAACGACTTCAGAAGGAAGGTAAAGAGAGAATCTCTGCCAATAGAAACAATCAGGAATTTTCGGTAGTTGTTTCAGATGATCACACTAATGTGAATAATAAGGAAGTCTTTAGAATGAGAAAATCTTAGAAAAAAAAGATCATCGTCTTGGGAGAAAATATTTTGGGCAAAAATTCCCGAAGAGAAACATGAACTATGTTTCTGATGTTCACTGTAAGCTGGAAAAAGCTTACTCCGATGCAACTTAGTTGTATCAAAATTGTGCATTCTCATCCTTTTTCGTGCTCACAAACTTGGATGGGAAAGGCACAATAAAACGGGAGCACATTTGTTTTGTGTAGATTTTTTATCAAAAAAAAAAAAGAATCTATGACACTATATGGATAGCTGCGAATCCATGGTTGTCTGAAAAAATGTTCATGTTTAACATGATTCTCCAAAAAGAAGTTTTATTTAGAATTTTCGAATTTTAATAAACCTTATAACTTGAGAAATTCGGACTAAGGAAATGAAATATATTCTTTTTTATTTTTCGGTTTTCCATAGGTCTTTTGGTCCGAAAGTTGTCTCTTTTAAAAGAGAAACTTTCTCTTGTCTGTATTCAGAAACCCTGATCAATCCTTTATATTTATTTATTCATAACCGAGCATGCCTCCAATAACTCGCAGTGTCTCAAAGGCTAATAAGGAGGAAGCTCAAAAGGTTACGGATTGTCAAGAAATCAATATAGAGAGAAAGAAGAAAGACATTATGTCTGATTATGACTCTGATAGTTCAGTTGGATCACAATATGAGTCATGTATGTTGGCTTACAACCTACAAGATCCAACCAAAACCAAGTGGATCCGTTATGATAGTATGATTGACTACATCCGGGATTTTGAGGAACTAAGGACCAATCTCATCATAACGGTTCGAAATCAATATTGGCTCAAAGAAAAGATTGAGGAAAAAAAAAATGATATAGCTGATATGAAGATTCAAGTTGAAAGACTTGAGAAACAAGAAGTGGTTGCGGACAAGTCTCTTGAGACATGCTTTAAGAGTTTGAACACTGAAGAGACCTCAGTGAACAACGAGAGCACCACTAGAGATTAAGTTATTTACTGTATTACTTAATCTAGAATAATAGACATCAATTTTTGATTTCTTTCATTGATTATATTGGTCTATTATGAATAAAACTATTATTAATAAAATTATTTGATTGGTAATTTTTCTTGTGATAGTTTTTGGTTTACATAGCCTGTGCTTGAATGCTTTTATCTTATTGCTATGTATGTTTATGGGATGTTTGATTTCGGTTTTATTACCTTAATATTCGATCTCATATATTGTGAACCCTTGTGGTTTGGGTGACTTTTTGATTTAACAGGATTAAGTTCTAGCCCATTTTGGTAGGCTTTATCAAATAATCATGAGGGGTTCTGTTAGAAACAATATGTGAAAAAGTCACAATATGTTGAATCGGTTTTGGTTTAGCATAAAAGCATATGTGTTTCGACGGTTTTCAACTTTTGCTTGCAATTGTTAAAACCGATTTTCAACCTTTCTCTGGTAAAGTTCGGTTGTTGTTATTCTTTTGTTTTTGCATAAGGATGACAACATGATGATATTTCGATACCAATTCTCCCTGGACGAAGATGCAAACATATTGGAGAAGTGGATGCGAAATTTGAGGTAACAATCTTGTTAGTTAATTGTTTTCCTGTTTAAGAAAAGCCTGAGTTTATATCATATATATTTATTACTTTTTCTTAACAAAATTTCGGTACAATTGATGTTTATTCCATGATATGGGTGCGGATGTGTGTGATTCAATTGGTTCCGGTTAAGAAAAACTATTGTTATCTTGCTTTATTGTGTAGTATCAATTGTTTAGGATTACAAAATTTCGGTACAATTGATGTTGTGTGTGATTCAATTGGTTCTGATTAAGAAAAACTATTGTTATCTTGCGTTTGTAAGGTATTAATTGTTTAGACTTAAAAAATTTCGGTGCAATTGCGGTGCTTTTAATGTATATGTTGTTTCAATTGCTTCCGGTTGAGGTGAATAATTATGCAAGTTGATTTATGTTAGTTTGTATGAATTATTTATGGCTTAATGAAATAAAAGGTGTACGGGATGAGTTGTTTAGCCCATTTCGATTCTGGATAAGAGAAACTAAGTTAATTATGATCTTAGTTAGACTTATCAAAGTGAGGTTTCGGTTATTCAAGTCTAATCGAATGCCTTAACAAGAAATGCTAGTTAACTAACCTAGTACTTGTCTTGTTTAAAATTGAAAGGTCTAATTTTATGGATAATGAGAACCTGATGAGAAAAATAGAGTTATCTTTATTTTGGTCTTATCGAATTAAGCGGTTGTTTTTGAATAATCGGTTTAGCAAAGGGATTAAGGTGCTTAGTTGATTTGTGTTTTGCTAAACTAAAGTGGAAAAATTGTTTCGGACAATTTTTTCCTTGGTAACATATCAAAATAAAACTACTTGTAGTTTCAGTTTTGATATTGGTTATCAAAACATGACGTGTGGAACCCTCGTGCCTAACTCTACAGGTTGCAAGTCTATTGAGATTTGTAAGATTGTTTTTGTGTTGTCCTTTATTTTTTCGTTTCTTTGTCATTTCTGTAACAAAAAGAAGGAGAAATATATGGAGTAAACAGATGATACTGGCATTGATTTTATATTGATTGGTATCGCTAAGGAAAAGAACAGTGGTGCTTGAACGTTTATCTAAGGAAAGAGTGAAAGCATGGACTAAGGGGGAGTAACATGTCATATGAATTGGTATAACAAAGATGTGCGGATTGAATATCTACCTATCTTCCTTAGGGGGAGTATTAGCTTTGTTATTATAATGTCAACAGCGGCATTTTCAAGGATTGAATGTAAATAGTTTTATTGTGCTGTTGGATTCGGGAACCAAGCGTATGTGTAATGAATTCTTGTAATTTGTTTATCCATATGATGTAAGAGTTTTGTCACTAAAATTGACAAAGGAGGAGATTTTTAGAGCATTGCTCGGTTGAACCCACCAAGCGTTGGTGTGTCAAGTTTGGTTGTCATATTTTAGTGAATCAAAACTCATGTTAAGAGTCACTTGATTATGAACTAGAGTCAACTTCGTAATAGGTTAGCTTGAAAGTATTAGGATATGAGACATTACAAATATTGCGAAGACTTGAAGATGTGAAGAAGCAAGGAGCTACAACGACAACAATCATCCTTCCACTTGAGGTTAGTTATATTTGACTAGAATTGTTTCATTCCCTAACGTATCTTTCAAGTCGTGCATATTGAAAACAAAACTGTGAAGCATATTTGAACTCTAGATAGACATAGTATTAAGGAATACAATACGAAGTTTATTGCTTAACCATTAAACTTTGTAGATAAGACATCGCTATAATCATTTGAATGCTATTTTGATTATGTATGGTTATGAGGTGAGGATTTCATCCTAGGGAAAAATGTTTACATGTGTTCTAAGGAAGTAAGTTCATAAACTTGTTTGTGAACCGAAAAGGAAATTGCCCGGTGTTATTGGTTTTGTTATTCATTGCATATCCTATGAACAACCAATATGTGTGATTGAGTATAACCGCTCACAAATTGTTTGTGTTCTTGTTAGAACTATTCACAAAGGCCTGACTTATGTATTGGTATGACTTTTATTAGTGAAACCGATCTTAAGTAATCACCTGAGATAGTATGATCGGGTTTGTGTTATGTCTGACCAAATTTGGGAAAGGGGAACCGATCCTAGTAAGAGGTGCATTACATCACAAAGGGGAACCAATCCTTGTATGAGGTGCAGCAAGGTTTATAACAGAAATGGGAACCGATCCTATGGACATGTGCAACACGTTTTTAGGATTAACGGAACTGATCCTATGGACATGTGCAACACATATAAGTTAGATACCATATATATGTGGGGAACCGATCCCAGTACCTAGTCAACCGAATTTTGGAAAGCTAGTGTGACTATGCACAGTACTCACATGGAGGTAGAACTGAAACTTGTTTTGGTAGAACCGTTAAACCCATGATTGTGATTGAATGTTTGTTTGATCAATCACATAGTTCTTGAAAGTCAGATGAACCAATTCTAAACTTGTTTGGAAGTGTGGCAAATCGGTTTCAAGGTTGTAAGTGTGAAAGAGAACTTACAAAGTAAGGATGTCGACATACTTTGAACACGTGCTGTGAATGTTTATTTCTTTAATTGTTCAAAGTTATTCCTTAATAGCTAAAGGAAGAAAATCCCAGGATCGAAACATAAGTAAGTTAAGAATCTTTTAATTAAAGTTATTAATTTCATTTTGTAGGGAAATATAAGAATTAGTATTGTGCATTTACTAATTAGATTTTCCGAGAGATTTCGATCATTATTTTTGGACAGAGCATTTCCAGGAATTATGGAAACCGAATTTATGTTTTATTGAATATCTTGAGAATATTTTCGGTTTTGAAAATTCCTTGGTGTCCAAACTTCCTTGTCTATAAATACTTGAAGTTTGCCTTTCTAGAAAACTAATTCTTCGTAACAACAAACTTCCTCTTTTGTTGTTGTTACTGGTGTAGCCGCCTATTCGGAGAGGATAGTAACCTAATTAGGAGAAATCTCTTACGGCCGCTCAGTTTAAAGTCTTCTTTGGGATTAAGAAGCTCTAGCGTTTGGGAAACTAGATAATTGCGGTTTATGTTTTGTTTTCGATTGATTTAATTGACTAACGGTGGTTGAAATCTGATTGCATCTAGTTTGTTTATGCTTGAGGATCTTCTCTTCTGATATAAGATTCAATCAAACTAGTTCAGAGTTTCGACATGGATCTTTAGACTGTTGTTAGTTCTAAAGACGATCTTGTGATAATCCATTGTTAACAGTCTCCGTTCTGTGCGTGATTGATCACAAGAGATTCAAGTGATTGTGTGCAGGTTTTTACTGAAGATTTAAGAAGATTGAAGACAAAGAAGATATAAGATCTGACTTGGGTTTATAATATTTGGTGTGCACAATACTTGTTTTAGGAAAAGAGGATCCAATTAATAATCGATTTATCCTTGTGGTAGATTGGATTGATTAATTGAGTAGATTTGCATCAACACAATTCTTCGGATTAAGAGTGTTGTTGGATTAATCTTAAACGATTACTTCGGTAATTGAACATAAGATATATCTAAGGACCTGACGAAGGAGTTTATGTTAAGATAAACGGAAGAGCCTTTGTCCGACTCATATCACTTGGTTGAATAGAGTTGATGCCAAACAGATTTGTTGTTCCTTTACTGTTTGGAATACGAACCAAAGGAATTGTTCCAAGTACGAGACTTATTTATAAGTTGGAGGTGTGGGAATACAGATAGAACTAGGTGAACTATAGGTTTAGTTGCTTGGTATCAACTATACGAAGTTAGGTGTAATTTTGTGTGGAGGCTTAATCCTGAGAGTATTCAATTCGGGACAAAGTACCGGGGTTTTTCTGCATTTGCGGTTTCCTCGTTAAAACAATCTTGTTGTGTCATTTACTTTATATTTCCGCATTATAATTGTTTTATTATAACTAAAGTAAATTACACAAACATTTATTTCTTTTTACTTGATAAGCAATCCTATTGTGTTTGGTTAAGTCCTAACCTTTGTATCAATAAACATACTTCGTTGTTGCATTGTCTCGATCTCGTATCCATAGACAATCACACGAAGTATGAATCGATTAGTTGTATTATCTCGACTCAGTCCATAGACAATCACTTTCGGAGAAAATACTTATAGGTAGGAAAAGTTTTATCTTGTGGTATATTTGGGTACCCTCGCTTTTTCAGGGGGATATTGTTAGAGCATAGCTCGGTTGAACCCACCAAGCGTTGGTATGTCAAGTTTTGTTGTCATATTTTAATGAGCCAAAAAGTCATTTAAGAGTCGCTTGATTATGTACTAGAGTCAACTTCATAGGTTATCTTGAAAGTATTAGGATATGAGACATTACAAGTATTGCGAAGACTTGAAGAAGTGAAGAAGTAAGGAGCTACAACGACAACATCATACTTCCACTTGAGGTTAGTGATATTTGACTTGAACTATTTCATCCCATAACGTATCTTTCAAGTCGTGCATATTGAAAACAAAATTGCAAAGCATGAATGATTATACTCTAGTTAGACATAGTATTAAGGAATACGATACGAGGTTTATTGCTTAACCATTAAACTTTGTAGATAAGACATCGACATAATCGTTTGAATGCTATTGTGATTATGTATGGGTATAAGGTGAAGATTTCATCCTAGGAAACAATGTTTTACATTTGCTTTAAGGAAGTAAATTCATGAACTTTTTTGTGAATCGAAAGAGAAATCGCCATGTATTATTGGTATTGTTATTCATTGCACATATTTTGAACTATCAATATGTGTGATTAGTATACACGCTCATGAATTTTTTATGTTCTTGGTAAAACTATTCACAAAGTCCTGACTTTTGTATTGGTATGACTTTTACTAGTGAAACCGATCTTAAGTAATCACCTGAGATGGTATGATCGATTTTGTATTATTGGTATGACCGACTCTGGGTAAAGGGGAACCGATCCTAATAAGAGGTGCAACTTATCACAAAGGGGAATCGATCCTTGTATGAGGTGCGGCAAGTTTTTAGCAGAAAGGGGAACCAATCCTATGGACATGTGCAACACGTTTTTAGGCAAAGGGGAACGGATCCTATGGACATGTGCAGCAAGTACAAGTTAGATACCATATATATGTGGGGGAACCGATCCTAGTACCTAGTCAACCTAATTTTGGAAAGCTAGTGTGACTATGCACAGTACTCACATAGAGGTAGAACAGAAACTTGTTTTGGTAGAACCGAAAAACCCATGATTTGTGATTGAGTGTTCTTGATCAATCACATAGTTCTTGAAAGTCAGATGAACCAAACCAATTATAAACTTGTTTGGAAGTGTGGCAAATCGGTTTCAAGATTATAAGTATGAACGAGGACTTACAAAGTAAGGATGTCGACATACTTTGAACATGTGCAGTAACGCTTATCTTTAATTGTTCAAAGTTATTCCTTAATAGCTAAAGGAAGAAAATCCTGGATCAAACAAAATAAATTGTGAATATTTTATTTATGGTTTTTAATTTTCTTTTTGGAAAATGAAAATTAGTAATGTGCATTTCCTAGTTGGATATTTTCCAAGAGATTTTCGGTCATTATTTGGACAAAGCATTTCCATGAATTATGGAAACCGAATCTGAAATATATTGCAAATCTTGAGAAAAATATTTTCGGTTTGGAAATTCCTTGGTGTCCAAACTTCCTTGGTCTACAAATATGAAAGTTTGCATTTCGAGCAAACTAATCCTCGTACAGCAAGAACTATCTCAGTTGTGCTGCTACTGGTGAAGCCGCCTATTCGGAGAGGAAAGTAACCTAATTAGGAGAAATCTCTTACGGCCTCTCAGTTTAAAGTCTTCTTTGGGATTGAGAAGCTCTATTAGTACCGTTGGTGGGAAACTAAATAATTGCAATTTATCTTTTGTTTTCGATTGATTTGATTGACTAACGTGGTTGAACTTTGATTTTACCTAGTTTGTTTATGCTTGAGAATCTTCTCTTCTGATATAAGATTTACTCAAACTAGATCGAAGTTTCGACGGGGATATTTAGACTGTTCGTAGATCTAAAGACGTCTTGTGATAATCCATTGTTAACATACTCCGTTCTGTGCGTGATTAATCACAAGAGATTCAAGTTGATTGTGTGCAGGTATTTATTGAAGATCTAAGAAGATTTGAAGACAAAGTAGACTTTGAAGATTTATGTTTGGGATTCATAATCTTTGGTGTGCACAATACTTGTTTCGATAAAAGAGAATCCAACTATAATCGGTTTATCCTTGTGGTATATTAGATTGATAAGTTTTGTAGATCGATATCAATACAATTCTTTGTGATCAAAAGTATTGATTGCAAAATCTTAACAATTACTTAGGTATTTTATAATAAGATAGATCTAAGAACCTGAAGAAGGAGTTTATTGAGATAAACAGAAGATCCTTTGTCGAACTCACATCACTTGGTTGAAAATAGTTGATACCAAACAGATTTGTTGCTCCTTTACTGTTTGGAATACGAACCAAAGGAATTGTTCCAAGTACGTGACTTATTACAGGTCGGAGGCGTGGCAATACAGACGAAACTAGGTGAACTATAGGTTTAGTTGCTTCGTCTCAACTATACGAAGTTGGTTTGATTTTGTATAGCGGCTTAATCCTGAGAGAATTCAATTCTGGACAAGGTCCCGGGGTTTTTCTGCATTTGCAGTTTCCTCGTTAACAAAATCTTGTTGTGTCATTTACTTTTATTTTTCGCAATTATAATTGTTATTATTATAATTTAAAGTAAATCACACAAACGTTAATTCCTATTTACTTGATAAGTAATCCTATTGTGTTTGGTTAAGTCCGAACCTTTTATCAAGTAAACATACTTCGTTGTTGTATTATCTCGATCTCGTATCCAGAGACGATCACACGAAGTGTGAACCGATTTGTTGTATTGTCTCGACTCAGTCCATAGACAATCACTTTCGGAGAAAGAACTTATAGGTGGAAAAGTTTTAGATTGAGGTATATTTGGGTACCCTCGTCTTTTCAGTAACCTTTTGTAGATTTGTCAGTCGATCAGGTGCCTTTGGCAATCCCGTGACCTTTTGTAGATTTCTCAGCTGACCGGGCGCCTTTGGCATACCCGTAGCCTTTTGTAGATCTGTCAGTCAATCAGGCGCCTTTGATTCTCATGACCTTTTGTAGATTTGTCAGTCGATCAGGCGCCTTTGGTATTCCTGTGACCTTTTTTGGATTCATCAGCCGACCGGGCACCTTTGGCATACCCGTAGCCTTTTGTAGATTCATCAGTCAATCAGGCGTCTTTGGCATTCCTGTGACTTTTTGTAGATTTGTCAGCCGATCAGGCGCCTTTGGCATTCTTGTGACCTTTTATAGATTCGTCAGCCAACCGGGCGCCTTTGACATACATGTAGATTTTTGTAGATTTGTCAGTCAATCAGGCGCCTTTGGCATTCCTGTGACCTTTTTTATCACATTGCGTACGAATTCCAAAAAAGAGAATTTATTCTTACCTTAAAAAGGGGAAGATTGTTTACAAATTTGTGGTTTATCCTTCATACTCTCTACTCCTCCTCGTTTGCTTTAGTAACGAGGAAAGGGGTCACGCTCAATCGCTTTCCTAGATTCCTCGAGCTATCCAAATGTGCCATTTCGTTCGAATATGCTCCTTATGGTGAAACATTCTTCTGTTGGATGTCCTAACCTCCGATGATAGTGACAGTACTCGGTCGCGTTTTTGTCCATTTTGTTGACGTCTACCACCGTCGGGGGAAGATGGATTTTCTTTCCCATAACCCACTGGTTTAGAAGTTTGATTGCGCGTTCCCTGCTGCAGGGCAGGGGTGGTTGTGGGTTTGAGTCTCACCTAGTCCATCCGTTTCTTCCCCGGTTCCCGTTGACAGTTTGGAATTGGTGTCTCTTCTCCCTGTTAGTGTTGGGTATTACGTTGAGTCGTGCCTCAGAAACGATACTGACTATGTGGCGCCAAGCAGGGTCTATGGGCATCTCTTCTACACAATCGGCGATTCTCTCAGCTGCCTCTTCTAGCTCAACGGAGGAATGGAATCTGAAATTGATCAAGCTCCCCTTGAAAGTTGGGATCATTCCTCGCACACAAATTTCGACGAGGGATCCCTCATTGATGTCTTCGTGACAGTCTAGTGCCAAGCGCCAGAACCGTAAGATGTACTTTCCTATTTCTTCTTCCATCCGCTATCCGCTCTTGCTCAATTCTATTGCTGTGATTTTCCTCTTGGATGAATAGAATTTCCCGAGAAATAATGTAGACATGGTTGGCCAGGAATCCACACTTTCTGATTTTAAGTTATCATACCAGGTGAATGTTGTGCCTGTGAGCGATTTGGGGAATTCCTTCAGGCATAATTTTTCGTCGGAGGCTCTATCATTCATTGATGATAGGAATCGGCTGAGATTCTCTCGCACATTCCCCTGTCCATCATATGTCTTGAATTTTGGAGAAATGTAGTCTCCGGGGTATTGGTATTCTTGGATGTTCGCCGGGTATTGACTACTTACATGGCATTGGTTGTCTTGTTTTCCTACATTATAATTCTGCTCCAAGTATTTTGCCATTTCCTCTTGTGACATCGTTGTTACCTTGTCGCTTTTATGCTCTTCGCCTTTTTTTGTTTCTTTGGGAGTGTTTTGTCCTGTTATTACTGCTTGTGACATCCAATCTTCCAGCTCCTGCCTTCTTCGTGAGCGTTCGTCTAGTTCCTTCTGCATGTATTGCAGGGCTGGTGACATGGGTTTTGGTAGTTGGGTCACTCGTGCGTTCTTCCCTTGCATTTCTACTACCTCTCTGTTTTGGGTTCCATGTCCCGCCAATTGTTTGATAACGTCCTGTGCCAGCGTTTCTTCTTCGCTGTCGTCGTCCTCCATTGTCACATTATCGAGGTTGATAGGTTGCTCGGTCGTTTGGTTTCATATCGATCCTGAGTTAGTGCCTTCCATATGTGTCATGGTGAGTTAGGCACGAGCCTACGGGTGTGGTCGCCAAATGTTAAAGGGAGATTTTTAGTTTTTGGTTCTACCCATCCTATTCTCACCAAATGACCTCACTTTTCTAAGAATGGTAAGAGAGAGAATTTTCCTTCCATTTTATTTTGTCCTTCCTTATATAGACTTTCCCAAAAGTCCCTCCTTTTATGATATCATGACACATGTCCTAAATTTTTTTAATTACTTCTATGTCATTCCTTAATATAACCTCTTCCTTATCACTTAATCCCCTCTTTATCCCTCCTATCTTATGGGTATTTTCTCATTGCACTTGGGCTTAGTCCCTAAGTCCTAGGTTTATCTCCCCTCTTAAGGGCACCCTATGCCCGTTAAGGGATATTATTTTTCAGGTATCAACAACTATCATCAAGATTAGTTGTTTCAACTAGAAGTGATAAACTAGAATATTCTTCTTCGTTTAAATCATAATGATCAGTAATTTCATTAAGAGTTGCATCAAGACCCTTGTTGCCAGTGTATTTCCTTTGATTTAGACACTCATTAGCAAAGTGATAGAAAACTCTACACTTGAATCACTATTGGATATCCTCATCATCACTTTCTTCATCCTCCCTTTTAGAGGAAACATAATCATGTGCTTTGGCTAATGATGATGGATTCTCTTGAGAACCGTTTATTCCTATTCTTGAGAAGATCTCTAAACTGTTTTGTAATGAGAGAAACTTAATTTTCAAGATCTTCATATAAAAATTCATGAACAAGATCTTTCTCGGAGTTGGCAACACTATTACTTTTCTCAAGTACATCAGTGTTTTTAAGTACTTTGAATGCTATATTTTTATCAGCTTTAGCTTGTTGTTCATGGTCAAAGATCTTTAACTTTCCAACCAGGGTGCTTCTGGAAAATGTGGTAAGACTGTTTCCTTCAGTGATGGCATGTTTCTTAGAATCGTAACAAGCTGGCAAGGATCTCAGAATTTCATCACAATATCCCGTTCAGGAATAGTCTTTCCTAATGTATGACAAGTATTCACTATTTTCGACGATTTGCGATTAAATCCTCAAACGAATCCTAATCATCCATATGAAGGTTTTCCCAAACTCGAGTTAGGTTCTGAAGTCGTGCTTTATTTTCTGAGGAATTCCCTTCAAATACCGTTTCTAAGATATCCCAAGCATCTTTCGATCTAGTGCACATAAATACATGAAGTTGAAGATCTGAGCTTATGGCGTGGATAATAGAATTCGATCCAATGATTCCAAGAATCGTGAAATGTGTTCTCAAGCATTGCATGTTCTATCATAAAGCGTGAACGTTGGAGAAGCGTAACCTTTGGAAGATGAACTTTTTGCACATCAGAAGGATATGGAGGCTGGTGACGATGGACTTGGGATGTCTTACCCTTCCCATGATCCTCCAAAAAGCGTTCTAATTCTTCACGAGTGATGAATCTTGGTTGATCCTTCACCGATGAATTATCTTCAGTATCGCAAACTTCATCATCTCCTAGAACATGGATTGAGGTGATTTCAGGATCAGCGTCCAAGGGAATTTCCTTAGATTTTTCTTTATCCTGCCGATGTTGGTCAAACAACAATTGCTATGTCAAGGTCTTCAGATAAGAAATAAGTTCCTTTTGTGTTGCAGCCATATATCCTTGGATTGTGGCAAGGGTTTCTCGCGTTTGTATGAGATCATCTATGGTATACGGATTATTCCTCACCTATTCAAGATTCCGGCCAAAAGGAGAATTGTTACTTGTACCGGTATTAGTTTCGTCATGGACACCGGTATTGTTGGTTTGAGGTGTAATATCAGTAGTGTTGTTATTAGAAACAGGAAGAGTGACTATGTTTGAGCATTGCTCGGTTGAACCCACCAAACGTTGGTATGTCAAGTTTGGTTGTCATATTTTAGTATCAAAACTCAACTAGAGTCGCCTGATTATATGTACTAGAGTCAACTTTGTTTAGGTAAGACTAGAAAGTCTAGCAATGTTGAGAAATTGAAGACCTTAAGATCATAAAGACGTATCGACTGCAATGAATACATCATCCTCCCACTTGAGGTTAGTGATACTGACTTGACTTGCTTCCATTCCTATCATTTCTTTCAGGTCGTTTAAGATTGAAAACATAACATGCGAGGTTATATTTAATATTCTAGTATTAGACTTTGCATTTTATTATGATCGAAGTTTCAAGGAAGAATATTTGATTACGATGTAACTCGTTACTTGATTGTGTATTGGATATAGGTGTGACTTATCCTAGGAAAATATGTTTAATTACATATGTTTAAAGGAAGTACATATACGAAACTTTTTCCGTAATCGAAAAGAAATCAATAGGCACTTTGGATGACCAATTGGAACCTAGGTAATAACTTTGGTAGAATCGATCTTGACTTATGTTGAGAGTTATATATGGTAGAACCAATCCTACCTAGTTTGGGATACCCGATAGATACGATCTTAACTTATGTTGAGAGTCTTGGTAGGACCGATGGTAGAACCGATTTTAACTTATGTTGAGAGTCTTGGTAGAACTGATCCTTACCTATGTTAGTAATCATGGTACAACTGATCCTAACTATTGTTGGGGGTCATGGTAGAACTGATCCCTACCTATATTTGGAGACTTGGTAGGACCAACCTTAACCTATGTTAGGAGTCATGGTAGGACCAGTCTCAAGAGCAAAACCGATCTTATACATTCACATATTACTTTACGGTTTTGTTGTGATTTTGGAATTAGGGTTGATAAATAGGAAAGTTCTAGATGCCGACATAATTTGGACATGAATATATTTCTTATCTTTTATCGTTCAAAGATATTCCTTGATACTCAAGGTGATCCCAAAACGAAATATTGAGAATCTTTTAATTTAGATTTTCGATTATATGTTTTTGATTTTCTAGCAATCAAAAAATATCTCTTAGAAAGTTATATTAGTTATGCGAAAAACTAATATTAGATATTTTCTAACGAGAGATTTTGGAATTATAGGTTGGATATTAGTTAGAAATAAGAAAAACCGAAATTAGGTACTTATTGCATATCTTGAGAATATTTTCTGGTTTTGGAATTTCCTTGTTGTCCAAACAACCATGGCCTATAAATAGTTGAGTTTGTATTTTTTGAAAATTATCCTAAGAGCCAGGAAAACTTCATTCGTGTTGTTTTCGGTGGAGCCGTCTATCCGGAAAAGGAAGTGCCATAAATAAGCGAAATCTTTTACGATCGCTCGTTTAAATACTTCTGTGGAATCAAGAAGCTCTACGAGTACCGTTGGTTGGAACTAGATAATTGCATTCTTATTTTAGTTTTAGATTATTGATTTGATTGACTAACAGTTGTTGAAACTTTGATTGCACCTAATTTGATTATTCTTGAGAGCCTTCTCTTCTGACATTAGGTCACTCAAACTAGATCTAAGTATTGAAGAAATCTTCAGAACTGTTTTTAGATCAGAAGACAGCTTGTTATCATCCATTGTTAACAGACTCCTTTCTGTGTGTGGTCGATCATAAGTGGATTCAAGTTGTGTTGTGCAAGTATAATATAAGGCAATTGAAGATTTAAAGAACAAGAAGATTTGTCTTATTGGTTTTCGTATCTCGTGATTTGTGCACATATCTTGATCAGATTGGATCCAACTAGATCTTTTTTATCTTTTATAGACTTGTGATTATGTATTTGAATAGATCGTCATACCTTTATATTTCTCTTTTGAGCTATTTAGATTGATTGCGAATCTAGCTCTAATTACCTCCGTAATAAGGATCTTGATTGATCTAAACCAAACAAAGGGTTTACTTGTTAAACGGAAGAGCCTTTGTCGTACTCAACATATATTTATCTTAAAGATTGAATAGAGCGGTTACCAAATAGCTTTGTTCTTTTACTGTTAGGAAGACGATCAAAAGGAGTTGAGTACTTAAAACTTTACATCGTAAAGCAACTCAAGATAGTGATTTCTGTCTTGGGATTCACGTGCGTGACCAAACGGTTGTAAACGCAGGAATACTGAGGGAATTAAGTAACTAGGGGTAGATTACTTGGTCTCAACTATACGAAGTTGGATTTGTACTTTGTATAGCGGCTTAATTCCGAGAGTATTCAAAACTGGACTAGGTCCCGATATTTTTCTGCATTTGCGGTTTCCTCCTTAACAAAATATTATTGTGTCATTTTTACTTCTGCATTATAATTGTTGTGTTATAATTAAGTAAATAACACTTGTACGTTAAATCCTAATCACTTGATATTGATCATGTAAATCAATTGGACCGTAATTATTATCAAGTGGATATCTTGAAGTTGTATTGTCTAAACTTTATCTATAGACGATCACTTAATATATCTGACTTATAGGTTGAAATGAAAAGATTGTGGTGTACTTGGGTACCCTCGTCATTTCAATTGGTATCAAAGCAGGAAAACACGAAAAGATCTAACAATATGTGTTTAGCATGATCCAACCTATAAGATTTGAATCTAAAATGGTTTTGATAGAACCTGAGGATGATTCAGCAAATGTAACATAAGATTTTTGAATTAACACTTGATGATGGCATCCTATTCGAATCAATATCAGAAAAGGTTCATAAAATCATCTTGAGAGACTCTATTAGACAAGTACATCTTGTTAATGATGTAGAAACTGTGTATAACTGGGAATCACGCCTAGAAAAATAGTTGGATGACATTTCTGAGGATGCTGACTCAGGTATTGATTGAGATGTGGATAAGGATATTTCAGAATCCTCTAATATATTGGATCCCTTGACAAAGAGAAAACTGAAAACTTCTGACCTCGTTGTTCTCATAGCCCTTTTTTGTCGACAGAACAAGAAGTTGAGAAAAAATTTCCAAGGATATTATAGTGGTTTTCACATCACTGAATCTCTTCTTAAAGATTGTACAATAAATTTAAGAAATTAGAATGTGAAAATATTTGAAGAGATCTCTTTTTGTCGGAAAACAAACTTCTTGTTAGAGCATCGCTCGGTTGAACCCACCAAGCGTTGGTATGTCAAGTTTGGTTGTCATATTTTAGTGAATCAAAACTCAATTAAAGAGTCGCTTGATTATGTACTAGAGACAACTTCGTATAGGTTAGGCTAGAAAGATTAGGATAATGGGACATACAAGTATTACTCGAAGACTTGAAGAATGTGAAGAAGTAACAAGCTACATCGACGACATCATCCTTCCTCTTGAGGTTAGTAATATTTTGACTTGAACTGTTTCATTCCCAACGTATCTTTCAATTCATGTTATATTGAAAACATAACTGCGAAGCTGTGAATGATTATACTCTAGTAGACATAGTATTAAAGAATTACAATAGGAATTATAACACTTATCTTTTGAACTTCGTATATAAGACATCGACATAATCGTATGAATGCTATTATGATTATGTGTATGGGTATGGATGAAGATTTCGTCCCAGGAAACAATGTTTACATTCGTTTAAAGGAAGTACATTCATGAAATTGTTTTCTGAATCGAAAGGGAAATCGCTAGGCTTATTGGTATTGTTATTCATTGCATATCTTTGGATTACCAATATGTGTGATTTAGTAGAACCGATCATAACTTGTTATGTATCTTGGTAAAACTAGTCACAATTCCTGACTTATGTATTGGTATGACTTTTATTAGTATAACCGATCCTAAGTAATCACCTAAGATGGTATGATCGATATTTGTAATTGGTGTGACCAATCCTAGTAATTGGTGTAACCGATCCTAGTAATTGGTGTGACCAATCACAAAAGAATGTGTAATCGATCCTTGTAATTGGTGTAACCGGTTCTGGTAATTGGTGTAACCGATCCTGGTAACTGGTGTGACCGATCACAAGTAATACCATGAGAATATGGTAAACGGTCCTGGTAATTGACATGACCAATTTGGTAACTGATGTAACCGGTCCCAGTAACCATATTAAGGTAGAACTGATCCTTGTGTTTGGTATAACCGTAAACTCATGATTAGTGTGTTGATTTTATCAATCACATAGTTCTTGGAAATCAGATGAACCAGTTCTAAACTTGTTTGAAAGTGTGGTATAATCGGTTCCAAGATTGTAAATATGAAAGAGGATTTACAAAGAAATAAGATGTCGACATACTTTGAACATGTTCAGTAACTCTTATCTTTTATTGTTCAAAGATATTCCTTAATAACTCAAGGACATCCCGAACCGAAATAAGTTGAGAATCTTTTAATTAAGGTTGTTAATTTTATATGCTTTTAATTACTAGCAATTAAAATTCATATCTCTGGAAAATAAAAATTGGTAATGTGCATTTACTAATTGGAGATTTTCTAGTAGAATTTCGGTTAATATTGGACAGAGCATTTGTAGGAATTATGAAAACCGAATTTGGAAATATATTGCATATCTTGAGAATATTTTCGGTTTTGGAAATTCCTTGGTCTATAAATACCCAAGTTTGCATTTCGAGCAAACTATCCTAAGAGCCAGCAAAGCTACCTTGTTGTGTTGTTACTGGTGGAGCCATCTATTCGGAGAGGAAAGTACCCTAATTAGGCGAAATATCTTACGATCGCTCGTTTAAAGACTTCTGTGGGATCAAGAAGCTCTACGAGTACCGTTGGTGGGAAACTAGATAATTGCAGTATTATTAGTTTTAGATTTGATTTGATTGACTAACGGTTGTTGAACTTTGATTGTACCTAGTTTGTTTATTCTTGAGAATCTTCTCTTCTGATATAAGATTCGCTCAAACTAGATTGAAGTATCGACGTGATATTTAGAACTGTTTGTAGATCTAGAAGTCTTATGATAATTCATTGTTAACAGACTCCGTTCTATACGTGATTTATCACAAGAGATTCAAGTTGTGGTGTGCATGTGTTTATTGAAGATTTAAGAAGATTTGAAGACGAAGAAGATTTCTGACTTGGGTTCATAATTTTTGTTGTTCCCAAAACTTGATCGGCTGGGATCCAACTATAATCGGTTTATCTTTAATAGATTTGATTGATTAGTTGCGTAGATCGGCATTAGTATTTAGCATCTTGATAATATCCTACTATTGATTGCATAATCTAAACTCTGCTACTTTGGTAGTAGTTGGATAGATTGATCTAAACCCGACAAAGGAGTTTGTTGGATTAAACAGAAGAGCCTTTGTCTAACTCATATCACTGAGATTGAATAGAGTAATTATTCCAGTGTGTGCACTTGGGGATACTGAAGAAACTAGGTGAACTATAGGTTTAGTTGCTTGGTCTCAACTATACAAAGTTAGGTTGATTTTGTATAGCGGCTTAATTATGAGAGTATTCAATTCTGGACTAGGTCCCGGGGTTTTTCTGCATTTGCGGTTTCTTCGTTAACAAAATCTTGATGTATCATTTACTTTTGTTTTCCACAATTATAATTGTTCTATTTATAATTTAAAGTAAATTAGACAAAAGTTAACTCCGTATTACTTGATAGTGATCCTATAGAGTTTGGTTAAGTCTGAACTTACTATCAAGTAATCACACTTTGATTGTTGTATTGTCTCGATCTCGACTTAGTCGATAGACAATCACTTTCGGTAAGAGGACTTATAGGTGGAAAAGTTTAAGATTGTGGTATATTTGGGTACCCTCATATTTTCACCTGCCGAATCTAAAGCAAGGATTAACTCTCAACAAAAGAGTTTTGAAGAGAAAGAAGGTGCATATCTCTCGAGAAAAACGCTTTGAGTCCAATGTAACTGGTGCTCTTGATAAAATCTATAAGTTGTAAGAAGAAAATTTGAACTTAAAAAAGCGCAATGATATCTCAAATAATTTAACCTAAATGCTAGAATCAAGTGATACACGAGGATTGAATTATAAGGTAATATACACTTCAAATACTAGCAAAGAGGTGAAATTTGTCTATGACAGCCCGGATTTTCGGACTTCCAGCGGACACGGATTCGACCTTGTGGGTCGGGTCCGATCCATCTAGCGAGTCCAATTTTCCAGGCCGCCACTCGTGTAGGACCAGATTTTTCGTTCCAAAAGATTTTAATAAAATACAAAACTCAACTCAAATGAAATTTATAGAATGAAATATAATATTACTTTTGGAATTAAGAAACTGTAAAATAATTATTACAAAATCAAAGTTCATTAAAAAAAAACAACAATCTGGTTTAATTCAAAATGCGCAAACCTCAATCCCCATGATAAATAATAATTTCTTGTACGGCTAGTGTTTCTTCATTCTCTGTGGAAAATGGAGGAAAAGGGGTGAGCAAACCACATCCCAGTAGGAAGTTTCAAAAAATAATAAAGTACATCGAAAAACAAACAAATGCTGTAGATACAATAATAAAATCCATGCAAAAAATCCACAATAATATTTACGCCAATCTCAACCACAAATACTTAACATTTCTTACTCAAAATCTTCAACCTCAAATTCTAGATCATTAATCTAGTTGCCATAGTTATTCCAGTAAACAAACCACAACTATTCACGAACAATCTTATTTTTCTTTCTTCAAATGATTCTTACTATAGTTGTCAGAGTTATTCCGGTAAACAAACCAATACTATTCCCCGAACAGTCTTCCCAGGGTAGCCGCCACCAGTGGTGGGATGCCATAAAGGCCTGACATTTCAGCAGCAGAGAGATTGTATATTCATTATTCATTTCTAAACATTAGACCCGCGTACAAGCACCAAAAAAATTTTAATAACTAATAATCTAATTCAATAAATTCACATTCACAAATCAAAACTCAATTAATATGCATTAATATAATTTCCTTAATAAATAGAGAAAAACATTACTACCTAGATCAATTGTTAAAATAAAAATCTAGAATAATCTAATAATAATGGTTAATAATCAATATACAAAATTTAATAAATAAATCAATTTATATGAAGAAAACAACTTAATAAATTTAAAACAACCATCACGATTATTATCATAAAAATGAAAAAGAAATCAATATAATTATAAAGCTAAAATAGGTTTTGATTTTTGTATTAGGTATAAACCCCCTACCTCAAATAGCCTTCCAAAAATCTTCATGCAAGTAGAACACCTTTTTCCAAAAATAACAAATCATATGTCTTATTTTGAAGGTACTGAAAGTGATGGGCAAAAAAGGTTTGATTTTCTTATTTTATTTGAAAAGAAAAATGAGAGAGAGAAAGAAAAAGAAAAAGAGAGAAAAATGAAAATGATGGACAACTTTTGTTTTCTTTTGTTTTATGGAAGAGATAAAGAGAAGAAGTGGAAGGAGAAAGAGATGAAAATGATGGCTAGAATTTTTGGGTTTCTGTGCTAGGAGACAAAAGAGAAGAAGAGAAAAGTTGGAGAAGAAGAAAAGGACGCCTCTTTTTTTTCTTTCACACGGTTTTGTTAAATAAACCCTAGCTAATTATTATTTTCCACTCAAATTTAGATAAGGGACACACTATTATATAAACACACTCCTGTAGATGGGGAAAAACGATTTGCTGGTTTTTACGGGATTGAGGAGACGACCGTGCGGAGAAGACTCCTTGAATCGAGCGAAATGTTTAACCTCACACAGATGCACTGCAAGAAGGGAGTGCTTTAAGTTCGAGAGATCAATCTATAGGACTCCAGCCTAAACCAATACAATGGACGTTCCAGAGTCAATTCGGTCACAAGAGAGGATGGCCTGATTTGTAGGAGGGAAGCTGAGAAATGTGTGAGATCAATGGTGATCGAGATTGTAGGTGTGTTATGTATTCTACGTAAGAAAGTTCTGAATGATTGAATTTTACTCAGTTGAGAGTGATTTCTCAGACGATGAGTTCGTGTAGACGAAAGATTGTCTGTGTGAACTTGTCGATAAATTCTTTGTTTTAGACGAATGTTCGAGTATTCGAATCTTGTCCTTTCAATCAGGATTCAGAGACATCTTATAATGCCGGAGTTGAAAACACCATGATCCCATGAAGTGTGACAGTTGCTGGAATCATAGAGTGGGGAAGTGGGAAATCATGTCAAAACCAGTTGCTCATCGTGCGGAGACTTGGTTAATTTTCCACCCACTACTTTGCTGACTCTTCCAACTAATTGCACGACTTGCTCACATTCTCATCGTGTGTATGAACACACGTGCCATAGACCGCCAGACCAAAAACCTAGTTAATATCCCCCCATGTGACACGATTGATGTCTCGTGATTGTGGAGTTAGTTGCTGACTTTATGGGACGATGAGTCCTTGTATTTGCTGAGTTGAACATAATTTGCAATGTTGTGAGACTCGTGAATTAAATGTCTGCTGAGACGAGGTATTATTATGTTGATAACCTAAGACGAGCAAGTGTTGCTGAATTGTTGAATATTGATAGTTGAACCAATATTCTTTAATCTGAGCAAATATTGCTGGTTTGACCAAATATTGCTCGTTTGATGAATTGTTGATAGCAAGACCAAATAAAATATTAATTTAAGATACTTACTACTGGGTCGAGTATAATAAATAAAAGTGTTGATCATGGGATCAACATAAAACTATCAGTATTTAAATCTGATCAGAATCACGTTTTTGCAGAGCTCTGGCTTCAAAACCCTAATTTTAATTAAATTGATGATTTATTGAAAATCAACCGCACAGAGCGAAGGGACCGGCTACCTGGTATGATAAGTACACCATGTAACGCCCAAATGCTCAAATGATCAAAATACCAAAGTCTCTTGGGGACCAGTTGGTGAAAGAATGATTAAATGCTGCTTTAATCATTTATTGAACTAATGCTCGTGTGAGCGTCAGATAATAAAACCTAGTCATGAAAAGATGAGGGACTGACCAAGAGGTCATGAGACCGGATCTTGGTGGTCGTGGGACCAATTGATGGTCGTTTGAGCAAACCCTCAATTGTTTGAAAAGAGTTTGAACCTAATATGAGCAATTGAGAAAATTAGGTTAAAATCATTAAAACGTGTGGGACCGCCTGTTTGCAAGCCTTAGGGACACCCTTGGTCGGTCAAGGGGATGTTCCCGTGTCACCATAGTGTCCGTGTCTTAGTCCTGAGAGTTTCAATATTTTCCGATGCGCGTTTGAGCAACATTTTGAGAAAATATCCAGAATCCAGGGTTTTGCTGAAACTAGGAAAAATACATGAGATGATGAAAAATAATAAATAAAACAGGGAATTCCAAGGCGTGGGACCGGCAACGGATAGGGCATGGCCGGCTGACAAGCACGGTCCCGCACATTTTCCCCAGTTTTATGTAATTTTATGTATTTTCTCTGAATTGGGGGAAATTCCATGAAACTAGAGAGTTTTATGAAATTAGGGAACTTCCATGAGATGAGAGAAATAAAATAATAATAAAATAGGGAATGATGGAGTGCGGGACCGGCAATGGCCAAGGGCGTGGCCGCCTGGCCAACGGGCACGGTCCCAGGGCACTCTTCCCAATTTTATGTAGTTTTCATGATTTTAGGGAATTTTCATAAAATCAAAGAGATTTTCTGAAACCAAGGTATTTTGTTGAAATTAGGGAGTTTTCATGGAATGAGGAAAACAAAACAAGTAATAATAGTAAAATAAGCGACGTGTTGGACCGGCTAGGGATGACCGGCCGGCTAGAGCCTGGTCCCACGGTTTCCCTAATTTTACAATAATTTTCATGGGTTTAGGGAAAATTCATGAAATCAGGGAATTTTCATGGGATGAGGGAAATAATAAAATAATAAGGAACCGTGAGTTATGGGACCGTCCACGGCTAGGGCATGGCCGGCCGACTAGTGGGCTTGGTCCCGCGACACCTTTCCTAATTTTATTATTTCTTTGACATAAGGAAATATCATGAGATTAGGTAATTTCCTTGAAACGAAGGAGATTTGCTAAAATGAAAGGATTTTCATGAGATCAGAGAAAAATAATAAAATATGTTAAAATATAAAATTGGGCGCGGGACTGGTCACGGCATGACTGGACGGTTGGTGAGCCCCTGGCGCCTTTGTAAATATTTTATTATTATTTTTTTTCTTCCTATTTTGCATAGGTTCATCATTCCTTCGTGTTCTGAAATGCTCGTTCGCGCATTCAGATGTTGGTCTGTGCATTATTGCTAAACACACTTGCACCATTTTAGTCAGGGCTTATTCGATGCTCAGATGCCTGTACGTTAAATATATATTACTAACCCATGGAATTCTGCTGGGAAAATCATAAATTGAAGTAACGAAACATTCGAAGAATCGTAGAATATAGTTGAATATTCATCTTCGATTAGAGATAATTAATCGAGGGATCTATACTAGCAGGGTTTCCTATCTAGGATCATTAATTATATGAGAGTTGAACAATATGAACTTGATGGAGTGTCATATTTCTCCTGTATATAGATAGAGAAAACCTGGTTGCATCCTGAAGATGTTGTTGCTCTATACTAGCAGGCATGTGTCTAGGAGCCATCCAATCCTTCGATTCTATACAGAAATAATTACTGAAATTGCTCAGTATTCATGAGATGTGCCGTGGACTCAGCTGGGAGACTAAACATCTACATATACTCTGAGAGACAGCCTTCTCAGTCAGAGGTTTTATGGCATGAGCTTTCACGCTTTATTGAGAGACATGAGTCTCAATACTCATCCGATTTCCTGATCCGGAGTATGTATAATTATGGTTTTACGATTTTTCCCTTATCGAAAATCCACCATCTACAACCCCACTATCAAATACATGCACCCCAAGCACATTATATATAATAGTGACACCAAATTTACCAAAGATATATATATATATATATACACACACCACACAATACACATATTCACCACAACTAAAAATCATCTTTATAATTTTATATTATTTTGGCAACCATAAGTATTTTTAAAGATAATTTATTTTTTATATAAATTAGATTTTAGATCAAAAACCAAACAAAATAATACGGACATCATTTTTGTTTTATTTTAGGCGTGAAAATCATATAAAAAAAATACGGGGTTTTACATTGTCAAAGCTACAAATTCTTCTCAACCAGAGGCTTCCACTGATTTCAAAGATGCTCATATTTCTTGTAAAGAAGTAAAGACTGTCATCCTAAGATTCATATTAAACCAGACTCTTCAAGTGCAGCTATCAAAGAAATCATGTCAACTAATGTCAAGAAAGCAAGGTAATTGAACAAAGATGGAAAAACAAAACTGGTCAAGCTCCAATGCAAGAGGTTCCACAAAAAGGTAACATTAAAACTCACATTCCTTATATTAATAAGCATTGTTTTATTTGTGGAAGTAAATGATACTTGCAAAGGGGATGCAAGGTTCGTAAGATGCAAGATGCATTTTCTTTTGTATCAAACGAATTGCTAAGATTGCTCCCCTAAAGAACTCGGATCATTATTGTCCAAAGTTTAGGAAAAGTAATTATTATAATGGTAGTTCAAGTTTTGATTATACTCAACAAGGTCATCTCATAAAAGACCTGATTATAGAAAGAGTGATGACTTTGTAAATGCGAAGACAAGATCTGATGTTCCAAATTGGAGAAATTTTTTTCCGCAAAGTATCCAAAAGGTAAATGGTTCTAATGGTATGAATGAGTCCCGAAGTCCTCCATAGACAATGATGGACCAAAAGTTAGTCACAAGAATGACATTCAACTGATAAATGTTGGTAACAATGTTTATAAGAATCTTCTTGAAAGACTAAAGAAAGGCATCATGTTGTCTAATATTTCTTGTACGAATGAACGTTGTAATAATGACACTCTTCATCACAAGTCAAAGAAGAAAAATAATAGATGGAACAAGAGTAAGCAAACCAAGCAAGTGGTAAAGAATGATTCTGTCTTAGTCACCTATGACCAACAGGACAAGGCTCACCTCAATACAACCCAATTGTGTTGTAATGTGCATGTCACCTTTGTGCTCAATATTGTAAAAGGTGGGGAAGCACACGAAACTAAGCACATGACCTCTCAGTTATTATATGACTATTTAACATCTTCAAAGATTCTTTACTCATACCTTCTCTATCCATAATTGAGCATTTGATAGAAATGGTAATTTTCAGTTTATGGTGTTGATATTTACAGGTCGTATATGAGCATCTCTTGTTAATTTGTACAGTTAGAACGAGCCAAGAATAACTCAGTTCGGACATCGTATGCAAAAGTCATGCCTAAAAGAGTTTTGTGGGTGAATTCATGTTAGGATCCGTCCCTACCTAGCCTAAGGACCATGTTAGGATCGTTTCCTACCTAATCTAAGGATCATGTTAGGATCAGTTCCTACCTAGTCCATACGAAGGAGTGTAAAACTGTTTTGCCCATAACTTCTTCGTCCAAACTCAGGATAACCTTATTCTTTTTTCTTAGGTTTTGTAATTTCATTTCCTACAAGATTGAGGTAATTGTAATACTTTATTTTCTGTTGAATATTTATGGTATATTGCATTTGAGTTTATGAGATAAACCATTGTGTTTTAGTCTCTCATATACTGACTCACTTCCTTATAGTTAGTGACTTTTGAGTGCAACTTATCTTTGAATCATATCTTCGTGATTGCTATATCAAAATCATAAGAAAGTTGTGATAGTGTAACTCATATGTGAGTCACATATACTAATGTTTTTTTATGTTCTATGAACTGAATATTTGCTATACATATGAGTGCTTTTGATGTATGTGATAAACGTTGATTTTCATTAGATTTAAGTTTCAATCTCATATTATGTATATATCTTATGATCCGTGTGACATTTTGATTTAGCAGGATTACCTTCTAGCCTTTTTAGGTAGGCTTTATCAAAGGATCATGAAGAGATACTGATTAAAACTCATGTAAGAAAGTCACAATGATGCTTTTATCAATTTATGTTTACAAAAGTTACACATTTTGCATAACATATAAGTTTCGGTTTAAGATTTTACTATTGGCACGTATTAGCTAGAAACCAGTTCAAACCTTTCTCTGGTAAAGGTTATTTTTGTTGTTATTCTTTTGTTTTGCAGGGGAATAACAACTGACAGGGGGAGAGTTCGTATTGTACTGGTGTTTATTAATAAATCTTTGTGGGGAGAGTGGTTGTGGAAATCGAGGGAATAATTATGCGTATAATCTTTCCTGATATGAAAACTAATTTAATTCTGATCTTAGATTGTCATGTCGAAGAGTAAGATACGATTTGTGTATTAGATAATCGTTTTTCAGTTAAGAAAAGATGATTTGATTTCCTATACTTTGCTTTTACTTAACGAAATACGGTGCAATTATTATATTTCCATTTTGTTATATGGATTATTGTGTTTCAATTGTTTATGTTTAAGAAAAACTTTTTCAATTCTGAATTTTGTTTCTGCTTAACGAAAAAGGGATCATTTTTTTTGGTCTCTTTGATTCCTGATAAGTAAAATAGAGTTAATTATGATCTTAGTTTAGACTTGTCGAAATTTAGGATTCGATTATTCAAGTCTAGTAGATTCCTTGATGAGAAAAACAAGTTAACCAACCTAGTTTTTGTCATGTCTAAAATAAGTTACAATTGTTTTAAGAATAATTGGAATCTGATAAGAGAAATTGAGTTAATTCTGATCTCTTTTGAGTCTTATCGAATAAAGTAATTATATACACATAATCGGTTCGGTTTGTAACTAAGTTATCTTAGTTGACTAGTCGGACTAAGGAAAAATTTCTTCAGGAAATTGTTTCCTTGGTGACATATGATGGATTTCAAATAGTGATTGTAGTTGTAGTGGTAACAGGTTCTTTTCAGACTTGTGAAGGTAACAAAATTTCTAGATTTAAATAAAATTTAGGAAAATAGCAAACTGACGTAAAATTTTATGGAGAAATAGGGGTTAAGATTCCACCAATCAACAATACTTATGTGATCTAATATTTTTTTACTATGCAATTTAAATAATTGGGTTGATTCTAAATATTGCCAAGAGCAGATTTTCCAAAATATCAAATGTTAATCACAAGTATAATGCATCAAGAGTCTAAAACTAAGCATGCATTATCAAGGGAAAACACAGTTGATTAATAAAAACCATTTAAATCATTTTTATCAATGCAATTAATCATATAAAAATATTGCATAAATTAATAAAATAGAGATTACCACATAATTATTGTGAGAGTGGCTTCCTCTGTCACCCCTGGGATTGGGTTTAGCTCCCCATCTCAAAAACACACTCACAAGATGTATTCATGGCTAAATAAGTGTTTTTATTGATGAAAATAATTGATAATTGAAGTTTGTAACGCTGTTATACTGTTGCAGCGTCACTGTTACAAAGGGGTAGTGCTGAAAATAATCGATACAACAGGAGTGTTGTATAACAACGACACAGAGAGTTCGCTGTTTGCACTGTTGAAGAACGACACTTCGGTACTGCTGTAATGAAGAACACGGGATACTGCTGTTTAAGACTGTTAAAGAACGACTGACTCTGAGAGTCTGTTCTTCGTGTTCTTCAGGCGTGTTAATGGCAGCAGCAGCAGCAGGTAACTTCTCTGCAACTCCTCCTGCGCCTCTCTGCTCGACTCCAAACCTCCCCTAACTCTCTCCTAAAACACTCTAAACTTTTCTATGACAAAAACCCAACTATATATAGCCTTCAGATTCCCTAGAAACTCGATCAAATTCGAGAATAAATCTCTTATTCTTCACGTGCAGTTTGAACAATAATTCCATCTGTCGATCTTTGTATGCGTCTGTTAGCTATTCTATTGCTCCCAAAATCTTCTCTGACTTGAACTCGACTAAATACATGGTTGTCCAGCGTAGAAAATCCCCCACAAATATCTCACCAATCTTTGAAAGTGAACAACAACACACGTATCCTGTTTGAACTTTGATTACTTCTCCCGGCCATTCCAGCCCAATTGGTTGGGTCCAATTGATTGTATCAGGCCTGTTTAGTCATGCAGAGTCCATACGTACCAAATACAGCAATTGAATCTCCTAAAATCACGTCCAAAATTCGATCTTCAAATCTGCCAGACGCTGCATAGTCTTTTCCCGCCAAAATCTTGAGTTTGAAAATTGAGAAGGGATGCCCCCTATCCTCTGATGGGGTGCGAATAGCAAGTGGGGCTGAAATAAAATTGTTGGGTGGAAATAACCAAAACTTGGGTGCCTTTAGTGATTTTTCTGGGATGTTTTCCGCACTTTTTCGGGGTTCCTCCGGGATATTCCTGGGGTACTTCCGGTACAATTCTGGGGCGCTTCCGGTACGTTATAAACGGAGGTCCAAATGCCGCATTTTTAGCCAATTTCGCCACAAAGCCTTATTTTTCCAAACACACCTACAAATAAATAAAATAACCAAATAAGTACGATATCGAGCACTAACAATATATACAAATGAGCTATATTAGACACATAAATGCGTCTATCAAATACCCCCAAACTTATTATTTGCTAGTCCCGAGCAAATCAAATAGAAAATAAAATCCTAACTCACTGTCGCAGGCATCGTCGATTGCATTTAGCGTATGCAATAAGCCTTTAAACCCCTAGGTGGCCCTAGTGGCCGAGTTATAGTCTCGGGAGGGCTTACCAGAGATATACCCACAAAACCTGTACTCCTAATTGGTCACAAGTATCCAAAGAGCTATGAGGACATACATATTCTCAACCTATCTCCAAGTAAGTAGAATGCCAGAGAAATTAAAGGTGTCAGCTCTAAAGCTGACTGAAGAAAAGGGGAGACACATCTGCATGACTGCTAGATAAAGAGATATCCGCTATACAGCTAGATAAACATTGTAAGATGCGTCCGCTGCTTTACAGCTGGATAAGATTAGGAGAGAGATAAAAATGAGAGGGACATCTGCTATACAGCTGGACTAATTACGTGTGATGAGTTAAACCAGTGCTAGAAAGATCTTGTGCCAGATTGAAAGCAGACTAACAAAGCAACCAAAATGCATCTTTCTTCGACTCTCTCACAGTGCCCAGTAGAAACAACGCCTTCTTCGGTCTTCAACTGTTGATGATAAACTATCGAACCTCATAGAACCTTGACAATTAACTCTTCTCTTCGATTTCTTGCTTGACTTATAAATTTCTTCTTCCCTATGGCCTTATTGAACAAAAAGAACGTAATGATGTTTCATATTTTTTTTTATTTTTTTTTTTTTTTTTTTTTTTTTTTTTTTTCTTTTTTTTTTTTTTTAAATAGAAAAATTACAAGACAAAAATTTACATGGCCATGAGAGAAGGACTTTCAAAACTTGGCTCTTCGCAACTTGTGATGTCTTGGTATCATGGATTCTAACAACTTATATCATTTGCTCTTGTAACTTCTTATAACTAAGTCTTCAACTTTGATTTTTGAATTATTCTTTTCTATTGTTGCTTCTAAACCTTAAAACGTCTTCACTTTCTTCATAGATTTTGATGTCGCTCCGCTTGTTGATGATGATAAGTTTCTACTGAGAGAGAGTCGTAATCTAGTAACTAAGACTACATTGTGAGGTTGCTTTGTCTTTCTGGCATTTCCTGACCTACTTGCCTTTCCATCATGTATGGTTAGGTCCATCACGGTTACCCTCTAAAAGAACAAGTTCTCTCCTGAATTTCAAGGATCTCAATGTCTTTTTCTCTAATGTCTCAATAAGTTGTTACTCTAGCATTCCAATTTCTATCTTTTCGGTGAGAAACAATATGTAAACTTAGCTAACCGGATACCATGTGACGCTAGAAGTTTCAAAAGTGCAACACAAAAGTTTCTCCCATACCCCCAAACTTAAATCTAACATTGTCCTCAATGTTCTAAAGATGAAATTAAAAGCATGAACAAGGAGAAACTATTACCACTGGGGGGAAAAGAAATAAGGAAGGATATTACCGTATCACATGAACGCGGGAGCCTCCCAGTAAATGCTAAATTTATAGTCATTAGCTAGACATCAAATACCTCTAAAAGAATTGTCACCTTCCAAAGTCGTATACCAATAGTCGAAACAATTGTGGGTCCATAAGACCAATAGAACTGCCACGAATAGGAGACAAATGCTTAAGATCAGAAAAATGAGCAGATAGAGCACAACCTGATCTAAAGTTTCTCGCAAGACAACTGGATTTATCTGAGGTGCCCACTTGGGCTTCATATGAGTGTCTCGGCAAACAGATTCATCCGAAAAACGGGTCTCTAACATATGGATTTTCTCCTGGACAGTATCAGGCGGATCAGGTTGTGGAGTCTGAATAGACTCAAGCGATACCTCAGATGCACTAGGCTTGAGTCCAAGTTAGGGACTTCTACTGGGGATAATTGACAATCTCTACCCCCAAATTTAGGGTAATCACTATTCTCCGTAAGACCTTTAACTATGGCTTGAATTTCCGGATCCGGAGAGTATTTAAAATACTCTAGAGCTTCTTCTAGTTCACTACCCCCAAACTTAGAGTTTTGGGTGTCTCTAGATAAACTAGTCACAAATTCCTAATTTCTAGACCATCCGGTTCCTGAAAAAGGTCAATTGCTTTCTCTGAGTTATAATCAGGTGGTTCATCCTCTAAATTCTTTTGAGGTATACTAGCTATAGGACTTATATGTTTCATATCCTCTATGGTCATCCCTAGAGTTTCCTTATTGTGTTGAAGCACAGTTACTGGCCTAATCTCATGATCACTATCCAAATTGGAAGTTATAGGCAAAATCTCAGATGGGCCTACAAATGCATAATTGGGGTCCAACTTAGAGGATCTTTAGGCTCTTCGAAATAAGGGCTTAAGGTAGATTCGGTAGCTAGTAATGGTTCAAACCTAGATTTCCATCTATCGGTATCTAACATAGGAATAGAATCCAACAGAGCATTTACTTGTTCAATGTTGCTATCATCGTCAAAATCCATGATAAAACGGGCTAGACAACTCTCTAATGGATCTTCCGATTCGGTGTTTGGTACAGACTTCGGAACTAAGGTTCCTATCATGTTGACCTCTTCAATGCACGTGTCATCTAGCTCAGAATGTAGCTTATTGACATTAAAATATTCAACTCAATAGTCATATTACCAAAAGATAGATTCATAATACCATTTCGACAGTTTATGATCGCATTAGACGTGGCTAAAAACGGGCGACCTAAAATCACTGGTATTTGGTTCTCTGGGTCTGGGACAGGTTGGGTATCTAGGATAATAAAATCCACTGGATAAATAAACTTGTCAACCTCTATGAGAACATCCTCTATCACACCACGAGGAACTTTAACGGACCTATCAGCTAACTGAAGTGTTATCTGGGTAGGTTTCATCTCACCAAGTCCTAGCTTGAGGTACACATGGTATGGAAGTAAGTTCACACTGGCTCCTAAGTCAAGCAACGCTTTCTCAACACGGTACTTACCTATTGTACAAGCAATGGTAGGGGACCCTGGGTCTTTATACTTAGGAGTAGTGGTATTCTGAATAATAGAACTCACATGACTAGCTATGAAGGCTTTCTTCTGGACACTGAGCTTACGCTTTCGCGTACACAAGTCCTTAAGGAACTTGGCATAAGAGGGAATCTGCCTAATTGCATCTAATAATGGAAGGTTGATATTAACCTGCTTAAAAACCTCCAATATATCATTAAAGTTGGACTCCCTCTTAGTCGGAACTAGCAGCTGGGGAAACGGGGCTCTGGGAACAAAGTGGGCTCAACAGGACCCTCATTGGTCTCTTTGGAGACTCTATCAGTCTCCTCATTTTCTGGCTCATAAGGGTGAACTACAGCATGTTCACTATTTCAGGTAGTGACCTTATTATCAACTTTCTTTCCACTCTAGGGTTGTGACAGCATTCACATGATTGTACGATTTCTCTCCTCTAGGGTTAGGATCAGTATGACTAGGGAACCTTCCATCTCTCTCTCACTTATAAACTTAGCTATTTGTCCTACTTGAAGTTCTAACTTGGAAGACTCTGGGAAGTATTCTTCAATTCCTGCCTAGTTTCTTGTTGAAAGCTCATGTGGTTCTTTGATAGCATGTCATGGTTACTTACTAACATAGTGATAGCTTCCTCTAAGGTAGAGATCTTTTTCTCGGAAGTGTTCTGAAACTGGGTTTGACCTGAAGAGTTCTTAAAACCAAAACCTGGGGGAGGCTGAGAATTGCTAGACTGGCCTTGACTCTGGCCCTTAGACCAAGAGAAATTAGGATGGTTTCTCCAACCAGGGTTGTAGGTTTCTGAGTATGGGTCAAACTTCTGACGGTTCTCAAACCTAGCATTGTTATAGACAGCATGGGCTTGTTCTTCACTAACCTGACCTTCCCAAATGAATTATCGGGCTCTATTCCACAACTAGAGACTTGAGAGGCTCTATTAGGTTCAACAAGGGACCTATTTTTAGACTGACCCATTTCCAAAGCTTCTAACCTTCTGGACAAAGCAGCAAACTTAGCATCTGACGCAAAACTCGTATCTACCATATTGGTGCTACTTCTATTGACCAAGAGTCTTTTAGGGGGTTCAACACAAGATTCCCACTGTTGGGATTTTTCAGCGATAGCTCCTAAGAAGGTAAAAGCATCATCAGCATTTTTACTAGTGAACTCACCAGCGCACATAGATTCAACCATGGCTTTGGTCGAATAGTCTAAACCATCATAAATAATCTGTACAAGTTTCATATTATCAAATCCATGGTGAGGACACTGAGATAGGAGATCATTGAATCGCTCTAAAAACCTATAAAGAGACTCTCCCTCTTGTTGCACACTAGCACTAATTTTCTGCCTAACAGCTGCAGTTTTATGCTTAGGGTAGAATTTCATATAGAAGGCAGCGATAAGTTCCTGCCATGTTTTATGGATTCAGACGGTAGGTTGTTAAGCCAGGTCTTGGCTTTATCTCTCAAGGAAAAGGGAAACATTTTAAGTTTCAAGACTTCATCAGTAAGGTCTTTTATTCTAATTGTCCCACAATTTCCTCAAAGTCCCTAATATGAAAATAAGGGTTCTCATCATCTTTTCCTAAGAATATAGGGATCATCTGAAGAATACTAGGTTTTATCTCAAATTAGCCGTAGTGGCTGGCAATTTAATGCATGAAGCTCGGTTGGTCCTAGTTGGGAACATGTAATCTTTCAAAGTTGCCATCGTTGGCACAACTGGAGTACTAGGGGTACTTTTGTCACTCAGAGATAAATTCTCAAAACTGAAGTTTCCAAAAACAGGGCTCTCCAAAGAGAGTCTTCGAGCTCCCTGCTTAAATCAGAAGAACTACTAGGTTTTTCGCTAATCAATCGACCTAGAGTATCTCTTTTCCAAGCCCTATTAACAAAATCGGGCATACACTAAAAAATTCAAAAAGAAATAAAAAACCTAACAGAAGGTTCTAGCAATCACACAGCAGGCTGACTCGACTTTACCACAGCAAACCTAAAGATTTCTAGCAAACAACAAGCATGATGGCTCCACTTAGATTGTTTCTAGACCAGCTTCTAATCCTTCGAAAGGGAATTCGTTACAATTTAAGCAAACCCCTCTGGAATCAATCCGAGTTAAAGCAAGTTGAATCGAGGCGAGGGAAGCTCAGTGGAGCTTTGATACCCAAAACCTCACCGATCCAATGCGGCGCAGTCACGCATTCAACTCGCAGAAACCGTCAAGAACTTCGAGGTGTGCTTAAAAGAGTAACCAATATTTTTCGAATGATTGTCCTGTTAAGCTCGATACCCTATAGGTCTCTTTCTAGTCCAAATTTTAGGCTTAGGTTCGCTTTAGGTTTCGTTTTCCTAAGGCGGGCAAGAAGGGAGCGGTGATGAAATCCGAACCCTTATCTTGTTTAGGCCAGGCCTTGCCCTTTACTAGGAATTAAAAACAGTCCATTTCGTCCTCAAACATATCACCTTAAGGAGTACAGTAACCCGCTTGCAGGAGATTCGCGGTGTTTAGAATTTCCTCCCGTACCAGACGGGCGATGAACCGTGGTCGACTCGGGCCACGACTCCTATGTCGTGTGCGAACCCGAGGGGCCGAGACGATATCGTAATCGTCGTCCTTCCCTGCAAACAGTTTATATTTAAGGGTACCCTTCCGTAGGGTTTAAAAATAAAAATAAAAATGTCCCAAAATTAATGTCCAAAGTCCATAAAAAAAATACAAAAGAAAAGAAAAGAAAGTCTAATAAAAAAAATTACAAAAATAAAAATGTCACTCTTTTTTTTTTCTCTCTTTTACAAAATAAAGAAAATCTTCTTCTTTCGCTCCTTTAGCTTTGCTTTTCGCTCCCAAACTTTAAGTAAATCACCACAAGCTTTGGCAAAATTGTCTTTCGCTCCAATCTTCAAAAATCTGCAAGGAAACAAAAAAAATCCAAAAAACGTAAAGAAGAACAAAAATAATAAAAAAAAAAATCTAAAAAAAATGCTAACTAAACACAGGTCCGCGTCGGCGGCGCCAAAAATTTGATGGATTTCAAATAGTGATTGTAGTTGTAGTGGTAACAGGTTCTTTTCAGACTTGTGAAGGTAACAAAATTTCTAGATTTAAATAAAATTTAGGAAAATAGCAAACTGACGTAAAATTTTATGGAGAAATAGGGGTTAAGATTCCACGAATCAACAATACTTATGTGATCTAATATTTTTTTACTATGCAATTTAAATAATTGGGTTGATTCTAAATATTGCCAAGAGCAGATTTTCCAAAATATCAAATGTTAATCACAAGTATAATGCATCAAGAGTCTAAAACTAAGCATGCATTATCAAGGGAAAACACAGTTGATTAATAAAAACCATTTAAATCATTTTTATCAATGCAATTAATCATATAAAAATATTGCATAAATTAATAAAATAGAGATTACCACATAATTATTGTGAGAGTGGCTTCCTCTGTCACCCCTGGGATTGGGTTTAGCTCCCCATCTCAAAAACACACTCACAAGATGTATTCATGGCTAAATAAGTGTTTTTATTGATGAAAATAATTGATAATTGAAGTTTGTAACGCTGTTATACTGTTGCAGCGTCACTGTTACAAAGGGGTAGTGCTGAAAATAATCGATACAACAGGAGTGCTGTATAACAACGACACAGAGAGTTCGCTGTTTGCACTGTTGAAGAACGACACTTCGGTACTGCTGTAATGAAGAACACGGGATACTGCTGTTTAAGACTGTTAAAGAACGACTGACTCTGAGAGTCTGTTCTTTGTGTTCTTCAGGCGTGTTAATGGCAGCAGCAGTAGCAGGTAACTTCTCTGCAACTCCTCCTGCGCCTCTCTGCTCGCCTCCAAACCTCCCCTAACTCTCTCCTAAAACTCTCTAAACTTTTCTATGACAAAAACCCAACTATATATAGCCTTCAGATTCCCTAGAAACTCGATCAAATTCGAGAATAAATCTCTTATTCTTCATGTGCATTTTGAACAATAATTCCATCTGTCGATCTTTGTATGCGTCTGTTAGCTATTCTATTGCTCCCAAAATCTTCTCTGACTTGAACTCGACTAAATACATGGTTGTCCAGCGTAGAAAATCCCCCACAAATATCTCACCAATCTTTGAAAGTGAACAGCAACACACGTATCCTGTTTGAACTTTGATTACTTCTCCCGGCCATTCCAGCCCAATTGGTTGGGTCCAATTGATTGTATCAGGCCTGTTTAGTCATGCAGAGTCCATACGTACCAAATACAGCAATTGAATCTCCTAAAATCACGTCCAAAATTCGATCTTCAAATCTGCCAGACGCTGCATAGTCTTTTCCCGCCAAAATCTTGAGTTTGAAAATTGAGAAGGGATGCCCCCTATCCTCTGATAGGGTGCGAATAGCAAGTGGGGCTGAAATAAAATTGTTGGGTGGAAATAACCAAAACTTGGGTGCCTTTAGTGATTTTTCTGGGATGTTTTCCGCACTTTTTCGGGGTTCCTCCGGGATATTCCTGGGGTACTTCCGGTACAATTCTGGGGCGCTTCCGGTACGTTATAAACGGAGGTCCAAATGCCGCATTTTTAGCCAATTTCGCCACAAAGCCTTATTTTTCCAAACACACCTACAAATAAATAAAATAACCAAATAAGTACGATATCGAGCACTAACAATATATACAAATGAGCTATATTAGACACATAAATGCGTCTATCAACATACTAAAACAAGATTACATAGGTAGTTTCGGTCTTAGTATTCGTTATCTAAAATGTTATGTGAAACCTTAGTGATTAACTCTTATAGGTTATACAAGTTCTTATGGATTTGTAAGATCCTTTCGGTTTTCTCTTATGTTTATTCGTTTCTTTGTCATTTTTGTGACAAAAATGGGGAGAAATATATGGAGTAAACAAGTGATTTATGATCACCAGGAAGGGATATATGTGCTTAAACATTATATCTAATGAAAGAGTAAAGCATAGACTAAGGGAAAGAAACATATCATCTTGCTATGTAGTATTTCATACTACAAAAGGGAAATAACAAAGATATTCGGGTTGAATATATACCTAGATTTCATTTAGGGGGAATAAAACTTTTTTTATTCAAATATCAACAGGGGAATTTATTTTATTGTGCTGTTTAAACTTGGAATTAAGCGTATGAACAATGAGTTATTTTTAATTCGTTTATCTCCATATGCATCATAGTTTTGTCACTAAAATTGACAAAGGGGGAGATTGTCAGAGCATTACTCGGTTAATTAAACCCACGAAGTGTTGGTATGTCAAGTTTGGTTGTCATATTTTAGTATAAATAAAACTTGTACATTCAATTCTAATCACTTGATATTGATCCTATAGTATATCGGTTTTGGACCGTAACTATTATCAAGTGAATATCATGTATTCTATCGACTTTGTCTATAGACAAACACTTAAGATATCAGACTTATCGGTTAAAATGAAAAGATTGTGGTATACTTGGGTACCCTCGTCATTTCCGATTTGATTACCACCACATTTGTTAGTGCTAGCATTGTTTGGGTTAGGGTTAGGATTGTAACTGAAACTGACCTAAGATCAAGCATCTTTGACGAATTGGGATTTCAACCGAGAGATTAATCTCTCGTTGTGGTCGCCAATCTGTTGATGGGTAAAAAATATTTGCTGGTTTTTGAGGAAAATTGGAGGGTTGTGCACGCATATCCCCAAGTGAGCAAATTGCTCACGGGAGTGCTTTTAGTTCGAGAGATCAATCTATATGATTCCATCCTAAATTAAGAAACGACCGTTCCAAAATCAATTCGATCACAAAGAGGGATTAGGGTCGATAGAAAGGAAGCTGAGAATTGTGTGAGATCAATGATGATTGAAGGATTGTGGATGTGTTGGTGTTGATGGTGGTTTTTGGAATAGGGCTAAAATTGTAAAACCTTGTGTTTAATGCGCTGAAGCCCTGCAAGGGTATAAAGCCATTTTAAGAAGTGATGAGTGCAAAAAACCTCTTCACTCATTGAGCAATTCAATATGTATGGAATTCATTCAGAATGGTGCAACAATCCAGAATATTCTATGAATTTTCCTAGTAGCATTATCCATTTAATGCATTGTGTGCCTTGTATTTTCCTACGCTATGTTCCGCAAGAGAACCCTCAATGTTAGCATGACATGACGATTAATGTTCACTCTCAGCAGAGTAACATGAATCTCCCTAAGTGTCAGTATTGAAGTCTGCAAGAAAGTACTCACATAGGATGCATCACTCTCTGACTAAGAGAATCTCGTATCGGCACACTTTTAAGTTGGCTCGATCACGCTTGAATTCCTTAAGGAAAATCTAGACTGTTAATATCAGTCTCAGAAATGATCACGGCCACGCAAGTTGGCCACGCAATTTAACAAGCCTAGCCAAACCCTGAAAAAAATAGGCAATTGTTGTGATGACCACCGGCGGGCCCACTTATGCCCTAGCCGGTCGAACACCACACCATACTTCCCAGCGCGTCAAACCCCAGACCTAAAATAGAGAGGCTGCGCTGTTTTGGAAGAAGCTCGACGAGCATAGACTGTTCAAGGCAGTCTTAAAACCATCACAACCGTCCAACTTCGCCAGCCTGGTTGGACGGATTAGATCATCCCATGAATGATCAGGGAAGCGCTGACGCACACGTTGGCGGGCCCACTTCTTCCTCACTCGATCGGTTTTTCACGGCAAGGCCATGGAGCAATGAAACGATTTCTCAAACCATGGCAGGCGTGATGCTTCTAAAGGTCGCGGAATTCCACTAATGTCTTAAATCGATCACAACCATCCAACTTAGCCAACCTATTTGGATGGCTTAGATCGCATTTAGGACCATCAGGAAGGTGCACATGCGTTCACCGTCATCCCAAAGTGGGCCCCACATAATCGATCTCTCCAAAGGAGAAGCGTGTCTTGCCAAACCGTTTGGCCAAAGTCATGTGTGCATGATTGTTTCAAAACCCTAATTAGGGTTTGCGGAGATGCACATATGTCGTAGTTCGATCGCGTCCATCCATATTCGCCAGCCAAAACGGAGGGTGTAGATTTAGACTCAAGAGGTCCCAAGGATGTCGACGTGATCGTTGTGGGACCACATTTGCGTGTGACTGATCGGCCTAGGCAGACTATGGCCCGGCTTCTCAAAACGCGTGCCAAAAGGTGGCATTTCACACGGCCTATAAATCCTTTGCGGCGATTGGTTTCTATCACAAATCGATGACGACCACTCATCTTTGCCGGTCAAATTGAGTGGCCTAGATCGAACCTTCACGGGACTAAGAGGTGTAGGCATCCACACCAACGAGCCGTCTCCACTATGCATGGTCGGTCCCACCAAAACTAATGCTTAAGCTTGAATTCGATCAAGCCAAAGAGGAGATGTTTGCAGACCTCTAAAAACCCTAAAATCCAACGGCAGTAAGCATGTGTCGTAAATCATCTCGTCCGTCCAACTTTGCCAGCCTGGTCGGACGGTTTGGATTAAAAGTTAGACGATTAATGAAGCGTCTCAATGATCACCATCCTCTACTCTGCTACAGGGAATGATCGACCAGATAGTGGCACGCCCATGCGGCCTCCAAACGATCACTCAAAGATGGTTGGGCATGCTGCCATTTTAAGACGCTTAATCAGCGACTTATTCAATCAAGCTTTAAAACAGCGATGCTTCATGCACATCGATTGTTTTGAGCTTCTTTCTTTAAGCGATACATTACATGCGTCGAACATACACGATATTTCATGAATATTGAATCCTTAAATAACTTAGTTATTTAACCTAATAACAACGTATGCTATTTCTTGCGGCGGGGCCCACGAATTGACCCACTCATTCGAGACATCAAACATGTCACAAACTGGGGGATACTTACTGGGGTATTGTTTTGGCGGTTTACAGCGTGCGGCGTGCAACACGCCTATTACAAGAACGTGTTAGGAAGCATGGACGGTTAATGATGATAAAGAAAGTGGGAAATACGTGATCGTGTGACAATCACCTACACGACCCCACTACTCCATCACTTCACTTCCTAAGATATGAGGGTTGCGCTCAATGACTTGTATAAATAGGTTCTCCAACCTATTTCCAAATAACACAGACAGAAAACCAAGTGTTGTTAACTACGTATCCAGAAAACACCCAAAACTGATAGCTTGCATTATGCAAGCCAGTTCAATATTCTGATACAAGTCATAAACATCCAACACCTTCGCAATCTCAACACCTTCTTCGCTTCCCTCCCTAAGATCAACCCCATCTCCTTCACTTTGTGACCGAAGCAAGTCTAGAACGACCATTTCTTGGTTTAGGCCAGAATTGTACAGATTGATCTATCGAATCTAAAGTACTCCCATGCAGTGCATTTTTTTAGGGTTTAGATTCGTTTCTCATCCACACACACCCAAATTTTCCAAAAATAGCATAAACGGTTTTCACTCACAAACAATTGGCGACCACAGTGAGAGATCGATCTCTCGGTTGCAAAATCAGTTTCTTAAGGTTCATTCCAGTTTTCTCAATTCCAAAAGGGTAGATCTTAGATTCAATTCAATCATTAGATTCAATTTAGGTTCAACAACCAATTTCAATTCTGGTGTTCCATTCACTAAGAAGCTTCACAAAAATGCTTTTTCAAGTAATGCTACTGGAAATACCTTGGATAGCTGAGCACCAGTAAATCTCCCAGATGAAAGGACCAGAAAGCCGCATGGAGACACAAGATGCGACTACTACTTAGAAGAACGCAACGTCTTCTCTCGAAATCCGGATGGAGCAATCACCTTTTCTGCAACACCACAAGTGTTGTATGGAGCAAGCCAGAAATGCCTCAAAGGGTCCACACCCAGAAAGGCAAAGTGAAGATTCGCGTAGCCGTTGTTTCAGTATGGAGATAGTCGACAACAAATTCAACAACAATGGAATCCTGGGAAGACACCCGCAGAGGTCACAAAATAAAAGGTCTATCTCTATTCCACCACTGCTACCGATTTAAGATCAGGAGTATCCTCTATCACTTCATCAACAAAACCCGTAGATCCAGAATATGGTGTAATTCCGGGAATTCGTACATCTACAATAACAAAGGAAGCTTGACGCATCTTCAAATCATCATAAAGGGTTCGCCTATTATGCCAACCCGGATAAGAGCGATCCTGGAACATCTTCAGGTCTACTGGAGCCAACACCTCAAGAGAACAGCCTCAAGAAGATAACGATGCCCGCGTCATCATGTCGAGAAATAATCCGCAGTTTGGGCGAATCACTCAAGAATGTTTCAGCGAAACAATGAACATCCAAATGATCAAGAGATGACGGACCCGAGGTACTGCCACTGCCGCAGATTCATTCGTCGCTTTACCAGTGAATGCAACGGCCTGAAGCATATTCTCCAAAAGAAGATTAACTCGGGAGAGTTACCCCCTTTCTTCAAAGATTAACATGCACAGTTTCATCGAAGTGATCGAACCAACTACGGGTTTCTCGAGGCGCACCATAACAACTTGGATTCGAAGCGATCACCCTTGGAGAATTCAAGTCTCGTTCAACCGATATCTTGTGAAGAAATAAGTTTCATTAAAAAAAATTAGATTTTAAAAGCCTGATGGGGACTTGACGCATGCGTCCCACGTCGAGGAAGGAAGTCAATGATGCAGTTGTTCTTAGACACCACATTATCTTCCTTTTACATGTTTCCCTTTTTATGCAACATTTACAATTTTTACGAGATACTTAGAGTGATCGAATTCAAAACCAGAATGCCGGCTTTCAGCCGATTCAAACATAACTCCTTTCAGAAAGTCATTCATAAAATCATCTCAAAAATAAACCAATTCAAAAATTCAATCACTTACTAGTTCAAGAACCAGAAAATCAAACTGTGAAAGGAATTCCTTACATCACTCGAGACACCTAAAAGGGAAATATAAAAGAAAATGCGCAAATATTCAAGGGAAGTCTTTCAGCAACAACTCATTCTTTTTGGAAAGAGCGCCTTTAATTTTCGCGGAGAACAGCCTGCTTCAGCTACAATTCCAAGGATAACCTCTCGATCTCCTCCTCTTGCTGACAAATGAAGTCCACGGATGGAACTTCGTTTGTTTCATCTTGCATCTTCCGGATTTTAGAAAACCCTTCATAAAACCAGGAAGCATTGAATTCAAACTTCATAAACACATCTCAGTGGAACTCCCAGTTTGAAACCACCTCCTCAGTGCACCCAGTCACGCTGATCATGACATGAATGGAGGATAAAGCTTCTTCGACACGTCGGACCAACAGGAAATACAACCTTCAACCTTCTGTAAGCGGTTTCACTGAAGCATCAAGAGAAAAACCACTGAGATACAACATCCTGCGCGTCCAAAATCACCCACTTCAACTCCAGTACCACATGCACGACTGCTACAATGATAAAACAACGTCCAAGATATTCCATATCTGGCTCGACGGCAACAACATATATGAGGGACGCTTTCATAATTTTGTCTCCCGTAGATGAAGTAGTTGCGTCACCAAAGGAGGTTGCGCCTGGAACTTAAGAGGTACACACAGACTCTCCATGTCAAGAGCTTCATCATATTTTCATAACCTATTAATTAAGTCATTCGCATGAGGGGACTTTCCTACTCCTCAAAGACACGATCCAAAGATGATAAAGGAAAAGAGCGTCGCTGGAGACTGCTTAGCACTACCCATCTCAAGGATGTTGAATTTGGAGAGACGCAAGCCCGCTGTCATTATGATTCCAAGATGCCCAAAGACGTAGACGTATTCGAGGGATCATATGTGTTATTTAAAGACCATCGATATGCCTGGATGTCTATGAAATGCAACGTAGACGCAAAGAAGACCTCATGATCAGCAACTCGTACTATCCTCATCAACATTGGGTTCAACTCCGACTCTCTCCCAAATTATTTCTTTAGAGACCCAGCGTGACAGCATCTATCAAGTTGAAAGCTCATATATAAATACTGCCAAGTTCGTGCAAGTAGCTACCATGCCTCTCCCTGCCAGTCTCTTCTGATCATAGCTGCTGCTACGAATCGTTGTTGCTCGCCAAAGCTTCACCATGGAAACAACCACTACGGACAGAGGTAATCCGAACTTCTGAATATTTTACTTTCCCATGAAGAAGTAATAGAATCACCAGTACGGAGGTGAGATGGTGATATATTTATTATGGTAAACCCACCGACCATACAAGGTAGATCCATGTAACTCACGCTTGGGGACTGAGACTCAGCATGAAATTCCTTCACCGTCAGTCAAATATTTCTTCAACACAAGAGAGACGGTCAATCAAGAAGCATGTAATTTGCAATGGAAAATCAAACTGAAGGAGAAGCCGCTTCAACGCCCTCTCCAGAAGAATCCGCTTCAATGCACGCTCTCTCCTGAACACTAGTAGAAAAGTGACATTTTGTAACAGTTCAAACTTTTATAAAGTAACAGTTCGTAAAATGCTTGTTACTAAATGTTAGATAGTTAAATAACAATAACACTTTTCGTAAGAACTGTTATATAATGTCATCCAGGTTGTATACTGTAACTGTTTTTATGGTAAGTGTTACTATATACCCATGTTACTATAACATATTTCGTATGTTGACATTACCATTACAGTTCTTTAAACCAACTATTATTATATACCTATGTTACCTTAACATATTTAATATGTCACCATAGTTGGCATTATCGTAACGTTTTTTAAACTAAATGTTATTATATATCTATGTTATTGCAACATGTTTAATATGTTACCATAGTTGACATTATCGTGACATTTCTGTAAATTATTTATTTGTGTAACTAGTTTTTGGGTATCGGGTTCAAAAAAATAACTACTTATGGACTGACATTAATTTAACATCTTGATTTAGTTCTAAGCCCAAGATATAGCCATGGCTCGTACTGATGGTTAACTAAGGTTTGAGAAAAAATCGAATATAATACAAAATAATAAACAAGTTGTAAAAATATGTAGGAATATTAAAAATATAAATTGTGTTGTAGTTGCGTGGTGTGACGACGAAGGTGGTGGAGGTATAGTTTAATATCTAATGAGAGTAAATATTTTATTTGGATAACATTAAACAAAAGGAAAACATGGAAGAGTGGTTCAAGAGTTATAATTAATGCAATAGGTCTCAAGGTCGAATCTTGTGAAGTGTACTTTTATAGAATTTATATTTCATGTCCAAGAAGACCAACTCATGGTAGTGGACGCGGTGGACATGGTGGTGACGGTTGTGGAGATGCTAGTGTTGATGGTTGTGCCAGTGCTGGTGGTGGAGGTAGTGGTGGCGCTAGTGGTGGAAGTGATGGTAGTCAGTAAAAACTGTCAGTTTTTATGACAGTTTCAGTAAAAACTGTTACGGTTACTCAAACAATGGCAACAGTTTGTTCCCAAACATGTTACAATAAACTGCTAATGGTAACAGTTTTATGTAAAATAGTTACAGTAGAAATTATTCACTAACATATATTTCATAAAGTGTTACTGAAAACTACCAACAGTAATAGTTTTAGAATTTATGAGTCATTTTTCAATAGCCTTTCCGTAACAGGGGCTTTAGTAACACCGCAGAAAAAACTAAAGCTGTTACGGAAATAATACAGTAACAATTTTTAAATGTTACGGATCATCATTTTTCTACCAGTGGAAGTTGTTTCAACGCTCTCTCCATAAGAAGGTGCTTCAACGCTCTCTCCTGAAGCCGCTTCAACGCGCGCTCCAGAAGCCGCTTCAACGCACGCTCTCCCCTGACGATTTTTCAACACTCTCTCCAGAATAAGCCGCTTCAAACGCTCTCTCTCGAAGCTGCTTCAGCACTCTCCCCCGAAGCCGCTCAGCGCTCTCTTCAGAGGCTGAAGACATTCCAACACCTTACCAGTAAATGCAATGGAAGTACGTCTTTCAAGAGAAAATAAGCTCGGGATAATTACACCTGGGGACTACCAGGATGCCTTCACGTCCCTCAACCGGTTCATTTCTATTATCAGCATCATCACTTTGAAGCTTTACGAGCCACAAAAAATCCTCAACATGAAGCCGTACATGTGCATTAAAGAATCCAAAAGTACAAATCGGAGATGGTTTCACATATCCAACCACGCCATCGAATATGAAGTGTAACTGGAGACTGCTCATCGCATCCCATTCCATACAACCATCCAATATTCACAGGATGGTTCAAAGGATGTCGTTTAGAACAAAGTCCTTGAAGACTTGATAGCAGCACGTCGGCAACAGAACGCCTCTCAGCTCGTTTACTTCACTCAAAGACTCCAGAAGATTTTTCCGATACAAGCATTCCAAGCATTTCACCATCGCATTAAGAAGGGCAAGAATGAGCCTATGAGATAAAGTCTCAGAATGAACGCAATTCCATTCCAGTCAATGTTCAGGAGTTTAAAGAAGATTTTCGTTGCGACCCAGCAGTCTGGACTCCAAGAAACTTAAGTCAAGGCCTCTCACAATCGAGCGCAATGGAGTTTAGCAAATTTTGAAATCGACCTGGATGCAATTGACGTATGATAGGAGGACGATCACTGCAATCCTTGATACTTCGTTAAGTGTATCTTGCGCAAAGACCTAGCCGACCTATATCCTGGTAACATTTGTCTACCTTACCTCATAAGTTTTATATTTAACCGTCACCATCCATTTTCTACCCCACAACAATGTCACTGTTACGTGCTAAGCAGGGGACTTAATGTTGACGGTGGTTTTTCGAATAGGGCTAAAATTGTAAAACCCTGTGTTTAATGCGCTGAAGCCCTGCAAGGGTATAAAGCCATTTTAAGAAGTGATTAGTGCAAAAACCTCTTCACTCATTGAGAAATTCAATATGTATGGAATTCATTCATAATGGTGCGACAATCCCGAATATTCTATGAATTTTCCTAGTAGCATTATCCATTTAATGCACTGTGTGCCTTGTATTTTCCGACGCTATGTTCCACAAGAGAACCCTCAATGTTGGCATGACATGACGATTAATATTCACTCTCAGAAAAGTAGCATGAATCTTCCGAAGTGTCAGTATTGAATTCTACATGAAAGTACTCACACAGGCTGCATCATTCTCTGACTAAGAGAATCTCGTATCGACGCAATTTTAAGTTGGCTCGATCACGCTTGAATTCCTTAAGGAAAATCTAGACTGTTAATATCAGTCTCAGAAATGATCACGGCCACGCAAGTTGGCCACGCAATTTAACAAACCTAGCCAAACCCTGACAAAAATAGGCAATTGTTGTGAGACCACCGGCGGGCCCACTTATGCCCTAGCCGGTCGAACACCACACCATACTTCCCGGCGCGTCAAACGCCAGACCTAAAATAGAGAGACCGCACTATTTTGGAAGAAGCTCGACAAGCATAGACTGTTCAAGGCAGTCTTAAAACCATCACAACCGTCCAACTTCGCCAGCCTGGTTGGACGGATTAGATCATCCCATGAATGATCAGGGAAGCACTAACGCACACGTTGGCGGTCCCACTTCTCCCTCACCCGATCGGTTTTCTCACGACAAGGCCATGGAGCAATGAAACGATTGCTCAAACCATGGCAGGCGTGATGCTTCAAAGGGCCGCAGAATTCCACTAATGTCTTAAATCGATCACAACCATCCAACTTAGCCAACCTATTTGGATGGCTTAGATCGCATTTAGGACCATCAGGAAGGTGCACATGCTTTCACCGTCATCCCACATGATCGATCTCCCCAAAGGAAAAGCGTGGCTTTCCAAACCGTTTGGCCAAAGTCACGTGTGCGTGACTGTTTCAAAACCCTAATTAGGGTTTGCAGCGATGCACATCTGTCGTAGTTCGATCGCGTCCATCCATCTTCGCCAGCCTAAAAAGAGGGTGTAGATATAGACTCAAGAGATCCCAATGATGTCCACGTGATCGTCGTGGGTCCGCCTTTGTGTGTGACGGATCGTCCTGGGAAGACTATGGATCGGTGCCTCGAAACGCGTGCCAAAAAGTGGCATGTCACACGGCCTATAAATCCTTTACGGCAATGGGTTTCTGTCGCAAATCGATCACGACCACTCATCTTTGACGGTCAAATTGAGTGGCCTAGATCGAACCTTCATGGGACCAAGAGGTGTAGGCATGCACACCAACGAGTCGTCTCCACGTATGCCTGGCCGGTCCCACCAAAACTAATGCCTAAGCTTGAATTCGATCAAGCCAAAGAGGAGATGTTTGCAGACCTCTAAAAACCCTAAAGTCCAACGGCAGTAAGCATGTGTCGTAAATCATCTCGTCCGTACAACTTTTCCAGCCTGGTCGGACGGCTTGGATTAAAAGTTAGACGATCAATGAAGCGTCTCAATGATTACCGTCCTCTACTTTGCCACAGGGAATGATCGACCATATGGTGGCACGCACATGCGGCCTCCAAATGATCACTCAAAGATGGTTGGGCATGCTGCCATTTTAAGACGCTTAATCCGCGACTTATTCAATCAAGCTTTAAAACAGCGATGCTGCATGCACATCGATTATTTTGAGCTTCTTGCTTTAAGTGATGCATTACATGCATCGAGCATACACGATATTTCATGAATATCGAATCCTTAAATAACTTAGTTATTTAACCTAATAGCAATGTATGATATTTCTTGCGGCGGGTCCCACGACTTGACCCACTCATTCGAGACATCAATCATGTCACAAACTGGGGGATACTTACTGGGTATTGGTCTGGCGGTTTACAGCGTGCGGCGTGCAATGCGCCCATTACGAGAACGTGTCAGGAAGCATGGACGGTTAATGATGATGAGAAAAGTGGGAAAATACGTGATCGTGTGACAATCACCTACACGACCCCACTACTCCATCACTTCACTTCCTCCACTTCCTAAGATATGAGGGTTGCGCTCAATGACTTGTAGAAATAGGTTCTCCAACCTATTTCCAAACAACACAGACAAAAAACCAAGTGTTGTTAACTACGTATCCAGAAAACACCCAAAACTGATAGCTTGCATTATGCAAGCCAGTTCAATATTCTGATACAAGTCATAAATAGCCAACACCTTCACAATCTCAACACCTTCTTCGCTTCCCTCCCTAAGATCAACCCTATCTCCTTCACTTTGTGACCGAAGCAAGTCTAGAACGACCATTTCTTGGTTTAGGCCAGAATTGTACAGATTGATCTCTCGAATCTAAAGTACTCACATGCAGTGCATTTGTTTAGGGTTTAGATTCGTTTCTCATCCACACACACCCAAATTTACCAAAAACAGCAGAAACAGTTTTCACCCACAAACAGTTGGAGACTTCTGCAAGTTTGATGAACCATCAGTGATTTCTGATCAGATTGATTAAGTTATGTTCAATAGTATTCGACTGAGATCTGTTGAGTTAAGCTCTGAAAAGTTAAGTTAAGTTCATAGATTGATGAACCTATTTATATTGAAGAAGTAGTTAACACATTGATCTCCAATAAGTGTGACGGTTACAGAGGAGTGGAAGAATGTGGAGTGGGAAATCATGGTTGAACCAGTTGCACATTCCGCGGGAGTCTCGATTGATTTTCTATCCACTACTTTGCTAACTCCTTCAACTGCTTGCACGATCTACTCATATTTATCACCGTGGATGTATTGTCGCACGTGTTATAGGCCGCCAGAACAAAACCCTCATGAATATCCCCCCATGTGACATGATTGATGTCCCATGCATATGGAGTCTCTAAGGAAGATGCGTATTTAATTGGTCAATTATTGACTTGGCTAGACCATGAGTGTTAGCCTTGATTAGTCGAGCATAATGGATGAATGTGATGTGCTCTATAACTCGTGGATTGAGCATAAGGTGTATGCTAGGATAGTAATAATGCATAGACGTATATTCTAATAAATTGTGAGATATCATTTTACCAGCTGAGGAAGTAATGATGCTCTGATGATTTAGATCAACGAACATTGATCTAATGAGACTGCTTGGTCATGGACCTATTTTAATACATCGAGTATTTGACTGGAAATCTGCCGAGTTATGTAGAGCACTCATTCCTAATTTAATATGTCATTAGTTGTTGAGTGACAAAGTAGGAATTATAGTATTAGTAAGTATTGGACTCGATGGTCGGCCAAGTGAATGGACGTCCAATGTCATGTTGCATCTTGGATAGTCGAGCAACAAAATGTTGGTAGCAGGATCGAACATTTAAATATTGATAGTTGGATCAATATGAAAAATTATTGATGTTTATTAGAGTTGTCATAAATCTGAAACCCTAATTTTGGAGAACTCTGAATCCAGGAGATGAAGAGTTGTCCAATGTGGGTGGAGAAACATCAAACAACCAATGGGTATGAGGACCGACCATTGGTGGTGGAGAGACGGTTGAGGGGTGTATGGAGAATTGTCCAACTGGTAAAAAAGGATTCACCAATATATGGACAAATATCCAAGATATGGAGGATTATCCAAAGTGGAGGATTATCCAAAATAATTAAGGAGACCGGACGGCCATAATGGCTAAGTGGACCAGCCAGGATGATGCACGGGCCATCATGTCGACGTGCGTCTATTCCTGAGAATTTAGGTATCTTTGTTGGACACTTGTGCAATATTTTGTAATTTCAGAAGAGTTTGATCTTGAATAAAACTCTCAATTTTTGCATCAATGAGCAAGTAGGACTTTGCTCCGTCCTACATTTTTAAAATATTAAAATAATGATATTTTAATATTTAATGGTAAAAAGACCTAATAACCGTGGGACTAGGATTTTTTGAAGAATTGAGCAATATTTGAATAAATAAGAGTCTGCATGAATATGAGAGTTCAAGAGTTGTGGAATAATTATAACAATAATAAAATAAATTAAGTGGAGAGGCGTGGGCCCGGTCCCATTACCTCTTTTGCTTTTTTACTATTATTATTATTATTATTATTATTTTATTTTCCTTTTACATTTTGCATAGGTCTCCATATATCTTCATTCGTCCATATTTTGGATGCTCGTTCGTGCATTATTACCGAGTACACTGACACCATTTTTTCGGGGCTTACTCGATGGTGGCCCATATGCCCCAAAAGTAAATATATATTACTATTCCATGGAATTCAGCTGAGAAAATCCGTGAATTGAAGTAATGAAATATTGTGATGAAAAATAGAATATTTTCTAGGAATTCAATTGATGAATACTGCACTAAAATTAACTAATTGATGGCTCTATACTAGCAGGAAATCTGTCTAGGAACAATATATTTATTCTAGAATCGAGGTATGAGATAGTGGAAGCATCATACTTGTTCTGAACATTTATTATGTATAGCCAGGTAACGTTGCGACATCCTGAAGACGTTATCGCTCTATACTAGCAGGCAATCTGTCTAGGATCCATCCAGTCATTAAGATTCTATATAGAATTGAATACCGGAATTGCTCGGCATTGTTGATGAAATATGCCAAATATTGAAAACTCAGTTGAGAGGCTTTAATAATTACACATTTATGCATGCTCCGAAGAGGCTACACACTCAGTCAGAGATCATCGTGACATGAGCTTTCATATCTAAATTCTAAAATATGAATTTCATATATTCGTCTGAAGCTAGGTCGAAAATATATAAAATTGTGATTTTACGATTTTAGCCTTCGTCTAAAATCCACCATCAACACATAGGAAATTCCTTTGTTGACTACTTAATTTTTTTAAATTCCTCTCAACCTATGCAGTATCAGGATGAGATTCTTCAGGACCTCCCTTTGAAGTTTTATGTGGATAACAATAATCAATTAAATTTACCTCTTACTGTTGAGGAAATAAAAATGTTTCTTTTCCAAATGGGAGTCAAAAAAGCTCCAGGACCCGATGGTTTCACGGGCTTATTCTACCAGAAGCTCTGGGATATTGTCGGGGAACTTGTGGTTGATATGACATAGACTTGCTTCCGCATTGGGAATATTGCTAAAGTTTTCAATCATATTAATATTTCCCTCATCCAAAAAATTCCTCTTCCGTAATTAGTATCTCAATATAGACCTATAGGAATATGTAACTTCATTTATAAAATATTGTCAAAAACCTTGGCTAACATGCTAAAACTCCTCATTAATAACTTAATTTCTCAAAACCAATGTACTTTTGTCCTAAAAGAAGTATTTTTGATAATATTTTTTTATCGAGTGAAGCTATCTATGTTGTTAACCATCATAAAGATAGAGATGACATTGCTGCTATTAAACTTAATATGTATGAAGCTTATGATAAATTGGAAGAGTCGTTCCTTGAAAAAAATTTAAGAAAATGGGCTTATCTGATCATTGGATAAAACTTATTAATCAATGTCTCTCTACTGTTTCTTACCCTATCTTGTTAAATGGTAGTCCTACTGGCCTAATTAAACTTGAAAGAGGCTTGAGATAAGGTGATCCCATGTCTCCTTACCTCTTATATTATTTTCTCTGAAGTTTTATCTGCATACATTGATTCCCTTACCAGAAAAGGCATGGTCGAAGGTGTAGAAGTCTGTAAGAATGGCCCTTGCATGACTCATCTCATGTTTGCTGATGATCCCCCTTATTTTCTAAAGATACTGCCAAGGATTTTCAAACTATTAAAGATTACCTCCAAAAATATTGTCCGGCTTCTGGGAAGGAAATAAATTTTGACAAACCTAGTATTTATTTAATAAGAAATTGTTTAAACCTTTTATGAATCATATCTCTAATATTCTTGATATCCATAATAAATATCTAGGTGAGAAATACCTTGGTACCCTCATATCTTTCCAAGCCTCTAAAGTCCAAACCTATGTGGGTATTTTGCAAGCTGTGGATGCTAGAATTTCCACTTGGTTTCATAAACTTCTATCTCAGGCTGCTAGAACTACCTTAGTCAAACATGTTGGTCAGGCTATCCTTTTATATTAAATGAGTGTTTTTCTTATTCCAAAATTTCTCTATAGGAAAATGGATTCGCATCTATGTAAATTCTGGTGGGGAGAGACTTTAGACCCAAAGGATAGGAAACTTCATCTTTTATGATTCCCCTGCTTCCCTAAGTTTGAAGGTGGTTTAGGCTTTAGGAAAGCTAAATTGAATAACTTAGCTACGCTAGCTAGAAATGCCTGGAAAATTATCAAAAATCCGAACTGCTTACTAGGTATTGTCCTTAAAGCCAAATATTTTTCTAAAACTGATTTTCTTAATGCTAAATTCCCTAGTGTTTGTTCTTGGATGTGGAGATGTCTGCATTCTATAAAAGAATTGATTAAGCCTTTTATCTCCTGGATTGTGGGAAAGATAAATTTCATTAACCCCTGGTGTGATAACTTGATTCCTACTTTAGGAACTGCTACCCAAATCCTTTGGTTCCCCCTGACCCTATTGTTAAAGTATCTTATTTTATTGATTCTAAAACTAGATCTTGAAATATTAGTAGACTACATACTCATTTTGATGATGCTTCTGTTCAGAAGATCATCACTGAAAAAGGGGGGGGTCTAACAACCACACCCAAAATTTCGCTTAGCAATATGTATGAACAAACTCCAATCAGTGGAAATATATTCAAGAGTTATATCTCTGTTTCACAATGTAATCAGCAAATCAAACAGATAGAAATCCGTGAGCCTGATTATTATGTGAAACAACTTGAATGGTACCAAAGACCAATGTACAAGTGTCAATCAATATAATCAACAACCAAAGGTTGGATTCTCTAATTGATTGAACTACGCACAACTCGTGATATTTCTATTATATAAAAAAATATAATGCAGAAAAGAAATAACATAGACACCAGAAATTTTGTTAACAAGGAAACCGCAAATGCAAAAAAAAAACGAGACCTAGTCTAGATTTGAACACCACACTGTAATAAGCCGCTACAGACACTAGACTACTCCAAGTTAACTTCGGACTGGAATGTAGTTGAGCCCTAACCAATCTCACACTGATCAATGTACAGTTGCGCTCCTTACGTCTCTGAATCCCAGCAGGACTCAACGTACTTGATTCCCTTAGCTGATCTCACCCATAACTAAGAGTTTCTATGAACCAAAGTCGAAGACTTGATAAACATATCTGTCTCACACAGAAAAGTCTATTGTATAGATAAATATGTCTCCCACAGATAAACCTATGAGTTTTGTTTCATCTTTTGATAAATCAAGGTGAACAAGAACCAATTGATATAACGGATTTATATTCCCTAAGAACATCCTAGAAATATCAATAACCTCACAATAATCTTAATCGTATGGTTACCGAAACAAGATATTATGGAATCACAAACGATGAGACGAAGATGTTTGTGAGTACTTTTTATCTTTCCTATCGGAGAATAAATCTCGAACCAATCTTAAAGAAGATAGTACTCAATACGATATAAAATGCAAGATCAAATTACGCAACTACAGAGAAAATAGTTGGGTTTGGCTTCACAATCCCAGTGAAGTCTTTAAGTCGTTAACCTACACGGTTTCGTGAAAAACCTAAGGTTAAAGGAGACTTGACTATAGTCACAACTAGTATCACATAGGAGGTGTGGGGATTAGGTATCCCAGTTACTAGAGTTATCCTTTATGTAGTCTCCAAATTAGGGTTTGAAATCAAAATTATCTTGGTAACAAAGCTAATATCTTTCAATCGTTAGATCGAACTTAGCTTGTTACACACAACTGAAATGTACCTTTACTTAGAAATGAGTAACCCTACCTAAACGTGTACACCTTTGTTGGCTCAACAATAGTTAACCGAAGTTAGCCATATGAACCCTTTCACATCAACCTTATTCATCTTAACAATAACTAGTTCAAATGACTCAAATGAAACTAGTTCTAAAGTTGTTCAACTGTTTATATTCTCATGGAAATATACAAGACATAATTGAAGCAAAATCGATTTTGATTCACTCGAATCAAGTCATGAACATTATAGCCACGGTTTGCAAAAGAATGCATTCCTTATTATGTAAATGTATTAGTTCATGAACAAACCGATTTTGGAACATCATCCACTTAAGTATGCATACGGGTACGCGTACCTAAGTAGCGGACCAAGTTTGGGTTTCTCTAGTACGCGAACTGGTACGCATACCATCCAAACTCAGTAGAAATTTCGGACCTGAACCTTACGCCAGTACGCGTACCGGTACGCATACCAGGTTCCCGGACTTCTCAAACCAACCAGTACGCACACGGGTATGCATATCATGGTTCCCGTACATGGATTACATATATGAAAGTACGCACACTATGCTTAAATCCAATTGTTCTAAACTCTCATTTCAACCATTGAAACATTCTTGGAAGACGGGAATAGCTGTCTCACAAAAACTATTAGCTTCAAAGTAATTTTCAAGTGATTGAATGATCAATACGAAACATTCCAAGTCTACATCAAATGATTGTCTCACACAAATCATGTAAGATGTTACCAGGCAATTTTCACATGATCATCTTTTGACTTTTGATGGGTTTTCAATAATGTTGTAGTAATAGGTTCGTTGAGACTTGTGAAAGGATGTTTTAGATCTAGTTTAAAGCTAAAAATATAACAAACTCAAAGTAAAAACTGTTGTGAAAATTATGGATAGACTGGGAGTAGGATTCCACCAATTTCCGCACTCATATGGTTCAGATATCAATTCTAAACAATAAAAGCTCAAATGATTAATTTTTAATTGACTCTAATTCATTGCCTAAAGTAGATTTCGAAAGTAATGGGTGTAACACTAAAGCATAGGACATTAAAACATCTAAGCTAAGCATGACCCATCCATTGTAATCACAACCACTCAATGAAACTCATAAATCAATTGAATAATAGTGCAAATAGTCGTAACAAGAATTGATAGAATTACCAAATTTGTGGAACTTGGCTTCCTCCATTGACCCATAGAATGGGTTTAGATCCTCATCATGGAAATACGCTCAAAATATGATTTCATTTCTCAAAAGATGTTCACAAATAATAAAAAGGGAGGAAAAATAATTAGAACCGGGTTTTGTAACACTTATGATTGTTACAAAATAACTGTTACAGGAACGATACAAACAAAGTGTCACAGACGCTGTAGCTCTGCGACTATTTTGTGGCATCTTATGTTCTTCATGTTCTTCACTACACCAGCAGAAAACAATTTTCCTGCAACTAATTTTTCCGGCTCTGTGATGCTCTAAACTTCTCCCAATTCTCTCTGTCCCCTCTTATGTGATCCCAACAGCCTATATATATTCATTTGGACCGAGAATAAACCTGTTAGAGAACTTCTCGGTCGAACTCGCATGCATTTCTATCTCAAGCATGTTTGTCAATGTTAGTGATCAAAACTATAAGTCTTTATTTCTAACCTATTTATAGATGTCTCGGAATAGGACATAGTTTGTGTAGTTGAGCTTAGACTTCACGGTTCTTATCACTTGAAGACGAAGAACTACTAAGGAGAGCTTGTGGGACTTTATTGAAAAAAGGTATGTGGAGACTTAAACTCATCTATCACTTGGAAAGTCTATTTCTACTTTATCTCCTATATTGAGACATAAGTCGTGTTACGATATAGTTTTCTCTATACACATTTGAGATTTCGAGCTGGGTATATCTCGCTTACATATTTATCAAAATGTGTGTTGGTAAGCTTTTGATTTGACCAAGTTCATCTTAAATCATGAGAAAAATTCCGAGTAACATCTTACATGGTTTATATGATACAATCACTTGGTGTAAGACTTGGAATGTTTCGATAATGATTATTTCAATATCTTGAAATTTGCTTTGATGCTAATAGTGTGTGAAAACGGCTATTGTCATTATAGAAGAATATTTCAATGATTGAAATAAAGAGTTGACATTATGTAATCATCTTTGGATATAAGCATATATAGTGTTTTCGTACATTTGTGTATAAATCCATAAACCGGGAAGCAAGAGTATGCATATGTGTGTATACGAAATTGGTAAAGGAGTCAGGTTAAGTATGTGTACCCGCACGCATACTGGCGGAAGTTTTCCAACCGAAAAATTCTTCCGAGTTTTGGAATTAATAAGCTATTACCTAGTCACCTTAAGTATGCGTACCCGTACGCATACTGGCGGAAGTTTTCGAACCGAAAATTTCTGTTGAGTTTGGAAACTAAACCAACTCAAATCCGGTTGCTTAAGTACGCATACTTAAGTTGGTTACTTTATCAAATCGGTCAGTTCATGAACTTAAACATTTAAATTATAAGGAATGCAACCTTTGCAAACCGTGGCTATAATGTTCATGATTGATTCAAGTGAATCAAACTGATTTTGCTTTAATTGTGTCCTTGTATAAATCCATGATAATATAGCAATTGAACAACTCTTTAGATAGTTTCATTTGAGTCATTTGAACTAGTGATGGTTAAGATGAATAAGGTTGATATGAGAGTAATTATATGTCTAACCTCGGTTAACTATTTGTGAACCAACATGGTGTACACGTTTAGGTACGGTTACATAAACCTAAATGAGGTTACATTTCATTTGTGTGTGACAAGCTAAGTTCGATCTAACGGTTAAAAGATATTAGCATGGTTGAATCATGTTTTTATCTAACAGTGATTACTGAATGCTTTGTTACCAATGTAACTTGGATTGCAAATCCTGATTTGAAAACTATATAAAGGAGAACTCTAGCAACTTGGAAACCTAATCCCCACACCTCATGTTTGCTACTAGTTCCATAACTAGAGTCGATTCTCCTTTAACCTTAGGTTTCTTCTCGAGACCATGTAGGTTAACGACTTGAAGACTTCATTGGGATTGTGAAGCCAGACCCAACTATTCTCTTTTTAGTTGCATGATCTGATCTTGCTGTTTCTATCGTAATTGAGTGCAATTGTAAAATTGGCTTGAGATTTATATCTCTGATAGGCAAGATAAAAAAAGTAATCACAAACACCTTCATCTCATCGTTTGTGATTCAACAATGACTTCTTTCGCTAGTCGATTGAGTTTATTGTGAGGTGATTGATAATACTAGGTTGTTCTTCGGAAATATAAGTCTGGTTTATCAATCGGAATCTGTTCACCTTGATTTATCAAAAGAAGGAACAAAAACTCTTGGGTAATTATGTGAAAGACATATTCATTCAATCCTATAGAATTTTCTGTGTGAGACAGATTTTTTTGTCAAGTCTTCGAATTTGGTTCGTAGCAACTCTTAGTTGTGGGTGAGATCAGCTAAGGGAATCAAGTACGTAGTATCCTGCTGGGATCAGAGACGTAAGGAGCGCAACTGCACCTTGAATCAGTGTGAGATCGATTAAGTTTCAACTACAGTCCAGTCCGAAGTTAATTGGTAGTAGGCTAGTGGATGTAGCGACTTAATACAGTGTGGTGTTCAATCTGGACTAGGTTCCGGGGTTTTTCTGCATTTGCGGTTTCCTCGTTAACAAAATTATGTTGTCTGTGTTATTTCTTTTCCGCATTATATTTTGTTATATAATTGAAATATCACAGGTTGTGCTAAGATCAATAAATTAAAATATCCAACCTTTGGTTATTGATTTACATTGATCGACACTTGAACATTGGTCTTTGGAACCGTTCAAGTAGTTCCTCTTATATTCAATCGGGCTCGCAGATTTCTATTTGCTGATTGCGGATTGAATTAAGAGTTAGAGATATTAAACTCTTTGATATACTTTATTCTAGATTGAGTCTAACTGTCTAGTTAATTCTCTAAAAAATGTATTGGATTAAGTCCTCTTAGATTGCCAAAAGAATTGTTGGGTGTGGTTGTTAGAACCCCACATTTTCAATTGGTATCAGAGCAGGCAAACATGTTAAAGACTTTATAAGTCTGCGTTTGTAGCGATCTGAGGATGGACGATAATGTCTCTGATAAACGCATCGCCATAAATAAAAATTATGTTTCTATGAAGTCTATTAAAGAGAAAGGTTTGTCAATATCGAATATAGAAGAACCTTGTGTTCAAAGGAAACAAACATACATTGACAAGTGTTTCCCTGACCACCTTACCGACGAGTCTGACTCTGAAGTTGAAAGGGATACAACCAAAGAGAGTGAAGTGATTCTAAAAATTGTTAGAATCCAGGCTGATAATGTCAACCGGTTGAAACACAAAGTCAATGTCCTTGTTGGTATGATATGTGAGCGTGACTGTCATTTAAAGATTCTTCAAGAAAAAAATCTTAAAAAGGATGCTTTGAAAATTGAACATCTCTTAAGTAAACTCTCGTTTCAAGAGTGTTCAAAAGAGTTCGCCATACCAACTGCTTCTGATTTAACTGAAAAAAATTACTGGTTCAGAAGTAAAACAAAAAACCCTTTCTGTTGAAAAAGATGTGTTTGTATCTTCTTCTAATCAAGGGAAGCCCACATCACACAGAAGGAAGAATTCTTCCAACAATGGTCTTAAGACTGTTCTGGTTAATCACTCAGGTGATCAGAAAGTGTGTCTCTTTTGTGATTCAAAAGGGCCGTGTAAACAAAAGAGGAATTCTAGGTTGAATGAAAATTATATTATTCGTCTTCAACAAACCTTAGATTTAATTCTCAAAGGTGTAACTGACATTCGTATGTCTAAACCTATTGGTTTTAGTACTCACCCTATGTACCCCACCAGGAAAGTCAGTTCAACGTGTTCCTCAAATGTTCAAACACATAACAGACTTCCTAAGACATATCAATGAAGAAGAACTCATGGATACTCTTCGGTTAAGAATGGAAATTATGTTGTTCATGATGTGAAAAAGGTACCAGAAGAAGGAAGCAACGGAAAAATGGAAGCCAACCTAAAAGGGATAATTGAAGGATATAAGATATCATCAACAGGCTGACAAGTCCATATGTAAATTCTTCAGGTAAGAATCAACAGTATGCGTCAGACTTTGATGATAGTAAGTTTTATGATAACTTTTCACATCGTAATGATTTTCCTCCAAAGATCAGGAAAAAGAGGCTTAACCATAAGCAACGTTCATTTAATGAGCTCAAGGCTCATACTTGTGCTAATTATCACAAGGTTGAATTCTCACTCCCAATAAAAATCCTGACTGAGTGAGACACTTTTCAGGCATACTGAATGAAAAAATATGTTTCTGAATTTCCAGCTATCTTCTTATCGTTCTTAGCTGGTTTATCAATTACAAACACTTTTTGATGCATAAGTATTATTTTTTTGTTTTGTTTTTTTATTCCAAAAAGGGGTGCCAAAATTACTGTGCTCTAAATTTTTCTCTTTGAGAACAAATTTATTTTAGATCTGAGTTTTTTTTACTCATTAAGCAAATATGTGCCATATCTTCTTCGCAACCGATTGGTATAAGGGTAAGTCTATGAACGTCCATGTATCTTTTCACACAGGCACGAACCAAACTTGGAAACCCTAAACTTTGGTTCTTGTGTAACCTATAAATACCAAACCTTTTATAGAGTACGCATACTCTTGTTGTGCTCTTTTAAGGATGGGATCTACTCCAAGTTCTTGGGATTTTTCAGCCGATTCAATAGAAGAGAACCCTTGGGTTTGTGGGTGAAAACTGTTTCTGCTGGTTTTGGTAAATGTGGGTGTTTGGATGAGAAACAAATCTAAACCTTAAAAAAATGCACTGCACGGGAGTACTTTAGATTCGAGAGATCAATCTGTACAATCCTGGCCTAAACCAAGAAATGGTCGTTCCAGTCTTGCTTCAGTCACAAAGTGAAGGAGAAGGGTTGGTCTTAGGGACGGAAGCGAAGAAGTTGTTGAGATCAGAATGGTTAACTCTGAAGGTGTGGTTATTTTATGACTTGTATCATAATTTGGAATTGTCTTGCGGAATGTAAGCTATAAGTTCTTTGGTGTTTTCTGGATACTGTGTTGTTGTTAACCAAACTGTTGTCGTTTGTCTGAAATAGGTAGAGCCTATTTATACAACTCATCTTGAACGCACTCTGATCTCGTATAAAGTGGGAATGATTGAGTGATGTAGAAGTGGGGTCATGTGTAAATGCCATAAAACCACGTTCCCATTATGAATGAGACGGGTTAGTTTACACCCACTACTTCTTGTCGCCACTAACTGCCCTGCTTTCTGAAACTTTCTTATAATAGGCGTGTTGCACGCCGCACGCTGTAAACCGCCAGACCAATACCCTGATGAGTATCCCCCAGTTTGTGACATGTCTAATGTCTCGAGCGTTTTCGTGGAAAACGTGTAGCAGGTTGCTATGTATTGCAAGTCAAAGTCAGGAGACTTGCCGCAGGAGAATAGCATGTGATGCTATTAGGCTTCTCTTGGCTGGTCGCCTAAGACTTGCCACAGGCCTGTCAATTATGTGGCGAATTTGGACGGCTAAGATTGTGACCCATGAGAAAGGGTGGCCATTGATTATGTCCACATTCTGTTGGCGCCTGATAATGACACAATAGCGTGGTTGGCATAGTTTGTGCATGCCAGTGGCACGGTGGTGCAAGTAGCGCCTGGCGTATCCATGACCGCTAGATTTTGACATATTGGTGTTAGACCCAAATATGGCTTCGCAACATTAGTTCTAGTTGCCACATCAATCCCAATGCTCTGGGTAGCATGATTAGGGCTGCACAACGGGTAGAGTGGGTAGGATATGGCATATACCCGCCACCCTACCCGTTTATTGGCGGTTAAGAAAATCTTTACCCGTCACCCTACCCGCCAAATAGCGGATAGGGTAGGATACGGTTAAAAAACTGGCGGATAGGGTAGGGTTGGCGGGTATGGGTAGGGTATGTGCACCCCTAGTAGGAATTGCTCGAAGACCAGTAGGGTAGGATAATTTCGATCTTTACCCGCCACCCTACCCGTTTATTGGCGTTTAAGAAAATCTTCACCCGCCACCCTACCCGCCAAATAGTGGATAGGGTAGGATACGGTTAAAAAACTGGCGGGTAGGGTAGGGTTGGCGGGTATGGGTATGGTATGTGCACCCCTAAGCATGATTTTTCTTGGTTGGCGTAGCAACTTCGCCTAAATTAGGGTTTGGCATGCCGAAACCTTAATTAGTGCATGTAGCATGCGGCCGCGGCATAGTAACGCTTTTTGTGCAAACGGCGTCATAGTCATGCCAAAAGAACTATACTAAGGCCATAATGTGGAAACATCCACAAGAGCAAGAACTGTTATGGGTGACTATGATATGGCGCCATTCCTAGGGTTTCCTGGGTCCCGCATGGCTCGTGGCATGTTGTGGGGCCCAAAGTGGCGTGATTTGAGCCACAACTAGATATTAGGGTTTTGGTTAATGCGCCTAAAGCAGAGTCCTGCTTCTGAATAGAAAACCCTAATTTAAGCACATCATGGCGTTGGCCACGAACATGAGGTAGGTTAGCACGTAGGGCGCTATTTACAGAACGTTGGCATGTTTTGGCATGCTGTCATGGAAAAGTAAAACGTTTGGCATGCACATTTAGTGCATTGACGCGGCATGGAAGGTTTGGCGTGGCGGGTTGGCATGTCGTTCATCCCATTGGCGCAACATGGCACGTTTGGCATGTTGGCGCGGTTTTTGGAAAGCCAATGGCTTTGTGACCATTTGGCAGTTTGCCTCTTTTAACACTGTGGCAAGTTTGGAGCAACCTGATTGGTTAATATAAGAGAGGCCGTCCAAGCATGGGCGTGGCTACACTTCTGGTGTGTGTGTGCCGGATTTAAAGAGACCTGATTGGTCGATGGAAAATAGGGCCGACAAGTATGGGCCAGCCAACGTGTGGGGGTTTAAGGCGAACTGATTGGTCGAAGGCAAATAGGGTTGGTCGGGCAACATGTGGCGTTCCTAAAGCATGGTCACACCTCCCTTTGTTTCTGCTCCTATTCCGCGGCTCCTTTCTGATTTTGGGTAGGATTTTGCACCTACTAATCCATGGCGAATTAATTGCTTAGTTCACCTAAGCTTAATTTCGACCAATGGGGTCTAATATATTGCGCAAGGCGCAAAACCTTAATTTTTGCAAATTAGTCAGGGTAATATTTGAATCTTGTGAATTTTCACAAAATAGATTGAATTATTTGTGTTGACACAGAGTTCTTTAAGTTTATTGCCAGAGAGCAGTAAGCTTTCTGATTGAGTGCTTTATGCAAGGACCTTAACCTTGATACTAGGAAATTCGTGCTACTCTGCTGTGAGTGAACTCAAGTTGTCATGCCATATCAATATTAAGGGTTCTGCCGGGGAACATAGCACAAAAAGCATTCAAAGAAACTTATAATGAAGGCTAGGCAAGGTGCCAAAATTTACAGAATATCTGGGGATTGTTGCTACATGCACTATTCTGGATAAATTTCATATGAAAATATTCAATTGCTCAATAAATGCACCAGTTAAGAGGTTGAATCACTCATCACTTTTACATGGCTCCGTTTCTTTGCAGAGTGACGGCATATTAAATGCAAGGTTTTACAAATTTAGCCCTGAACTAAAAACCACCATCAACACCTTGTTATGTCTGACGAACTCGAATCCTGTGCCTCATGCTATTATGCGTTTTGTTATCAAGATCGAGAAAATGCTGATATGGTCTCTGCTGAAGTATTTCATGGTTTTATCACTGATCTTGGGAAGACTCAACTGAAGCTCGAGAACTCTGTAAAGGATCTTAACTTGTTACAAACTGAGTTGAAAAAGGTTGACACTGACCTTGTTCTCATGAAGTCACAAGTTAAGGATCTTCTCAATGAGGATATCTTCTTCGAAGATGCAGTTGATACAGTTAGTCACAAGTTTGAAGGTCTTGGTACCAGTGAAGCTTCCGTACAGGAACTCTGATTATGGCTTGTGATTACTCCGTGTTTTGGAGTTTGTTTTGAGTTTATTTGTCTAGTAAATCTTCTTTTTATGTTTTTAGAAGAATAACTAGGGTTTGGAATATCCATTATTGTGAGTACACATAGCTATGTCCAACGATTTTCATCTTCAATATTTTTAGATTTATTTAAATTTTAAGTTTTTGGAAGATGATTTTTGCAATTTTAATCTTTATGATTTTATATATTGCAAATTTGTCTGGGATATGTTGTTTACGTCCGTGAACCTGCGACTATCCCATACTTGTTCAAAAGTTATCTCTATTATGTCGGTATGAAAGTATTGATAGAAGATAGAATGAACTTTTGACTTTACAGAAGTTAAAGCCTTTTATGTCATTGTTTTGATGGAAGAAAGGATAAAACTTTTGTTCACAAGGATTAAGTCTATTTAATGTCATTGTGCAAATAGTGATGGAAAATAGAATGAATCCTTGTCGATTCCGCAGTATTGGTCGATCTCCGATCCACATTTTTGTGCATATACTATGTTGCTCCATAATTTTTCTTATGTTTGAGCATGACCAATTGAATTGATCATTCTCTTGTGTTCAGTTTAGTTGTTTCTCCGTAAGTTCTCTTATGACGAGCATGACCAATTGAATTGATCACTTTTGTGGTTAATTTAGTTGTGTAATTCCGATTGAATTAATCATAGGTTTTCTTGTGTTTAATTTAATTGTGCACTTCGATTGGATTAATCATGAATTCTTTTGTGGATAATTCAATTGAATATTTTGGATCCAAATTCATGTTTTCATGTGATTTGATTATGTCCAAAGAAATCCTTCTTTTCTTGTGAAAGTAAGGTCGCCTTTGTTGTTCTCTCGGGAATGACATTTTATGGGGGAGAGTTCTTAGTTTTCGTACCTTTGCCAATTTATATTGACAAAAAGGGGGAGAATTAATGTGTAGTGTGAAACTACAAATACATATGGTTTACGGATAATTATGTATGGGGAAGTGGTTTTAATGTCGAGATGAAGTATTGACCAAGGGGAAGTGATACATATCACCATAGTATTGTTGTCAAAGTTGTGATACAATTGAACTTGATGTTGTGTAATAATACTATGACACTGTATAACAATGATTGAGAGCATTTGTTTTCTTATTGTTATCGCTACGGATCTTCAAAAACTATGATGCTGAACTTACAACCTTTAGGATCATGGAGTACTTGGAAGTGACGAATATTTCGAGTCGCGTTGAAGATGCCAAGGAGATCAAGCATTTGGATGAGAAGCTATAAATTTGTATTTAAGCTGGTTACTTTATCAAATCGGTCAGTTCATGAACTTAAACATTTAAACTATAAGGAATGCAGTCTTTTCAAACCGTGGATATAAAGTTCATGATTGATTCAAGTGAATCAAACCGATTTTGCTTTAATTGTGTTCTTGTATAAATCCATGAGAATATAGGAATTGAACAACTCTTTAACTAGTTTCATTTTAACTAGTTATGGTTAAGATGAATAAGGTTCACATGAGAGTAATCATATGGCTAACCTCGGTTAACTATTTGTGAACCAACATGGTGTACACCTTTAGGTACGGTTACATAAACCTAAATAAGGGTACATTTCATTTGTGTGTGACAAGCTAAGTTCGATCTAACGGTTGAAAGATATTAGCTTGGTTGAATCAGGTTTTTCATCTAACGGTGACTATTGAATACTTTGTTACCAAGGTAACTTGGATTGCGAACCCTGGCAACTGGGAAACCTAATCACCACACCTCCTGGGTGTTATTAGTTGCATAACAAGATTCGATTATCCTTTAACCTTAGGTTTCTTCTCGAGACCCTGTAGGTTAACGACTTGAAGACTTCATTGGGATTGTGAATCCAGACCCAACTATTCTCTTTGTAGTTTCATGATCTGATCTTGCCGTTTCTATCGTGATTGAGTGAAATTGTAAAATTGGCTTGAGATTTATACCCCCGATAGGCAAGATAGAAAAGTAATCACAAACACCTTCGTCTCATCGTTTGTGATTCCACAATAACTTTTTTCGCTAGTCGATTAAGTTTATTGTGAGGTGATTGATAATACTAGGCTGTTCTTTGGGAATATAAGTCTGGTTTATCAATTGGTTCCTGTTCACCTTGATTTATCAAAAGACGGAACAAAAAATCTTGGGTATTTCTGTGGGAGACAGATTTATTTAATCCTATAGACTTTTCTGTGTGAGATAGATTTGTTTATCAAGTCTCCGACTTTGGGTCGTAGAAACTCTTAGTTGTGGGTGAGATCAGCTAAGGGAATCAAGTGCGTAGTATCCTGCTGGGATCAGAGACGTAAGGAGCGCAACTGTACCTTGAATCAGTGTGAGATTGATTAGGGTTCAACGACGGTCCAGTCCGAAGTTAATTGATAGTAGGCTAGTGTCTGTAGCGGCTTTATACAGTGTGGTGTTCAATCTGGACTAGGTCTTGGGGTTTTTCTGCATTTACGGTTTCCTCGTTAACAAAATTCTGGTGTCTGTGTTATTTCTTTTCCGTATTATATTTTGTTATATAATTGAAATATCACAGGTTGTGCGTTAAGATCAATCAATTAGAATATCCAACCTTTGGTTGTTGATTTACATTGATTGACACTTGATCATTGGTCTTTGGTACCGTTCAATTAATTCCTCTTATATTCAATTGGGCTCGCAGATTTCTATTTGCTAATTGCGGATTGAATTAAGAATTAGATATTTTAAACTCTTTGATATACTTTATTCTAGATTGAGTCTAACTGGCTAGTTGATTATCTAGATAGTGTATTGGAGTAAGTCCTCTCAGATTTCCAAACGAATTGTTGGGTGTGGTTGTTAGTCCCCCCGCATTTTCAAAACCCTCATAACTCCAAATAATCCCGGGAGTCAATAAAAAATATTTCCACGCAAGATACGGGAATTTCTTCCCTGATTTAAATCTTCACGCGTTTTTGTACAGATGACACACTCCAGTTTGTTTGAAACACGTCCCAAAAGTTGTTAAACTCGTGCCGTCTCATGAAATCTTCCCAAATATACAACCAATTTCGAGATTATCTTCCGGTCAAATTTTATTTCCTGTTTCAGCTCAAAACCATGTGAACTCCATGATTTTCTCAATTCTGGCGCGCTTACCATCCCTGTTTAAGCGTAACAGGATTATTCCAAGTCAAATCCGAGAAGAAACTTGGCAAAATCACGTCCAAATTTGTCATTGAAATCTTCGCAGGTGACTAGTTTTTTTGAATTCATTTTTCCCGCAAAAATTTGTTCATCCAGTGGAGAAGAAGGTGGTTACCCTATATCCAATATTGGGTGCCCTTAACAGTGAGGTGCCCCTTATCAACTGGGTGCCCCTTATCCAAAATGAGGGTCTGTTTAGCAATTTCCCTCTGGGTGCCTTGATCAACTTTTCGAGCCGATTTTTCTAAAAATGTATTTTTTTCTCAAAAATAGCTACAAACACATAAAACACTATAACAAGTACAAAATCGAGTAACAACAATGCAGAAAATTGAGGACAACTTAGACACAAAAATGTGTTTATCAAATACCCCCAAACTTATTATTTGCTAGTTCTCGAGCAAATCTAATCTAGAAAATAAAACCATAACTCACTGTCACAGGCATCGCGATTGCACTTAGCGTGTGCAACAAGCCTTTGAACCCCTAGGTGTCCCTAGTGGCCGAGTTATAGTCTCGGGAGAGTTTACCAGTGGTGTACCCACAAAACCTTTACTTCATACCCTAGCTATCTACGCAAAACCTTGGATGGCACTAAAGAATATCCTTGGTTGGCATACTCTCATTGACTACAGGAGGAAGTACCCTGATGCGAAATTCCAATTGTTGTACACAAGTTTCCGCTCAAGCACACTAAAATTCATTTATAAGTGACAAAGATCTACTCAGATAGTCGCACTATGGAAATCAATATCCAGAATCAAACAAATCACATGAATAGATTAAGAAGATGGATATAGAAATAGATGGTTACGAATGGACGTTAATGCAAAGATGAATCCTATGACCTAATGGATTGAGATACTGGTCTGGACTAATATCAATACAACTAGCATATACAAGGGAACCAGTGGTCGACTTTATTGAATTTATTCCGGTTGGTCTGATGGTCTGGTCTGGTCCTTTTTTTTTTATAACTTAATCGCTCTATTTCAACCCAGCAAACATCAACATAAAAAATTTGCAAAAAAGAAGAAGAAGCAGAAAGTAATAAGATGATTCCGAGATACGGTGAAACTACCATGTTATTTCTAACACCTGAGCTCTATGCTTTTATGAATAGACTCTATTTAGATGTTTCCATCCACTCAGATTGGTTCCTCAACTCCTACAGTGCATACTTAATATGTCATAAATTTCTAGGCTCTGGAGTTTATTTATTGCAACTAAAAGCTAACAAAAATTTTCTTCCCCACCCCAAAACTTAAATCTAACATTGTCCTCAATGTTCTAAAGATGAAATTAAAAGCATGAACAAGGAGAAACTGTTACCACTTGATGGAAAAGAAATAAGGAAGGATATTACCGTAAGCATGAGCGTGGGTGCCTCCCAGAAAATGCTAAATTTAAAGTCTTTAGCTAGACATCAAATACCTCAAAAAGGATTGTCACCTTCCAAAGTCATATACCCATAGACGAAATAGCTGCGGGTCCTCAGAACCAAATAGAGCATACACAAATGAAATACTACCATCTTGGATTAGAAAATGAGAAGATGGAGCATCACTTGATCTAGGGATTTTATCAAGGCAACTAGATTTATCTGGGGTGTCTATTTGGGCTCTATATCAGTGTCTAGGAAAACAGGTTCGACTAAATGACATGTCTCTAAGAACTGGGTTTCTTCATGGATGGTATCTGGAGGATCGGGTAGCAGAGTTTGAAGAAACTCAAGTAGTATCTTAGATGCACAAAGCTCGAGTCCCAAGTTAGGGACTTCAATTAGGGATACATGCCGATCACTAGAATCATCATTACCCCCAAACTTAGGGTGAACAATATGGACCAAAATCTATGGGATGGGTTATAGGGTCCATAAATTCAGCACAAAGACTAGCTTCTTTTGGGGACTGTTCATCTAAACGAACAACATCATCATATAATGGATTATCAAAGAAAATCTCTAGCATAGGCTCATCAACTAAGGTGTTCGTCATGGTTACCTCCTCCGAATCACTGAAAGATTCATCAAATAATGGATTATCAAACATAGTGCAGGCTAAAGGATCAGGAACTAGAGTGCTAATCATGTTCACCACTTCTAAATCGTCTATCTCAGAAGACTTAATGACATTAAAGACATTTAACTCAGTATTCATATTAGCATAAGATATGTTCATAAGTCCGGTTCTACAATTGATGACAGCATTAGATGTGGCTAAGAATGGGCGGCCTAAAATCACCGGTATTTAAGCACTTGGGTCCTGAACAGGCTGGGTATCTAGAACAACTAAATCCACTGGGTATATGAACCTATCAACCTCAATAAGAACATCCTCTATGATACCACGAGGGACTTTGAAAAAACTATCAGCTAACTGAAGTGTCATTTTGGTCGGTTTCAACTTACCAATACCTAGTTGGGTGTACACATGATACGGGAGTAAGTTAACACTAGCTCTTAAGTCAAGAAATGCCTTATCAACTACATGATTACCAATAACACAAGATATGGTGGGGCATCCAGGGTCCTTATACTTAGGAGGTGTTAGGTTCAGAAGAATTAAACTTACTTGACCAGCTAAAAAGTCTTTCTTATGGACATTCAACTTACGCTTTCGTGTACAAAGATCTTTAAGGAACTTGGCATAAGAAGGAATTTGCCTAATTGCTTCTAATAATGGAATGTTGATGTTCACATGTCGTTGAAAATCGACTCCTTCTTTGTTGGGGCTAACAACTGTGGATATGGGGCTCTAGGCACAAAGGTAGTTCTATCAGGAATTTCTTGGGGACTCTTTAAAAATTATTTCAGTTTCCTCAACTATGAGTTATTCTTAGGAAGTAGAAGGTGGAACTACAGTATGTCCACTAGGCATGTCTACCTTATTGTCTACTATTTTACCGCTCCTACGGGTTGTTATAGAGTTCACATGGTTTGATGAACTCCTCTAGGATTGGGCTGTGGTTGACTAGAGAACTTGACTTTCTCTCTTTCTCTCAAAGACTCGGCAATCAGACCTACCTGGATTTTTGACTCGGAAATATCCTGAGAGTTAGCCTTGACCATCTTTTTGTTTTCATATAGACCTTGTGCAACCGATTGCTGAAATTCTATAGTGTTCCGAGTTAACAAGGCGAGTGACTCTTCTAAACTCATGATTTTCTTATCTGAAGGGGTCTGAAACTGTGTTGGTCCTGAAGGATTCTTAGCATAGCTAAAACCTGGGGGAATAACTTGGGAGTTACTAGACTGACCTTGACTCTGGCTCTTAGACCAAGAAAGGTTTGGATGGTTTCTCCAACCAGGGTTATAGGTTTCCGAATATGGGTCAAACTTCTGATGGTTCTCAAATCTAGTGTTATTATAAAGAGCATGTGCTTTCTCTTCAGCAGTTTGTCCTTCCCAAAAAGGCTCTACTCTACCACTAGAGTGACTCAATTACAAAACTTATAACCTTTTTGCTATAGCTGCTACTTTGGCATCTGACTCATAAGATCCTTCTACCCTATTAACAGTTCCTCTACCTTGAGGAATGGTTTTCATGGGTTCCATACTATTTTCCCGTTGACAGGTCTTTTCAGCGATTTCATTCAAAAAATTTATCGCCTGATCAACATCTTTATTCTCAATCCCACATGTGCATAAAGACTCAACCATGGTTGTTGTCGAATAATCTAAACCCTCATAAAGGATCTGAACTAGCCTAACCTTCTCTAAAGCATGGTGAGGACATTGAGATAACAAGTCATTGAATCTTTCCAAATACCTATATAGAGATTCTCCCTCTTGTTGAGCAAAAGTACAGAACTGCGTCCTAATTGACGATGTTTTGTCATAGGGAAAAACTTCTGTAAAAAGGCAGATGTAAGTTGGTCATAAGTTTCAACTTACTCACAAGGAAAACTACACAGCCAAGATTTAGCTTTTATCTTTCAGGGAAAAGGGGAATAACCTAAGTTGTGAAGCATCATCATCTAGGTTTTTAATTTTCAGACTACTACAAATTTCCTCGAATTCCCTAACATGAAAATGGGGTTTTCATTTTCTTTCCCTAAAAAGACTGGGAGTATCTGTAAAGTCCCAGGTTTTAGTTCATAATTTGCCTCAGTTTTTCTCAAACAAGGAAGTTTGCTCGAAACAGGTGACAGAAACCGGCCGAGTCGCGCTCTGCAAATCAGGCGATCAGCTCGTTCTTCATTTTTCTCATTTTCAAGCGTTGAATTTACATATCTTCGTCATTAATTCAGGTGAAATTCAGACTAAAAACATCAAATTATTGGTGTTCATTAAATTCAGTTGATTGTTTTATTGTTTTTTTGTGTTTTATCTTAATCTTTTATGGAAAATCATCAAAATTCGAAAATGAATCCATCAATGGTGGATCTTAATAACTCTGTTGAGGAAAGTCCATCAATAGATCTGGTTAATGGCACTGAAGAAAGATGCGTTGTGTGAAAATTTTCATTAATATGACGTTTAGATTTGCTTCGTATGAAATTTACTGATGCAATATCAAATCTGAAATCCCAGTGGAAATTAGAAGGTCAATGCAAGATTATCCCATTGGGGGAAAGGTTTTTTCACCATCAAACTTGATAATGAAAGAGATCAAAGTTATATCAAAGCAGGAATTTGGGAAGTTTTTAATCAAACCTTATGGATTCGTAATTGGATACCAAATTTTCGTCCAGAATTACATTGTACATTTTCATCAATGGTTTGGGTTCATTTTCCAGGGCTGACTTTGGAATATTGGGATGAACAGACACTATTTACAATCAGTAGAGCTTTGGGAGATCCAGTAAAAGTAGATGAAGCTACACTGAATGTTGAGAATGGATTATATGCAAGAGTTCTTATCAAAATTGATTTAGCACAGAAAATTCCACAAAAATTATGGATCAAAACTAAGTTTGGTGGTTTTATGCAAGAGGTATTGCTAACTAAGTTACCAAATTTTGTCATCATTGTAAAATTGTTGGTCATTTACAAGTTGAATGCAGAGTGAAGATATCAGCAGAAGCAAGTAATACCCAAGCACAACAAAGAACTACATCAACTAATTTCAAACCCAATGTACCAGAAAAATCTGACGAAAAAGGAAAAAATACTGCATCTCCTTCAAAGCTTAATACAACATCACAAATAGCATCTCAGAAGGAACAAGACAAATTTGATATATGTTACACACCAGTTACAGCAATAAGTCAACATATTGTAGTACCTCAAACTTCTTTTGAAGTAGGCAATCTATCTTCAGGCAGATTTGAGTCCCTAAATACTGTCATGGAGGAGGAAATAGATTACATATGAGTGGTGGAACTGAAAATCTTTCTCCAGCAAAAATTATACAAATTATTGAAGACAATGCAGTGGAAAAAAGTGTTATCAAGTTCATTAATGACAAAGATGGCTCAGTATCTGAGGATAAAGTACCAACTACATCTTGGTCAAGAGTCATTCAAAAACCATCATCATCAAACACAAAAAAAAATACTTCAACAGACAAACAAAAAGAGGCACCAACAAAGGTAAAAGCTCTACAACTCCCTATACAACTTTAGGAAGAATCAAGGAAAAGGAGGTACTAGGGACCTCCATACCTTGCAATGAAAGTTCTTTTTTGGAAGCTTAGGGGCCCGAGGAGACCTGGGGCTCAAGATAAAGTAAGTTCTTTAATAAATCAGTTTCAACCTTCTTTAGTGTTTATAGCTGAACCAAAAATAAATTGTAGTGCATCTTTCTGCAATAAGTTGAATCTTCCAGGAATGCAAAATATGGTGATTCATAAATCAATATCAAATAAAAAAGGGAACATATGGTTGTTTTGGAATAAGAACTTGCCTACACCAATTTTTGTCTCCATGTCAAGTCAGATGATTACAGTCACATTGGGGGAAATTTGGTGTCTGGAGTTCATGCTCATGTGAGTGTTGTGCAAAGAAGATATTTATGGTCTGAGATGGAAGAAATAAGTGATTTAAAACTTCCTTGGCTAGCAATTGGTGACTTTAATGCCATCACAAAAGTAATGGGAAAAGCAGGAGGAAAGCCAGCTAATACTATAAATATGTTTGAGTTTAACACTTGTCTTGACAAATGTGAACTTCAGCAATCTCCTAAATCAGGACTTGATTACTCTTAGTCAAATTGTCAGCATGGTGCAAGAAGGATCTTATGAAATCTTGATAGAGCAGTATTTAACAATTTATGGATTCAAAAACATGGTGGATGGAGTTATAAGTTTGGATTGAGAATAACATCTAATCATTCTCCATTACTGAGAGGGTGTGTTGCTTGCCCTAAACCAAAAAATGTTCCACAAAAATTTCAGAAGATTTGGTTAGATCATCCCAATTTTATGGATGTAAACACTAAAAGTTGGTCTGAAAAAATTGAAGGCGATCCTTGTTTTGTGTTTCAGATCAAATTAAAAAAACTTAAAAAAGTTCTAGTATATTGGAATTGGAGAGTGTTTGGTAATGTGAATGTGCAAATTAAAGAAGCTGAAAAAGAAGTTCAAGAAGCAATAAAGATGTCTGATGCTAATCCTCTCAATGAAGAACTCTTGGACAAATGAGTGCAAGATGAAAATAATCTAAATTCTAAAGAAGTACAATTAAGTACAATGATGAAGTTGAAGGAAAGAACCAAATGGTTCAAAGAAGGCTCTGCAAACACAAGCTTCTTTCTTGCAAAGCTGAAGGTAAGACAAGCTAGAAATTCCATTACTGAATTGGAAGATGCTAACAATGAAATTGTCGCAGATCAAAGTAAAATTGCAAAAATACTTATTGATTACTTTGAGGATAAGTTCAAATTTAAAGAGGTAGACATTTCAGAATCTTTACTTGAAGTAATTCCAAAAGCTATCACAGAAGAAGATCAAGTAATGCTAGATGCAATTACTTCAAGTGAAGAAATAAAGAAACTTATTTTTGAAATGGATCCTGATAGTTCTCCCGGTCCAGATGGCTTTTCAGGCAGTTTTTATAGGCATGTTGGCAAGTAATTCAAGTTGATATAGTAAATGCAATCCAATTCTGCTGGAAGAGAAGATTCATTCCAAGAGGCTTAAACTCAAATTTTCAAGTGCTTTTACCAAAAATTGAAGGTGCAATATCTCCTAAACAATTTAGACCAATTGGGATGAGCAATGTAAGTTTCAAGATGTTCACCAAAATCATCACAACCAGAATTTCATGTCTTATGAACAAGCTCATCTCTCCACAGCAAGTTGCATACATAAAAGGGAGGAATATACAAGACCAAATAGTTCTTTCTTATGAGATGATAAATGAAATGAAGAAGAAAAGAAGAGGAGGTAATATTGGACTCAAGTTAGACATATCACAAGCCTATGACTCTGTGAGCTGGAAATTTATATTCCAAGTTCTAATCAAATATGTTTTTTCAGTCGCTTGGTGTCAATGGTTAAGTACTTTATTTGAATCTGCAAAAGTCTCAGTAATGATAAATGGTGGTCCTAATGGCTTCTTCTCAGTTGGTAGAGGATTAAGACAAGGAGATCCACTATCTCCAATTCTTTTTGTGCTAATGGAAGATGTTCTTAGTATAAATATTTCCAAATTGTTAGCTGAAGGAAAGATAACTCCAATGGTAATAAGAAATGGAATTCATCCTTCTCACATGTTATTTGTTGATGATGTGTTCATATTATGTAATGGTGAAAAGAAAAACATTCAAAATCTGATGAAGCTTCTAGAAGATTATCAGAAAAGTTCAGGTCAAATGATTAATAAAAGTAAAAGCAAGCTCTTTGTGGATGGAACGACAGCTGCAAGGACTATGCAAATTAAAGAATTAATGGAAATGGAAGTAAGTTCTTTACCTGGTAAATATTTAGGAGTAATTATACAAGATGGCAGAGTAAAAATTTCAACAATTTGGCTAACGGTTGAGCTCTTACAAAAGAAACTGGCTACTTGGAAAGGTAAATTACTGTCATTTAATGATAGGTTGGTATTAATAAAATCAGTACTCGGTAGTATACCAATCTATAGCATGTCAGTGTATATGTGGCCAAAATTAGTAATCAAAATATGTGAGAGGATAATCAGGAATTTTTTGTGGTCTGGAAATGGAGAGACTAGAAAGTTTAAAACTCTCTCATGGAAGAAGGTATGTTCACCTTATAATGAAGGTGGATTGGGCATTCAAAGACTGGAATTTCTCAACAAAGCACTTTTAATGAAACTGCTGTGGAGAATAATAAATTGTGGTGAAGAATGGGCTATGTTCATCAAAGCTAAATATCAGGATAAACAAGGACAGTGGAAGAATAACTGGCAACTTTCATCAATTTGGCCAGGTTTAAAATGTGCTTGGAATCACTTAAAAGAAAATATAAGGCGGTGCATAGGAGATGGCCAAAAAATATCCATTTGGTTTGATCCTTGGATTAGTAATTCTCCTATCATTGAAAATGTTGGATATCCTGATTATGTAAAAGCTCACATCAACATGAAGGTGTCATACTTAATCAAGGAAGGAAAATGGAATTTATCTGATCAGCTTAAACTCATTATTTCTGATTATATTGTCTGAAATTGGTACTGGAAATGATAACCTAATTTGGAAAGGTAACATCGAAGGTAACTTTGCAACTTCCTCTGCCATAACTTTAATCAGAAATAAAGAACAACATTTGCATTGTTACAAGAAAATTTGGAATTCATATCTTCATCCTTCTATAGCAAGCAACATTTGGAAACTTATTCAGGGGATATATGTAGATGATACTATACTGGCTGAAAGAGGGTTTGAACTTGCTTCTATATGCTGCATTTGTGAATCAAATCAAGACAATATGCATCGTTTGTTGTGGGAATGCAGATTCAGTAAAGAAATATGGAGTTAGATATGCCTTGTATTTAAAGTTAAAATTCCTAAATCTTTTGAAGAAGTGTGGAATAATTCTAATGGCAAGAGTCCATTCATTAAAGAATGTTGGGGTATTACTGCTTGTGCAATCTTAAAAGATCTGTGGTTTCAGAAAAAATAAGATGTTATTTGAGCAAGTTAAGCCAAATATTCAAAGTTTCAAGAGCAGAATTAAAAAGACAGTCTTTGAAGGAGAACTCGGAATTAAAAGCCACAAGTGGAGTGCTGATATTGATGACCAGGTAATTCTCTTCTTTAATTTTGAACCAAGAAAACTTAAATATCATTGCATCATACCTTGCTATTGGATACCACCAAATACTGGAATTGTCATATTTTTCTATGATGGAGCATCATTTGGAAATCCAGGAGCTGGTGGTTTAGGAGTAGTAATAAGATATCATTTATGTCAAGTATTGGGAGTCATCTCTGGATGAATTGGCATTGCAACAAATTATATTGCAGAAGTATATGCAATCATCTGTGCAATTGAATTAGCTGTAGAATGGTAGATTCAAGATATAATTCTCAACTCAGATTCCAAAATTGTGGTAACTGAATTTGTAGAAAACAGAATGCCATGGTTTATCAAAATGAGATGGAACAAGGAAATTGCTAAGATTCACTCTCTCCAGTTCAGGCATAGTTTCAGGGAAACTAGCTTTTCTGCAGATGCAGCTGCAAAAAAAAGGAGCTCTACTGGTAGCAGGTCAAAGGAAGACTTACTATGGAATACCAAGTTTTTTATCAAGAATAGAATTGCCTGATATTGCATATTATAGAATGTGCTAGTATCTTTTAATACCTATGTAGTTGGTTATTCTCTTTTTTCATGAATTTAACTTGTAATATTTAACAATATTTTCTTTCATTTTAATATAATATGTGATTAAGCAAAAAAAAAAAGAAAAAAAAAAGAAGCTAACTTGACACATGACGGACGAGAGGTCCTAGTTGGGTTCAACAAAGCTTTTAAAGTTGCCATTTCTGGCACTACCAAAGGACTAGGATAACTTTCTTCACTAAGTGTCAAGTTTTCAAAACTGAAATTTCCAAAGACAGGGATCTCAAAAGAAGAGTCTTCGATCTCCCCGCCTTCACAAAAAGAACTACTAGGTTTTTCACTAATCAATCGACATAGAGTGTCTCTTTTCCAAGACCGTTCTCTAATGACCTCGATCGGGCATACACTAGAAAAAAAAAGAAGGAAAAATCCTAAAAGGAAGGGAAGTTGTAAACAAACACACACAAGGCTGACTCCACCACAACAAACCTACTGATTTCTAGCAAACAACAAGCATGATGGCTCCCTTAGATTGTTTCTAGACCATCTTCTACTCTTTCGAAAGGCAATTCTTTATAATTTAAGAAAACCTCTCTATAATCAATCTGAGTTAAATAGAGACAAGGGAAGCTTAATGGAGCTTTGGCACCCAGGCCTCACTGGAAAAACATTCACTTTGGTTACAAGGCGGCACGCTCAACTTACATTAACCATCATGAACTTCGAACTATGCTTAATAGATCAACCAATATTTTTCGAACGACTTTCCTATTAAGCTCGTTACCATATCGGTCTCGTTCTAGTCAGTATTTTAAGCTTAGGTTCGCGTAGGTTGTATGTTCCTAAGGCATGCAAGAAGAGAACGGTGATGAAATCCGAACCCTTATCTTGTATGGCCAGGCCTTTCCCTTTACTAGGAATTTAAACCGTTTTCATTCCTCAACATATAAGCATACGAAGGAAGATAGTAAACCCGCTGACAGGGGATTCGCGTGTTCATATAAACTTACCTCCCGTACCAGACGGGCGAAGAACCGTTGTAGTTAACTCGGCCACCGACTCCTTTGTCAGTGTACGAACCCGAGGGGCTGAGGCGATATCGTAATTGTCGTCCTTCTCTGCAAACAGTTTATATTTAATTTTACCCTTCCTTAGGGTTTTAAATAAAAATTTCCCACTGTCCAATGTTCAAAAAGGAAAGTGCAAAATAAAAGAAAATTTACAAAAATAAAAGATATGCTAATACAATTTCTAAAAATAAAATCTAAAAAATAAATAAAAGAAAATATAAAAATCTAAAATAAAATAAATAAAATTCTTTGTCTTTCTTGTCGTTTTCTTTTAGATTTTATCTTTGGAATTGAAGGTGCAATATCTCCTAAACAATTTATACCAATTGGGATGAGAAATGTAAGTTTCAAGATGTTCACCAAAATCATCACAACCAGAATTTCATGTCTTATGAACAAGCTCATCTCTCCACAACAAGTTGCATACATAAAAGGGAGGAATATACAAGACCAAATAGTTCTTTCTTATGAGATGATAAATGAAATGAAGAAGAAAAGAAGAGGAGGTAATATTGGACTCAAGTTAGACATATCACAAGCCTGTGACTCTTTGAGCTTGAAATTTATATTCCAAGTTCTAATCAAATATGGTTTTTCAGTCACTTGGTGTCAATGGTTAAGTACTTTATTTGAATCTGCAAAAGTCTCAGTAATGATAAATGGTGGTCCTAATGGCTTCTTCTCAGTTGGTAGAGGATTAAAACAAGGAGATCCACTATCTCTAATTCTTTTTGTGCTAATGGAAGATGTTCTTAGTATAAATATTTCCAAATTGTTAGCTGAAGGCAAGATAACTCCAATGGTAATAAGAAATGGAATTCATCCTTCTCACATGTTATTTGTTGATGATGTGTTCATATTATGTAATGGTGCAAAGAAAAACATTCAAAATCTGATGAAGCTTCTAGAAGATTATCAGAAAAGTTCAGGTCAAATGATTAATAAAAGTAAAAGCAAGCTCTTTGTGGATGGAACGACAGCTGCAAGGACTATGCAAATTAAAGAGTTAATGGAAATGGAAGTAAGTTCTTTACCTGGAAAATATTTAGGAGTAATTATACAAGATGGCAGAGTAAAAATTTCAACAATTTGGCTAATGGTGGAGCTCTTACAAAAGAAACTGGCTACTTGGAAAGGTAAATTACTGTCGTTTAATGATAGGTTGGTATTAATAAAATCAGTACTCGGTAGTATACCAATCTATAGCATGTCAGTGTATATGTGGCTAAAATTAGTAATCAAAATATGTGAGAGGATAATCAGGAATTTTTTATGGTCTGGAAATGGAGAGACTAGAAAGTTTAAAACTCTCTCATGGAAGAAGGTATGTTCACCTTATAATGAAGGTGGATTGGGCATTCAAAGACTGGAATTTCTCAACAAAGCACTTTTAATGAAACTGTTGTGGAGAATAATAAATTGTGGTGAAGAATGGGCTATGTTCATCACAGCTAAATATCAGGATAAATAAGGACAGTGGAAGAATAACTGGAAACTTTCATCAATTTGGCCAGATTTAAAATGTGCTTGGAATCACTTAAAAGAAAATATAAGGTGGTGCATAGGAGATGGTCAAAAAATATCCATTTGGTTTGATCCTTGGATTAGTAATTCTCCTATCATTGAAAATGTTGGATATCCTGATTATGTAAAAGCTCACATCAACATGAAGGTGTCATACTTAATCAAGGAAGGCAAATGGAATTTATCTGATCATCTTAAACTCATTATTTATGATTAGACTCTGTCTGAAATTGGTACTGGAAATGATAACCTAATTTGGAAAGGTAACATCGAAGGTAACTTTGCAACTTCCTCTGCCATAAATCTAATCAGAAATAAAGAACAACATTTGCATTGTTACAAGAAAATTTGGAATTCATATCTTCATCCTTCTATAGCAAGCAACATTTGGAAACTTGTTTAGGGGATATATGCAGATGATACTATACTGGTTGAAAGAGGGTTTGAACTTGCTTCTAGATGGTGCATTTGTGAATAAAATCAAGACAATATGCATCGTTTGTTGTGGGAATGCAGATTCAGTAAAGAAATATGGAGTTAGATATGCCTTGTATTTAAAGTTAAAATTCCTAAATATTTTGAAGAAGTGTGGAATAATGCTAAAGGCAAGAGTCCATTCATTAAAGAATGCTGGGGTATTACTGCTTGTGCAATCTTAAAAGATCTGTGGTTTCAAAAAAAAAATAAGATGTTATTTGAGCAAGTTAAGCCAAATATTCAAAGTTTCAAGAGCAGAATTAAAAAGACAGTCTTTGAAGGAGAACTAGGAATTAAAAGCCATAAGTGGAGTGCTGATATTGATGACCAGGTAATTCTCTTCTTTAATTTGGAACCAAGAAAACTTAAATATCACTGCATCATACCTTGCTATTGGATACCACCAAATACTGGAATTGTCATGTTTTGTTATGATGGAGCATCATTTGGAAATCCAGGAGCTGGTGGTTTAGGAGTAGTAATAAGAGATCATTTATGTCAAGTATTGGGAGTCATCTCTGGAGGAATTGGCATTGCAACAAATTATATTGCAGAAGTATATGCAATCATCTGTGCAGTTGAATTAGCTGTAGAATGGTAGATTCAAGATATAATTCTCAACTCAGATTCCAAAATTGTGGTAACTGAATTTGTAGAAAACAGAATGCCATGGTTTATCAAAATGAGATGGCACAAGGCAATTGCTAAGATTCACTCTCTCCAGTTCACGCATAGTTTCAGGGAAACTAGCTTTTCTGCAGATGCAGCTGCAAAAAAAAAAAGGAGCTCTACTGGCAGCAGGTCAAAGGAAGACTTACTATGGAAGACCAAGTTTTTTATCAAGAATAGAATTGCCTGATATTGAATATTATAGAATGTGCTAGTATCTTTTAATACCTATGTAGTTGGTTATTCTCTTTTTTCATGAATTTAACTTGTAATATTTAACAATATTTTTTTCATTTTAATATAATATGTGATTAAGCAAAAAAAAAGAAAAAAAAGAAGCTAACTTGACACATGACGGAAGAGAGGTCATAGTTGGGTTCAACAAAGCTTTTAAAGTTGCCATTTCTGGCACTACCAAAGGACTAGGAGTACTTTCTTCACTAAGTGTCAAGTTTTCAAAACTGAAATTTCCAAAGACAGGGATCTCAAAAGAAGAGTCTTCGATCTCCCCGCCTTCACAAGAAAAACTACTAGGTTTTTCACTAATCAATCGACATAGAGTGTCTCTTTTCCAAGCCCGTTCTCTAATGACCTCGATCGGGCATACACTAGAAAAACAAAAAGAAGAAAAAATCCTAAAAGGAAGGGAAGTTGTAAACAAACACACACAAGGCTTACTCCACCACAATAAACCTACTGATTTCTAGCAAAGAACAAGCATGATGGCTCCCTTAGATTGTTTCTAGACCAGCTTCTACTCTTTCGAAAGGCAAATATTTATAATTTAAGCAAACCTCTCTATAATCAATCTGAGTTAAATAGAGACAAGGGAAGCTTAATGGAGCTTTGACACCCAGGCCTCACTGGAAAAACATTCACTTTGGTTACAAGGCGGCACGCTCAACTTACATTAACCATCATGAACTTCGAAGTATGCTTAATAGATCAACCAATATTTTTCGAACGACTTTCCTATTAAGCTCGTTACTATATCGGTCTCATTATAGTCAGTATTTTAAGCTTAGGTTCGTGTAGGTTGTATGTTCCTAAGGCTTGCAAGAAGAGAACGGTGATGAAATCCGAACCCTTATCTTGTATGGCCAGGCCTTTCCCTTTACTAGGAATTTAAACCGTTTTCAGTCCTCAACATATAAGCATACGAAGGAAGACAGTAAACCCGCTGACATGGGATTCGCGGGTGTTCATATAAACTTACCTCCCGTACCAGACGGGTGAAGAACCGTTGTAGTTAACTCGGACACCGACTCCTTTGTCAGTGTACGAACCCGAGGGGCTGAGGCGATATCGTAATTGTCTTCCTTCTCTGCAAACAGTTTATATTTAATTTTATCCTTCCTTAGGGTTTTAAATAAAAATGTCCCAGTGTCCAATGTTCAAAAAGGAAAGTGCAAAATAAAAGAAAATTTACACAAATAAAAGATATGCTAATACAATTTCTAAAAATAAAATCTAAAAAATAAATAAAAGAAAATATAAAAATCTAAAATAAAATAAATAAAATTCTTTGTCTTTCTTGTCGTTTTCTTTTAGATTTTATCTTTGGAATTGAAGGTGCAATATCTCCTAAACAATTTAGACCAATTGGGATGAGCAATGTAAGTTTCAAGATGTTCACCAAAATCATCACAACCAGAATTTCATGTCTTATGAACAAGCTCATCTCTCCACAGCAAGTGGCATACATAAAAGGGAGGAATATACAAGACCAAATAGTTCTTTCTTATGAGATGATAAATGAAATGAAGAAGAAAAGAAAAGGAGGTAATATTGGACTCAAGTTAGACATATCACAAGCCTATGACTCTGTGAGCTGGAAATTTATATTCCAAGTTCTAATCAAATATGGTTCAGTCACTTGGTGTCAATGGTTGAGTACTTTATTTGAATCTGCAAAAGTCTCAGTAATGATAAATGGTGGTCCTAATGGCTTCTTCTCAGTTGGTAGAGGATTAAGACAAGGAGATCCACTATCTCCAATTCTTTTTGTGCTAATGGAAGATGTTCTTAGTATAAATATTTCCAAATTGTTAGCTGAAGGCAAGATAACTCCAATGGTAATAAGAAATGGAATTCATCCTTCTCACATGTTATTTGTTTATGATGTGTTCATATTATGTAATGGTGCAAAGAAAAACATTCAAAATCTGATGAAGCTTCTAGAAGATTATCAGAAAAGTTCAGGTCAAATGATTAATAAAAGTAAAAGCAAGCTCTTTGTGGATGGAACGACAGCTGCAAGGACTATGCAAATTAAAGAATTAATGGAAATGGAAGTAATTTCTTTACCTGGTAAATATTTATGAGTAATTATACAAGATGGCAGAGTAAAAATTTCAACAATTTGGCTAATGGTGGAGCTCTTACAAAGAAACTGGCTACTTGGAAAGGTAAATTACTGTCATTTAATGATAGGTTGGTATTAATAAAATCAGTACTCGGTAGTATACCAATCTATAGCATGTCAGTGTATATGTGGCCACAATTAGTAATCAAAATATGTGAGAGGATAATCAGGAATTTTTTATGGTCTGGAAATGGAGAGACTAGAAAGTTTAAAACTCTCTCATGGAAGAAGGTATGTTCACCTTATAATGAAGGTGGATTGGGCATTCAAAGACTGGAATTTCTCAACAAATCACTTTTAATGAAACTGCTGTGGAGAATAATAAATTGTGGTGAAGAATGGGCTATATTCATCAAAGCTAAATATCAGGATAAACAAGGACAGTGGAAGAATAACTGGCAACTTTCATCAATTTGGCCAGATTTAAAATGTGCTTGGAATCACTTAAAAGAAAATATAAGGTGGTGCATAGGAGATGGTCAAAAAATATCCATTTGGTTTGATCCTTGGATTAGTAATTCTCCTATCATTGAAAATGTTGGATATCCTGATTATGTAAAAGCTCACATCAACATGAAGGTGTCATACTTAATCAAGGAAGGCAAATGGAATTTATCTGATCATCTTAAACTCATTATTTATGATTAGACTCTGTCTGAAATTGGTACTGGAAATGATAACCTAATTTGGAAAGGTAACATCGAAGGTAACTTTGCAACTTCCTCTGCCATAAATCTAATCAGAAATAAAGAACAACATTTGCATTGTTACAAGAAAATTTGGAATTCATATCTTCATCCTTCTATAGCAAGCAACATTTGGAAACTTGTTCAGGGGATATATGCAGATGATACTATACTGGTTGAAAGAGGGTTTGAACTTGCTTCTAGATGGTGCATTTGTGAATAAAATCAAGACAATATGCATCGTTTGTTGTGGGAATGCAGATTCATTAAAGAAATATGGAGTTAGATATGCCTTGTATTTAAAGTTAAAATTCCTAAATATTTTGAAGAAGTGTGGAATAATGCTAAAGGCAAGAGTCCATTCATTAAAGAATGCTGGGGTATTACTGCTTGTGCAATCTTAAAAGATCTGTGGTTTCAAAAAAAAATAAGATGTTATTTGAGCAAGTTAAGCCAAATATTCAAAGTTTCAAGAGCAGAATTAAAAAGACAGTCTTTGAAGGAGAACTAGGAATTAAAAGCCATAAGTGGAGTGCTGATATTGATGACCAGGTAATTCTCTTCTTTAATTTGGAACCAAGAAAACTTAAATATCACTGCATCATACCTTGCTATTGGATACCACCAAATACTGGAATTGTCATGTTTTGTTATGATGGAGCATCATTTGGAAATCCATGAGCTGTTGGTTTAGGAGTAGTAATAAGAGATCATTTATGTCAAGTATTGGGAGTCATCTCTGGAGGAATTGGCATTGCAACAAATTATATTGCAGAAGTATATGCAATCATCTGTGCAGTTGAATTAGCTGTAGAATGGTAGATTCAAGATATAATTCTCAACTCAGATTCCAAAACTGTGGTAACTGAATTTGTAGAAAATAGAAAGCCATGGTTTATCAAAATGATATGGAACAAGCAAATTGCTAAGATTCACTCTCTCCAGTTCAGGCATAGTTTCAGGGAAACTAGCTTTTCTGCAGATGCAGCTGCAAAAAAAAGGAGCTCTACTGGCAGCAGGTCCAAGGAAGACTTACTATGGAAGACCAAGTTTTTTTATCAAGAATAGAATTGCCTGATATTGCATATTATAGAATGTGCTAGTATCTTTTAATACCTATGTAGTTGGTTATTCTCTTTTTTCATGAATTTAACTTGTAATATTTAACAATATTTTCTTTCATCTTAATATAATATGTGATTAAGCAAAAAAAAAAAGAAAAAAAAAAGAAGCTAACTTGACACATGACGGACGAGAGGTCCTAGTTGGGTTCAACAAAGCTTTTAACGTTGCCATTTCTGACACTACCAAATGACTAGGAGTACTTTCTTCACTAAGTGTCAAGTTTTCAAAACTGAAATTTCCAAAGACAGGGATCTCAAAAGAAGAGTCTTCGATCTCCCCGCCTTCACAAGAAGAACTACTAGGTTTTTCACTAATCAATCGACATAGAGTGTCTCTTTTCCAAGCCCGTTCTCTAATGACCTCGATCGTGCATACACTAGAAAAACAAAAAGAAGAAAAAATCCTTAAAGGAAGGGAAGTTGTAAACAAACACACACAAGGCTGACTCCACCACAACAAACCTTCTGATTTCTAGCAAACAACAAGCATGATGGATCCCTTAGATTGTTTCTAGACCAGCTTATACTCTTTCGAAAGGCAATTCTTTATAATTTAAGCAAACCTCTCTATAATCAATCTGAGTTAAATAGAGACAAGGGAAGCTTAATGGAGCTTTGACACCCAGGCCTCACTGGAAAAACATTCACTTTGGTTACAAGGCGGCACGCTCAACTTACATTAACCATCATGAACTTCGAAGTCTGCTTAATAGATCAACCAATATTTTTCGAACGACTTTCCTATTAAGCTCGTTACCATATCGGTCTCGTTCTAGACAGTATTTTAAGCTTAGGTTCGCGTAGGTTGTATGTTCCTAAGGCGTGCAAGAAGAGAACGGTGATGAAATCCAAACCATTATCTTGTATGGCCAGGCCTTTCCCTTTACTAGGAATTTAAACCGTTTTCAGTCCTCAACATATAAGCATATGAAGGAAGACAGTAAACCCGCTGACAGGGGATTCGCGGGTGTTCATATAAACTTACCTCCCGTACCAGACGGGCGAAGAACCGTTGTAGTTAACTCGGCCACCGACTCCTTTGTCAGTGTACGAACCCGAGGGGCTGAGGCGATATCGTAATTGTCGTCCTTCTCTGCAAACAGTTTATATTTAATTTTACCGTTCCTTAGGGTTTTAAATAAAAATGTCCCAGTGTCCAATGTTCAAAAAGGAAAGTGCAAAATAAAAGAAAATTTACAAAAATAAAAGATATGCTAATACAATTTCTAAAAATAAAATCTAAAAAACAAATAAAAGAAAATATAAAAATCTAAAATAAAATAAAATAAATAAAATTCTTTGTCTTTCTTTTCGTTTTCTTTTAGCTTTTATATTTGACTCCAAATCATTTAGATACCAAAGTCTTTGGCTCAATTTCTTTTCGTTCCAAGTTCCAAACCTGTAGCACAAAGATAAATATCCAAAGAAAAGTAAAATAGAAGAAACTGAAAAAAAAATAGATCTGAAAATTCTAGCTTAAAGACAAGTCTGCGTCGGCGGCGCCAAAAATTGATGGGTTTTGAATAATGTTGTAGTAATAGGTTCGTTGAGACTTGTGAAAGCAGATTTTAGATCTAGTTTTAAAGTTAAAAATATAACAAACTCAAAGTAAAAAGTGTTGTGAAAATTATGGAGAGACTAGAGCTAGGATTCCACCAATTTCCGCACTCATATGGTTCAGATATCAATTCTACACAATAAAAGCTCAAATGATAAAGTTTTTTTTGACTCTAATTCATTGCCTAAGGTGGATTCGAAAGTAATGGGTGTAAAACTAAATCATGGGACATCAAAACATCTAAGCTAAGCATGACCCAACAATTGTAATCACAACCATTCAATGAAACTCATAAATCAATTGAATAACAGTGCAAATAGTCGTAACAAGAATTCATATAATTACCACATTTGTGAAACTTGGCTTCCTCCGTCGCCCCATAGAATGGGTTTAGCTCCTCATCATGGAAACACGCTCAAAATATGATTTCATTTCTCAAAAGATATTCACGAATAATGAAAAGGGAGGAAAAATAATTAAAACCTGGTTTTGTAACACTTATAATTGTTAGAAAATAACTGTTACAGGAACAATACAAAGAAAGTGTCACAGATGTTGTAGCTCTGCGACTTTTTTGTAGGGTCTTGTGTTCTTCGTGTTCTTCACCACACCAGCAGAAAACAATTTTCCTGCAACTAATTTTTCCGGCTCTGTGATGCTCTAAACTTCTCCTAATTCTCTTCGTCCCCTCTTATGTGATCCCAGCAGCCTATATATATTCATTTGGACCGAGAATAAACCCTCATAACTCCAAATAATCCCGGCAGTCAATAAAAAATATTTCCATGCAAGATACGGGAATTTCTTCCCTGATTTAAATCTTCACGCGTTTTTGTACAACTGACACACTCCAATTTGTTTGAAACACATCCCACAAGTAGTTAAACTTGTGTTGTCTCATGAAATCTTCCCAAATATACAACCAATTTCGAGATTATCTTTCTGCCAAATATTATTTCATGTTTGAGCTCAAAACCATGTGAACTCCATGATTTTCTCAATTCTGGCGCGTTTACCGTCCCTGTTTAAGCATAACAAGATTATTCCAAGTCAAATCCATAGAAACTTGGCTCAAATCACGTCCAAATTTGTCATTGAAATCTTCGTAGGTGACTAGTTTTTTTGAATTCATTTTTCCCGCCCGTGGAGAAGAAGGTGGTTACCCCATATTCCATACTTGGTGCCCTTAGCAGTGAGGTGCCCCTTATCAACTGGGTGCCCCTTATCCAAAATGAGGGTTCGTTTAGCAATTGTCCTCCGGGTGCCTTTATCAAATTTTCGAGCCAATTTTTCCAAAAATGTTTATTTCTGAAAAATACCTACAAACACATAAAACACCATAATAATTACACAATCGAGTACCAACAATACAGAAAATTGAGGACAACTTAGACACAAAAATGTGTCTATCAACTTTCTCAAGAATATAAGATGAACTTGGTTAAAGCAAAAGCTTACCAAAACATATTTCGAGAAATATGTAAGCGAGTTAAACTCAGCTCGAAATAGCAAAGGTGTATAATTGAAGTCTATATAGCTATGCGACTTTTGTCTCAAATGGGAGATAAAGTATATAGACTTTTGAGTGATAGATGAGTTCAAGTCTCCACATAACTTTTGTTGATGAAGTTCCACAAGCTCCCCTTAGTAGTTCTTCTTCTTCAATCGATGAACTCCGTGAAGTCTAATGCTCCACTACACTTTCTATCCTAATCCAAGACTTAGCTAAGTAGACTAGAAATCAAGACTTATAGTTTTGGCAACTAAACTTGACAACAATCTTGAGATAGCAACGCTTTCGAGTTGGACCGAGCAGTGCTCTAACAATCTCCCCCTTTGTCAATTACTCGAAATCTTGTTTAGTTGGACCACTACACTTTCTATCAATACATATGGAATACGAAATAGATAAACTTTGTAGCTCTCAATCCAAATGCTTGATTTCCTTGGTTCTTCAACATTACTCGAAATCTTCGTCACTTCCAAGTACTCCAATGATTCTGAACGTTTTCAACTCAGCATCAATGTTGTTGAAGATCCGTAGCTATAACAATGAGAAAACAGTTGCTTTCAATCATTGTTATACAAAAGTCATAGTATTATTACACAGCATCAAAGTTCAATTGTATCAAAACTTTGACAACAATACTATGGTGATATGTATCACTCCCCCTTAGTCAATACTTCATCTCACATGAAAACCACTCCCCCTTACATAATGATCCGCAAACCATATGTATTTGTAGTGTTAACTACACATTAATTCTCCCCGTTTTTGTCAATAAAAATTGGGAAAGGTACGAAAATTAGTGGGATCCTAATGAAATTTCCACAGGGATACTTCATAACCAAAAGAGAACAACATATCAATTTGTTTAGATGCCATCATATAGCCGAAACTAAATGCATTCATCAAGGAGTTTATAAAGATACAAGATAACCCCTACAATATTCCACAACCGCATTCCCCACAAAGATTTGGCAATTAAGCACAAGTTCAATTAAGAACTCTCCCCCATAAAATGTCATTCCCGATAGAACTACAAGAGCGACCTTACTTTCACAAGAAAGAAGGATTTCTTTGGACATTAACAAATCACATGAAACATGAATTTGTATCCAAAATTCTCAATTAAATTAACCACAAGAGAAGCCATGATTAATTTAATAGGAAATGCTAACATAAGAGAACTTACGGAGCCGCACAGTATTTACACAAAGATGTGGATCAGGGATGTGACAGCTCGGATTTTCGGACTTCCAGCGGACACGGATTCGACCTTGTAGGTCGGGTCCGATCCAACTAGCAAGCCCAACTTTCCGGACCGCCACTCGTGTAGGACCAGATTTTTCGTTCCAAAAGATTTTAATAAAATGCAAAACTCAACACAAATGAAATTTATTAAATGAAATATAATATTACTTTTAAAATTACAAACTGTAAAATACTCATTATAAATTCGAAAGTACATAATAAAAATAGACCAACGCCTCGATTGAACATAAAATGCAATACCTAATCCCCATGATACATAATAATTTCTTTTACGGCTAGTATTTCTTCATTCTTTGTGGAAATGGAGGTAAAAGGGGTGAGCAAACCACAACCCAGTAGGAAGTTTCAAAAAATAATAGAGTGCATCGAAAAACAAACAAATGCAGTAAATACAATAATAAAATTCGTGCACAAAAATCCGCAATAATACTTACGCTAATTTCAACCACGATACTTAACATTTGTTACTCAAAATCTTTAATCTAAAATTCTAGATTCTAAATCTCATTGTCATAGTTATTCCGATAAACAAACCAATACAAATTTTCTTTCTTCAAATGATTCTTGATATAGTTGTCAGAGTTATTCCGGTAAACAAACCATTACTGTTCCCCGAATAGTCTTCCCAGGATAGACATCAGTGGTGGGATGCCATAAAGGCATGACATTTCAGCAGAAGCCATATATATTAATTCTTAATCTATTTGTCATAATTATTCTGGTAAACAAACCACTACTGTTCCCCGAACAGTCTTCCCAGGGTAGCCACCAATGGTGGGATGCCATAAAGGCCTGACATTTCAACAGCAGGTGGATACATATTTTTTTTTAGAACTCATTTCAAAACAATACATTTAATCCTACAATCACCAAACCGAACCCCAAAGAACTAATCGAAGTAAACCCCATTTACTAATGCATTAAACTCACTTTCGCAAATCTAAATTCAATTCCATTCACTAATGTAATGCATCAAAGTGACTTTCACAAACCAAAACTCAATTTCATTCACTAGTAGTATAATGCATCAAATCAATATTCACAACCCCAAAACTCAATAAATATGCATTAATATAATTCTAATTTTAAGAAAAACATTATTACCTAGATTAAATGTTAAAACAAAAATCTAGAATAATTTGATAATAATGGTTAATAATCAATATATAGAACTCACAAATAAATCAATTTATACAAAGAAAATAACATAAGGTAAATTTAAAACAAACATCATGATTATTAGCTTGAAAATCAAAAAGAAACCAATATAATTTTAATGCTAAAATAATTTTTGATTTTGATATTAGGTAGAAACCCCCTACCTCAAATAGCAATCCACAAATCTTGTTGTAAGAACTAACACCTTTTTCCAAGAGTAATTAATCTGATGCTTTTATTTTTGTTTCCTTGTATAAATAAAAATATGAGAAAAAGGTACTGAAAGTGATAGGTAAAAGGGTTTTGTTTTCTTATGGTTGTTTGAAAAGAGAAATCAGAGAGAAAGAGATCGATAACTTTTGTTTATTTTCTCTTTTGTTGTTTAATGGGAGGGAAAAGAAAAGTATCCGAGAGAAAAAGAGAAGGACAAAAGGACGACCAGTCTAGGGTTTATTTTATTTTATTTTATTTTATTTTTGTCTCTTTAGCACAAAAATCAAAGGAAAGGCTAGGGAATTTTAGGAAGAATGAATTGAAAGTGATGGGTACTTTTTATTTTTAGCTTTTAAGGTTTTAAGAAAAGTACAAATGATTGATATATAATAACCCTAAAATGTTGTAGTAGAATAATATAGAAAGGTAAAGAGACAGAGAGTTTCTTATTGATATGAGTAGTAGGGTTACATAGATACAATAACATATATATATACATGGAAAGGCAAACCCTAGTTGGGCCGCACATATATGGGTCGTAGTCCCTACAACACTCCCCCTTGTGCGGTCCAACAGAACTTCACATGATGTGCTTCACATATAGTGCTTCGAATGTAGTTCTTCAATGCCGTTCTTTCCTTGATGACTTGTTCCGAAATCAATTGCCTCATTAAAACTTTGACAAGGAAAAACCCATTGGAACAAAACCTTGGTACAGCTCTTCACATGTAGTACTTCACATGTTATCTCGTATTTTACATGTAGTTCATCACATGCAATACGATCTTCAAAGATCGACGCGTCTAAGTCAATTGCCTCGTTAAAACTTCGTCAGGGAAACCCAAAGGGAAAAAACCTGAACTAAAGAAGAAGAGTACAATATTAATTAAACTTAGAACATAGTTGGACTCAAATATGTTGCCTCATTAAAACCTTGACAAGGAAAACCCAGCGGGATAAAACCTTGACGAAGGGAAAAGAGTACAACGTGATAGATGAAAGTAAAGGTGATCCGTTGCAGATGATCACTTTGCTTCGTTGAAGTTTACTAGTTGCTTCACAACTCTTAAAGAAGAAAATCCTTGTGGGAAAGACGGTGGCCTTAGATGGGAAATTATATTCCCGGTGTTTTTTGTTGTCTCATTAAAAACCTTGCCGAGTAACAAAACCCTATGGGAAAAAGCAACCTCGGTGAAGGAAAATAGTTCAATACACCATTAGATGCTCCCCCTGATGTCAGATAATTTTCATTAGTCTAATGCATTCAAAAGGAGTTTATCACTCTTTATTTTGGTGACTTGAATGTTTATAAGACCATGTTGTTGATTCTGGAAGTTACGTCGGTTAAGAGAATATCGCGTTTTATTTATTTGATTCAAATATTTTCAGTAATATCAACGCGATCTCTATGTCTTCAATGTTCAACATACTTGATGTTTTTAGTGTTGTATCGCTAAAAACCTTGTCAAGTAACAAAACCCTTTGGGAAAAACTATTCTCGATCGAAGGGAAAAATAGTACAACACAACTTCAATTTGGAAGTAAAATATGTTGATATCATATCCTTGGATCCGCCCCTTGATGTCGGCATATCCCCCTGATTACTTTCAGAGTTATTCCAGAAAGTTTCTTTAGTCATATACTTTTCGAAACTTAATATCGGTAATGACTTAGAAAATAGTCTACCATATCTCCCCCTGATTACTTTCGTTGGAGAAGAGATTATTGTTCATTCATAATCAACAACCTTTGGATTGCAGTTCCTTTAGCATTCATTTTTATGTCTTTACTAGGATAAAACAAACTCATGTCAATGGTTACTTTTAAGTACATGATCACATTCATTGTATCATTCCAATGACGTTGCGTTGGCGCTGAGCTATATCTAGCTAACAAGTTCCATGAGGATGTAAAATTTAATCGTGTATATTACTACACTAAGTACAACAATGCGTATATTGTACTTAGATATGGGAATTTCATTCCCAACACATCTTCGTCATCTTTCTTTAGACGAAATGGTCACTTACTTACATTTAAACCTCGACTAATCATGGGAGTGCTATCAGGATGCATGTCTTTATTAAATTTCCTGACAACTTTAGACATATGCAAACTGGTGGAATGATATACCACAAGCTCAGTATTCGTTCGAGCTTTCCCCAGATTTTTAATCTCAAATTCGGATTTAAAATAGCTTTTAAGGTCTCTTATTACATCAAGGGTACACATCATGTCTGTACCATCAACATAAAGAGATACAATTCTAAATCAGGAACTTTCTTATGAATACGCAAGGAAAATAAGTTACTTGTCTATCCCCTCCAAATCAAATAGTCACTTAGACGGGTATACCACATTCTCCTGATTTCTTCTATCTATAAGTGAGCGTTCTATCTAACTATAAACACACTCTGTGGTTTAGAGTCACTTGATTTGGGTAACAAAAGTCTATCAAGTACTTTTGTAAATATCTTTGATCTCTTGATTTTTTCAGAGTTACGTAACAACCACATATATATGCTGCATTTCAAGTCCTTTTGAAATTACCAAGCTAACTGAGTAGAAGAACACTATTAAGTTCATTACAAGAGAACAATTCCAGGGCTTTGTGAGAAACCTCGCGCCACAAGGCGAGTCTTTATCCTTTAAGACTCCTTTCTTCTCATTATGCTTTGTGACAAATTAATCATGTATGTCTAATAGTCTTTACACTTGGTTGGTTAGCACTACCACACCAAATACCTGTATATTTGTCAAAGAACCAAGTTCTACCTGGATTGCATAGGCCAAATATGCTATTCGTTGACATTAAAAAACAAGGAGCACAGTTCGATCTCATCTTTCTCTATTTCCTTAAGAAAGTGTGTATGAAAATAATCATTAATATGCTCGCATGATCTTTCCATTGACTCATGCGCATTCTCATAATCCTTTAGGGATTCCATTGTTCTCTGGAATCATTAAACTTCGGAGCGTCCTCCAGTTTGATTCATGGACATATTTAAAGACAATCTTATGAGATGATTTCTGATGATATAAGTAAGTTGTGCCTTCCTCACCTACTTCCTTTTTAGGTGAGGATTGATCGAACCAAGTGGTCTCTCCAACTTCCTTTATGGAGCCACGGCCTCAACCACACTTCCACTAAGTGTAGTTGCAACACCTTAGTTTATGGTGTATATCCCTTATTGAGGATTTGTAACCTTGCGGGTAGGTTTGCAGCTGGTATGTGTGATCTCATCACTTTAGCGACATCAATGTACATTCTAAAAATCAATTATTCTTTCACTTCACATTTACATTTGTGGAGTACAAGAATCAATATGAGACACGGTGGGAATACACCACGACAATTCCTGTCTTTCCCTTAGAAAATAATTTTTTTCATCTCCCCTAACGACGGGAAGACTGTCTCATTAAAGTGATAACCCGCAAATCTAGCGGCAACAGATCTCCTTCCTAAGGTTTTAAAACGCGGATAATTGTTGGAAATTATTGTCCTACGTAATCACTTAATCATTTCGATGACCCATCATAGTATGATGTGGAGTCGTAAGGGCACATATATAGTGCAACCAAAAATACGTAAGAACTCAAAATTTTAGGCTTATATCCAGTTACCAACTGGTACTCAAAGAATGGTTGACCAATTGTGGGTCTAAAACGAATAAGTGAAGATGCGTGTAATATTGCATATTCCCCAAGCAGTTAAAGGTAGGTTTGTACGCATAATCATTCCTTAGGCACCATATGTAACCTTTGATGATAGCCTTTGCGAGACCGTAGGGTATAAGATGCTCTACATTGATCCTATTAAACATGCAATAACCATCAAGTCCTTTTGATGTATACTCTCTTGCATTTATAAGGGGTGGTGAGTCCTTACATGTATAATGTGTGCTAGTAGTTTTCCAAACGCAACATGTTTTCTTTGTAATATGGATTATTTACCATTTGCATCTTAGGATGGTCTAGGTCCTATTTTACTGAAGTCTTTGTGAAATGAGTGATATTCTCTCTTACTTAAAAGCATAATGGGAAGGGGGGTTGTGCATCTAGTTCTTTAGAGAACACTTATTGAGAGATATGATGTTACTTCGCATTCTGTCAATCTTTTTCCCGTTGTCTCGTCCACTCAAACACAGTGATGTACGTATGAGTCTTTGCAAAACGAAAAATCATGTCACAACCAAAGTGCCTTTATGGTTATGCCAAAGTCTGTATGAGTCAATTCCCAATATTTTATCGTCGAAGTCAATATGGATTCAATAATCCAAATACTATAGTGATTTACATTTCACTAGATTGACTCATTAGTTTCTCTAAGATATATTTCCTTCCAAATATATTAGTTACTATAAAAGATGCAATCAATTACATTCTATCATTGTGAGTTTCCATATGATATCCACTTGCATGGATCTTTGGAATTTAACAAGGTGATTAGCTCTCGGTACATATAAAGCTTTTATGACTTTAATCTTTGTTCCATCTTGAAACAAAATTTAAGCATTGCTTCGCTCGATGATCCAATCATCGTAGCACATTATACGGAAATAGTTCAACAACTAATTTAAATTCCTTAAAGAGTTTCGTGTAGAGTGTGACCTTATTATGTAACAAAATAAAATCTATCTCATTTACTTTAAAGTGTTACCGTTTATGAATATGATATACTTTTCATTCCATAAGTGCAGACAATGAATTTAATTCTTCGCAAAAAAAAATCTTTATTTTAGCTAATGAAATATATGTCAAACTATCATGTAGACAACAGTTTAGGATCAAAATGTAGAATCTAACCATACGAATTCGACTGAATAAAGGTAAGAAAAAAAATGGGTAAGTGTATTGACTTGGCAAATTTCTTGTTTCCATTAATGTTGATGTCTAGGGCATGACCTTCTCCAAGAATAGAGTGTGTTCGTTTTCCTTTAAACTCCATATATCTCTTGTAGTTGACTACTAATACATGATACTTGCATTACAACGCTTGTATCATTCTCAGTAAAATGCTTATACCAAGATTTGCAACTCTCTTTGGTATGAGTCAGAATTACATCTTTGTCCCATTATAGGTAGATACATTTACTTTGCATCATTACTACTGGAACCAGAATTACATCTCTGACTCATCAAAACTTTTGTGAGTTTCTTTCCACAAAACGTGAGGTGTGCTTTTAATTACAACATATCATTGTCAAAGTTATTGACTCATTATAGTCTAACAGGTGGATTACATCCCACTGAACATTCAAGTGTAGGGTAAAATGAATGTTTCGACAAACTTCCTTCAAAGCAATACATCGTCTGAAGTTAATATGTCACCTTGGAAATGTTGAAGGTATGACTTCCTCTTTGAAAGGTGTATCTTTATAAGTTGAAGATTTTTATGAAGAAAGTATTGTACTTGTGTACACAAACTTCCACATCATAGACTCTTTAGTGGTGCTCAAGTACTTCTGAGTTCAAAAGGTCAAATTATAATGGAATTGGTTTAGTCAAAGTCTGGTCAACTATTTGGTCAATACCCGGTCCATCGAGTTGACATAAGGTCCATTATATATGAAATATTCAGGCCCATTGATAATAAGTTTAAAACTATTAGCATATGATCCCAAAACATATCGTTAACCCTAAAAATTGATAAAATTCTTCTTTCAACTGTTCTGATCTACAGATAAATGTTTCATCCGATCATGATGAAATTATTACTGTAGATTCACCAAAATGTTTCAATAAACATCTTAAATTTTCAAAGACATCCAGCGGCTATATAAAAATATATTTATGACGCCGTATAACTGTTCCAATTCACGTTTCTATGGACGTATCAGGAAATATCACGTACTTTGGAATAAGTTCCATGGTTGGATCTTTATGAAATTTTTACAGTATCTCCATGAGGACAACTTATACCACATATAAAAATTACAGAATAATCCAACGGTTAAAATTTTACGGAACTTAGGTTTTTCGATGCTGTTATAATTAGGGTTTTCTGAACGAAGACAGTTCTACTAAAATCAGAATTTGGAGATTGCATCATATTCCGATTTGATTGAAATTTTAACAGAGTAAACAAAGACTAATTGGGTTGAACATACTAAATTTTCATGAAAATCTAACAGTTAAATATCTATGTTTGATAATCATGCTTTCATGGAACCCTAATATATACTATGAAACGAATATTCTTTGTTCAAAAGAAATACCTGGTAGCGCATCCATGGAAAAAATATCAGCCGATCCAATCTAGCTCTGCGGTATAGCTTCGTGCATGATAACGTGTTGTAGTAGAATAGTAGAGAAAGGTAAAGAGACAGAGAGTTTCTTATTGATATGAGTAGTAGGGTTACATGGATACAATAACATATATAGACATGGAAAGGCAAACCCTAGTTGGGATGCACATCTATGGGCCGTAGGCCCTATAACATAAAATAAAATAAAATAAAAATGAGAGAGAGAAAGACTTTGTTTGTCCTGCACGTGAATTAAAATAAATCATGTGCAACAACTAAATGTAGGCCACATAAGTATAAGGGACACACTATTTTATAAACACTCAACTATTAAACTACATGCACCCCAAACACATAACATGATACACACCCCACAATGCACACATTCACCCTAACTAACTAAATATTATTTTATTTTATTTTGACAACCATAAATATAATTAAACTAAATATTTATTTTATTATAGATTAAGTTTTAAGAACAAAATATTATGGATGAGTTTTATGCGCCAAAGTCGTATTAAGAAATTACGAGGTGTTACAAGGGAAGACCAATACCGGGAATAAACAAAGATTCATTATATCTTTCATCACCATTTGCATAGATACATAATAGACTTAATCTTTGTAAACAAAAGTTCATCCTATCTTCCATCAATATTTGCATAATGACATAATAGGCTTAACTTTTGTTGTCAAAAGTTCATTCAATCTTTTATCAATATTTGCATAATGACATATGAAAGACTTAAGTTTTGACATATATGGGACAATCATAGTTCATGGACGCAAACATACATATCCTATAACAAGTTGCAATATATGAAACTATAAATATTAATATTGCAAAATCATCTTCCAAATAAACTTTAGAATTTAAATAAATAAATCTAAAAACATTGCAAGATGAAAAACGTTGGAAATAACTATGTGTACTCACAATAATGGCTATTCCAAACCCTAGTTATCCTTCTTAAACACAAGAATAAATTCTCATAAGAAGTTTCCTAGACATAAAAAAAATCTAAGAGAAACTTAGATACGGTCAGCAACCAGAGAACGAACAAGGGCAAGTTCATCAGATGCTCTCTTCAGTTCAATTTTTAGAAAAGCAAGATTCCTTGATGCAATTTCAAGTTGTTCACATACGACCTCAAAATATTGAAGAAGATTTTGAATCAATTGAAGAGACATATGGACTGGAAGATCTTTTTCATGATCAATTGATTGAAAGGATATTATGGAGATAGGTTCTTCGTGAAGTTCAAAAACCTTGGCATCATCAAATTTGTCTTCCTTTTTGCATCCTTCCATTGTGCACACCAGATTTCCAAGACAAGTCTTGAAGTTATTGAACGAATATATATCAAAAGAAATCCTTGATATATATTTATAAGAAATTTTCACAAGAAAACCCTAGGGTTACTTGTAAGTGTTCGGTAACGGGTCGGGTGCACGGAGTTCATGGTTATGACTCAGAAATCAACAACCAGGGAACCAAAGGAGCTACTCGTTTAGAAGCATGTTTTGAGAAAAACAAGTTCTCAGCAAATGACAGGAAACTTTGGCTCATAAAGAGTACAACACAAGGTTGGAACTCAACTGTCATTAAGGAAGAACAAACTGAAGTTTTTTTTTTAAAGCATCAGACGAACAAAACACAACAATTGTCCAGAGCAAGGCTCACAAAGAAAGATCAAATCTAACAAAAATACAACATAGACCATTTTAAGAAGGGAACAACTTCTTGAGAGTTATGTGTATCTCCTCATGGTCTTAAAGAGGGTACACATAAGGAAAATGGTCAAGTTGTAATTTGATGAGCATGAGGCTAATCAAGGGTATAAATATTTCCATTTTCTCTTTCTCGACAGACAGAAGTCTTATTAGAAACTTCCAAAGAATTATCAACGAAAGGACAGGAGTTACCTGAATCGGCAGATTTTCTCACCTTCTTGATCTTGCGCTTGAGACTGTTGATACAATTCTTAAGTTCCAAAACACGATTATTGATGTAAGTATAATCAGGAACACCCATTTTGGTAACGATATCATTATTTAGGGAAAGAGAGGAGTTCGAAGTTTTTTTTCTTCGAAAACCTTTTCTCTTTACAGACCTACAAAAATTATCAAACATCCATATAACATTGTTCTTCTTACAATTGTAAGCAGAAGTTGTGTTATATTCATAATCCGGAATTGTCTCATCACATCACTTTTCTTGATTGAGAGATGGATTTCTGATACTATACTGAGAAGCAGGTTTGATTACTTCTTTAGACATCCAGACAAGAACGTTATGAAGTTTTTCATTCCGTAAACGAAGATGACATCTCCTTTCGATGTGACCCTTTTTTCCACAATAATAACAATGGAATTGAATGTTTTTGACTGATCTCCTATGAGCTGCTTTTGAAGATTGAAACTTTCAGTCCATAGGAACATTAGCTGCTGAAGATAGTCTTTCACTTTTGATAATAGTGAAATTTTCACAAGGAATTTTTCCATTAGCACGAACAAAATTGATCTTACCAGTACTTGGAGCGTCTATTCCTATATATCCCAGACCACGTGTATCACGATGTACTTTACATGCTTCTAGAATAGTGGATAATTTTGTAGAACTAACATTGAATCTTTTAAGATTCTCTTCCAGTGATTTGATCTTATCAAGAGCAGCAGCTAGATCAATCTCCAATTGTTTTTCTCTGGCGAGAAAGCTGATTTCTCTGTCATTAAAACATTTTTGTTGGGAGACATATCTTGCTTCAGTTTCTGCAAGTCTTTCTTTCAACACAAAGAGATTCCGACAAAGATTATCACATTCAAAATTTTTTGAACGCGTATCTTCTCTACGATCTTTAAGAAGAGATTGTAGAATTTTGTAACCACAATCATATACCTTAAAGAGTTTTCTCAGTTTCATGTTTTCCTGACAGAGAGGAGACAAATATTCAGCCAAGAAAGCTGTTGACCCTTTTTTATTTATGAGGTGATCAAAAATATTTCCTCATCAAGATCTTGTCCCTCTTCTGAATCACTTTCATCTGAAAGCTCATCTAATCGTTCATCTAGGCATTTTTCCCAGTTGAAATCAGTTCCGGATAAGGGAGAAGATATGAGAGATTTCTTGGGTGACTCAATATATTGAACCAAGTCAAAATGTTTTTGAATTGGTGATGCGTTGTCAGATATCGTCCATAGAGTCAGATCGTTACAAACACATACGTATGAGGTCTTGAACGTGTTTGCCTGCTCTGATACCAATTGAAAAAGCGGGGGTCTAACAACCACACCCAATATTTCGCTTAGCAATCTGTATGGACAAACTCTAATATAATTCCAAGAGAATCAACTAGACAGTCAGACTCAGTCAATAAAAATATATACAAGAGTTGTATCTCTGTTTCACAATGTAATCAGCAAATTAAACAGATACAAATCCATGATCCTGATTATTATGTGAAACAACTTGAACGGTACCAAAGACCAATGTTCAAGTGTCAATCAATATAATCAATAACCAAAGGTTGGATTCTCTAATTGATTGAACTACGTACAACCTGTGATATTTCTATTATATAAAAAAATATAATGCGCAAAAGAAATAACACAGACACCAGAAATTTTGTTAACGAGGAAACCGCAAATGCAGAAAAACCCCGGGACTTAGTCCATATTTGAACACCACGTTGTATTGAGCCGCTACAGACACTAGCCTACTCCAAATTAACTTCGGACTAGAATGTAGTTGAGCCCTAACCAATCTCACATTCATCAAGGTACAATTGCGCTCCTTATGTATCTGAATCTCAGCAGGACTCTACGCACTTGATTCTATTAACTGATCTCACCCACAACTAAGAGTTTCAACGACCCAAATTCGAAGACTTGATAAACAAATATGTCTCACACAGAAAAGTATATTGTATAGATAAATCTGTCTCCCACAGATAAACCTATGAGTTTTGTTTCGTCTTTTAATAAATCAATTGATATACCGGACTTATATTCCCGAAGAACAGCCTATAAATATCAATCACCTAACAATAATCCTAATCGTATGGTAGCGAAACAAGATATTGTGGAATCACAAACGATGAGATGAAGATGTTTGTGATTACTTTTTGTCTTGCCTATCGGAGAATAAATCTCGAGCCAAGCCTTTAAGTCGTTAACCTACAAGGTTTCTTGAAAAATCTAAGGTTAAAGGAGAATTGACTCTAGTCGCAACTAGTATTAGTTCAAATGACTCAAATGAAACTAGTTCTAGAGTTGTTCAATTGTTTATATTCTCATGGAAATATACAAGACACAATTGAAGCAAAATCGATTTTGATTCACTCGAATCAAGTCATGAACATTATAGCCACGGTTTGCAAAAGATTGCATTCCTTATTACATAAATGTATTAGTGCATGAAAAAACCGATTTTAGAACATCATCCAATTAGGTATGCATACGGGTATGCGTACCTAAGTAGCCGGACCAAGTTTGGGTTTCGCCAGTACGCGAACTGGTACGCATACCATCCAAACTCAGCAGAAATTTCCGGACCTGAACCTTACGTCAGTACGCGTACCAGTACACATACCAGGTTCCCGAACTTCTAAAACTAACCAGTACGCACACGGGTATGCATACCATGGTTCCCGGACATGGATTACATATATGAAAGTACGCAAACGATGCTAAAATTCAATTGTTCTAAACTCTCATTTCAACCATTGAAACATTCTTGGAAGATGGGAATACGTGTCTCACACAAACTATTAGATTCAAAGCAATTTTCAAGTGATTGAATGATCAATACGAAACATTCTGAGTCTACATCAAATGACTGTCTCACACAAATCATGTAAGATCAATGCTCCCCTTAGTAGTTCTTAGTCTTCAGTCGATGAACACCGTGAAGTCTAACGCTCAATTACACTTTTTATCCTAATCCGAGACTTAGCTATAAGTAGACTAGAAATCAATATTTATAGTTTTCGCAACTAAACTTGACAACGAGCTTGAGATAGCAACGCTTGCGAGTTTGACCGAGCAGTGCTCTAACAATCACCATTCTTTTAAGCCAGTTATGCACATGAGGGCTTGGGAGCCTACAAAGAACGACAAATTTTATTTTAAATCCGCATACATGGGACTCAGGGGACTTAGGTCCTTCCCTTGTAGTAAATTTTGGAAGTGCATTTGGAAAATTAATGTACCCCATCGCATTCAACTTTTTGTTTGGAAAGCTTCTAGGAATGCTTTGCCTGCTAAAACTTCCATTCATACAAGAATATGCCTATGGTTACGTTGATTTTATTAGATTCCCTGATCCTAATGAATATGTTATGCATGCTTTGGTCCTCTGCCCTTTTGCTAGTCATGTTTGCTTTCTTGCTTCTTTTGCACTAATAATACTGCTTTCATATATAAATTCTTTATTGATTGGCTTAACTTCTGGTTGGTTGATCTTATTTCTAGGATTCCTTATGATAGACATTGCTTAGGTGTTGTCCTTATTCGGTCTTTGTGGAGTAGTATAAATAACCTTGTCTTCAGAAACCTTAAGGAAACCCATTGTATTGTCATTAATAGCGCTAAGGCTATGCTCTTGACTAGAAAGCAAAAAATACATATCCCCTCTAGTATCACCATAAATTATAATGATACACGGATGCCCCTAAAATTTATATGGATAAAATGTAACACTGGTGGAGCTTTTCATGACATTACTCGGAAATGGTGCATGCTATGTGATGAGAAATCTTTCCAGTAAAACTATTTTTTGTGCAATCTATTGTTTTTGATGTGGAATCTGTTTGAGGATACTGAAGCTAAAGCTATCTGGGCAATGCCAAAGAAGGTTGTAGAACTAAAACTTACTCACATTATCATAGAAAGCGATGTTAAGGATCTTATTGACCATTTTTCTTCAGGAAGGTTTGATGGTGATCCAAGGACATACGTTATCTTTAAAGATATCCAGTTTTTTGCTTCTTATTTAGTAGTATGTATCTTTTCTTTCCAACCTAGGACTTGTAACTCTGTATTTCTCACGAGCTTCTGCTTTGGGCTAAAATGAACAATTCCTCTATGTACTGGTATGTTCCTCCTATTTTGATTATGCCAACGGTTGAAGGAGATCATTAGCCTTGTTGGAGGTCATTGCTTACAAAAATAAATAAATAATAATTATTATTAAATAAATAGGGGGGGAAATGTGCCAGAAAATTAAACTTTTTTTTTATACAAAAACTTAGGCAGTGCCTAAGGATGCAACATAGTAGTGGCAGTATCTGTGCCAGATCTTGTGGCAGTACTGCTTTCATAGTTCTTACATAAAATAGCAATATTAAGAGATTGCAAGTTTTGAAGTCTATGAATAAAAGTAAGACTAGTTAAAACAAAAGTAATTTGACTGATTCTTAAGGGAGTGTCTTCATTGGTGTCTTGCAGCTCTGCACAGTAATTGATATTGAATCTTCTCTTAATAGCCTGGATGTAAAGAAACTGGAATCTTAGCAGAATTTCCTTGGATTCAACTTGTACTTCAATATTCATGTGTTGCTGGTCCTTTGCCCAGTTGAAAGCTAGGTCTGCACCTCCTGTTGCTCCCCATTCTCCCAAGTGGCCTGAGTATCCTCTACTATCAATGTTGTTTCCTGCAACATCCCAGATAGTTAGTGCAGAAAAATATTTTAAATTTTTCAGGATCTTGTATGGTACATATTTTAATAATGTAACCATACTCATGTGGAGACTGCTGGTTGATTATAAGGCACTGTAATGTTTGCCTGATTATCAGATTCTTCACCATTTAGTGAGATGATATTTAGAGCATGAGATGGTAATCTGTGGACTATGTTATAATCACATGGGTGTTGCTTAATTCAGAGAGATGTGTTTTTTTCATTGGGTTTTATGCTCTTGAAAACTAGATCACATCTAGCCTTCCAAATATACCAACAAATGGTAGCATAGGTATTATAGTTTCCAGAAATACTTTCAGATATGAACCAGGAGTTGAACCAACCCATAAAGTTTGTTGTGTTGTCAAACTTTCCATGGCATGCCCCAAGGACTTCATGCCAGACCTCAGTTGTTGCAGGACAATTTAAAAACATATGTGTCATAGTTTCCTTCCCACTTTTGCAAATTTCACATATAGGATCAATGTAGTGCAAAATGCTTGCAGTATTTGCATTAGTGGGAAGGATTTCATGCACACATTTCCAGATAAACATCTTTATGACTGGAGCAATATTCATTTTCCATATAGCCTCCCAATTTCTTGTAAGGGTTTCATTCCTGTATAAGTTTTCTATCTTTTCCTTGTACATGGCTTTGACAGAGAACTTTCCAGTGTCATTTAAGTTCCAATTCATAGTATCATCTGCCCATGGATGAGTGTACAAAGACAAGATGGTCTGAGCAGTGTTTATACTGAAGATTTGTTGAACCACCTGAGCATTCTATTCTCCTGATGGTGTCATGAGATGAGTCAGTATCTCAATGTGTTGTGGGAAGTGAGCTGGTTTTATGAGCTTGACTGTGGAATTTGGTATCTGTAGATCCTCCCATATTTTAATTCTATTCACATTGCCTATTTTTCAAGAGCAATGTTGTTGTACATTTTGTATTCCTTTAATAATACCTTTTCAGATCCAAGAGTCTCCATCTTTGGCTTTTGTATCCATATTTAGAACATTTCTTCCTATCAGGTACTTGGCATCTATTAGTTGATACCATAAGGAGTCCTTATATTGTTCCAGTATCCAACCAATTTTTGTTATCATAGAGCTGTTGAAAAGTACCATATTCATGAAGCCTAATCCACCTAGTTCCTTTGGTTTGCAGATGGTTGTACATGCCTTTGGGTAGTATCCTGTTGGGTTTTCCAGATTTTTGCCCCAAAAGAAATCTCTTTGGAGCCTGTTTAGATCTTGACAGGTTTGTTTAGGAATTCTAAAGAAGTTCATATGAAAGATACTGGTTGTTGAGGTAACAGTTTTAATGAGAATCTCCCTCCCAACAAGATTTAGAGGTGCATTTTTCCTACTTGAGAGTCTCAGCTTCATCTTGTCCACCCCTGGTCTGAAAGACTTAATTTTTCTTTTGTGAGTAAAGAGAGGAGATCCTAGATATTTATCATCCATTTGCATAACTTGAACTCCCATTATGTTGTTGATAGCAGGAATAAGGGATGGGTCAGTATTCTTGCTGAAGAACACTCTAGATTTGATGAAATTGATTAGTTGGCCAGAAGTATCTCCAAAAAGGTTGAGGATGTCCATGAGGTTTTATGCTTCAATTTTTTTATCTTTGCAGATATTAAAGATAAAAAGAAGGTGATAAGGAGACATAGGGAAGGTGATTTATAGAATCATCAACAAAGAGAAGGTGATTTATAGAATGAGCTCCTTTGCAGATATTTACGCCAGAGATGATACCAAGGTCTTCAGCATGTATAAGAGTTTTGGAAAGAGCTTCCATGCAAAAAATAAAGAGATAAGGAGACATAGGGTATCCTTGTCTAAGACCTCTAGAGGCAGAAAAGAAAGAATCAGGAGAACCATTGATAAGAACGGCAGAAATGGTGGTAGAGATGCATTGCATTATTTTTTTGCACCGAAGATCATTGAATCCCATCTTAGACATGATAATGTTGAGAAAATTCCAGTCAACTCTGTCAAAAGCCTTATCCATGTCAATCTTTATCCCCATACTTCCTTTATCACCTTTGACACCTCTTTTGGATCTCATGGAATGAATGAGTTCATGAGCAATAGCAATATTGTTAGATATTTTCCTTCCAAGAATGAAAGCAGATTGGTAGGGTGATATAATTTTTTTGAGATAAGGTTTCATTCTTTGAGCTAACAGTTTGGATATGATTTTGTAGGTAGTGTTGCATATGCTTATAGGCCTAAAGTGGCTTGGTGAAGTTGGGTTGTCTATCTTGGGTATCAGGGAAATAAATGTAGAGTTCATCTCTTTTAGCATATGACCAGATATGAAGAAGTGTTGCACCATCTTGAAAATGTCATCTCCAACCAGGTCCCAGTTAGCTTGGAAGAAATTTGGTGGGAATCCATCAGGCCCTGGGGCTTTATCTTTTGCCATACTAAACAGGATGGATTTAATTTCATTGTAGTCAGGGGTTCTGTTTAGGATGTTGTTGTCAGTAGAGTTGATTGTAGTGGGTATGAGGTTGATAATTTCTGGGTTGATGATGGTTGTTTCAGCTGTGGCCATCCTAGTGAAATGCTAGGTGAAACAGTTCTTTAACTCTTGGTAGTCAGATATCCAATTTCCTTCACTATCCTGGATTATATCTATTTTGTTTCTTCTTGTTCTGCGTTTAGTAGCTCTATGAAAGTAGTTGGTGTTTTTGTCACCTAATTTTATGAATTGTTTCCTACTTTTAGTCTTCCATAATTTTTCTTCAATGTCTTGCCATTCACTGAGCTTTTTCTTAGCTAATCTGACAGCTTCACTTCTATTAACTCTGAAGTAGTTGTTATGTAACCATAAGAGATGATGTTTACATTCTTCAATGTTGGTTTTGATATTACCATAAACTTTTTTATTCCAAACTCTGAGATGTAGTTTGATATCTTTAAGCTTCCTAGCAATGAGGAAGGCACTAGAACCAGAAAGATTTCTCCTCCAACACTCATCAATAATTTTCCTGCAATCCTTATGATCCAGCCAGGGACCAAAGAATTTGAAGGGGATTTTACCAGTTTTCCAAGTTGGGTTATAATTGAGAAGAATTGGGTGGTGATTAGACCCAATAGCTAGCATATTAGATATTATAGAATTTGGATATAAGAGCAGCCAACTTTCAGTGGCTAGCCCTCTATCCAATCTTTGTTCAATGAGAGTATGACCACTTCTTTTGTTAGACCAAGTGAAGGGGCAGCCAGTGGTTCCCAGATCAACTAAGTCTAGTTCAAGAATTTTGGTGCTAAAAAGAGCAGCCTCATTAGCATATAAAGGTTGAGTACTGTATTTTCCAGTATCATGCAAAATGATATTGAGATCTCCAATAATCAACCAAGGGAGAGTATTATTGAGAGCATTTTTTTCCAAAATTTTCCAAGATTAAACTTTACCCTTAGTGTCATAAGGGCTACCATAGTAACCGGTAAATAACCAAGGGGTGCCACTGGTAGGCTTGACCATAGCATTGATATAGTTTAGAGAGCAGTCAAGGATCTCAATATAAATATTGCTTTTCCATATCAATGCTAATCCACCAGCTGTACCACTAGCACCTCCTGGATTAACAAACCAATAGTTTTGGACATTGATATCTTTCATAGTTTTCCTGAGCTTTTCTTGTTTTTTTTTGTTTCTGATATGAAGATGATATCAGGGGTGAGTTTATTTAACATATCATTTAGGTAGTTTTTAGCATTCTTTGTACCCATACCTTGACAATTCCATGCCAAAGTGGTAAAAAATTGCCAAAAATAGGATACATTAGGATACTTGGATGTGGGTCTTCTAGCAATGTGATCATAGAGAGAAAGTAATCTTAAGTAGTAAATTGAGCTAGGAATTAGAGAAGTAAATAACTTGTAGAGAGTATAGAAATGTACCAGAAAATCTGGAGAGGAATTGCCTGTGTCGCCATTAGCTATCAAGGGGATGCTTGGGTCCAGAGGTTCTGCAGAGCGATCAACATGGTCTTTGGATCTTTTGAGACAGTCAGAATCACTTGAGATAATGTCCATGTCATCTTCATCAGGGATAGGTTTCTTTCTCTTGGGTTCCATCTTATCAGCCAATATAGAAAATGGATTATTCTGCTCAAACACATGAGCTTTCTTTTTGGCCTTCCAATCTTTATTCTTCTTTTTTGCTATTTTCAGCTTCCATTATTTCCTTGATTTGAGCAAGTATTGGTAGGGTGTTGAAAGGGAAAGGTTTTGGTGGAGGAGATGTAGGGAAGATGCCATTAGGATCAACTGTATGTGACTGGTCATTGTTTGGCTCTTGCTGCAACTTTCATTTTTGGAAGATTTTTCTTGTAATTGCTTGCAATCTTCTTTGAGAGTTCCAATTTCCTATTTCTTATTTGATAAGCTATAACATCTGGGTGGGGGATTCAGTTTCCACAGTATTTGAGGCTCCAAAGGTAACATGATCAGTTGAAGAGGAAGCAACGTTGGCAATTGCTCTTTCTAGCTCCAGTTTTTTTTGCATTTTTTATTTTGATTTCAAACTCGGCTGCAGCATCAGCATCATAGTATGACGTATGGATAACATTCGTTCCAGCTTGAACAACTTTTTGTTGTTGGGTTTTTGGTGGGGGAGTTGGTTGAGGGGTTGGGAGATTGTTGTAGTGAGTTTGAGAGGGAGTTGGTGGTGTGGGACAAAGGGGGCTTGGATGATCCAAAATTCTACACACTTTACAGAACTTTAATCCATTTAGAGCATAAGCAAATTCAATCCAGTGTGAGATTGTTGGAGTTTCATAAGCTTCAATTCCAAACTTTAGTCAATTTTAAGTTTTACCTCCAGATTCTTTTCAAATCTATCCCCCCCCCATAAGCTTTTTTTGCAGTTTTGTAAACTCCAACAGGCCTGAGAATGTTTTGAATGTCAGGGGTGATATGTGCTGGAATTATTTTGATGAGCATCCAAATCACCACCTTTGCGAATTGTTCTTCATGCATCAAGTCAGGACCTCCTGCCGGAACCCCAACTAGCACCATTAATTTGTCAAATACTCCTCTTGTTCCTCCATTTCTCAGTGTTGAGTAATCTTCCTCATGAGTAAGCCTGGGGATATAGTAGTTTCTCCTCCTGTTCCAGATCTCCATTTCGACTCTATTTTGAAGTTCCCAGTAGTTGTTGATGAAATTACTTACTCTTGATGTTTGAAAGCAAATATTACTGAAGAGTTTTCCAATGAAACACCATTTCCAGTCAAGAGGTTATTTATTTCTGACATTTTCAGGTTTTATGAACACTTTAGGGAAGAGATCTTTAGGGATAGTGAGAGTTGTGTTCATCTTAGTGACGAGATTGTCAATACTGGGAGTTGGGGTATTTGAAGATGAAGCCATAGTAAGTAGGTATTTGATTTCACAAAAATGTATGAGAAGGAGGTGATGACCACTTAATGGAGAGGTGTGAGTATGCGAGGTGTATAATTGGAGGGAAAGGTTGCAGGCTTTAATTTGAAATGGTGTCATCGGTTTGTAATTTTGTTTGTTGTTGCTTTCCACGTTCTGGAGACGGAGAAAGCTTTTGCAGTTTTTCTAATGGTTAATAAAACCTTTGCAATTTGTGTGGTGGAGATGTTTTGTAAGTACCACTATGTTGAGATAGCCAGTAAGATCACCTGTTGCGCTTTGTTGAGCTTTCAATTTCACATGTAAACGGGTAAATGTGTGATGTGGTCGATGCTTGATGGCTAATGGGACTTGGTTGTTTACCCTTTGAGAAAACAAGAAATTAGAGCTAAACGACATTTTACGCTTTTTACCTTGAGACGTATGGTACCATTTATAATGATGTGTTTGATAGTTATTGACCAAAAGCTTGCAAACATAGTTGGGTTCTTTATTCAAATTGATGGAATTGAGCTGATAAGTAGCATTGTCTTTGCTAGCGTAAAAATGACCGAGATCCAATCCATAATGGGTTACATCAGCTAGAGATTTGGATATGAGAACCAATGGATAGTAAAAATTACACGGATCCAAACCCGAGAGTTAAAATACTTTCAAATGCCAAGTGTTTGAATCCTCTCCGCATGTGCCAATGAGATTAGAATAGGGGTGTAGTTCCTAATCAAGTAGTCAATGGACTTGACAGGGGGTAATTGCGTCTGACCATAACGTTTAGTGTCTTTTCTCTTAATAATTAAGAGGAAGAAGAGATCAATTGTTGTGATGAAGAGTCAGTTGCTCTTCCCAAACATTTTATAAGGGAAAAGGAGAATAATCCTTTCAGTTTCTTAAAATTAGAAACACAAAGAAGAGCAGTATCTAATTTCAGAGAAAAGCTAAAAGAATGTCGCGAGTATTGTATAGTGGTGCTGATATAGTATAGGAAACTCCAGAGATGTTAATGGAGTATACACTAGATTGGTACGATCCTCATATCCCAATCTCTAGTTTTCCATATGGAATTGCATTTCCAAATGGCAGAGAGGCAGTGAACTACACCCGCAACTTCAATTGGCATTAGGCTAATCTGCGCCACAATCGAAGAGTAAAGATGGAGCAAGAGTATGATAAGATCTCTCCAGGCCATGGGCCAATAGTTAAGAGGCCAAGATTTAATCTTCCCTCTTCTAGCCAGGTAAACTTCTTTGACATGCAAATTTTTGAGAAATCCGGTTCTTATTTTATAATAGCATGTGCCTTGAGAGATGGTTTCAAACAAGTCACAAAAATTGTTAATGTAAGTGCTTGTCCACTACTTTTTCACAGAATTTCTGAAGATAATGATAATGTTGCTCCTGGTAAGCATGTGTTTCGAGGGAGTATTAATGAAGTTGGTAGTGGTAGTGGAAATGGAAATGCTGGTGGAGATGGTGGTGGAAGTGGGGTTAGAGATAAAGAGGGAACAAATGTTGGAGGAGAAGGTCAAGGAGGGAAGGAGGCTCTTCCTCACCCACTTGGTGAGAGAGTATGGGGTGTCAAAAATGACTGGGTGGTATTTGCCACTCACCCTCAGCGTGGCTGATTTGTGATCAATGAGGGGGTAGTATTGGTGGGTGATCGGTATGTGGTGTGTCGTGGAGTGCGACAAGGCTTCTATGCAGTTACCATGCCAGAGTCTCTCAGAGCAGCAATCCGAGAGAATGCCTCCCTTCCCATTCCTCCTCATTCTGTGAATTTCCCGCAATTGGATACGTTGACCCTTGTGATTGGCAGAATTGCCTCTGAAGTAGCATTCATAGCTAATGCAGGACATGGTGAGGTCAATCCACCCCAAGGTGTTCCAAATACAAAGCCTGAACCAGATCCTATCCATCCTAATCAAGAAGGAGTGCAAGTAGGAGTCCAGATGGATATGATCATGCAGGAGAAGCTACAGAGCCATCTGGAGAAGCAGCAGGGCCATCTGGAGATGCTGATGCCAACTGAAATGGTAAATTGCACAAACATACTTCGAGAGGTGTGAGGATTATCCAACAAACAAATGAAAGCTTTGGTATCTTTAGTTTTTGTGGTAACCTGATAACTATTATGCTTATTATGTTTAAAGATGATATGCTTATTATGTTTTTGGTAATTAACTTCAATTAGATACAAACAAGTTATCTAAGGCTAGATAAATAGTGATAGATGGACTTTTGATCCTGGAATGACTAAGAAACCCACAGAAAGTAGTAATTATGATCAAGAGTTCATGAAAACCTGTGTAGATACTACTAGTGTTGGTTAGATAGGCAAGATTTGTAGAACTAGAGAAAGATTGATTAATAATAACAAAATTGCAAATGATGAGATATTGAGAATCACCTACACTGGTAGTTATGAGATTCCCAGATATGAGAAGAGTAGAGTGGCTGGAGATCATATAAGAAGAGCATACCTGATCAAACCTTAATTGGATTCCCCAGAGGAGGAAACAAAGATGTAATAGTTTGTGGACTTTCCGGTCCCCATATCTTGAGAATATAGTGGTAAGCTTATCCCGGTAGATTAGCTTTATTTGCTTATGTTGAAACATGGTTCTGCTTAGAAACAGATTCAGGACAGAGACTTGAAGTAGTTTGTATTCATCCGACTTGAGGTGATCAAGTATTGTAATGCCGTAGATGGTGATTAAATTGCATAAATGAAATGTGTAGTGAAGATGTTTCATTCTCTTATATCTCAAATGTTGATAGTTCTTCATGGAAGGGGAGGTTACAGCTTCCAAAATTGTGTAGGTAGTGATTTGTCCCTGTGTTGTGCTATTTGCTGAATTTGTGATTTGGGTAATTTGAGTGAGTTGAGTGATGTTCTTCATTTTTTCTCTTTTGATGTCTTCTGAGATGATTTTTTGATTGATGTGAGTGATGCAATTATAAGAACATGAATGGAAGTGATTTGGAGTAGCCATTGAAACTCAGCAGGGAAGAAAAAATAATAATAGACGATTTCCGACGAAACAATCCGGTAGGAAAATACCGTTGGGAGAGCCGTTAGGGGAAGAAACAAAATAAAAACGGCTAGAATATACTGGCCGTGAGAGAGATCAGTTAGGGAATCGGAGAGAGAGGAAGGGAGTCGTACATTTTTAGGAGAGAGAGGGATTATCAATTTTTTTTTGAAGCATGCAAAACTTAAAAACGACTAGACTGTTATTACACGAGGGAATTTTATACCCATTGCATCATTTAAAGAAATTTTATTTATGCACGGAGGGATAGCTTGGTCCCAAATTTTGGTTGAGAAATTTGCTGATTGGCTTCCATCTGCCGCTTCATTTGCTAGACCGTCTGCTAATTGATTTCCTTCTCGATATGTGTGTTGGATATCGCAGACTGGGATGTGGCACATTCTTTGCTTTATTTCTGCAATCATTTCTGAAATATACCATGGAGCTTCGGTTGGTGTCTTTATGAATCTCATAAGATTTTCTGAATCCGTTTATAAAAGAACTTTGTTCCATTGTCTCTCTGTCGCCGTTCTGGTAGATAGAAGCGTTGCCCACGTCTCAGCGGTGATTGCATCCATTATTCCTAAAGGTTGTGCGATATCCAGAACCGTAGACGCGCTTGAGTTCCTGCATATGATCCCTGCTCCTGCCATACCTGGGTGTCCTCTAGCTGCTCCGTCAGTATTTATCTTGATCCAGTCTGGTTCTGGTCTGGTCCATCCTATGTAAATTGTCGTTGTTTTCCTTAAGATGTCTGAGGTAATCCTGATCGGTTGTTCTCCAGGGAGAACCAGTAGGGAGAATTTTTTTTGCCCATTCAAATTCTTGTTGTTGTTGTATTGCTCTTGAAAGAATGGATTGATGTGGGGAGGTGGGTTGTTTGAAGATGAGTTCGTTTCTACTTGTCCATAGTGACCAAAAAAGATAACAATAGGCTGTGATTGTAGCCGTATTGGGTGGAGTTTGAAGAATATGAGCTATTATTGTATGTGTTGTTATTGTAATTGGGTGGTTGTTATCGGTGCTTGATGTTGGTATTATGAGATTGTTTAGCCTATTCCAAGTGTCTATTGCTATTTGGCAGTGTATAAGCATGTGGTTTGTTGATTCTGGTTATGTTTTACATCTTGGACATAGATTGGAATTTGCGAGGTTGATATGGTGTAATAGAGAGAAGGTTGGAAGACCTTCGTTAATACATTTCCACAAGAAAATCCGAATTTTTGGTGGAAAAGGTAACGTCCACAGGTATTTGGTTGGTGGTAGGTGGATTTGTTGTGAACTTATATCATGTTCAATCAGGCTATTGTATCCAGAAGCTGTTGTATAGTTTCCTGATTTGGAAAGCGGCCAAACAATTTTGTCTGGGGTGTTTTTAATAGGGATATGGATGTTAATAATATGTTGGATTGATGTTTGCGGGAGGTTGACTAATTGATCGTGGTTCCAATTATGGGTGATAGGGTCAAGGATATCCTCCACGGTTTGTAAGGGGTGACATTGGGTTTTGATAATGAGGTATCCAATTCGCATGGATAGGTGTTTCTAATCCGTTTCCTATTTGGTGAAAAATTTGTTGTTTAAAGTAGGGAATGAAAGATGACATTTGTTTCCATTGTGGACTGGCAGAATTCGATACTTGTATGGTACCTTGAAAAATAGGTTGATGATTGAGGTATTTCTCATTATAGATTTTGGTGCATATTGAGTTAGGATTTTCATGTAAGTTCCAGATACGTTTCATGAGCAAATCCTTATTGTGGTGACTAATTTTTCTAATTCCTAGACCTCCCTGGGAAATTGGTTTGTTTAGCTTGATCCACCCTAAAGGATGAAGTTTCCTAACAGAAGAGTCATGGCCCCAGAAGAAATTCCTGGCTATTCTATCTATTTGGTTGTGGATGTGAGTGGGAAAAAGATGAGTTTGCATAAGGTGATTGGAAGTCGGAGTTAAAGAGGTTTTAATAAGTACTAACCTGCCTGCCGGCGTAAGACATTTTGTCATCCAACCTCGTGCTTTGTGAGCCAACCTTTGAAGCAGTGGTTCAAAAATATTTCGAGATTTTCTTCCTTGTTTTAATTGAACTCCTAGATACATAGGTGATGTTGATGTGGTTGGCATGTTGAAGCATTGTTGTAGGGTATCAATTTGCTGAGGATTTAGATGTGGGTGGTGTATGATTGTGGATTTTGCGGTACTGATAATTTGCCTTGTTGAGGTGCTGTAAGAATGGTGAATTTTCTGTATTTGGAAGTTACTATATTGAGTTTCTTTGTAAGATATTAGCAGGTCATCCGCATACATTCAATGTAAAATCAGAGGAGCTTTTTGCGAAATGCGAAGCCCTCCTATCAGCTTTTTTGCCTCTAGGTTGCCTAGATTTGTTGATAAGATTTCTTCATAGATAATGAAGATGTAGCATGATATGGGATCCCCTTGTCGAATGCCTCTTGTTGGGATGATGAAACCATGAGGTGTTCCGTTGATGTTGACTGAATAGGAGACTGAAAAAATGCATAACATGATATAATCCACAAAAATGGGAGGAAATCCCAGCTTAGTAAAGGTTGTTTTAATGAAACCCCTATCCAGGCTATCATATGCTTTCTCAATATCTAGCTTCATAGCTATTTTTGGATCTTTGGTGTTTGTGGAGGTTCTTATGTGGTGGAATAGCTCTCCTGCAATCGCTATATTATCATGAATGGATCTTTGTGGAACGAAAGCACTTTGGTAAGGGATGATTAAGAATGGAAGGATTGGTCTTAAACGGTTGACTAAGATTTTTGAGATTATCTTATATGTGACATTGCGAAGGCTGATAGGTCTGTAGTGGGATGGTTTTGTTGGTGTGTCTATTTTTGGAATTAGGGTGATGTTTGTATGATTCATTAGAGGGTGAATTTTTAGCGAGCCAAAAAAACTACGTACCATGGCTATCAATTGAGATTGAGTAGTTTCCCAGAAAACCTTAAAAAACTTACTGTTGTAGCCGTCGGGTCCAGGAGAACTTCAGAATTTATGGAGAACAGGGCTTGTTTGATTTCCTCTGTGGTTACTTCTGCAGTGAGCTTGTCGCATTGGTTTGGTGTCAGTCTTGGTGTGATTTCCGCAAATAGTTCCTCGTCTATTATGGTTGCCGGAGTTGTGTATTGGCTAAAGAAATGATTGAGAATTAGATGTATTACCTGCGCTTTGTAGCTTACCCAGTTGTTTTGAGGATCCTGAAGTTGTTGGATATTATTGTGGCTGTGATGGATAGTTGATTTTGTGTGAAAGAAAGTTGTTATTGTCTCCTGACGTGAGCCACTGAATTCTTGATATTTGTTGCCAATAAGTTTCATGACATTGAAGGAGATTTAAATGTTGGCTTCGAGGGTCTTTTTATTTTTCTAACCAGAACTCCAGGTTCCTTCCAGTTTGAGTAGCACACTGATGTTGAGCCCATTGGATTTGCGTCGTTGACTTTTTTTATTAAGTTTGGTAGGTTCCCAAATGTTTCTTTATTCCACTCCATAAGTAATTGCCCCGTTGTTATTAACTTTAGCTGGAGATTTAGCGTTGGTTCCATATCTTGTTGTTGTACCCAAGCTGCTTCAACAATTTGCTTGAGTTGTGGGTGGATCAGGAACATATGCTCGAACTTGTAGTTTTTTTGACCTTTCCAGTCCATCGTTTTGGTATTCAGTAAGATGGGTGCGTGATCAGAAGCGATTCTAGGGAGATGAGTGACTGTTGCATGAGGATGAGTTGTACGCCATGCGGTGTTGCAAGTGCTCTATCTAGTCTTTCCAAAATGTTGTCTTGACCTTGTTGATTGTTAGTCCAGGTGTATGGGTCTCCACGGAATCCAAGATCGATTAGCCCCATTTGATCTATCATGGCGAGGAAAGGTTGAGTTTGACTGTAGGTTACCCGTCTTCCTCCTTTTTTTTCCGACTGATGCAATACTTCATTAAATTCCGCTATTATCACCCAGGAGGTTGAATTGTTGATGTTGGGAAAGATGGATGGGAAATCTTGCCACAAGTCGGTTCTAGCGCTTGGATGCGGCGGGCCGTAGAATCCTGTACAGATCCATGGTGCCCCCGGAGTTGGGGAGTGACTAGAACATGGATGTAACTTTGGGATTGTAATAGTACCTGAATGTTAATGTTATTTTTCCACATGAGGCAGAGACCTCCTCGTCTTCCAATTTTGGGCACCGTGGTTAGGTTTTGGTATTGAAGGGCTTGAGCAATTCCTGACATATGTCGTTCATTTTCTAAAGTTTCAGAGAGAAAAAGGATATCAGGTTTGTGTAATGAGATGGTACCTTTAAGATACTGAATTGTGGGTGGGTTATTTATTCCTTGACAATTCCATGCCAAAATATTCATGATTGCTTTGGGATATGGGCTCGGGTTTGGGTTTAGGGTTTTTGTAGTTGAGAAATAGAGTGTGATTGAAGAACCCTCATTTGGGGCATACAGTATAATTTTGGGGGTTACAGAGTTATGATGCCATCCAATGAAAACTGCTAATGGGTGTCCTGGTGATGCTAAAAATACTGTAATACCCTTACATAGTTTAAATTACATTACTACCCTTCCACTTAATTAAATTCTAATCCTAAAACTTTCCAACTAATTAACCCATCCCCTAATTAACTACCCTCACAGTAATTAATCGTTATCCACTAATTAACTCACTCATTAATCCACTAAACCGTTACTTAAAAAAAAAAAGTTTTAAAAACCAAAAACACTTCTCTCTCCCACTTCTTCTCATCTTCTTCTCCAAAATTTCTGAAAATTCTTAAAATTTCTTTGTTCGATTATGTTCTCGATTAAACACATACATGGAACCTCGTGTTAAGCGATGCCCTAGAAATACAGTGTCGAATCCTGGTGTTGCTTCTGTAGGGTTTTTGGGAAAGATGGAGATGAAGAGGATAGTGGATCGATTGGTGTTGGATAGGGAGAAATAGAAGCTGATTCTTTAAAATTGCACATAGAAAGGTATTTCCTACAAACCCGTTGTTTATTTTTGCGTATTTCGTTGATTAATGACATGTAATCGATGATTCGTATAGGTTTTTGTTAGTTTCAGAGTAGTGTTCGGCTGAAATGTAGCAGCCGAACTTATTTTTTTTTATAAAGACGAAGAACAGTTCGGCTGAAAACTTGTTATATTTTGAATATCGTATGAGCTGAACCACTGAGTTCGGCACAACAAAGTTTGTATGATAATCATCCGAACTTGAATATTATTACTTAATAACCGATATAATACTGTTGGGTACATTGTTCGGTTCATTGTGATAAATATCGAATGTGCCGAACTTTTGTCTGATCATGGCTAAAACTATTGGGCACCTTGTTCGGCTCATATTGATAAATATCGAATGTGCCGAACTTTACACTGTGTATGGCCAATAGCTTCATGTAAACTTGTCCACTTATAGGTGAGTTATCAAATTGTGCAGTAGAATCATATTTATTTAATTTGGAAAACTAATTAAGGTTTTTCATTTGTTTTAGCACCCATCCGGAAAATTCAAAGACAAGCTTAAAAGGAGAACAATGGAAGTGACTCCTTCTAACTCAAAAACTCCCAAACCTCGAGGTGGTGGCACAAAGAACTTACATACAGGTAAAAGTGGAATTGACACGACTTTCTCTTTGCCTGTAGAACAAGAGGATGACAATGACGAAGATGTTGGTGAGGAAGGTCAAGAAGAACAAGAACTAGAATAAGAACAAGAGAAAGTTGTTACATCAAGGGAGACAGGTAAGCACATTCCTCATCCGGATAATGTGATATGTCCTCGCAGGGATGGTTTGCCCCATGGTCTCCCTGAAGATGGTGGAAGAGTGTTGATTGGCTGCAATGAGTCATGGGCGAAGAGAATTTACGAGACTCCGGATCACATGGATGCAGTCCGCGTACTTAGACACCAAAGCGCTGCACATTGGGATATTTTCAAAGAGGCTCCTGAGATGGTGGCTTTAGTACAAGGCTCTGGTTTTATGGCCTGTTATTTTCTATGCACAAGAGAAATTTGATGCAGTTACAAACTCAGCATTTTGTGAGAGATTCTGTCTGGAGACTTACACATTTCATCTCCTCTTTGGAGAGATGTCAATTAATCCAGATGATGCACAGAAGATTAGTGGTCTTAGAATGCATGGGAAAATGTTTATTCATCGGTTTATGAAATGACTTGGGATGAGTTGTATGTACTTTCTGAGGAAACTCTTGGTTGTCCAAAAGACAAAAGTGAATTGGAGTTTGCATGCGCTGCTAAAGAGGTGAAGTTTGTGGATTCTAGCACAAAGAAGTTGAAGAAAATCAAGTTCACCGCTTTGAAAAAGTGTTTTGGAGACACAAATGAGAAAATTTCAAAGGGGGAGTTGGTTATGGACGAGGTCACAGCTAAGCGCACTGCTACCGCGTATTTGTTGTATACTTTAGGAAGTGTTATATTTCCCGATAAAAGTGGGAACAAGGTTAATGCTCAATACCTTCAATTGTTAAGGGATTTGAAAAGCTGCCACAAGTACTCTTGGAGAACCGCGACCCTTTCTTTCCTATTCGATCAAATTGGAACTGCGTCTAGGTTAACAAGTAGAAACATTGGAGGTTATTTCACAATGCTTCAGGTAATTTTACACATTGTAGTTCCATTTTCAATAAAAAACTCGGCTTTCAATTTTGGTTTTTGTTTATGCCGAACCTACTTTTCTAGAGGTTCGACTGTTGTGATTTTAATTTACTAAGCCGAACTTAGAGAGTTCGGTGTTAAACTGTGTTTTATACATAAGCCGAACTTTCTTCTGTTCCCCAAAGTTGACAACATCCATGATCCAATTCTACTGATCCTAATAAATAAGTTTTGTGTTTTTTTTTATATTGTTGGTGTAGGTATGGATATATGACCATTTCCCAGAATTGAATTTAGTCAAGGAAGATGACAAATGGGTAGATACATTCCCTACCTCGGCCAAATGGAGTTTCAAGGAAAATAAGAAGAGGAATAAAAAGGAATTTTTTATAGCTTTGAGAGAAAAGTTAGACTCTTTGACTGTTGAACAAGTTGTATTTCAACCATACAAAAAGGATGAAGAAGATGAAGAAGTTGTTGAGGATGAATATATGCCATTGGGGATGTATTATGGGCCATTGTTTTATCCCGAAGGCTTTACAGTGTTTGATCCCCGTCGAGTACTCCATCAATATGGATTTATCCAAACGATTCCGGTGCTAGAGGAATCAAAGTTCAAGTTGTTTCCCAAGGGTTCTAAGGGAACAAAGAGTACGGAAAGTTCATGGAATGCCGAATATGATCCCGATCCTACCATTGATTGTTGGGATAAATTGGAAGATAACAAATTAAGTTGGGTTGACTTAGAAGAGTTGCGTGACGATCCTTGTGAAGTTGACCCGGCTTACATAGATTGGTATAACCAAATTTCACATCCCTTAATCATTAATAGGGAAAGTCAAGCTTTCGTAGATGGTAAGAGGGGAAAACGAACACAAAAGGAAGTGGATCCGAAGACGAGGAAGAACACAAAAGCCAAGGTTGAAGATGTTTCGAAGTCTTACCAAACTATGGTATATTGAGTGCATACTTTTAAACTTGTTTTCAATATTTTTGTCTATTGTTGCTTATATGTTTTAGATAAATTTTATCAGATGGTTGGGGGTAACGACGTGTTGAAGGCTATGAAGAAGAAAATTGATTGCAATGTGGATATGACGGTGGAAGAGCAAGAATATATGTACATCCGTTGGGATGGAGTAATCAACAAAGGTAAAGGTGCGAGTGGAAGTGGTGCTAAAAAAGGTCGTGGTGGTGGAAGATGCGGTCGTGCTCAATAGATGATTATTTTCAAATTGAAGTACACTAGGTTTTTATGGTTTGGTTTTTAAGTAATGTTTGATTTTAGCACAATTTTATTTACTTGAAGAAAAGAATGTTATGTGTTTGGTTTTCGGTACAATGTTTCGATGTTTAACTACAATGTTATGCTTTTATGTTTAAGTGAAATGCTATGCTTTGAGTGCATTGCGATACTTAAGTTACAATATAAAGTTCGGCTTATAAATATGTAATACGTATTAGCCGAACCGTTTTCCGACATTCCTCAATTTTCTAAGTAAAAAGCTCGGCTTATAAGTGTTTAACGCGTATCACCCAAACTAATTTGGTGACATTCGACTGTTCTCTTATTAGTTAGTTCGGCACTAAGTTCCATCTTAGTTTAGAGCCGAACCAAATTGCTGACACTCTATAATTACCAAAGGAATCCTGTTCGGCTTAAAGTGAAACTTTATAAAGAGCCGAAATATTTGCAAAGTATTAGAATATTCTAGAAACTTGTAAATTAATATAATACCATTAAGTTGATATAAAAGCAAAAAATTCTCTTTTGGGTCAAAGCATAAGGAACATCAAAAGAACCTCTTCGGTTCTTCTCCTCTTCTCTATTCAAGTCGGAGAAAAATGGTTAAATCATATTTCATCGCCGAAATTGATCGTCGATTCATAAAAATTTGATCGTCGATTAAACACAACTATAAAATGGCTCGTGGAAAACAAAAAGCAATTGGTAGGCGGTCCAAATATTCTTCTAATCCGTAAATTGAAGACCAACAACCGTTAGAAGGAGTTCAAATTGAAATTAACAAAGAAGTTCAATCAAGTGAAGAAGAAGCCCCATAAATGAGGATTAGAAGGTATTTTATACAAACCCAACCATTTAATTTTTTGATTAATGCATTTTATTGTATTGTTAGATTAGGTTTAATTGAAAAAACCTAGGTTTTTTCAGAACATAGAGAAAGGTTCGGCTCATAGTGTGCAATTTATTAGCTGCCGAACCTTTAACTGAAGAACAGTTCGGCTAATTTAAATCATCGCCGATCTTTGAATTCATAGGTTCGGCAGTTTCGTCTGGCGTTCGTATACGCCGAACTTGGTTCTGTAACCTATTTTTTGAAGGGTATGCTATGTATTCTGTAGGATTGTACTTATTTATGTTTTTGTACTACGTATAGGAACCAAAAGGGTAAAATGATTGGAAGATCAACCTGAAATGGAAGAACAACAACCAGAGAAGCAAGATGCAACACCTCGTGTTGTTGGGTTTCACATTCCTGATGATGATGATGTAATAGATACACGAGATGATGGTTTACCACACGTTCTTCCAGCGGACGGAGGAAAAGTGTTGATTGGTTACGGAGAGTCTTGGGCTAAGAGGATATATGAGACTCCTAACCATTGTCGTGCGGTCAGGATTTTGAGACATCAAAGGGATACACATTGGGATTTGTTTAAAGAGGTTCCTGAGGTGATTGCTATAGTGCAAGACTCTGGTTTATGGTCTTCCATTAAATATGGTCATCAGGAATGTGATAGAGTGACAGCCTCCGCCTTTGCCGAGAGATTTGCTCCTGAGACTTACACATTTCATCTCCCCTTTGGCGAGATGACAATCACTCCTGATGACGCAAATAAGATTACGGGCCTTAGTGTCACCGGCTAAAGCGTGGATGCATCATTTTATAATATGAGTTGGGATGAGTTGTATAAGTTGGCGAAGGAAACTCTAAGTTGGCCAAGATCAATAACCGAACTAGAGTTTTGTTGTTATGTGAGAGATGTCACTTCTACCCATGATGATAAAGGTGCATCCAACAAGAAAAACAAGAAGTTCAAGTTGTTGAGGTTGAAAACCTATTTTGAGAAAACAGCGAAGAGGGTTAAAGATGGAAAGTTGGTGATGACTGAGGAGTTAGTGAATCAAACTGCAACAACATATATGTTGTACACTCTTGGAAAATATATCTTTCCAGACACTTCTGGGAACAAGGTGAGTGCTCAATATCTCCAATTTTTCAAGGATGCTCACTCGATTAATAGTTATGCTTGGGGGACAGCGTCACTTGCCTACCTACTCAATCAACTCGCACAAGCATCTAGGTTGGAAAGTACAAACATTGGAGGAAATTTCACTATGCTTCAGGTAATAATCTTCATTAAATTTGAATTTGTTGTTCAAATTTTTCTTATTTAAACAAAATATTGGTTGTTCATAGCAAAGTTCGGCTTAAAACCATGCATATTTGTAAGTCGATCTTTCTGCTGTGGAGGTTCGGCACAATAGTTAATTTTCATTGTCTGCCGAACTTTCATAATTCAGGGGATATTTTGAGAAATCTTGAATTATTTATGGACAGTAGGAATTCAGTTTCTTTGTTTGAGGATATTTTGAGAAATCTTGAATTATTTATGTAGGTGTGGGTATATGACCATTACCCGAAATTGAAATTGGCCAAAGTACATGAAAGTTGGGATAAAACAACGCCAACAGCGAATGGATATGAGTTAGATGAAACAAGAAAATAAATAAGAAAGATGTGTTTATTAATCTGAGAGAGAAATTAGACTCTTTGGATGGGAATGACGTCGTATTTGACCCATATTTGAGAGATGTTCAAGAAGATTATGTTGTTCAAGATAATCTTGTGCCGATAGGTATGTACTACGGACCTTTATTTTATCCGGGTGGTTTTGTAATATATGATCCTCGTCACGTTCTACGTCAATTAGGATCTGTCCAAACGCTCCCAGTAGTTAATGATAAGTTCAGGTTGTTGCCATTGGGTACCAATGGGACTAAAAGAACCACCTCTTCGTGGTGCCCCAAATATGATCCAGAACCAACCTTAGAGTAATGGAGAAGGTTGGATGCCAACAAGTTAAATATGAACCACTTACATATTTTGGGTGACGGTCCTCCACAAGTTGATCCAGGCTATATGGATTGGTATAATGAAATTTCACATCCACTTATTATCAATAGAGAAAGTCAAGTTGTAGCTGACAGGGAGAAGGAAAAGGTTGCCAAAAAGAAGTCCAAGGCCGTTGACATTCAAAAGGCATATAGAACAATGGTAAGCGATGTCTTCAATTTTTACTTGTTTAAGTGTTACTTCTTAAATATTAAAGTTCTTTGACCTTTAAATGGAACCAGGTTGCAGCGGGTAAGGAGTTGTTGAGAAATTTGAAGAAAAGAATTTCTTGAAAAACTAAGATGACAGTGGAGGAGCAAGATGATTGGTACAACCAGTGGGATGCAGTCATAAACAAAGGAAAAGAACGAATAAACCAGGAAAGAGGCCGACGAGCAAGAGGCCACGGCAAGAAGGTGAAGGCTCAATTCAAGCTGCTAGGGGCGGGCCAACTGGTGAAGAGGACGAGAATGTACGTCCTAAAGGTAAAAGAGGTCGTGGTCAGTGAACTATAAGTTTGGATGTGTCGTGAAGTACACATAGTTTGTTATGTTTTGTTATGAGTCGTTAAGCACACTTTCTTTGTTATGAGTCGTGAAGTACACTTAGTTTGTTATGTTTTGTTAAATATACTTGTTTGGTATATTACCTTGAATCACATGTTTTTATGTAATTTTCAATGGTTTTATATGTTTGGTTCGAATGTTTGGTGATCTTTGAAACAACTTAAAGGAACATGGTTCGGCTCAAATTACAATTTTCGTAGTTGCCGAACCCATTGCCTTGAACAAATTACATTTGGTTCGGCTCATTATACCAGACACGAATAAGCCGAACCTTTAATTCAACAGGTTCGGTTCATAAGGAAATCGTAAATATGAGCCGAACATTACACTATCTTCTGTAAAATACAACAACGTTTTTTTGTTTTTTTCCAAAAAATAGATCCGTTGTGGCTTTTTCTATATATAGTGTTCTATTCATAGCATTGGGTCTGCTTAACTCACTGTTTCCATCTATACTAATTCATGGAACCATTCACCGTAGAAGATGATAAGTTGCTTGTTAGAGCTTTCATTCGGACTTATCGTATTTACGGTGAAAATCCTGATGTGCATTATTCAATGTTTTGGAAAAAAGTAAAAGAATTCCATTTTCGGTTAGATGGAAATCCTAAACATCGTACGCGTTCGGAATTAGCCTAAAGATTCCGACAAATCCATTATACGATGAAAGATTACATCAGAGTATTAGGATGGGTTAATCAATATCATCCCACCGAAACTAATGAAGAAAAAGTGAGTAATCCAAAATCTTAATGTTCCACTATAGAGTTGTTTAGTTTTCTTTTTATAAAACTAACTTCTCATTCCTTTTTATTTAGGAAGCTAGAATTCAAATCCTTTGGGCTATACTCCATGGAGGAAGAAGATACGAGCTCGGAATATGTTACAGATGGCTGAAGAGAAGAATTCCGAGATTTATTAAAGACCTTTGCACTGAGATACACTAGATGGTCGAAAAATTTGCAGGTTCGGCTTTTAAATGAAAATATATGTCTGCCGAACACCTTTTTTTTTTCAAATTTTAAAAACTAGCCGTTGGAGATGGTACATTAAGTGGAATTCGTCTTGTAATATAAAAGCCGTATTAGCCGAACCATAACACCTTGGAAGCTAACACAGGATCGACTTATTAGTTATATTCCCTAATAAGCCGAACATTACACTGTATGTTGCCAAAATATGCTTCATCTGAGTTCGTCTCACAAGAATGGTCTAATTTAAGCCGAACCTTGACACTTGGGAAATACTTTTTTTTATATGCAAGGATCGGCTCAAATATATTTTTAATGGTTAGCCGAACCATACACTAAAAGTTCTTTTTCTTCAAATCTTTGCACCAACAAACAAGTTAAAAAACCACGAAATATATTCAATTCATAAGATGCACTTTAGGATACATTATGTAGCATTCTTAATATCATATCAACCTAGGCATCCAATGAAAACAAAATGCAAAAAAATTATATATATCCAATGGACTAAGTACTAGGGTGATCCTAACCTTACAACATCTTCTTCGTCATCTTCAAAAACATCTTCTTCATCATCCTCAAAAACATCTTCTTCATCCTCATCATCCATTAAACACACTATTCCGGGTGGAAGATGTGAATGCAAACTTCTACAAAGCTCCATCTAATTTGCACACCAATCCATAGAGTAATTTACTTCAAAAACAGGCCAAAAGGCTAAAGGACACAATGGAGGTATTGGGCAACCGGGTCTAAGCTTAAGACTGACATAATGGCAGCCTTGAACAAATGCAATAACAAGTCTTCTATATTTCACACTCTCATTGTAAGGCTTTATTGGCGGCGCGTAGGTGTAACAACTTCCGGCCCTCCCAAAAGAATGAACAATACAATTAAAGGTCTCCGCGATTAATAACCCACATATCGGCATTTGCATCCAATGATCACTTGTGATGATGATATCCTCATGTAAATGCCGTTCAAAACTAATGAACTCATGTGCGACCCCATGGTCTCCGCCACCTCGCATCATTGACTTGTAGAAGTCCCTGTTTAGGCTAGAGTTTGTAACAATCTTTGACGAATATAATTTACTTCGTCCCCTTGGGCAACCGGTTGGTTCCCATCTTTAAAAGGTCCTAGTTGTTCCGCGGTGACATGGAAACCACAATTGCCATCCCCTTCGACATCGCCCATGGATATAATAAACTCATGAATGGCTTCGGGTAGGTTCTCCAAGTAGTTTTTATAAATCATATTAGAAGGTCTCAAATACTTCCCCAAACTATCTCTTTTAGGACCCTTCATTTTCCCTTCCGCATATATGGTTTTTTTCTCCTTTTGCTTGGGCACCGGAGTGGTCTTTGTTGTTTCCATTTGTTGAGATGGAAACATATTACCCTTAAGCTTTACGTCTCCTTCCAATTGTGGAGGACATAGACGACCACTATTCTTAACTTCTTTATTACTTGTTTCCCCTTTATCCTTGCTCGGTCGACCACGTTTCTTTGATAGCTTCACTTCATCCATCTTGTCTAACTTATCTATTGCCTTCTTCTCTTCTTCGTACTTTGCATCTTGGTACTCGACCCCGCATGGATCCCTTTTGGTAGGTGTGGGTTTTTTGGAAAGAGCATACGCTTTTGCTCTCTGCACTTTTCGAGTTTCTTTCGTGGGTGGCCTACCTTTTTGTGGCCCCTTTTCTGGTTCTAATATACCTTGTTGGGTGTGACGATAGAGGATTGGCATCATGTTGTCCCATAAGATTTGTTTTTGAGGTCGCAACATCCCACGATACATTTCGGCCAACCTTTTGCCATAAGGTGTGTCCCAAATCTCTACATCATCGTCCTCGTCGGGCATAGGATCACAACTCAATTGTTTCCAATAAGGATCAATATCCTCAAAAGGTATAAGACAATACTTGTACCGAAGTAGTTCACGCCGACACGGAAGTCTCATGTTTTCCCTCATTTTACAAACACACTCTTCTTGGGAGTTAGCATCCATTTTGTCCATCAAATCCACTTCCTTCATTATAAGTTCAATGCACAAATGAGAGACCCTATGGGTTAGTCCCCGGAGCCACTTATCATCCGGGAAATCATCATGCTTCATCATTCGACTTTTTTCGAATAACGTTCTAATTCTTATAACATCACTCATGAAATAGTCTTCCATTGCGTCAAACACCGTGACGAACGTGTCCACGCACCCAAATAGATTCCTCTTCAAACGATAGTGAGCCGACTCTACCATACTTTTATCTTGGTTGTCGAAGTGCTTGTGGTGGTTTTTAAATGCACTAACAAATCTATGTGCGTTGGTATCCAAGAATTTCTTGCGTAAATATATAATTATTTCCGGGTATTTGACGCCCCAATTTGCAATGAGTTTTGCAACATTTTCTTCAAACACTTCTTCGGTGATGGACCAAGTCAAAGCATCCCATTCATTGGAGAAACATGCCCACATCATTTCATTAGCCTCTTATGCTTTCTTTAATTCTTTCTTCTTCACTTCTCGTTTTCCATCCGGTAATGTAACAATCTTCTCTAGCTCTTTCAACTTGAGCGGTTGGATTATCCTTTGGCATTTCTTCCTAACATTATTCCATACATGAAAGGTACAAAGAAATTTTTGCGCGTTCGAAAATACCTTCCTTATAGCAAACATCAATGCCGCCTCTTGGTCGGTTACCATGACCTTTGGAAGAGCATCCTCCCGGAAGATTAACTTCACTTGTTCCAATGCCCAAACATAGATTTCTTTCAACTCATCATGCAAAAAACAAAAATCAACGGTGAAATGTGACTTGGTTGACCTATGACCAACAACGTTCATCAAGGGCATCTCATACTTATTGGTCTTGTAAGTGCAATCCAATATGAGAACTTGTGGGAAGCATAACGCCAACTTTACGCATTCCGGATGGGCAATGAAAAGGTGTGTCACATGGCCGAATTCATCCAATTTCTTTTGGCAATCATAGTTCTTCTTTTGCGCCAACCACAATAATTGTTGCATCACCAACCTACCTTGCAAATCCTTTCTTCTCAAAGTACTTCTCGCGTTATAGATTTGTTGCAACGTAGTCTTGTTATTCTTATCATCCGCCTTCAACTTGCTAAGAATTTTAGAGGGTGCCATACGTGCTCGTGTCATTTTATCTACCTCCGCATATTCATGAGCTTTAAGTCTTCCGGCTCTATAATGTCCATGAAGATCCTTTGGACGTGGGTGGTTATGACGACAATCCATATCTTTGTTCATTGTGAAAACTCTTTCATTTATGTTCCAATTTAAGACGATCTTGAAGGGACAATTTATCTTCCTTGTTTTAGTCTTATATTTTTTTCCCGGTCTTCCCAACATATGGCTTACCTTTTTTCTTCTTGCTTACTTTTTTCCCACCCCTCTCACAAATCATCTCAACCCACTGCTTTCGGCTTTGTCTACCTTTAACTAGGACGCAATTGATTTTCCAAGCATGTTCCTCAACCCATTTAACAGCTTCTTCTTTAGTTTTCCACGTCTACATATCCACAAGTACAAAACTTAAGTTTTATTAATGATTTTGCATACAACATACTTTAAAATTAATAAAAACATAAACTACGTTGCCTACCAAGTAAATTTGGAAATGATCTTTAGTCTCTTCATGAATGACATCAACAGGCGGTGGTTGATCCTCCATAGTTTCCATTTCAGGAACAATCTACAATAATATCGCACAGATTTTGGGTCAGGTTCGGCTCACACGCAGTACTCTATGAAAGCCGAGCTAAAGGTTCGGCTAATTCGTGTTTGACTTATAAAGCCGAACTACTTGTGAAACATGGATTCGGCTTATTGGGAACTAATATTATAAGGCGAACCATAAGACTTGAAATTTGTGAAAACAAAAATTAATGTTCGGCTGGATCACGTGTAAGCCGAACATTACACTATAACTCATATATTTTTTTTGTATTAGGTTCGGCTTATATTAGCACATCACATTTAAGTCAAACCATGAAAATTATTTGGCGCGAAAATAATTGAATGACAGTTCGGCGTATATATATCTCAATCGCAGAAACCGAACTGTTCTTACTTCTTAAGGTTCGGCATACATCTTATCTTCCGAACCTACCTCTGTTGCGCCGAACTAGTTGCAAAAATCATAAGTTTTGGTGAAATCAAGCTACAAAACGGAAATTAAACAACGTCTACAACCATACCTGTGTATTATTAGCATTGGGTTCCTCATCCATGTACTCATCTTCGGGATTTGGCTCTATAAAGGCATCATCTTGAGCTTGAGAAAAAAGTTGAGTTTGGATAAAATTATTTTCATAATCCAACAAATAAGCCATGTCTGGATCTCCATCGTAATTTATATGTATTTTCTTAACTTTACGTGATGAAGATTCACCTTCCTCACTCGAATTTGTTTCACACATCTCTCAATAATCACAAAGATCACAAAGAAAAAAAAAATATTCCTCCTCTCCTTCTTCTTTCCTCCTTCTTCTTTTTCTAAAATAACTTACTAACTATCTTTAAAAAGAAAATTATTATCCTAAATTAACACTAAACTAACTACAATCATTAACAACTAATTAATCAAATTAACACTAGTCACACAAGGGTATTTTCGCATATATGAAAATAGGTTGGATAAGGTATAGCCTAGAAATATTATTTCCAACCCCTTTTTGTCTTATTATGTATGCCCCAAAATTATACTGTATGCCCCAAATGAGGGTTGTGATTGAATGGTAATGGTAGCAGCTGGTGGGCTCAGATTTCGGGGGCTGCAAAAAACGTGATAAAATGGGTCTACGGGCTATGAGTTGAAGTAAATTTTATCCTGGCAGATATAAATTCTCTGATACTTGTTGTGTAGATGATGATGAAGAATAAGAGCCGCGAACAAATTTGTAATTATGTTAAGAAAACTTTGAATGGAAACAACGATAAAACTAGAGACACAAAAGAAATATTGACGATCAACTAGATTAAGAAGTTGAGTTGTCAAACCTTCGCCATGGTCAGACCAGTCTGACAACAACCAACCAGAATAGCAAAAATCCATGCAGGTGACGAGTAGGATGAGCATAAATTACCGTCCAGGGTATGAGTAAAACCAAAAGATATTAAAAAAGCTCACAACAATTCTTCACATTGTAGATGGTGGATTTTCAACAAAGGTCAAAACCGTAAAATCATGATACTGCATGTTTCTGACACGGCTTCAGAGATCCATGTGACGATTCGTGTTTTACGAAGTATGATGCATATGTCGCTCGAAAGGCCTCTCCGGAGCGTTCGACACCGGGCATTTCATCATAGCCTCTATGTAGAATAATGTAATTGGGCGGTTCTCCGTAAGGTTGAGAGCTTAACGCCTTCAGGATACCTGTGACACTCATTGTTCCCTGACTACATATAGGAATCTGCCTCTACATAGAAGAACAATTGGGCGGTTCTCCGTAAGATTGAGAGCAATAACGTCTTCAGGACGGTGATACTCACTGTTCCTGACTATGTAGAGAGACCCGTGTATAGACTCAGGCGGTCCTCCATACATGAAATGTTGAGAGGGCAAAACGTCTTCGAGACATTAGCAACACTCGTTGATTTACTGACTATACGCAAGAGATTAAATTCTAGGTCATATTCACCACTGAATTCCTAGAAGATAATCTATCTTATCTCATTACTCCTATTTCATTATCGAAATGGTAATAGATAAATGTATTACTCCGATTTCATGATCGAATCCACGGCTGATCTCATGAAATGGTAATAGATGTTGCTCCGATTTCATGGTCGAATCCACGGCTGATCTCATGAAATGGTAGTATCACCACTTATTTCATTACTCCGATTTATGGTCAAATCTGCGATTCCATAACATGTTGATGAAATTATCATTTTATTATTCTGAATCCATAGTCCAATTCGCTGCCGATTTTATGGATGAATAATAAAATAACTACTCATCTTATTACTCAGTTTCATGAATTATTCTCCACTGAATTTCATAAATCAGTAATAAATACCCAACAACCGGGCATCTGGACCATCACTGAGTAAGCCCCACAAAAATGGTGCAAGTGTACTCTATAATGATGCACGACTGAGCACCCAGATGCACGAACGAGTGTCCATAAAATATGAAATAATGAGGAATCCTTCGCAAAACAAGAGAAAACAATGAATATTAATAAAATAATAAGAGGCGCCCCAAGGCCGAACCCATCAGCCGGCCGGCCGGCCGTGCCCTATCCATGGTCGGCCCGTGCCTCTCCCATTATTTTCTTTATTTTTTGTTATTTCTTGAACTCACGAAAACTCCCTGGTTTTAGCAACTTTCCATTTTTTTGCAAAACTCGTGAATTCTCCATAGCTTGGTGGATTCACGAAATAATATTATTATAAAATAAGAAGAGGTGTGCGGGACCGGGCAACCTAACCGACTGGCCATGCCTAAGCCGTGGCCAGTCCCACACCTCACAATCCTTAGAATTTTATAATTATTATTCCCTAATCTCACGAAACTCCTCCGTTTCAAAACAACCTCGTGGATTCTCCATAACTTCAAGGATTCTCCATAACTTCAAGGATTCATGAAAAATAATAAAATAGGGAAATGTGTGCGGGACCGGAAAACCTAGCCGGCCGGCCATGCCCTAGCCATGGTCGGTCCCACATCTTGCAATCCCTAATCTTTAATAATTATTATTTTCCTCAATTCATGAAACTCCTGGGTTTGAGCAAAATTTATGATTTCTCCATATTTTCTCAAATATTGCTCAAATCACGAAAAACCAAAAGCCAACATAGTCGCACGACTGGATAGCCTCTCATGGAAAATTTAAATATTAAAACACTTTTATTTTAATATTTTCAAAATATTGATGAATTGAGCAAACATGCTCATTCCAACAAAAATCGAGAATTCTCAGTCAAGATGAAACTCTTCTAAAAATTCACTATGTTGCTCGAACGCGCATCAAAAAATACTAAAACTCTCAGTATGGAAACACGGACACCACGGAAACACGTGCATGCCTCCATGACCGACCAAAAGTCATTCCTAGGGCTTGCACAAAGCCGTTCCCACATGTTTTCGTAATTCTGACCTAATTTGTTCAATTGCTCATACTGGGCCCGAACTCTCTCCAACCAACTGGGGAACCCTTCAAATGACCAACACTGGTCCCGTGACCACCAAGATCCGGTCCATGCTCTCTTGGTCGTTCCTCATATCTCATACCTAGGTTTGTCACCTAACGCTGAATCCAGCAATATTTCAATAAATGATGAAACATGCATTTAATCATCGTTCTTTCACCAACTCTCAAACTGAGAACCCTGGTGCGTGCTCACTCGAGCATTGGGCATCACATGGACGCTCATCATCCCATGTGGTCGGTCCCTCTTCACTCATGACTAATTTTCAGCAATTCACCAATTGTTAAAGGATTGGTCAAAAAATTAGGGTTTTGAACAAACGCTCTACGAATCACCATTTTGAGCAAATTCAAACACAAAATTATGTTGATTCAGCAATCAACATCCAAATTAATAATATTTGGTAATTCACCAATATTTTTTATTAATATTTTATTGGGTCACGGCACCAGTAAATAATTCTTTGAATTGAGCAATACTTGCTCAGTTGCTCGAATATTGATCCAACCATCAATATTCGGTAATTCATCAGTAGTTTGTCTAATTGAGCGACACTTGCTCAATTGCACGTCAAATTATCAATATTCAGTGTTTTGGTGAATTGAGCAACACTTCCTCAGTTGCACACCAAAATTATCAAATTCGTCGAATTGAGCAATACTTGCTGATTTACTGACTATACGCAAGAGATTAAATTCTAGGTCATATTCACCACTTAATTCCTAGAAGATAATCTATATTATCTCATTACTCCTGTTTCATGATCGAAATGGTAATAGATAAATGTATTACTCCGATTTCATGATCGAATCCACAGCTGATCTCATGAAATGGTAATAGATGTTACTCCGATTTCATGGTCGAATTCACGGCTGATCTCATGAAATGGTAATATCACCACTTATTTCATTACTCCGATTTTATGGTCAAATCTGTGATTCCATGAGATGGTGATGAAATTATCATTTTATTATTCTGAATCCATAGTCCAATCCGCTGCCGATTTTATGGATTGATAATAAAATAACTACTCATCTTATTACTCAGTTTCATGAATTATTCTCCACTGAATTTCATAAATCAGTAATAAATACCCAACAACCGGGCATCTGGACCATCACTGAGTAAGCCCCACAAAAATGGTGCGAGTGTACTCAACAATGATGCACGACTGAGCACCCGGATGCACGAACGAGTGTCCAAAAAATATGAAATAATGAGGAATCCTTCGCAAAACAAGAGAAAACAATGAATATTAATAAAATAACAAGAGACTCCCAAGGCCAATCCCACCAGCCAGCCGGCCGGTCATGCCCTATCCATGGTCGGCCCGTGCCTCTCCCACTATTTTCCTTAGTTTTTGTTATTTCGTGAACCCACGAAAACTCCTTGGTTTTTGAAACTTTCCTTGTTTTTGCAAAACTCGTGAATTCTCCATAACTTGGTGGATTCACGAAATAATATTATTATAAAATAAGGAGAGGTGTGCGGGACCGGGCAACCTAACCGGCCGGCCATGCCTAAGCCGTGGCCGGTCCCATACCTCACAATCCTTAGTCTTTTATAATTATTATTCCCTAATATCACGAAACTCCTCTGTTTCAAAAAAAAACTCGTGGATTCTCCATAACTTCAAGGATTCATGAAAAATAATTAAATAGGGAAAGGTGTGCGGGACCGGGCAACCTAGCCGGTCGGCCATGCCTTAGCCATGGTCGGTCCCACACCTTGCAATCCCTAATCTTGCATAATTATTATTTTCCTCAATGCATGAAACTCCTGGGTTTGAGCAAAATTCATGATTTCTCCATATTTTCTCAAATATTGCTCAAATCACGAAAAACCAAAAGCCAACATAGTCGCACGACTGGCTAGCCTCTCACGGAAATTTTAAATATTAAAATAATTTTATTTTGATATTTTCAAAATATTGATGAATTGAGCAAACATGCTCATTCCTACAAAAATCGAGAATTCTCAGTCAAGATGAAACTCTTCTGAAAATTCACTATGTTGCTCGAACACGCATCAGAATATACTGAAACTCTCAGTATGGAAACGCGGACACCAAGGAAACACGTGCATGCCTCCATGACCGACCAGAGTCATTCCTAGGGCTTGCACAGAGCCGGTCCCACATTTTTTCATAATTCTGACCTAATTTGTTCAATTGCTCATACTGGGCCCGAACTCTATCCAACCAACTGGAGAACCCTTCAAATGACCAACAACTGGTCTCGTGACCACCAAGAGACGGTCCCATGCTATCTTGGTCGATCCTCATCTATGATACATAGGTTTGTCACCTAACGCTGAATCCAGCAATATTTCAATAAATGATGAAACCTGCATTTAATCATCGTTCTTTCACCAACTCTCAAACTGAGAACCCTGGTGTGTGCTCACTCGAGCATTAGGCATCACATGGACGCTCATCATCCAATGTGGTCGGTCCCTCTTCACTCATGACCAAATTTCAGCAATTCACCAAGTGTTGAAGGATTGGTCAAAAAATTAGGGTTTTGAACAAATGCTCCACGAGTCACCATTCTGAGCAAATTAAAACAGAAAATTATGTTGATTCAGCAATAAACATTCAAATTAATAATGTTAGGTAATTCACCAATATTTTTGATTAATATTTTATTGGGTCACGACACCAGTAAATAATTCTTTGAATTTAGCAATACTTGCTCAGTTGCTCGAATATTGATCCAACCATCCATATTCGGTAATTCATCAGTAGTTTGTCGAATTGAGCAACACTTGCTCAATTGTACGTCAAATTATCAGTATTCAGTGTTTTGGTGAATTGAGCGACACTTGCTCAGTTGCTCGACAATCTTTCAGTACCCGGAAATTCGTCGAGTTGAGCAATACTTGCTCAGTCTCTAGTCAGTAATTCATTGACATCTCAGAGAACTACATGTTCAATCCATGAATCGCCGAGCATTCACCACTTATGCTCGATTCAAATAAATTAGACTCACAGTCTAAATCAGTCAACAACTGACCAACTAATACACGTCTCCCTTACAGACTCCACGATTCGTGAAATCTCAATCACGTCACAAATGGGGGATATCACTCAGGGTTTTGGTATGGCGGTCTATGGCACGTGGATTCATCCACAATGAGAAATGTGCGTAAGTCTTGTAAACGGTGGAAGGAGTTATCAAAGTAGTGGGTGCACGATTAGTCAAGTCTCCGCACGACATGGAACTGACTTTACCACGATCTCCCACTTTCCCACTCTTTCACTCAAGAAAGCGTCACACTTACAGGGATCAGTGGTACATCATTTTTGCAATATAAATAAGTCTAAATCGAGGACATCAGGGAGGATCAATCGAAAATCATCAATCATAGATTATCATCATTATCCGTCAACAACTTGATATAAACTTATTCACAGAACTCAACTTCAGTAGTTCAGCAATATTGCAGAAACCTTCAACACACCCACAATCCTTGATCATCACTGATCCCACACAACTCTCAGCTTTCCTCCTACAGATCAACCCATCTCCCTCTTTGCGACCGAATTGACTCTGGAACGACCATTTTCTTGGTTTAGGCCGGAGTCATACAGATTGATTTCTCGAATCTAAGCACCCCCTTTGCAGCGGTGCATCTGTGTGAGGATTAACATTTTGCCCGGCTGAGGAGTCTCGACAGCACGCTCGACTCTCCACTTTCCCAAAAAACCAGCGGCTCGTTTTTCCCCATCTACAGATTGGCGACCACAGTGGGAGATTAATCTCTCGGTTTCACATTTTCACAAAATGGTTTATCTTAAGTCAGGTTCAGTTACAAATCCGAACACAAACATCGCCTAGAAATAGCAACAACGGTGGTATTCCAGAAACCATTCCTGCTTCCAACAATGGTGGTGACACTACTCCTCCTCGAACCAACGTGGAAAACCATCCTCTCTTCGGCCGGTCTCCCGAGGAAATTAGAGAAAATACGCCTACCATAGGTGATCTTACGAAGGTGCAAGAGACTCTTGCCAAAAATCAGATTGACATGGATACAACACAGAAAGAGCTATGCAATTATCTCAAAACTCTCACTGACAAGATGTTAGACAAAACTCAGGAGAAAGGGAAAGACAAGGAAACATCTCCAAGCATGGATCCCGAAGTTATTCCAGTCCCTGAAAATGATGAAACCCGCAAAGCTACGGAACCTGAACCTGCCAGTTCCATCACCCGTGAAGACCGGGAACGTTTTATGGAGAATCGTGGAAAAGGCCATGCACCGTCTGTACACCATCACCAACCCATATCCCGCTGCTACACAAAAAATTCCTCTCCCAAAAGGTTACACTTCTCCAACTTTCACACTCTACAACGGAACGGGGAATGCCCGAGAACACGTCTCTCGATTCTTGGAAACATTAGCAGAGCATGAACACAACCATGTTGTCCGCTTGAAAGAGTTTTCAAAATCCCTGACGGGTCGAGCGTATACTTGGTACAACAACATTGCACCAGGGAGCATAGCTAATTGGGGAGAAATGATCAATGCTTTCTACCGGAAGTACTTCTTTGTCTCTGAACAAATTACTCTTTCTGACTTGGGAAAAATGGCTCAGAAGGCTTCCGAAAATCCGAATGATTATGTGAAGAGGTTCAGGATTCAAGCTTTGGACTGTCATGATCCAAACGTTACTGTACAACAACTGGTGGACTTGTGCATCAATGGCATGATCCCAGTTTACAGGGCTTTGCTGGAGAATCTTCGTTTTCAGACCTTTTCAGAACTTCATGAAGCATCCAAGCGATCAGCGACTACTGCTCCCGCCTTTCTAGAAAGAACGAAAACTATCAAAGTAGAGGAATCGAAAGAAAATCGAAGCAGCAATGCCCTACGTCTGATCAACAAACAGTACAATGTTGAAGCCTCCGTGAATGTTGCTGAAGGGAGCAAGAGAAAATCTGAGGCACAACAACATAAGAATGCTTCTTCAACGTTTCACCTTCTGAAATCTCCAAGGAAGGACAACCAGACTAAAAATGCACGACCACCGAATCAACAGGATGATCAAGAAGTACCTGACTTCCCTTTTCCCGTTGAATAAGTGGTCGCACTACTAGAAGTCTGGGTCCAAGATGGTGCAATCAAACTACCTCTTGTCAAGAGGGAACCAACTGCGGAACAAATGGAAAACGCACGTTACTGCCATTTCCATAGGTACGTCAGTCATCCAACAAGTGATTGTAGAAATTTGAAACGCATATTCAAAGAGAAGGCCGACTCAAGATAACTGAGGACTGAAGGAGTGCACAGAAATCCTCTCCCAATCAGAACATTCGCACCCTCCGAGCAGCCGGTCAAGGAAGCGGTTCAATCCTTAATTGAGCACGTATGCGAGTTGATGTACCTGTCAAAGGCCCAGAGAGATGATATGTTTGCTGCGCTGAACCATATTGTGTCTGGAAAGCGGATAGCAATCCAGCAGACACTCCCTGAATCTCCAGTAACAGACAACGAGATGTACGACTGGGGACTTCTCACCATGGTGCATCTCAAGGGAAATGAATTCAAACGAGCATTAGTTGACGTCGGCACCGCTGTTAACATCATCCCTTTGAAAACCCTCAGAGCTGCTAGCATCACTCGACAAGAGGTGACTAATGCTCCTATTTCAGTCAGAGACCACGAAGGAATCTCCAGGGAGGCTTACGGTTACATCATTCTCAACATAAGAAACGATTCAACCTAGACAGAAACTAAATTCTTCATAATTAAGGAGGATCCGGGATATGACATGATTCTTGGGAAAGCATGGATTCATGATGGAAGAATTGCTGCGGTATCTTCATCCTCAGTCGCACAATTCTCCATCGAAGAAAGTTTTGACTCGGAAGATGATCAACCTTTCGAGCATTTGGAGAAGGTCCAAACCTTAACAGGACTCACACAAAAGCCCGAGGAAAGCGCACATGAATTTATCAGGAGATTCCACACGCAGGAAAGTTTTATTCCCCCTCATAATTCCATATTAGCAACTTTCAAATATGCTACCTTTATCCGGGGACTCAATCATACTCATGACCAAGCTATCATCAAATGCTATGAGTGGGTAGTCTCGCCTCAGCAGTACTACACTAAATGGTTGGAATCTCTCCGAACTGAGGACCCCGTTGGAAGTTTCATCGCTGAAGATCTGGCTCGGTTCCACAAGCATTATCCAATATACTCTCCTCTACGTGATAGTCCACATGTGCCGCAAAATTGGAAAGCTCCACCAACGTGGAATCCACGAGGAATTCCAAACCAGCAGAAGATATTCAAAGCACGTACAACCAATCCTAACAAATTTCATGAAGGAGATTTAGTTCTCAAAGCAGTCTAACTCAAAGAGCGTTCAAGGAGGAAGTCTAACTGGGAAGGGCCTTTCATGATCACCAAATCCGTGGTCGGAGGATACTACAAGTTGATCGACATGGATGATAAAGCCATTGTACCAGTAATTCGTGAGAAATGGCTCAAATCTTTTGAAGCCTAAGACATGAACATTTGAGGTATTGGAGTTCAAGACGTGAACGTCCAAAACATCTGGATTTGGCACTTAGGATTTTCTTTCATTGTATTTTCAATCCCTCTAAAACTTTTGCAATACTTGCATTCAGTATTTGAATTCATCAATTTATCAAAGTTCTTTTACTTTAAAAAAAAATCCCTATCAAGTCCAAAAGAAAATCCTCAATCATTTACCTATCCAAAACCAATCAAAAACCAAAACCGAAATCTAGAAGCCTCACATCTCTCGGAAGTTCAATGTTCATGAGATTATGGAAAGGAAATTAAAGGAAGCCATCGAAGTATGATTTCTGCTTCTCAGCATTCTCCAAGACTTGCAAAGCCGCTCTCTCCAACTCCAGCTTTTTGGTCAGCCCAGCAATCTTGGTCATTTTCTCCATCACAGCATTACTAAAAGGGATGTTCTTCACTACTGCATCCTTGATAATGTTGATTCTGACGAAGCCACTTCAAGTTAAAGCCAAGTCTCTCAGAATTCTCCAAGTTGTACCAATCAAAGAGTACATCTCGAGTAACAGTACTTCTGGCCCTGGTTCGTATGTCATCTATAACACGCAATATGTTTCCCAATTGCATTGTCAAGAAGTAGCTACGATCAGGATCCCTGGAAACAACAATATGACCATACATTTTCCACAACTTCTCATACATGTTGGCATACCCAGTAGGAACGCTGAATCCAAACATACACATGATACGGGAGTTGAGCACCAAATGGAGGCTCACAAAAATCCCTGCATTGGGATATTCGTGTATTACTACACGATTCTCAACTACTGGAGCATCCTCCATTGTCATTACAACATCTTCTTCTGGGACAGTCTCTTCTGTTCTTTGCTCGGTTTCAATAGCAACTGGAGTCTCAGTTTCCTCTACGGCTTCAACAATGATATTCTCATAACCTGGAGGTGGAGAGTTGGTGATGTTACTGCTTTGATTCACCACATTGCTCGAATCTTCAACATTGGTTCCGTTATTCTCAACTTCGGTATTTGGTACCTAATACGAAGATTACATGAGATTAGAGCAGGAAAATCAAAGGAAACCATAAAATTCAGAATGTAAGTGAACTAACATCATCTAAGTTCCTTATTTTGCACCCAAAACATGAGCAAATGGTGTAGAATCCATGAAACGCGTTTTCAAACAAGCTCATCTGAAGAGATTCTACACTTCCCTATATTAAACGACGAACTGGGAGCAATTGGTAAAGAATTTGAGGTTGGGTCATATACCATTCTCTTCGTATGGAAGTCCTCTACAACATGTCAAAATTTCATAACGATCGGATGAAAGACCAAGGAGATGTGGCCAAAACATTGGACGACATGCAATCTGGAAAAGTTCCGAAAATCTCCTGGAAGTTTACGGTTTCGCCTTTTTCAGGCCCTAAACATTCTCAAAAATCAAAAAGCTTCTTACATAAATCTCCTGGGCTTGAAGATACATATGCATACATCGAAAATCCGACTCCAAACGAGGATTCTACAGTGTTTTTACTAAAAGCTGAAGTCTGAAATTTCCTGGTGGCGTATTTCGGAAAAATTACTCGTATACTCGCATGGACTTTCACTCATTCATTCATAAATCAGAAATATCATATATCTATGAAAAGTTCACAGGAGTTATACTTACTAGGGGAGTCTCTAAACCATTTGAAGGCTCGGCAGTGTTGTAATCTCCGTTGGCAACTCTGTTATCTTCATTCGGTTCGAGATTTCGGGAACTCTCCATATCTCCATGACTCAAAGAAGAGTGTTCTTCATAAACATGCGGATCATCTACAATGATTTTCTCCTGGATACATCAACAACGATCATCATTAATTAATCCCAAGGCGTGTTGCACTGATTAGCTTGAGGAGGGAATACTTACGTCAACTTCCTTGTCAGTGTTGTATCCCTGAATTATTCGAACAGGAGCAAAACTAAGACCATCAATAACAAATGGAGTAAAATTCTGAAACGAATTAACAATATTCTTTTAAGATCCTGATCACAGGTACGAGAAAGTCGCAACAATGAATAAAAGTGTTAACAACTCACCAAAGAAGCGACAGGAGACTGTATATCATGGGGGTCATCCTATGAGATGTCTTGATCCTGCCTTCTCCTCCTTGAGGACTTTATTGAAGGTTTGGAGAGTTTACATCAACTCGAAATCTCGCAGCACGGCCTTCCTTCCATGGAGTCCACAATACAATTAAGAAGCGTGATTGGCGTACTTTGGTTAAAATCATGAAAAAGGTACTCACCTGTGTCGCATTTGGAGACGCCTTCCTTTTGTCGCCACTGGAAAGATATCTCAGCCTGGGTAGATCAGAGATCATGTCAGAGGAAGGGAACTCTCGAACCGAGGACTTGACGTCCATTGCAAACTCATACACACGCTCAAGCTGCTGACTCCAGAAATCTATGTAACCCGGAGTCACGAAATTAGCACGATCAGAGTATGGGAATAAATACTCACTTCCCTCCACATGAGTGCAGTCCAGATTAGCCTTCAAATACTCAATTGATGGTTTGCTCATTCGGTGACCCGGAATACAATGATCAGCACCCATCTATCGAGCCGCTCTATCAATACTGTATTCTTCTACCCGGAATTCTCCATTCATTACTGATATCAAGAAACCAGGAGTACAACTCAAGAAAAAAGATCTCTATCCTTCACTCAGACCAGCACCAGTACTCAACGTGATGTTCTCGTCAGTAGTATTGAAAGTGATCAACTGTGAGAAAAGAGAAGGAACTGACACCCAGGGGCGAAAATTGAACTCGGACTCAATGTCCAAAACGTCAGTGATGCATATCTTGTATTTTGGTTTCTTTCTAGACCAGCGCATGATCCTGGCGTTATTCTTCTCAAGGAAAACGAGTGTCGATCTTAGGGCCTTGCAAAATGCTGCAGGGAATTGGGGCGTAACTCTCGAGATTCTCCCACATCAAGACTTGGAGGAACATGGTATTGGCATACGTCACGACTTTCATGAAGCCATCAGAAATACCGGAGTCTATAACTAGAGAGTCTAAATTGGCGAACAACGAACCTAAGAATAGACTGCCAATGGGAATTTCTCACCTTTTGCCATCTTTATGGCAAAGCGAATCACAAACGGCTTCAGCAAGTGTCCACAATCTTCAAAGATATCCCTGGAAAGCCACAGGCATAAGAAAGCAGCAATTGTTAAAGCGCCATCAACCGGTTCTTCAGGAATTCTATCTCTCGGCCACCAATGTATAACCATTGAGCATAGCAGGATGCGGGTGACTCATTGAATTCGTGCATCTTGGCCTCTAATATGTTAGATATCTCCTTCTCCTCTGATGAAATCTCTTCAGGTAAAGTACCAGTAATTGGAAGGTGCAACAAAGCAACTACATCTTCTAAAGTAATGGTGAATTCTCCTCATCTGCATATAAACGTGTGAGTAGGAACACACCGACGGGCGAGCAAGGCTACCATACCTGGTATATCATGGTTGATGATTAAATCTCCAGCATCTTGAATGGGTCGTGTTACCTGGGCACTATCCAATATGGTCCTAACACGGCTATGACCCAGCATGTGTCTTGCCCATCTAGAGAAATGCATCATGGCTTTCGTGAAAGCTTGAACTCCACATGAGAAGCCGAAAAGTGTTTTCCTTGCAAACAAAACCTGATTACTTCTTGAGGAGATACCAATTTATGTTGAGTAGTGCTCCTGGGATTTATTAACAACCGAAACGAGGAGCCTAAGGGACGCTTTTCGGGTCTATATAGATACGTACAGAACTTATCCTCAGCAATTGGAATGTTCTTAGTCTTGGGACTTCCCTCTTTATCCTTGGAAATCTCAAAATCATCATTTCTGGAGGAACCATCACCTCTGGAAGAGGCGTCTGTGGAAACATCCTCTCTCGAAGAAGCATCATCTTCAGAAGCGCTACGGGACTGAGCCATTTTCGCAAAGTTTCTGTAACGTCCATACACAAATTTCATCAACAGAATTGAAGCAATAAGACAATTATGTGCTCATATCGACGTCTACAAAGATGGTAATCATCAACTCTTACCTATTTACGATTTCACGAACTTAGTGATAACAGCGTAAAACCCCAAAACTTGCTCGTTCCTTCAAACCTGCAAAGTCGAGCATAAAACATATTATTCAAGAGTCAACACTATAAAATCACTAAACTCACACATGCACTACGAATTCATCGACTCATGAATTATTTGCTTTCAACAATTTTCATAAATCAAAACTTGATTTATACTCAATAAAACGTGAACAGGTCACGTACCTTAAAAAAAAAAGAAAAAAAAAATCGTGAGTTAATAACTCACGTAAATATATATATATAAAAAACTTTTTGCTCAATCGAGCATCCGTCTATGAAACGAGAGCCTTTTCTATTTTTGCAAAAGTCTACATACTTCAAACAAAATTTCGAAAGTTCTCAAACAAATTTTCATCATGAACTCCAGGTCTTTTCGAAATTCCTTTAACCCTAAGGATTGTTATTTATTAATTTTACGAACAAACCTACGTTCCTAAAAGTATTTGCAAAGCTCATGCTTCGAAAAACAAACTTGGATTTTCATGAAACCTAATAAACAAAACTTTTACTACTGCAACTAGACCATGTCTATTCAAAAGTTTATGAATATCTTTCATGTTAGGGATTTTTGCTCGTTCCTTCAACTAATGAACCAACGGGCATATACATACGTTTTCTAAAAATCCTTTATAAATCCTACACATGCATGCAACCATGGGGTTTTTTGTTTTGTGAACAACTCATCAATCATAAAACCTACAGCAAAAAAAAAAATCGGACTTACCTGGTCGGCGCCGGTCGGAGCTTGGCCGGACGGCAAACAGCGATGATCGGCAGCGACTAAAATCCGGCAGAAATTTTTTCTTCCCTGCTGCAACTCGCGTGAGAATGGTGAAGAGAGGAAGGTGCTTAGTCGACCAAAATAAAGAATTTTAGGGCTTCTCCCCTTTTATATCAAATTTATTTCCAAAACCTAATAAAAACATGAGTTTTCTTTTTTGGGCTTGGGACCATATGTCCTAAACCGACCATAACTAGGCTTCTCAACACTCAAATCAGCAGTGCCTCATCTCTCCACGCTCATGGGATGACACTCTATCTTACTATCAGGGTTCTCATCTGTGCATTTGCTCGTACATGACATCATTGGGGTAAATCGAGGATTCTGAAACTACCTTTGTAGACTGAGTTCAACCACTGATCTCGTCGACTGAAAATCACCATTTAATGCTTACTGCGGAACACGACTGTTCCTCACTAAGCAGGGGACTTAATGTAGATGGTGGATTTTCAACAAAGGTCAAAACCGTAAAATCATGATACGTAGAAATATTATTTCCAACCCCTTTTTTTCTTATTATGTATACCCCAAAATTATACTGTATGCCCCAAATGAGGGTTGTGATTGAATGGTAATGGTAGCAGCTGGTGGGCTCAGATTTCGGGGGCCGCAAAAAACGTGATAAAATGGGTCTACGGGCTATGAGTTGAAGTAAATTTTATCCTGGAAGATATAAATTCTATGATACTTGTTGTGTACATGATGATGAAGAATAAGAGCCGCGAAAAAATTTGTAATTATGTTAAGAAAACTTTGAATGGAAACAACGATAAAACTAGAGACACAAAAGAAATATTGATGATCAACTAGATTAAGAAGTTGAGTTGTCAAACCTTCGCCATGGTCAGACCATTCTGACAAGAACCAACCAGAATAGCAAAAATCCATGCAGGTGACGAGTAGGATGAGCATAAATTACCATCCAGGATATGAGTAAAACCAAAAGATATTAAAAAAGCTCACAACAATTCTTCACATTGTAGATGGTGGATTTTCAACAAAGGTCAAAACCGTAAAATCATGATACTGCATGTTTCTGACACGGCTTCAGAGATCCATGTGACGATTTTTGTTTTACGAAGTATGATGCATATGTCGCTCGAAAGGCCTCTCCGGAGCGTTCGACACCGGGCATTTCATCATAGCCTATATGTAGAATAACGTAATTGGGCGGTTCTCCGTAAGATTGAGAGCTTAACGCCTTCAGGATACCGGTGACACTCACTGTTCCCTGACTACATATAGGAATTTGCCTCTACATAGAAGACCAATTGGTGGGTTCTCCGTAAGATTGAGAGAAATAACATCTTCAGGACGGTGATACTCACTGTTCCTGACTATGTAGAGAGACCCACGTATAGACTCAGGCGGTCCTCCATACATGAAATGTTGAGAGGGCAAAACGTCTTCGGGACATTAGCAACACTCGCTGATTTACTGACTATACGCAAGAGATTAAATTCTAGGTCATATTCACCACTGAATTCATAGAAAATAATCTATCTTATCTCATTACTCCTATTTCATGATCGAAATGGTAATAGATAAATGTATTACTCCGATTTCATGATCGAATCCACGGCTGATCTCATGAAATGGTAATAGATGTTACTCCGATTTCATGGTCGAATCCACGGCTGATCTCATGAAATAGTAATATCACCACTTATTTCACTACTCCGATTTTATGGTCAAATCTGCGATTCCATGAGATGGTGATAAAATTATCATTTTATTATTCTGAATCCATAGTCCAATCCGCTGCCGATTTTATGGATTGATAATAAAATAAGTACTCATCTTATTACTCAGTTTCATGAATTATTCTCCACTGAATTTCATAAATCAGTAATAAATACCCAACAACCGGGCATCTGGACCATCACCGAGTAATCCCCACAAAAATGGTGCGAGTGTACTCGAGAATGATGCACGACTGAGCACCCAGATGCACGAACGAGTGTCCAAAAAATATGAAATAATGAGGAATCCTTCGTAAAACAAGATAAAACAATGAATATTAATAAAATAATAAGAGGCGCCCAAGGTCGGGCCCACTAGCCGGCCGGCCGTGCCCTAGCCATGGTCGGCCCGTGCCTCTCCCATTATTTTTCTTATTTTTTGTTATTTCGTGAACTCACGAAAACTCCTTGGTTTTAGCAACTTTCCTTGTTTTTGCAAAAATCGTGAATTCTCCATAACTTGGTGGATTCACGAAATAATATTATTATAAAATAAGGAGAGGTGTGTGGGACCGGGCAACCTAACCGGCCGGCCATGCCTAAGCCATGGCCGATTCCACACCTCACAATCCTTAGCCTTTTATAATTATTATTCCCTAATCTCACGAAACTCCTCCGTTTCAACAAAAACTCGTGGATTCTCCATAACTTTAAGGATTCTCCATAACTTCAAGGATTCATGAAAAATAATTAAATAGGGAAAGGTGTGCGGGACCGGGCAACCTAGCCGGTCGGCCATGCCTTAGCCATGGTTGGTCCCACACCTTGCAATCCCTAATCTTGCATAATTATTATTTTCCTCAATGCATGAAACTCCTGGGTTTGAGTAAAATTCATGATATCTCCATATTTTCTCAAATATTGCTCAAATCACGAAAAACCGAAAGCTAACATAGTCGCACGACTGGCTAGCCTTTCACGGAAATTTTAAATATTAAAATACTTTTATTTTAATATTTTCAAAATATTGATGAATTGAGCAAACATGCTCATTCCTACAAAAATCGAGAATTCTCAGTCAAGATGAAACTCTTCTGAAAATTCACTATGTTGCTCGAACACGCATCAGAATATACTGAAACTCTCAGTATGGAAACGCGGACACCACGGCAACACGTGCATGCCTCCATGACCGACCAGAGTCATTCCTAGGGATTGCACAGAGCCGGTCCCACATGTTTTCATAATTCTGACCTAATTTGTTCAATTGCTCATACTGGGCCCGAACTCTATCCGACCAACTGGAGAACCCTTCAAATGACCAACAACTGGTCTCGTGACCACCAAGAGCCGGTCCCATGCTCTCTTGGTCGGTCCTCATCTCTGATACCTAGGTTTGTCACCTAACGCTGAATCCAGCAATAAAATCAATAAATGATGAAACCTGCATTTAATCATCGTTCTTTCACCAACTATCAAACTGAGAACCCTGCTGCGTGCTCACTCGAGCACTGGGAATCACATGGACCCTCATCATCCCATGTGGTCGGTCCCTCTTCACTCATGACCAATTTTTAGCAATTCACCAATTATTGAAGGATTGATCAAAAAATTAGGGTTTCGAACAAACGCTCCACGAATCACCATTCTGAGCAAATTCAAACACAAAATTATGTTGATTCAGCAATCAACATCCAAATTAATAATATTCAGTAATTCACCAATATTTTTGATTAATATTTTATTGGGTCACGGCGCCAGTAAATAATTCTTTGAATTGAGCAAATACTTGCTCAGTTGCTCGAATATTGATTCAACCATCAATATTCGGTAATTCATCAGTAGTTTGTCGAACTGAGTAACACTTGCTCAATTGCACATCAAATTATCAATATTCAGTGTTTCGGTGAATTGAGCAACACTTGCTCAGTTGCACACCAAAATTATCAAATTCGTCGAATTGAGCAATACTTGCTCAGTTGCTCGACAAACTCTCAATACTCGGCAATTCGTCGAGTTGAGCAATACTTTCTCAGTCTCTAGTCAGTAATTCATTGACATCTCAGAGAACTACATGTTCAATCCATAAATCGCCGAGCATTCACCACTTATGCTCGATTCAACAAAATTAGACTCACAGTCTAAATCAGTCAACAACTGACCAACTAATACACGTCTGCCTTGCAGACTCCACGATTCGTGAAATCTCAATCACGTCACAAATGGGGGATATCACTCAGGGTTTTGGTCTGGCGGTCTACGACACTTGGATTCATCCACAATGAGAAATGTGCGTAAGTCGTGTAAACGGTGGAAGGAGTTAGCAAAGTAGTGGGTGCACGATCATTCAAGTCTCCGCACGGCATGGAACTGACTTTACCACGATCTCCCACTTTCCCATTCTTTCACTCAAGAAACCGTCACACTTACAGGAATCAGTGGTACATCATTCTTGCAATATAAATAAGTATAAATCGAGGACATCAGGGAGGATCAATCGAATATCATCAATCATCGATTATCATCATTATCCGTCAACAACTCGATATAAACTTATTCACAGAACTCAACTTCAGTAGTTCAGTAATATTGCAGAAACCTTCAACACACCCACAATCCTTGATCATCACTGATCCCACACAACTTTCAGCTTTCCTCTTACAGATCAACCCATCTCCCTCTTTGCGACCGAAATGACTCTGGAACGGCCATTGTCTTGGTTTAGGCCGGAGTCATACATATTGATTTCCCGAATCTAAACACCCCCTTTGCAGCGGTGCATCTGTGTAAGGATTAACATTTTGCCCGGCTGAGGAGTCTCGACAGCACGCTCGACTCTCCACTTTCCCAAAAAACCGGCGGGTCGTTTTTCCCCATCTACACACATCAAACAGTAACTTACGAGGTGGACAGAGATGTACCGAAGAAGAAAAGAAAAAAGGATGACCTAAATGTAAGTGTAACGTCCTATAAAGACATGCTAAGAAATGAGAAGCCCACTAAACGGTTAACTAAATAAAAACTTCTAAAAAATTAACTTAATCATAAATCAATTTCGAATAGTCTTGTTGTCCCCTTTCGCCAGAAAATTACACTACATTACAAGTAGAGTGCACGTGCATTGCACGTCAACGAATGATGAATTTTTTATACTTATCTTTTATTTTCACAAAACTATGTCACTGGTAGAAATATTGCTATATTGTTTCTCTCAAATAAAAATGCACTTTTGTAATGTTACATAAAAATTAGAAGTGAATTAAAACGAAGAAGCCAATTAGGACTGTTCAGCGAGACGTCGCAAAAAGAGTAAAAGACATCAACTCTAATGAGGTGGACATTTTCAGTTGATGCCTTGATGGAGGTTTAGTTAGCTAGTCAGAGATATAAGGCATTGCATACATTTGACACTTTCAATTGTGAGCATCGAACAATCAAAAACATTAGTTTTAAAATACTTGGGCACCACAAAACATTAGTTCCTTCCATTCCTATGCTAGTAGATACGCTCATATGATATCAAAGGAGAAATACCCAATTTGTATAAGCTCAAAGAGTTTTTTCTACTATGTAAACGTTGGAGCAGCATTTGCATATATACCATTTCATGTATGCTTGTTTGAACTCTTTCTTTTTGTTAAAAAAAACAAGATTCAAATAAATAAGAAAGAGTGCCAAAATAGCACCCTCCAAAGACGCACAAAGAGAGGCAAGATTCAATGTATGCTTCAACTCTGGCTTTATCTCATCCTTAAAATAAGCACGACAACATATTTAAAAAATTCAGTGAAAACAGACTAAAAATTGGAAGCAAAAAACCCAGAGGAACACGTTCACAATTATAACTTAACGTCAATACTAAATAGTTTTTACCCTAATTGAGAAAAAGCCCTAATTTCGAATACTGAAGTAACAATCAAATAGTTAGGATTTTAATTTTTGATACCTAACCTAATTCAGGGGAAACGCAATTTTGAATAAGAAAACCAAATGATTAAGAGTTTGGAATTATATACCAAATGAAGAAGATGAAATCTACAGAACCCTAGAATTACAGCTTACACTATAAAACAATTTTGATATGGGGACATGTAAATTACCCAAGCGAAGAAAAGAAAAACAATCGGTTCAATTGTTAATACCCTTCATTAATTGTTAATCTCCTCCATTAATCGTTCAAATGAAGATTTTTGTGGGATTTTAGCTGTTAGAGAAAAGAGTGGGAGCGAATAGAGGGAGAAGAAGAAGAATGATCGAAGACAGAGATGGAGAAGTAATATTTTCTTTATACGGGTAATTTCGTAATTTTCATTTTAATAAATTATTGGATCGGACGAGCATAATTGGATAAGAACCTAATCCAACGGAGAAACTAAGAAAAACGGGATGGATGAATAATACGGGCGACGTATCAAAAATACGTGCACAGACGAAATATTCGTGAGCAACGAAAAAAGGTTAGCGTTTTTAAGTTTGGGTCGTTGAGATTAAAAGGGGGGAGATGTGTTACACTGTGACTGTGGCACACAACGTCAAAATCCAGCTGGGAATGAACGTGCAAACTCGCTGGCAAAAAGGTTGCGTATCTAAATGATGAATTATATCATAATTTTTCGTTGTCTTTTGTTAATTACGCACTGGGCGCATATTAGAGTATTTGGAATAACAAAAGACATGCTAATCAGTCAAACTCTAACTTAGAAAAACCTGCAAATAAAGTTAGAAACCTCATCATATTCTGACATACCAGCAACATCTCATGCTAATTTGGAACATTTTAGGTCAAATCCCAGCAGACCTACCAAAACCCTAATAATTCTTCTTAATTTTACCTCAATTGCATCTTTTTATCTGGAAAACTCAGCTCAGAGGAAGTGTTCTTGGACATTTATACAAGGGCGAAGCTGATTAGTGGAAGAATCTCCGCCGTTGAAGATCAAGATCCTGAAAAAGAACAGGTACTGTAGACTTTTTATTCATGTGCTGGTAACATAGAGAGAAAGAGAGAGAGAGAGAGAGATGGGAAAGGGAGGAGGTTGTGTACCAAGTAAGAGTAGAGCACCATTGGGTGTACCAAACAATGAACCACCAACACCAAGAGGTGTTTCTGGATTAACACCAGTTGAACAAAATGATAATACTACATTTAGTGGTTCATTTGAAGAAGTAAGATCATCAACACAAAATGAAGATTTGAAGATTTTTATTGTCTTTCATTCAATGTATGGTCATGTAGAAGGAATGGCAAAGAGAATGAAAATAGGAGTTGATGGAATTGATGGTGTTGAAGGCATTTTACATCGTGTGCCCGAGACGCTTTCACAGGACGTTTTGGAACAAATGAAGGTTCCTTTATTAGATGAGGAAATCCCAGTAATTTCTGCTGCAGAATTGGTCAAGGCTGATGCTATATTGTTTGGGTTTCCAACGAGGTATGGGAGTATGTCGGCACAAATGAAAGCGTTTTTCGATTCTACCGGAGGATTGTGGAAGGAACAGAAGTTGGCTGGAAAACCGGCTGGTTTCTTTGTGAGTACTGGTACACAAGGTGGAGGCCAAGAAACCACTGCGTAAGTTTACTCTCTGTTACCTTGCACTCATAAAAGATTGATATTGAGCAGTTTTGCTTTGCCCTTGCCAAAACATTTAGTTCAAATGTATGGTAATTATGTATCCAATTGCTTAGTTTTACGTTATCATGTATATTACCTTCACAGTACTCATTGATGGGTTTTCGATACTATAGTATTGAAAATTGGGTGGAACTTAATGCTTAAATGAGACAATGAATTTGGCTAGTAAAATGAAACATTAAGGGGATTAGCTACGAGAATTTCTACATGCTTAGGAATATAATGTCATACCACATTAATGTATTCATCACTTGGGGAATTTACATGATGTATCTTGGAACTTGTAGAAACTAAGTGCATAATCCAATAATGATTTATGCACCTTATGGTTAGTACACAAAATTTTCAGGGTGACTATCTGATTGTGAAGATGAAGACTTGGCTGCAAAAGGTTTCCGCTTGGCAGTGATCCAATTGAGCTGTTACCCTGTCGTGTATAGGTCACCTTGTACTGCTACAACTTACTAGTTACAACTATGATTGCCAGGTAGAGGAGAGTGGAAACTGTGACACCAGAGATGTTTTAAACTTCTCCCCAAGTAGGATAAGAGAGATAGCAAATTCTGCTCCTGTAAATTCAAGCAAACTTTTTTTTTTCTTTTTTTCTGAACACCTACACAAGTCATCTTTTTCTTCCTGAACTCCTACTCCTGTGCGTCTCTTTTTGCCTGCAACCGTTGCGTTATGGAGACCATCCATCAATCTCTCCAGAATCCTAAGCTCTTGAATACTTTTCCTGTTTTGCGCCATTAGATTAATCAAAATGGCTGCAAGTTTTTAGTTTTGCCTGGTGTTCTGTGCTTTCGTTGTATATCTCTGCATCTTCTAATCGTGCCCTCTTGCTATGTCGGCTCCAATAACAATTGGTTAATGTGAAGCAACATGGTAGCTTGGAGTGAGATGAGAAAAACCACATATCACTATTTGAATGGCATGGATCCTTGTATGTGAGTTTCATCGAATTTGCAAACACAGCAAATATTGTATATCTAATAATGGTTGCGTACTTGGACTTCAATAATTAGGTTGAAATATAGCTTTTTACCATATATTTGTCAATTTGCACCTCTCCTTCATTTACTTTCGTTCTCTCTGTCACACAGTTGGACAGCGATTACCCAATTAGTGCACCACGGAATGCTATTTGTTCCCATTGGCCACACATTTGGAGCAGGAATGTTCAAGATGGATTCTATTAGAGGGGGTTCTCCATATGGTGCTGGAGTTTTTGCAGGTGATGGCACGAGAGAACCTAGTGAGACAGAACTGGCACTCGCAGAACATCAGGGACAATACATGGCTGCCATGGTCAAAAGGCTGGTCCAAGCTTGAGAACTTCAGTTAAATATAAATTTACATTGATTACCTTGTCCATTGCTATATTGAAAGAGCAGTTTGTCTCTATTTGTGATTGGTCCCCAGCGTTTGATGTGTTTTAGTTTTACAGCGTGAACATTCAACATTTTGTTTTAGTTTCACCATTTGTTTTGTTTCTTATTTCATTCATACTAATTTTACACCCATTATTTGTTAAGATTGTTGTATATGGATTGGGATTCTTATGTTTCACGGATTTCCTAATAAATAATAATGAATAGTGTGTTGTGTTTCTTGATTTTCTGAGAATACACTTCTTTGGATGACTTAAAAAAGGTTGAGAAATATGTTCTCTTTCTCCCTTTAAATTGCCTGTATGATGGATTTAGTAGGTTGCAGTCAAAGAAAAGAAAACATATTTTCCATCCGTGGACACCTGGTTATTGAATGTTGGAGACCTTTATTGCTGTTCAGTTTGCAGTCTAAAGCTAAACCAAGAAATCGCCAGCCAGAGTCTGGTGTCCATGGAAAACAAATTGCTGTCTTCTAGGGAAGCCAGGCTTGTCTGGTTGTGGTTGAGACCCTGGTTGCACCTAACGTTCTGAAGTAAAAGAATCTGAACAGTTGCCGCTGCCTTCTACTGCATTGTAATGGGCGTCCCCGATTTTTAGAATGGCGTACCGATTTTAATGTGTTCACTGAAGTGAATACATAGCTACCAACTTAAGGGCAATTGGTCTAGTGGTGATTCTTGCTTAGGGTGTGAGAGGTCCGGAGTTCAGTTCTTGAATTGCATTTTTGTGGGATTTGTTTTTTTTACCGATCAGCTGCCTATTTCAAACGCCACTTATGGAGCTCAGTAACCTCAGATTGCTACTACTTATTATAGTGCAATACGACCAGAGACAGTCGAAAAGTGTCCCATTTTGGTTAAAATTCAGGGAAGGGACGGAAGAGGTCACATATAGTAACATGATAAAGTGAACTCGCCATTAAAAACATACAATACAATAAATAAGAAATTTATTAATTCAATTCGAATGTAAACAGAATGTTTGCAATCCAAATAAAGCTTGATGATAATTTGCTAACGCTGTGGGAGTTATTTTTATTATCAGCAAATTCAGCATCATTTTATTTGCAAGTAGAGAAAAAAACAAACATAAGTGAACCCAAAATTCTAATCTAACTTTCAATGGGTTCATGGAAAGAGTACAAAATCTCTTTTAACATATTTGCTGCCTATGAATTCTAATAGTGATTGCATTGATCCGATCTTACCATTATTAGCTTCAGTTTTGATCAGCAAGAAACCCAGTTTTTATGAGTACTAATCAAAGCAGATAAAAGACCAGCAGAAGCTAATAAAAGTGGGTTCGAAATAAATCCTTTTCCATCTCGAATATCCGATAAAGCCATTAATCCATCAGCAAAATCCTGAACAATTGAAAGTTTCTTCATCAACTTCTTCTCTTCCACTTTTTTCACTTCTTTCATTTCCTCACCAAACACATCTCCTCTCAGCATAGCGATCTCAATACTAGCTTTCAAACGCTTTTCCCATTCAATTATGACTTTCAAATCCCTAATTTTTATACTAATACTACCAAAATAACCTATAAATTCAGCCCAGGCACTAATCTTTTGTAACCTATACGCATATTTTGAATCAATTAAACCTGATTTTGTTAACCAGATAAATTGTTCAACAAAAAAATATAAACCTTCACCCCCATAAGCTATAATTGATAAAACCTTTTCTTCATTTGAATCAAGATTTGAGTTTCTTAAGGAATTTAAATCTTGAACGAACTTTCCTAATCGAAAAGCTTTTCGACTGACACCAACACTTGATTCGAAACTTTTGAGGCGTTGATTTAAAATTAGGGTTTCAGGAAGGACTGATGATGCTAAAATGAATTTTGAAGCGTACCTTGAGATTTTAAGAAGTTTATCAATTCCATCTCTTTTTGCTAAGTAAATTTCTAAGTGGCTTAAAAAATCCCTCTCTTTCTTCATCGTTCTCGGCGAAAATTAGTCTCGATTATAGGGTTTTCTTTTTCTGTGACGATGAAGAAGACATTAAACTTTCGCGTGAGAGTTGCAGAGACTTATTGCGAGCATCAGATGGTTCCACGAGCGTTATGCACGTGTGTGATTTGGATATCAAGGTAAATCTGGATGTCTTAAATATGCTGGTTAGCCTGGATAGCCTGATAGTCTCTCGAGAACGGTTAAACTCAGATGTCAGCTACTGATTTCAGATTTGGCGTTGACATGCGTGCCGAGTACATTTTACCCATGGTTTCAAGCCGTGATTGTTATAATGTCTAGACGGTGTGAACACGTCTCGGCAAATTATAATGTTTCGACGAATGTGAGCACGTTTCTCGCAAACTATAATGTTTTGACGGATGTGAGCACGTTTCTGGCAAACTTTAATGTTTTGACGGGTGTGAACATGTTTTGGACAAAAAATGCATAGTTTAAGAAGAAAATAAGTTATTTGGGTGTCTTTTTTTAAATAACAGTTATCATAATAGTGAAAAATAAATTATTCTCCGAATTCCCTATCTAACGGGTATAAATAGAGTTGTTACTTCGTTTTTTATTTTATTTGTTATTCATTTATTTTGATTTTTTTTTTAATTTTAATTTTTAATCTTTTATTTTAGAAATAAAAATTAGGTAATTTTCTTCTTATATTTTTTTTCAAAACATGAGTATAATGAGTGTGAAAACGGAAAAAAAATATGGTCAAAAAAACTTATGTTGAAATGTTATTTAGAAGAAAAAAAATCGTAAAAATCAATTTTAGAAAAACGATAATCACATGTGTAAAACGGTTATAACGGGTCTAAATAACGCCGCTTTTTTCCTATTTATCGGTGTTATTTGGGCACGAGCATCGCCGACCTTTTTTTTTTTTTTTGATTGAAAAAGATCATATATTAACTAGCAAATATAGTACAAAAGATTTACAAGATCATTTTTATCAAAAAGACTAGAATCTATAATAGATTTACGAACTTTTTGTCCTGGGTTATCTGACATGTGTTGTAGCTTTTTAATCCTTACTTCCTTTGCAATCTAGTCCGCTGATGAGTTATTCTTCCTCTTAATATATTTCACTTTAGTTTGAGGTAAATTACCCAAGATTGTCCTTATTTCTTGCAAGGTATTTTCCGCTGACCAAGAATAATCTGTGCTTACCTTGTTTAAGATGTCTGCCAATGCTTTGTAGTAGTTACTATGACCACGTTTGATAAAATATCTTCTTTTAACCATGTAACAGCCTTTAATAAAGATTTTGCTTTTGCGTGGAAAGCTGACGTTCCCCACTCCGAACCCGCAGATAGGTGCATGAAAGTCTCTTTACCAGTTGTGTGAATACCAATATTTTGCGGAGCACGTGTCACGATCGTAGTGGCCGCATACAAGATAACTGTGTAGCCCTCGTTATACAGAGGAATCCAAGTGACATAGGATACCTTTGTATATCTACTTTATCTCGTCCCAAGAAATGATGCCTCGACGGCTAAGATGAAAGAAGTAAAAGCCTAGTCTATGGGGAGGCAGCTGGCGAAGAGACAAAGGTAGTTGACATATCCAATCAGCATTAAATGCATAAATCTCTTATCTACACGCATAATCAAAGCACGTGGAGAGAGATGATGTGGCGAAACCAGATCGGCAGAGGCTGACGGTAAACGAAGGTACAATCTATACTAAGGTTGGGAAATTCCCGAAGGAACGTGGGTCAGCTGAGGTGGCAGAGTTCGACTAGAGAAATCACGCGGCGAACGAAGGTACCATCTGTATGAAAGGTATATCAGGAAACGATGGACCCAGAGGCATTAAAGATATACCTGTAGCAGAAGGGGCTATAAATACCAAGCTTCACCAACAAACTAAGGGCATCCAATTCTTAGGAGAAGAAGATCTAGTCTTAAGCTTATACCTCTTTAATGTTTAGAACTTAAGTAATGACTTCAACTTGAGTTCTCTCTATTACTTTGGGAAGTATTTAAGATCTTTTGTAACCACTACAACTTAATACAAACAAATCATTCATTACCCCGTGGACATCGACGAAAGTCGAACCACGTAATATCTTGTGTCTCATGATAACTTAGTAGCATTTACTTTACATTAGTGTTCTTTGTTATTATTGTGATCTTCTATATCTTTTATTACTTAGCATCATCAGTTCAACTGAGGCATCGACACTACGTAGTATCTGATTCTCTGAACTGTATACATTACGTAGACTATGGGAAAACGAGTAGTCACAGTTTGGCGCTAGAAGGTTTTGCTCACCAGCTTGAGTTTTTGTATCCCGTCATTTATTTTACTTACGCATCTTCTTTAACGAAGAGATCTGATTTCAACAACGATGGATCTCACTTTCTAGTGATTGGTTCGTCCATTGTTCTCGCAAGCTCTTTGAGTTCATTGCCTATAAAGACTAGCAATCTCACTGATCTACAAAAAATTTCACAAAATGCACTCACAAAACGTTAAAACTTTTTGTTTTGTACTAAAACACCTTTTCCGACAAAGTATTCTTCAGATCTGAGTACCTCTGAGCACTGAGGAATCTCATCGAGAATTTAAGGAAGCAAAAATATTTTCAAGCATTTAATACCCCATTTTTCGAAAAGATCTGGCACCCTTTTAATTATTTTCAACATTTAAGGTTGTTTTCTCCAAGTATACCATAAAAAAGTCAGTACCTGTCTCTCCAAGACGACATTTCAGTTCTTTTTCTGAAAAAGCTGCTTAGCCATCTTCTGTGTCAGAGCATTAATTGCTACTTTTGACAAAGGCACCCAAGTAGCAGATTTTTGTCGTTTTTTCTGTGACCGCAGGATAACAAAATCCGAAGGCATGCAGAAACCAAGTGATGTACCAACAAGCTCACGACCAACAGTCACGAGGGGAAGATCTCAAAAGCCGTCTCAAGCAAATCAAAGAATCGAAGCAGAGGACGGACAAAGCGAAATAGCAAGAAGAACAGCTGCTACCAAGACGCTTATTCCTGCTGAAGGGATGGGGCAAACATAGGGAGCACAACCATTTTACAACATGCCATTACCGGAGCATCCCAATGTCACGCAGCCACCTGCGGCCAACGCAGGGTTACCCAGAACCCTAGTTCCTACGGGACGAGGGTTGGGAAACCTAACTCCGATCCAGATAGATCCAGACGCACCGTTCATAGAAGAAGGAGTGGATAACTCCGAGGATCCGGCCGACAACACTCCTCAGAGTGGTGGAATCCATAACGAAAAACAAATGGCAGCACAAGTAGCAGCTTTGCTACTGCGAAACAAGGAACACGAGGATGCCATGCATGTGATGGCCCGGGAGAACCAGAACCTAAAAGATATGCTGGATATGCAGATCGAAGGTTCCCAAACTCACCATCCATTAAAGAGGCGTGAGAACGAATCTATCTCAGGAAGGCGAAGGGTGGATCTTAACCCACCAAAGGCTAAACCACCTAAGGGGACCAGGAGAACGCACCACGATCCAGACGAGACGAACTCAACCTACAAGCCCTATCAATCCTACTATGATGAGGAATTTTCCAGAGATGCTCACAATGTGAACATGGTTATGGAGCAAATGAAGAAGATGCGGAAAGAAATACAAGGGCTGAAAACCGGCCATGCAGGCGCAAGGCTAGAAGAAGTGCTCCATGAAGCGACAACGTCTCCGTTGTCTCTCCGCATTTTGAGGGATCCTATCCCTGCGAAATGCCCAATACCTGCGTTTCATACCTACAATGGTACCTCTGATCTCGCTGCCCACCTACGATACTACACTCGTGTCCTTGCCCATTGGGAAAGAGATGAGGTAGTACTTTGTAGGTATTTTCCTGCAAGCTTGACAGGATCAGCATTGGCGTGGTATGACAATTTACCAGCAAACTCAATTGACTCCTTTGAGCAATTGTCTACGATATTCTTGGAGACATACATGTACAAAAAATCAACAAAGGCAGGGTTAGATAGGCTATTTGCTTTAGCTATCGGACCCCGGGAAACATTAATGAAGTACACAGACAGGTGGCAGAAGATGTGTCAAGCAATCGGAAAAGTCAATCCATAAATTAGCATTAATTTCTATAAGTACAGACTTGGTAGAACCTCAACTATCTTCGTAGAGCTTCACAACAGAGCCCTTGATTCCAAAGGAGAGCTCAGGGTTGTCCAAGACCGCTACATCAGACTTGAAGAAATCCAGAAGGACAACCCCAGGGCACAAGCAAAGACAACAACAGTTCCGCAACGAACCAACTCTCTAGAACCAATTCCGGAGATACCTAAGAGGCAAAACGAGACCGGGGGAAGAACCAGTTCTCGAGACAAATGATCAAAACACGGAGATGGCAAAGGCAGATGAAAAGGAAGAGACGAGTTTGTAGATAAGATCTACACAAAGCTAAATGCCACATTCTCCCACATCCTAAGCAAAGAACGAGCGAAGCCGGGCTTTCCTTACCTTAACACTAGGGGAAAGCAACCAGAGAAAACGAAGGATGCTAAGGAGTACTGCGAGTACCATCAATACTATGGACATACAACTGATACATGCTATCACCTAAGGAACACAATTCAGAGATTCATAGACGAAGGTAAATTCATGGAGTACGTACAGATACAGCCAGAGAAAATTGAGGTGACCCCGAAGAAAAGGGTAGAATTAACTCAGGACGGCAAATACATCAACATGATCACCTTCTCCAGCGGAGGTCAAGAAGAACTGCTCGAAGACATCCTCGAGTTAGCTCGAAACATCAGAAAGCTATAAACCCACGAGGTGTTCAAGCTAAGCAGACCACCTACTAGCACTTGGGAATAATGGATGGCCACGCCATTAACATTCTCAACAAAAGACGTCAATCAGGAGGTCGAGATGCACAACGATCCACTTGTGATAAATCTTCCAATACACTGATGAAACGTTACGAAGGTCCTCGTTGACGAGGGAAGCTCGTTAAATGTGTTGTTTTACGAACCCTACCTACGCATGGGTTTGACAGCGGAGCAGGTGGATTCTTCCACTTGCACAATATACGGTTTCAATGGAGCAGTCTCTAGACCAAAAAGAGAAATCGTCTTGCAGTTACGTGCAGGACCCTTAGTAACCAATACAAGGTTCTGTGTGGTGGAAGCACCTTCGCCCTACAATGTAATCATGGGCAGACTATGGGTCCATAGATTACGAGGAACAGCTTCGACATATCATCAGTACTTTCGATTCCCTACACCCATGGGTGAAATGTAAATCAAAGGTGACTAGCAAGACGCAAGGCTATGCAATCTAGCAGAGGTCAGACTCAACGAAGAAAGAGATGCTTCCCAGCAACACGAAATAAAAAGACTAAAGGCAAACACCAAAGAAGTGAAGGACGGAGCCTTATTAGTACCCGAAGCCATCTCAGTTACAGAGACAAGCACCTCCGCCACTCCAGGGCGAACGTCTCTGCCAAATGACAATTACAAAAAAGCACTCCTCAACGTCCTCGGAAACAAACCTTCTCACCGGTAGAACCAACAAAGAAAATCAATATCGGAATGAAGGCGGAGCTAAAAATGATCAACATCGGAACTTTACTTGAAGAGGAGATGCAACTACAAAGTCTACTAAGGGACTATACAGATGTTTTTGCATGGTCAATGGAAGACATTCCTGGAATTGACCCGAATTTGGTCTCCCACCACCTTCGGCTCAAACCAGAAATACCACCATTCAAGCAACGCATCCGTAAGGTGGCAGACATCTACCAAGAAGCGGTAGAAAAGGAATTACAAAATCTATTAACCGCAGGGTTCATACGAGAAGTCAAGTATCCCACGTGGATATCCAACATGGTGATTGTGCCCAAGAAGAACGGAGGCGTACGCATTTGGATCGACTTTAGAAATCTCAACAAAGCGTGCCCCAAAGACAACTACCCACTGCCAAACATTGACCAACTATTTAATTCAACCGAAGGTCACCAGAGGCTACCCTTTATGGATGGATACTCAGGTTTCAACCAAATCGCCCTTACAGAAGAATACCAGGATCATACTGCGTTCTTTACCCCACGAGGCTTGTATTGTTATACAAGGATGCCTTTTGGACTAAAGAACGCGGGGTCAACATACCAGCGATTGGTAGACAAAATCTTTAAGTCGTGGATAGGCAAGATACTGGAGGTCTGCGTGGACGATATGCTTGTCAAAAGCAAAGAGGCGAAAAACCACCAGTCAGATCTAAGAGAAATATTCGAAGCCATGAGAAACTTTCACATGAAGGTGAACCCGGAGAAATGCACATTCAGAGTAACCTCAGGAAAATTCTTGGGATACTTGGTAACTAAGCGAAGAATAGAAGTAGACCCCGAAAGGGTCAGAGCAATAATGTAAATGCCATCTCCACAAGCACTAAAAGGAGTACAAAAGCTAAATGGAATCTTAGCTTCCATGGGAAAATTCATAGCAAGATCATCGGATAAATGCAAAGCATTTTTAGATACACTAAGTAAAGGAAGCAGGTTCATGTGGACCACGGAATGCGAGCAAGATTTTCAAAAGATCAAAGAATACTTGGCTTCAGTACCCATCCTACAGAAGCCGGATCTAGGTGAGATACTCACCTTGTACTTAGCAATAACAAGCTACGCTGTGAGCGCAGTATTTGTACGAGATCAAGGACAAAGAGAAAAGCCCATATACTACATCAGTAAGACACTCAGTTCAGCGGAGCGTAACTATACCAAGGTGGAGCAGCTTATATATTCCTTTGTAGTGGCAACACAAAAACTAAGGATATATTTCGACACACATACCATCTGAGTCTTTACAAAGGCTCAGATAGGTCAAATCCTCGACAAAACGGAGAAAATTGGAAGTGTGGAAAAATGGAATGCCATGATCAAACAGTTCCACATAATCTTTGAGACTAGGAAGGCTGAGAAATCGCAAATCTTAGCAGACTTTCTAGCAGACCTACCTCTCAACGACGAAGCAGAGATAGATGACATCCCATGAATGGAGAAAAACAAGCAAGAACCAGAAGATCTCTTGGAATCTTAGAATTCACGGAGGTGGGAGATATTCGTAGACGGCTCCTCTAATGGAGAGGGCGCAGGGATATGGATTGTGATAAAAAACCCTACCGGAGACCTACTCATCTATGCGTTCAGGTTAGAAGTCGAAAAATACTCTAATAACATCACAGAATACGAGGCGGTCATACATGGTCTACGCTTGGCACGGGAGCTAGGCTTATCAGATGTTCGTTTGACTAGTGACTCACAGTTAGTCATTAGGCAAATCGAGCTCAAATATCAAACTTTGTATCCAGTAATATCTTCGTACCTAAAGTTAGCACAGGAGCATGCGTCAAAGATCAACAACGTTACATTCATACATGTCTGTCGAAAAGATAACAGACACGAAAATGCCTTAACATTCATATAATCGATGCTAAGGGACAGAAATAGCACCTCCGTGCAAATAGGAAGGATATACGAACCTTCGATAGAGGGACCAATCTCAGAAGCTGAGGAGACTTTGGCCGTTCAAACTCGAGCCATGAGAGAAGCTGAGAAAGCAAAAGAAGACAAAGAATAACCAGGTGGAAAAGTCGAGGAATCTGACAAAGACCAATATATGTCGAATGAAGACAACGAAGACGAAGCGGAGTATGATTGGAGGATTCCAATTCACCAATACCTTGACAAAGGTACCTTATCAGCGGATGTCAAAGAGGCTCGGAAACTTGAATCGAAAGCATCAATGTACAGCCTGCGTGATGGAATACTGTACAAAAGTTCATTTCTTGGACCTCTGATGCGGTGCCTCTCACGAACCGAAGGCAGAAGATACTCCATGATCTACACAGCTGAGATGCTGACAACCATAGCGGAAGAAGGTCCTTGGCAGTCAAATCCAAAATGCAAGGATATTACTGGCTAAGCATGGACGAATATTCATAGAACGTGGTTAAGCGCTGTGAGAGATGCCAACGCTTTGCCAGGAAGATTAAAGCACAAGCCACGGAGCTTAACTCAGTCCTCATCCCTTGGCCATTTTTCAAGTGGGGGGTTGATATTGTCGGACCCTTGATTGAGGGAACCTCGAAGAGAAAATACCTTATTGTGGCTACGGATTACTTCACCAATTGGGTGGAAGCAAAGGCTTTGGCGAGAATTAGGGACACAAATGTCTTTAAGTTCTTGTTTGAGCAAATCATATGCAGGTTCGGAATACCAGCCGCCATAGTCTCTAACAATGGAAAGCAGTTGCAAGGAAAGAACATAGATATGTTGTTCGATACTTTCAACATTCAGAAAAATAAGTCTACTCTTATATACCCTAAGAGCAATGGACAAGCGAAGCGACTAACAAAAAAATAGCGATGAACTTGAAGAAAAAGCTAGGAGCATACAAGAAAAGATGGTGCGAACAACTGCACAATGTCCTATGGGCCTACATAACTACAAGAAGGGCAGCCACGGGAGAAACTCCATTCTTGCTAACCTACGGAGCCGAAGCGGTCATCCCAACGGAGATAATACTTCCAACAACAAAAACGGAGGCATGAGAGAAGAAACTAACAACATACCTAATGCTAGAAAAGCTCGATGATCTTGAAGAAAGGCGAGAAGTGGCTTTGCAAAAGATGGTAAACTATCAACGAAGGCTAGCTCGTGAATACAACAAATGGGTCATCCCTAGAAACTTTGTGGTCGAATAATACGTGTTGCGTCAGATACCACCATATCAAAGAAAGAAGGAGTGGGGCAAGCTAGCTCCGACGTGGGACGGGCCCTACATCATACACGACATCGCTGGAAAAGGGTCATACTACCTAAGGGCCCTCAAAGGTGAAGTATTGCAACACCCTTGGAATGCAATGTACCTAAAAAAAGTACTAGCCGTAAGATAATGGTGATTACTCAGGAGAAGAAGGGAACGGGCAATAGCCTACCATGTTCTATCCATGATCAAAGGTATTATGAACCTTACTAATCAATGAAAGAAACTTTTTTCTAAGAGAACGTTAATTTTTGATTAGGTACAAATTGGGTTAGAATAGACAACCTTCGTCAGGATTGACGATGAGACAAGGCAAGACATAAATGAGCATATGTCAATACTCGTATCCTCATAGTGATAGCTCCATTCATGAGGCAATAAGAAAAATTAAGATATCCCCTATAGAAATACCTTGTCGAAGTAAAGAAGCCTTCGCGCAGAACGCATAGGGTTACAGGAAAACTATTGCCCACCTAGGAGCCTTCTCCACCACGGTACCTTCTGGCCAAAGGATACTTAGGTAGGACGATGAATGCTCCACCAAAGGTTAAACATACCTTAGCACCTTGTGATGACTTGAATGTGCAATCATCTAGACACAATACGTCTACAAACAAAATATTCATGCAATAACATAGGTACAGTAATAATGTTACCAAAATATGACTAACATGTCTTAAAAGTTGCAGATAACAAAGGTTCAAACCATAAAGAAGCATTGTTTCAAGAAAAGGATATGATACAAAGGCCCCTCAGCTGGGGGCATAGTACAACAAAGAGTTCAGTTAAGATAGACTGGACACGGCATGATCAAGGGTAAGGAAGACGAGAAAAGACAACTCCTTCAGCTTGTATCTCTGTAATACCCCGATATTCGAAAGTGATTGACCGAATGGAATATAAGTAATGGTTTGTCCTTCCCTAATACCGAGGTATTTTCAGCACAATTGGCTCTAGAGTTGGCAGAAAACTCTGAAGTTAAGTGTGCTCGGGCGGGAGCAATCCAGGGATAGGTGACCATCCGGGAAGTTTTCTGTTGGATTACTGAAGCGATGACCGTTGAAAACCCCACACTACCGGATAACCGCAGTGGCTAAGTGGGGACAATATCTGTGGAGGGACGAGTCATTACAAATGGTATCAGAGCCGATGACGGTTCACCTGCCGAGGGTGGGAAGGTACGCTGGACGGGGTTGGTCCAGGTGCTTCTCATGAGGGGCAGGAAACGTCGCAAATCTGGGATTGTATATATATATTCCGGAGCCGAGGACGGCTTCAATTTAAGGTGGTGGTATTGTAATACCCCGATATTCGGCAGTGATTGGCCGAATGGAATATAAGTAATGGTTTGTCCTTCCCTAACACCGAGGCCTTTTCAGCACAATTGGCTCCAGAGTTGGCAGAAAACTCTGCAGTTAAGTGTGCTCGAGCGGGAGAAATCCAGGGATGGGTGACCATCCGGGAAGTTTTCTGTTGGATTACCGCAACGATGCCCGTTAAAAACCCCACACTGCCGGATAACCGCAGTGACTAAGTGGGGATAATATCGGTGGAGGGATGGGTCATTACAAGCTCAGCTTCCGCAAAGGCAGTGTCCATGTAATCAATGGCAGAACGTTCATATTATACCTTCATCTGAGAAGACAGAACCTCCAAATCCGAAGTCGACTTCTGACGAAGCTCCACCACCTGAGCACTAAGCTGATCATTAGCTTGCCGAAGAGCCTCAACCTTGAACTTAGCAGCAACATCAAATTGACGAGATATCTCCATCGAGGATATCTGGCCTTCGAGACGACTGATCTTGGCATTTGCACCCTCCAGCTGTTCCTGGAGACCTGCGAGAACGAAGGGTGTAAGCAATAAGAAGAAGCGGCAAAAGACATAAGTAATGTTGCTGGAATATAAGGACCCTAAGCTACCTCCTGCATGGCAAAGAGATTCTTGTAAACTATGTTGGGCCTCCGCAAGGTCCACCTCAGCGGCTTCGAGATTTTCCACAAGGGTATCACGTTCAGTTCGGAGATCATCAACATCAATCCGGAGCGAAGTACTCTCACAGGATAAAACTTGGTAAACATTCTCTAACTCTTCCTAATTAAGGACGCATGGGACATGGAAGATGACGCAGAGCCTGCCTCGACAAGTATATTCTTAAGAGAACAAACCTCAGAAGATAAAACATTACGCTCTGCAGTAACGTTAGCTAATGAAGCACAAGCATCTTCGAAATCCGCATGATATTTCTTGCGGATGATTTCTAGGGCTGAGAGGCGTCTCTCAACTAAGGCAATATCCTCCTTTTGCTTTAAAATTAGACTCTCCTTCCAATTAAGGGCTTCGTCACATTATTTACGAAGCAAAGCCATCTGGTTCACTAAATCCGCGTTATGAGCAGATTCAAGGGAAAGTTGGGCCTCAGTATGAACAGTTACGTTCATCAACCTGTCAGACTTCTTCTGATAATACCAAACATCGGAGGTTAACTTGGCTACTTGATCCCGGAGATATCTAATATCACTAGAGCTATCAGCTGGCAGGCGAAGGTTGTCTCAGGACTATGCTACCAAACAAGAACAAAAACAAAGCTAAGGGAAAGAAGAAACAAACCTACGGCTTTGGACTCAACATCCAGAGCGGAATCAATAGCTTTACGCTCATCCTCAGAACTTTAACAGCATTGTTAGCTCTCTCAAGAGCCAACAGACAAGCCTCCAAGGATCTCTGAGTCTTTCTCAGATCATCCTCCAATGAAGATACCCTAGCAATATAAGCAGCATCAATGGACGAAGGTTGTTGTGTGTTAACGAGGGCATATTCTTGACGAGCACGCTCCAACAGAGCACTCAAGTGAGTACACTTAGCCCTATAGAACTTGAACAAGGTGCAACCAACATCTATTTGCTTGCAAAGCTGCAAACAAAGGAGTATAAGAACAAACGAAGAATCAAAACAATTTGCGAAGTGGTTTGGTAGGAATCACTTACTGAGAACGCTGAGATACGAGGAAGGAAATAAGGGTAGGTGTCCATGAAAGCCTCCATCTCTTAGATGCTACCCCTGCGGATTTCACCAAAGCTCTGGCTGGAGTGAAGGAAGTCCGGGTCAAAGAATAGATCCTTAGCCGCACGATATTGAGCAGACAGCATATCCAACTGCGAAGCTACCTCAAAAGACCTATCCAGGTGATGAAGATCAACCTCAGCAGAAAAGGGGCCCTTCGAGTCCCGTAGAATGGCTTCAAGAATGGAATCATCAGAACTACCAAGGCTCAAGTCTCAGGCAGCTTACCCTTACTAGACTCAGCAACAACTCCATCAATCGCTTGAGAGCGAACATGGGGCACGACTACTGAGCCCTCACCGCGACGAAGAGACGACATGGTGGATGAGCTGAGAACTGAAGAAAAAGCTTGAGCACCACCTAAGTCCATATTGTTGATACATGAAAAATAACACCCCTTAGCGGGATGGGGATACCCCAAAGAGCAGGGATAAAACTTGGGTCAAGATGTAGGAGCTTGGGGACTAAACCCAAGCCCACATAAAAGATACCCATAAAGGGTGGAAGGACAAAGGAGGAATTAACAAAGAAGGAAGAGGTTATGTCAAGGAATGACATTAGTGGTAATTAAAAAGGTTTAGGACATGTGGCGTGATGTCATAAAAAGAGGGGTTTTTAGAAAAGCCTATATAAGGAAGGACAAGGTACAATGGAAAGGAAACTCTCTCTCTCTCTTACTATTATTGGTATTGTGAGGTCATATGCAATAACTAGGACGAGTAGAACCTAAACCGAAATTTGGGTATTAACACTTGGCGACCACACCCGGAGGCTCATGCCTAGTTCACAATTACCCATACAGAAGGCGCTAACTCAGACGCAGCCGGAAACCCAAGCACACTCATGCTTAACCCAGAAGGAGAGAGAGTTGGTATAGTGACAGACCTGATTACGCAAGCGAATAAATCAAGTACCCTGTGTGAAGGAGATAAACAACATGAGAGCGAGGAAGCATTACCCACTCATCCCTCCCTCGAGGAGATGAAAAAAGAATTGGAAGAGCATGTACAAAGGGAGCGAGAGCTGAAAAAACTCATGAAGATGGCCAGCGCGGAAAAAAAGGTCAAAGAAACAACACAAGACGCGGAAGAAGAAGTAGAAGACGAACCAATGGCTATGACGCAAGAGGCGATTTCAAGATACCTAGAAGCGAATTACAGAATTGTGAAGCAAGACAATTACAACTTCATGGCGAGCCCTTACTCCTCGGAAATCATAGAATACCAGTACCCGGAGGATTATAGTTCACCGAAATTCAAAGTATACAATGGCCAAGGTAACGCGAGAGAACACCTAAGTCGATTCCTGTATATACTGAATGATCGCGCGGCAGATGGAAAGCTATGTCGGAGAGAGTTTCCGAAGTCATTGACTGATACGGCATTCACCTGGTACGATAACCTCAAGCCAGGAAGTGTACATTCATGGTTCGCCATGTCGACACTTTTCCTCAGGAAGTTCTATTCAGCAAAAAGGAATGTCACAACCATAGACTTGAGCAAGTGCAATCAGCGCCTAGGTGAAGAGATAAGAAAATACATCGCCCGGTTCCGCCTTCTCACTCTCGATTGCCATGAAGATGTTAAAGAGGAAGTGCTAGTAGAAATTTGCGTTCGAGGAATGACCCCATCCTTCAAAAAGAATCTGGTGAACTTTCGCTTCCCCACGTTCGTAGATTTAGAGGAGGCAGCGGCAAGGATCGCTGATTGCATTGAAAAACCAAGCTCGGACTATGTTTGGTGGAATTCAGTTAATATTGTATCAACCGCGCCAAGAAACACTCGTCCAAACAATAGTTACAAGGGCTGGGGAGCACAAGCACTTCCACCACCTCTGCCTTGCAGCAAGGAACAGATTGTTGGACTGCTAGAACAATGGATAGAAAACAAGGAAACGCAATTGCCTCCAACAAAGGTGGATCCTAGCACCCTCGATAAAAGTGATGCGCGCTATTGTCACTTCCATCGAAGGATACAACACCCTACAGTTGACTGCTTTAACCTGCGGAGGATGTTTCAGAAGAAGCTGGAAATAGGGGAAATCGAAATGAACAAGGCGGAGGAAAGCAAAGCAACCCAACATAATGTGATGATGTTGTCTCATGACCCAAGCGGGGATGTCTGGAGACCCTGGATTGAAGACGAGGAAGCATGTGAATTGGATGTGGAAAACCTCACTTTCGCTAACACAGATGGCGTGGCTCATCAATTCGCTAAGACGGTGTTGGCCCAACAATTTTTCGACTCACTCGGTTTTAGTGAGGATCAAATCAAGAAAGCGTCTAAAGTCATAGCAGCAGGAAGACCCTGTGGTATCCTCCCCAAGGAAGCAATCGTTTTCACCAATGAAGACGTCTGCTACCTGGGAGAGCACCTCCGAACACTATATCTCACTGTTTACATCAACAGACAACCGTTAAAGAGGGCTTTTATTGACGGGGGCGCGTCCTTAAACTTAATTTCGACGCACACGCTCGATATTTTAGGCATACCACGGTTCGCGATAAGAATGTGAGTCACCACAGTGAAGGGATTTGTAGGACATGCCCAAACAGATATTGGAATCATTAACCTAGCGATAAGGTCGGTCCTATCCGAGTGACCATTTTTATGTTCTAGAAGATGATACCACCTTCCACGTACTACTCGGGCGAGGCTGGCTACTCAATAACAAGGTGGTTGCGTCAACATACCATCAATGCATAAAAACCAACATAGGAGGCAAGCAGTATCGAATCCCCGCCATGAGAAACCCTTTCGACCCGGAAGAAGCATACATGGTGGATGCGGTTTTCTATAATGAGCCGAGAAAGGAGGACGAAGTGCCTGGGGTACAACTCACCCCACTTCCGAAGTGGGAAGAAGTTGAGAAAGCGGAACCAATCAAATCTGTGTTCAGCCCGTCAAGGATGGTGTTCCCAACAGAAAGGAAGAGAAAACAGCGCGAAGAACCTAGTTTCCAACGCTTCTCCAGGCCTGATGGAGGACAAGTGTACCGGTTTTAGCAATTAACCGAGGGAATACCCGTGAATGAACAAAACCATGCTTACGAGTTAATGAGTGAAGCGGAGATTCCCGATGAAGACGCAAGCCAAAACCTGGCCGAACTTCCCTACAACACGATGATGACCAAGAATTATGCGATCAGTTAGCGTCACTATAAAGGCTGACGAAGAGCGAACACCAGAGAACCTCACTGTGGATGAGATGGAAGAAATTAACATAGGAACACAAGAAGACAAGCGTCCCATCATGATAAGCAAAAGTCTGGATCAAGAGGAGAGAGAAGCATTGATCACGCTACTCAAAGATTTTTACAAGGATGTCTTCGCCTACGACTATGATGAAATGCCGGGTTTAGATAGCAATCTCGTGATGCATAATCTAGGGGTATCTCCTAAGTTCAAGCCTGTGAAGCAAAGAAGTCGCGAGTTTCCTAGAGCAACCGCCCTCGCAATAAAGGAGGAAGCAGAACGGTTGCTCAAAGCCAAGTTCATAAAGCCGATACAACACCTCACTTGGTTGGCTAACATCGTACCGGTAACCAAGAAAAATGGAAAAGTCGGGTGCTGTGTGGATTACAGAGATTTAAACCGCGCTTGCCCCAAAGACGACTTCCCGTTGCCGAACATTGACATGACGTTGGACGCCACTATGAAAAAGAAGAGGTACTCTTTCATGGATGGCTTCAGTGGATATAACCAAGTGAAGATGGACCCAGTGGATGCAAAGAAGACCGCCTTCCAAACCCCATACGACAACTTCTATTACGTAGTAATGTCGTTTGGATTGAAAAACGCTGGCGCCACATACCAGCGCGCCATGACTTCCATATTTCACGATCTGTTGCATCAAACAATAGAAGTATACGTTGATGACATCGTAGTCAAGACACAGGAGACGGAGGACCACATCTCTCACCTAATGACGGCCTTCGAAAGGTGCATAAAGTTCAAAAACAAAATGAACCCTCTCAAGTGCGCCATTGGGGTCACATCTGGGAAATTCTTGGGCTTTGTAGTGACCAGCAAAGGAATTCAATTGGATCCAAGCAAGGTTTAAGCAACCACATTTCTCACCTAATGACGGCCTTCGAAAGGTGCAGAAAGTTCAAACTCAAAATGAACCCTCTCAAGTGCGCCTTTGGGGTCACATCTGGGAAATTCTTGGGCTTTGTAGTGACCAGCGAAGGAATTCAAGTGGATCCAAGCAAGGTTGAAGAAATCGCAACAATGATGCCACCAGCAAACACCAGAGAGCTGCAAGCTTTTATAGGACGAATATCGTACATACGCTGCTTCGTACCTGGTTTAGCACAGCTGATGACTGCATTCCTTCCGTTGCTGGAAAAAGGTGTACCTTTCGAGTGGGGAGAAACGCAATGCATCGCATTCGAAAAGATGAAGCAATGTCTTGTTAGCCCCAATATCCTTAGACCTTCTATACACGGGGTCCCTCTTTACCTCTACACAGCGTTTACCATCTCGGCGATCGGTGCAGTTCTCGCGCAAGACATGGGGGGGACTGAACTATCACCCATCTATTACGTGAGTCGGGTCTTACGCGATGCGGAACTGAGATATCCGCGTGTAGAGCAGGCGTGTTTAGCCTTCATATACGCGACCCAAAAATTGTGCCCCTATCTCTTAACACACGAAACCATTATGGTGGCAGCAGCGAACCCGATAGCGTACTTAGCTTCAAAGCCGGTCCTTACAGGGAGAACCGCCCGATAGCTGCTTCAAATGTCGGAATTCGAGCTCAAATACCAGCGGCCAAACGCCGTAAGAGGACAAGCAATAGCTGACCTTATGGCTTTGTTCCCGGGAGCGGGAGACGATGAATTAAATGAGTATATACCCGGAGAAGTCGCGGCTGCAGACGCTGACAAACCCTGTGCCATATTCTTTGATGGATCTTCCTACGAATCTGTCGGAGGAGCGGGAGTGGTCTTCTAAACCCCACAGGGAGAACTATTTTCATAGTCATTAAAGTTGGACTTCCCATGCAGTAATAATGTAGCAGAGTACGAAGCCCTAATTCTAGGACTCCAAATGGCAAAAGAGCTCAACCTCGGAAGTGTTGAAGTCAAAGAAGATTCTCGGCTTGTTATGAATCAAGTGAATGACGACTTTTGCGTCAAAGAACCACACCTGGCACCCTACCGAGCGGAAGCCCAAAGACTAATGACTCAAACATGATCAACTTTAGACCATACCGGCAGGGGCGGAAACAAACACGTTGATGCCCTGACAACCCTGTCGAGCAAAGTACATATAAAAGATGGAGAAGAGGGGACGGTCACAATACGAAGAAGAGGGTTACCTAGTACGTGGAAGGAAGACTTGTCCTTAGAAGAGGCGGACGATTGGAGAAAAGTATACATTGATGATTTGACGCGGATAAATGAAGAGCAGGTGATCCCCACCCAAGCTCTAAAACAATTTGTGATGATTCAAGGCGCGTTGTACTACTGGGCGGCCGGAGGATCCCTTGCGAGATGCGTAAATAAAAGATTAGCAGAGAAGTTGCTGCAAGGATTACACGTGGAGACATGTGGACAGACCGGCGTTGTCCACTTATACAGAAAACTTCAGAGGATGGGCGTATATTGGCCAAGCATGTCAGCTCAAGCAGCATCACTCCAAGATAGTTGTGCCGATTGTCAAGCTCTGCCACAACCTGCGGAAGTCTTCACGGTCGAGGAAGTAGATTGGAGACAGCCTTACATTGACTTCATTCAACACAGGAAACTTCCTAGCGACAGAAAAACGGCTCTAAAAATACAGAGGAATGCGCCGCGTTTCTTCATCCATGAAGGCGTGCTCTACCGGAAAAGCTATGGTAACGCAACGTTGCGATGCCTATCGAATCAAGAAGCAATGGAAGTCATGACCCGATCTCACGACGCAGAACAACAAGGGATGCGGAAGCTGTTCCTACAACTGTATGAAGGAGGGTTTTACTGGCCTACCATAGAAAGTGACACCGCGGAACACGCTCGAAGATTCCTGCGGTGCCAGAAACATGGGAATTTAATCCAGGCGCCTCACACACTATTGCATAGCATAGTAACGCCGTGGCCATTTCGTAGTTGGGGGATCGATCTCATAGGTCCGATCAACCCAACATCCTCGATACGACACAAGTACATAATCACCGCCACCGAATACGCGTCAAAATGGGTTGAAGCTATACCCCTCAAAGACTACGCTGGAGCTACAATAGCCGCGTTCATCAAAGAGCACATCATTTGCAGATTCAGTGCACCTATGATAATCAGGGCAAGTAAAGCAAAATCATTTGCGAACAAGGATGTGATCGATCTACTCCACCAATACAATGTAAGAATTCACACGTCTATCCCTTATTACCCCAAAGGAAATGGGCAGGCGGAGGCAACGAACAAAACGCTCATCCGCATCCTCAGTAGGCTAGTGCATGACCACCATAGGGAATGGAACGAACAGCTGTCGTTGGCACTTTGGGAATATAGAATCTCTAAACGAAGTTCCACCGGCGCATCCCCTTATTCACCGGTCTACGGAGAAGACGCAATTCTACCTGCAGAGGTAGCAATCCCATCCGCGAGAGTAGCAATGGCTATCTATACCACACCAGATGAAGTGAGCCGCTTTTCCCATTTAGATACAATAGAGGAAAGAAGAAAGCGGGCAGAAAGGTTCGCGGAAGCTTACAGAAAGCGCCCAGCCAACTACTACAACCAGAGCGCAAAAGAGAGGACATTCAAGGTCGGTGAGCTAGTCTTGAAAATTGCCCCGCACGTACAAAGGAATTCCAGTGCTGGAAAATTCGCGCCAAATTGGGAAGGCCCTTTTACAATAAGAAAGTCGGCAGAAAGCGGATACTACAAGCTTCGACGCATGAACGGAACTAAAGTTAAGACGCCCATCAATGGAAAATGGTTGAAGAAATTTTACGAATGAGTCATGCCATGTAAACGCCCTCCTCGATAAATAAAGTAAGTTGCAAAAAAAAAACAGGCTTTCGATTGACTGAAATTCTACAAAAGGTCTCAGGGAAGCCAAGGGCTCCTGATTGACTGACAAACTTTACAAAAGGTCTCAGGACAGCCAAAGGCGCCTGATTGACTGAAAAATTCTACAAAAGGTCTCAGAACAGCTAAGGGCACCTGATTGACTGACAAACTTTACAAAATATCTCAGGACAGCCAAAGGCGCATGATTGACTGACAAATTCTACAAAAGGTCTCAGGGCAGCCAAAGGCGCCTGATCGACTGACAAATTCTACAAAAGGTCTCGGGACAGCAAAGGCGCCTGATCGACTAACACATTATACAAAGCCGCGGGACAGCCAAAAGCGCCAGATTGACTGTAAGTCTTCAAAAGAGTCTCAGGGCATCCAAAGACGCCCGATTGACTGGAAAATCCTGCAAAAGTCTCAAATTCTTCAAAAGAGTCTTAGGGCAGCCGAAGGTGCCTGGTTAACCGAAAAAGAGGGGGGGAGTAAGCGCGTTTAACCAACGACCGCTCCACCCAGTATCCTGCAACAAAAGAACAAAAACAAAAAAGGGGTGGGTGGGGGTGGGGGAGTAGGCGCGTTTTAACCAACGCTCGCCCCACCCAAAACCCTTGAAATAAAAGGACAAAAAAAGGGGGAGAGTAGGCGTGTTTTAACCGACACCCGCCCCACCCAAAACCCTTGAAACAAAAGGACAAAAGGGGGAGGAGGGGGTGGGGGTGGGGAGGGAGTAGGCGCGTTTAACCAACGCCCTCCCCACCCAAAACCCTTGAAACAAAAGGAAAAAAAGGGAGGGAGTAGGCGCATTTTAACCAACGCCCGCCCCACCCTTGAAATAAGAGGACAAAAAGAGGGAGAGTAGGCGCGTTTAACCAACGCCCGCCCCACCAAAATCCTTGAAACAAAATAACAAAAACAAAAAGAGGGGGGGAATATGAGCGTTTAACCAACACCCGCCCCACCCAAAACCCTTGAAACAAAAGGATGAAAAGGAGGGGTAGTAGGCGCGTTTAACCAACGCCCTCCCCACCCAGTATCCTTGAAATAAAAAGACAAAAAGGAGGGGAGCAAGCGCGTTTAACCAACGCCCGCCCCACCCAAAAACCTTGAAACAAAAGGAAAAAAACAAAAAGGGGGGAGTAGGCGCGTTTAACCAACGCCCTCCCCACCCAAAACCCTTGAAACAAAAGGACAAAAAGGGGAAGGATTAGGCGCGTTTAACCAACGCCCGCCCCACCCAGTATCCTTGAAACAAAAGGACAAAAATATGGGGGGAGTAGGCACGTTTAACCAATGCCAGCCCCACCCAGTATCCTTGAAATAAAGGAATCTCTGCATAAAAAGGAGGGGAAACAGGTGCATTTAGAAAACGTCCACCTCACCATCTTCACAAAAAAAAGAGGGGGGAGAGGGGGAAGGAGTAAGCGCGTTCAACAAATGTCCACTCCACCCAGTAACCCCTTGCTATACAAACAGACAACATATTTTCAAATTAAAAAGCGAAGATCACTTGCACCAATTCCAAAAAAAAACACAAACAACACACAAAAGAACTAGATAACTAAAGACATCCCACAAAGGGACACACAACCTAACCAGCTATCAACGCCCGACAACTAGCAATGTCCGCGTCCAAAGCCTCCACCATCAAGCGACCATCGTCGCATTGCGCAGTAGCCAAACGGAGATCCTGATCAGCTTCATTCACCAATTTAAGGATGTCCTGAATAACATTACTCTCAACCCCGTCCCCACGGACAACTGAAAGAGTATCCTCATGATCATCGTATTCCTTGCGCACCTTATCCTAATGAATTAACCTGAGCGTCCACAGTAGACCCGCTTCCTCCTTCAGAATCAATAAACGAGCCAACTCGTCCTCGAGATAAGAGTAAGATACAAGCGTGGATGAATCTGCTAAGGTCAGGGTATGTCCAAGAAGTGTTAATCCCCCGTGATGAGAGATCCAAAGATGGCAATCTGAGATGGCACGATCCATAGTAGCTACCATCATCAGGGAATCCGCGAACAATTGATTGGCCGCATCACGAGCAGTAACAGCCTCATCCAATGCCCGCTGGATCTCCAACGACACCCGACCGGACGATTCGGCTAGCTGAGCAGCTTGGTACACCTCAAACTTTGCCCTGAAACTCGCGCGTTTAGCATCCCTATTCACCTTCCTCTAGGCCCGAAGCTCTTCAATCTCGGATTTTACAAGCATAAGTCGTTTCAGCTCGTCCCGCTTAAACGTTTCCGAGACTAACCTGGGAATGGGTGCCAAGGATAGAACATACCCATGAAGAGAATTGGCCATGCTGGCGATTTGTTAATCAGAAAAGGTAAAGATGGATATGATGGATTAAACCAAGAAACAAGAACTACATACGAAGACACATATATAAGAGAGGCTGGCGTGGATTACCATTAAATTAATCACCACCACCCCCTTTTTCTGCATGACTAAACACGTGTCGACTCATATTAAGAGGAAGGTGTCAACCCCAATATACACCGGATGTAAACACTGGGGACTCGAGAATTAAAGCTCATAACCAGCAAAACAGTATTCACAAGGTCAAAAGCAAGCAATTAACTAAAGAAGAAAAATCCAATACAAACAACGGAGGGGGGAAACATGAGAATCAAGAAAGAAAAGGACTCAAAAGGAAAGTGCGTAAAAAGAACAACAAAAAAAGGAAAACTGAAGAAAAAAAACAATGCGTAGTTCAACTGTCCGTCAATGCGCGACAAGGAGCAATGTCCATATCCACGGCCGTCGCCATGATCCTACTCTCACCACATTGGATATTGGCTCGAGACAGTCCCCAATCGGAATCACTCAATAGTTTATGGATATCTCGAATGATCTTCCCCTTGGCCTTCGCCCCATGAGCCAATGCAAGAGTGCCCTCATGCTCATCACGACCCCGACGAGCCAATGCAAGAGTGCCCTCTTCCTCCTCATTGCCAGCCTTCTGAAGCGCAACAACATGATCAGGGTTAGAACGAATACGAGCTGCCAAATATGGCCATACTGGATGAGTCTTGGACTTGGAACGAATATCAATAGAGGGAAGGTTGCAATCGCCATGATGAACGGCCATCCGAGGAACAGTTTTGAATGTAAAGGCATCCATGCTCTCCGATTCAGGTTGCATAAGCCATCCAGGAGCAGCAGGGTAAGGCAGCACAGAAGGATTTAAGAGACGAGAAACTAAAACATCTTCTAGAGGGAAAGCGCATTTACCTCCGCATAATTCCCTTAACTTTAGGGCGTGTTTAGAGCATGGGAAGAAAGAATAATGTTGAAAAAGGAAGAAGTTGACAGTCATATATATAGGAAGGTCTCAAGACCGAACGTGGCAGTTATTAGTAAGAATGACAACCGTCAGAAACTGAAAGGAAGAAGGGTTTTGCACGATGAGGAATCGAAACATCGCCCACGATCACGGGTCCGACGAGATAACAAAGCTCGTTGTGGACACAGGGAGACGCCCCAAAAGATCTTTTGACTATTGGATCATCCAATTATTAATCCAATAGTCAGGGGACTAATATTGATACGTGAAAAATAACACCCCTTAGCGGGATGGGGATGCCCCAAAGAGTAGGGATAAAACTTGGGTCAAGATGTAGGAGCTTGGGGACTAAACCCAATCCCACATAAAAGATACCCATAAAGGGTGGAAGGACAAAGGAGAAATTAACAAAGAAGGAAGAGGTTATGTTAAGGAATGACATTAGTGGTAATTAAGAAGGCTTAGGACATGTGGCATGATGTCATAAAAAGAGGGGTTTTTAGAAGCTTATATAAGGAAGGACAAGGTACAATGGAAAGGCAACTCTCTCTCTTACGATTATTGGTATTGTGAGGTCATATGCAATAACTAGGACGAGTAGAACCTAAACCAAAATTTGGGTATTAACACATATCGCCAGCAGAAGAAAGATTACCTAGTATGGTCCAATCTGGTGACGAAGGCGGGGGTCCAACAGCTTTACTAACAGGGGCAGTAGAAACAAATTGAGCGCTCCCTAAAGAGGTTGGCATAACATTGAAAGAGAAGTTGGCCAGTTAAATCACAACCTTCTTCTTCGGCTGAGAGTCTGAGCTGCTAACCCTCACCACCGGGGTAAAAACCTTAGAAAACGAACTACTTGATTGAAGCGAAGTAGCAGGAGATAAAGGAAGACTCTTGGAAGCTACAACAGCAGCTCCAGTAGTAGCCGAGACAGCATGCAATGCTCCGCCAGGGGCAGAAAAAGAGGGTACCTTTGGAGACAAAGTAGGAGCTGGAGCTTGAACACTAACAGGGTTAACAAATGGAGCATCACCACCATCTACGAGGTTCTCACCCTCCACTGATCCAGCACGGATGGGACTGGGGTTCTCCTTGGAAAACTCTTCCTTAATATCATCCAAATAAGGGCCGAGGCCAGTATCCTCAATGTCCTCCATATCTTCATCATCCGTTACCTCCTCACCATCCTTGGGATCCTCATCCGATGCCTCAAGATCAATAACAACCTTCAACTTTCCCTTTATCTTGGAGGACTGTGGAAAAACACATGCGCCAGTTAAGGATCAGGGGAAAGATACTAAGGAACCTGCAAATAAAAAGGTATAGCAATGATCCTTACCTCCGCAGGTGCTGGCGTAGCTGTTTCATCCGAAGCCTTTCTTTTCCTGGTGGCTATGGAATTTCCTAGCAGCAGAGCCTGGAGCAGCTCCAACAGAAGAAGCAGGGGAAGACTACAAAAGAAAGCCATCAGAATATTAAACAAAGATATTAAAGCAAAAGCCTTCAAACAGAAACGAAGGATACCTCATGAGAAGCAGCAGGGTTGAAAACCCAAAGCTGATATCCATCATACTTCTCAGGCAAAGAAAGAGTTGTACGAGGGACATTGGGTTCAGCGGTAGTAAAACCATATGCCCAAGGACCCACCACACGAAGAGGAGTACAAGCCCAGCGATCATCATGATCAAGACGGATGCGATCAGACTTCGTCAAAGTTAACCTAGCATAATAAGGGATGACAGTCAAACCAATCTTATCGATCTCCTCCAACATACGAAGGCTATTACCTTCCCATGTTTGCTTAGCAGTAACATGGATACGACGAGGGCCGACACTCCAAAGAAGAAGATTACTCTTCTGAATAACATCAACGTACGTAGCATTGAAGTTTGCAAGGGTATAATCCTCCTACTTAGACCTTCCATCATCAAAGGGGCCATAAGACTTCAAACTGGTCTTTCCCTTACTACAGTACCAGCTCTCACGAAGGGCACGCCAGTAGTTACCAGTATATTTCATAACTCCTCGGACCTGAGTCTTGTTCACTGGGTCATCCCTGGTAGAAAAAACGTCATAGTATAAAGGATCCTTTCTACTAAACAAAAGGAGGAGCATACCTGCGGCCAACTGACCAACACTAATCAAGAGGTTATTTTCATCGTAAGGAAAGCCCCGGATCAGGGATTCGGTGAGAACATCTGGGCCATCGACAAAGGAGACCTCGAACTTATAGATGCGAAAAGACTTGGTGATCTCAGCTAAGGACAGATGAGCGTAGCTATCCTTGTCACGCAATTGAAGCCTCTGAAGATCATAGTAAGGAGGGGGATGTGGAAGATCCTCAACAACAACTTCTTCTACCTTAGGGCCCGCAGCAGCCTCAGGGACCATAGCCATCTCAGTACCAATAGGTACCTCAGTGTCCTCAGGGGGCGGAGACGGGGTAGCATCAGGATGATCCATCCGCAGAGGTGGATCAGTAGACGAAGAGGGTCTCTGTTCCTTCCGCGTAGACTTCTTCGGAAGTCTCATTATCCCTAGCACCAGCAGGAAGAACATCTCATCAGCAATGGCGGATTGAAATTACAGGCGACTCAAAAGCAAATTAGGGGAAAAAACAAGCATACTTCGGGCATGGGTTTAACTAATCCAACCGAGTGAAGCAGTTTTGAACCCACCATGACACAAAATGGAAAGATATTCATCACCATAAATAATGTTGCAGACAACGAACAATCATGGAAGAATCATCATCAAAATACAAAATGAGAGTAAACCCAAGTTCTCATACAATATGAACGAGTAAAAGAGAACTAAAATTCTCACATGCAAGAACAACAGCAACCTCCAATAAATCGGAGAAGGGAATACAGAATCAAGCATGGAAAAGAGCGAAAAAGTAACAGTAAAGAGCAAAGCATCACCTACTTTTATATGATGATCGAGTATTGAACCAGAAGCTTTGGCGAATCGAAGAGAAGATCAAACAGATGACGACAAGAGAAAATATCTATGAAAGAGACAAAGAGCGGCAGTTCGAGAGGAAGAAGAGGAGTTAATGAAAATTCCTCCTCTTTATTCTCTTCTTATAGGCGGCGTTACGGGAGTTTTCAGAGGAAGTTATTGCATGAAAAGACATGTGGGGACCACCCAATTGGTACGTGCAAAAATGAAAGGACATATGGGGAAGTTATTGCATGAAAGTACATGTGGGAACCACCCAATCGGTACGTGCAAAAATGGCGGCGTTACGGGAGTTTTCTTCCAATCCTACCAAATGTAAGAAAATGAAAGAAAAGGGGAAAACTGTGAATATCAATATTCTACGGAGCACGTGTCACGATTGTAGTGGCCGCATACAAGATAACTTTGTAGCCCTCGCTATACATAGGAATCCAAGTGAAAGAGGATACCTTCGTAGATCTACTTTATCTCGTCCCAAGAAAGGATGCCTCGACGGCTAATATGAAAGAAGTAAAAGCCTAGTCTATGGGGAGGCAGTTGGCGAAGGGACAGAAGTAGTTGACATATCCAATCAGCATTAAATGCACAAATCTCTTATCTACACGCATAATCAAAGCACGTGGAGAGAGATGATGTGGCGGAACCAGATTGGCAGAGGCTGGCGGTGAACGAAGGTATAATCTGTACTAAGGTTGGGAAATTCCCGAAGGAACGTGGGTCAGCTGAGGTGGAAGAGTTCGACTGGAGAAAGCACGCGGTGAACGAAGGTACCATCTGTACGAAAGGTATATCAGGAAACGATGGACCCAGTGGCAGCAAAGATATACCTGGAGCAGAAGGGTCTATAAATACCAAGCCTCACCAACAAACTAAGGGCATCAATTCTTAGGAGAAGAAGATCTAGTCTTAAGCTCATACCTCTTTAATGTTTAGATCTTAAGTAATGACTTCAACTTGAGTTCTCTCTGTTACTTTGGGAAGCATTTAAGATCTTTTGTAACCACTACTACGTAATACAAACAAATCACCCACTACCCCATGGACATAGACGAAAGTCGAACCACGTAATATCTTGTGTCTCATGATAACTTAGTAGCATTTACTTTACATTAGTGTTCTTTGTTATTATTGTGATCTTCGATATCTTTTATTACTTAGAATCATCAGTTCAACTGAGGCATCGATACTACTTAGTATCTGATTCTCCGAACTGTATACATTTCGTAGACTACGGGATAACGAATAGTCACAAGCTGAATATAGAATGAAAGCATATCCCATCAACAAATCCAATCTGAATTTAGGTTAGACCAAGAGTAATTGGTTGAGATTTTCTTCTGATTTTTCATATTACTTTGAAGGGTATTTGACGGGGAAGAATGTAAGAAACTATTGATTTTCCCTATTAAATTGATTGGGTCTAGGTTTATTTTCTCAAAAACTACTGAGCATCTATATTTCCATATGAACCAAACAAGTGAGAAGAGTTAAATTGAAATTATGGGGTTTTTTAATTCCTAAACCACCTTGAGAAATGGGCTTGCATATACTTTTCCAATCTTTTATAAATCCTTCTTTTCTTTTTTGCCCATCTTTTTTCCACCAGAAATTTCTCTGAAACCTGTCGAGCTGATCAAGAATTTCTTTTGGCAGAGCAAGAACTTTCATTTGATAGGTTGGGTAGGATTGAAGGATAGATTTTATCAAGACAGTCCTACCCGCTTGAGATAATAGTTTTGATTTCCAGCCTTGTAAAGTTGAATAATACCGTTGTAGAAGAGGCTCAAAATTGGCTTTTAGATTCTTATCAAAGAAAAGCGGAGCACCCAGGTATCTGCCATTTTGGTCATCAGCGGGACTTTTAAGATTTTTTCTAAAATCTTCCCATGTTTCGGATGTATTCGTGGGATGAAGTATACATTGGATTTTTGAAGATTAACCAAATAATTGTAATATTTCCAAAAGACTTTTCGCTTCCCCCAGATCCGCTTTTGTAAATAAAAAGCAGTCATCCGCGAAAAATAGGTGTGAAATATTGGGAACATTTTTCTTGATTTGAAATCTAGTGATTCTATTGTCTTCAATAGATTTTTCGAGGAGTCTAGATAGATGCATATTAGGAAAATATATGGAGATAATGGATCACCTTGTCTTAAACCTCCCGAAGTGTTGAAAGTGGGTCCCGGAGAACCATTTATAAGAATTGAAAAAGAGGTTGTCGATATGCATTGCAGAATGAGTTTTGTCCAGATTTCCTAGAAGCCAAAAGCTAAGAGGACTTTCCCAATATAAGTCCATTCAACCCTATCGAAAGCTTTTGATAGGTCTAGTTTAAACGCCAGAAATTCCTTTTTTTTCTTCGAGATTTTCATCGAGTGGATAAGTTCATGAGCAATTATGATGTTATCTGTGATTTGTCGACCAGAGAGAAACGTCGATTGACTGGGGGAGATTATTTTACCAAGAGTGGGTTTTAGTCTATTAGCTAAAATATTTGAGATAATTTTGTAAATGGTATTACTCAGGCTAATAGGTCTGAAATCTCTCGGCGTTTGGGGCGTGGAAATTTTTGGAATGAAGGTTATGAAAGAATGATTAAAATATTTGTCGAGAATGCCCGATCGAAAGAATTCTTGGACTGAGCCAATGATATCTTTTCCCAGTATGTCCAGTTGGATTTAAAGAAACCTGGTTGGGAACCATCTGGGCCTGGGGATCCCCATTGGATCATATTAGATAAGGTGAGCCAGATCTCTTCTTTAGTGGGGATTACTGTCAAGGAAGTATTTTCTTCAACAATGATGCTGGATAGATCAAATTCGAAATTGCTGTTTTGGGATGTGCTTATTCGTTGAAATGGTTAACCAGAAGCGACCCTCACGGACACGCTACATAGGCCTGACCATTTTAACGGCCTTTTTCTCGGAAAAAAACAGTTGTTTTTCAAACTTATGACTTACCTTTTCTACGTCGAAGATATAGCCTATGATAAAATTATAGTTTGGTCCAATTGTGATCTTAATCATTACTACTTCCTCCGTCCCAGTTTAGATGAAGATTTACAGATTAAGGAAATAGAAAGAGACTATAAATTTTTCAAATATACCCTCATTAATGTTTCCTAAAATAGTTTTTAATTCCTATATTCTAAATGTGATTTGAGATCTAGTGAATTATTTAAGAATTTCATTTGGGAAATTGAACTTATATTGTATTTTAACTTTGTATATGATTCCAAAACAGGGATAAATATGGAAATTCTTGGAAAAAAATAGGAAAACCTTCAAGTAATATGGGACTTGTAAAAAACCTAAAACCTTCATCCAAGCTCGGTCGGAGGGATATTATAAACCAAAGAGGCTAAAGGGATTTTTTACTAATATATCCATACTGATAAAAGGAAGAGGAGGAGGGATCTCTTGACATGGTGTTGTTTGAAAATTTAACGGTCTCTTGTGGACCATTGGATGTTGATATCCTGATGGTCCTGATATTTTGTAAATTCGGGTAACCCAGTGTCCATATTCAATTGAGATGTTATTTTGTTTCCCAACTTCCCTTCCTCCCTCTTATGCTTCTAACACACAAATTGTCAGATAATAGCATTTTAACCGTGTATAGTGTTTGTGTAGAGTATGTACTTGTGTAATGTAAGTGTCTGATAACCAGCAGGTGGTAGTTAAAGTGTACGTTAGTAACAGGTGAAAGAGGTCACCAGTTGAGGCGGTCTGTAAAGGTTTAAATGCCTGCAATTCTTCTTTATTATCCGTAACAGAAATTGAAAAAACGAGGGTACCCAAATACCCCACAATCTTTTAGATTTCAACCTATAAGTCCTCTTACCGAAAGTGATCGTCTATAGACATAGTCGAGACAATACAACAAATTGGTATTCAAACTTTGTGTGATTGTGTATGGATACAAGATTGAGATAATACGACTACCAAAGTATGATACTTGATAATAGGTTCAGACTTAACCAAACTCTATAGGATCACTATCAAGTATATCGGAGTTACCGTAAAGCGCAATTTACTTTAAATTATATAAACAAATATAATTGCGGAAAACAAAAGTAAATCACACAACAAGATTTTTTAACGAGGAAAACTGCAAGTGCAGAAAAACCCCGGGACCTAGTCCAGAAGTGAATACTCTCAGAATTAATCCGCTATACAAAATCTAAACCAACTTCGTATAGTTGATACCAAGCAACTACCCCTACTTCACTTAGTTTCCTCAGTGTCCATGCGCTTCCGACTTCGAAGGTCACACACTGGTACAATTCCTTTGGATCGAATTCAAAACAGTAAAGGAACAACAAATATGTTTGGTAACAAGTCTATTGATTCTTTCAACATAAGGATATTTCAATTCATACACGAAGGCTCTTCCGTTTAATCTAATAAACTCCTTTTCCTGGTCAGATCAATCTATCCAATAACTACAAAAGTAGTTAAGTTTAGATTCGCACTCAATCAAAATAAATCTCAATGAGATATATTGAGAATGCCGATTTCACGCAACTAATCAATCGAATAAATCTGATTCTAGTTGGATCCCAGCAGATCAAGGTTTGTGCACACACAAATATATGAGAACTAATAAGAAATCTTCTTCGTCTTCAAATCTTCAATAAACACCTGCACAACTCCACTTGAATCTCTTGTGATCAATCACACACATAATGGAGTATGTTAACAATGGATTATCACAAGATGTCTTTGTATCTACAAATAATTCTAAATATCCGTCGATATTTCAATCTAGTTTAAGTGAATCTTATATCAGAAGAGAAGATTCTCAAGAATAGACAAACTAGGTGCAATCCAAGTTTCAACAACCGTTAGTCAATCAAATCAATCGAAAACTAATAACACGGTAATTATCTAGTTTCCCACCAACGGTACTCGTAGAGCTTCTTTATCCCACAAAAGTCTTTAAACGAGCAGTGGTAAGAGATTTCACCTAATTAGGATACTTTCCTCTCCGAATAGACGTCTCCACCAGAAACAACAAGAATTGAATTTTGCCTGGATCTTAGGATAGTTTGCTAGAGATGCAAACTTAGAAATTTATAGACCAAGGATGTTTAGACACCAAGGAATTTCCAAAACCGAAAATATTCTCAAGATATGCAATGAATAGCAAAATTCGGTTTTCCTAATTCCAATAAATGCTTATCCAAAATTTCTGAAATCTCTCAATAGAAAATCTCCAATTAGTAAATGCACATTACTAAATTTTATTCTTTAGAGATATGCATTTAATTGTTGGTAATTAAAGCATATAAAACCAAAAACCTTAATTAAAAGATTCTTAATATATTTCGGCACAGGATCTCCTTGAGTACTATGGAATATCTTTGAAAAATAAATGATAAGAGTTATTGTACGTGTTCAAAGTATGTTGACATCTTTTCACTGTAAGTCTTTATTCATATTTACATGGATTTACATTCTTGGAATCGGTTATACCACACTTCCAAACAAGTTAGAATTGGTTGACCTGTATTCCAAGATAACTATGTGATTGATCAAATATCAAATCACATACATGGGTTCAATCGATTCTAACAATCACTATGATCGGTTATACCTCAATATGGAAATACTTGTGATTGGTCACAGAAGTTACCAGGACCGTTTATATCAGTTACCAGGATTGGTTACCATATTCCCATGGTATTGCTTGTGATCAGTTGCACCAGTTTCCAGGATCGATTACACCAATTACCAGGACCGGTTACTAATTACAAGGATCGATTACACAACACTCTGTGATCGGTCACACCAATTACTAGGATCAGTTACACCAATTACTAGGATTGGTCACACCAATTAGAAATATCGATCATACCATCTCATGGTGATTACTTAGGATCGGTTATACCAATTAATAAAAGCTAATCATACCAAATAATAAGTCAGGCATTGTGATTAGTTATACCAAGATACATAATAAAGTTATGATCGGTTCTACCATCTCATACATATTGGTAACCCAATTTGCAATGACTAGCCGTACCAATAATCCTAGTGATTTCCCTTTCGATTCATAAAACAAGTTCATGAATATACTTTCTTTAAATGAATGTACAACATTGTTTCTTAGGATGAAATCTTCACCATAACCCATTCACATAATCACAACAGTATGTATAAGATTATGTCGATGTCATATATACGAAGTTCAAAAGATAAGTGTTATACTTCGTAGTCTAATTCCATAATACTATGATCATACAAATATGACCATGTCACAGAACTAGAGTATTATACAATATGCACGGTATATAATGCTACACAATTATGTTTTCAATATCGCACGAATTGAAAGATACGTTAGGAATGAAACAGTTCAAGTCAATATTACTAGCCTCGAGAGGAATGATGATATCTTCGTTGTAGTTCGCTTCTTCTTCACATTCTTCAGGTCTTTGGAATAATACTTGTATGTCTCAACATTCCTAGACTTTCTAGTCTAACCTAAACGAAGTTGACTCTAGTATACAATCAAGTGACTTTAGATGAGTTTTGACACACTAAAATATGACAATCAAAGTTGATATTCCAACGCTTGGTGAGTTCAACCGAGCTATTCTCTAACAGACTCCCCATTTGTCACTTTTAGTGACAAAACTTATGGATAAACAAATTACATAAGAAATCATTTTACATATGCTTGATTCCAAGTTTCAACAACAAAATAACCTGCATATATTCGATCAATAAATGTCGTTGTTGACATTTGAATAATAAAAGGTTTTACTCCCCCTAAAGGTGAGATCTCGTTATTACCTAGCTTACATCTTTGTTATTCCCATTTTTGTAGTCAGAATACTACAACGGCAATATGATATGTTTATCCCCCTTAGTCAATGCTTTACTCTTTCGTTGGTATAACGTTTAAGCACAATTGTCCTTTCATTAGTGATTGCTAATCACTTTTTTACTCCATATATTTCTCCCCCTTTTTGTCACAAAATGACAAAGGTTCGAGCAAATAAAGGACAAACCGAAAGAATCTTACAAATCTAAAAGACTTGTAAACAGCCTATAAGAGTTAAGCACGAAGGTTTCACATACCACTTTAGATAACCAATATTAAAACTGAAACTACAAGTAATTTAGTTTTAATATGTTATCAAGGAAACAATTGCATTTTCTCTAATAGTTTAAAAAGTCGACTAAGGAACTTACTTCCCTTGTTAAACCGATTGCGTATGTGCAATAGCTTATTTCGATAGGACCAAAATAAAGATCAAAATTAACTTTATTTCTCTCATCAAGCTCTAATTATTCAGAAAATAACTTAGACCTTTCCCTTTAGACAAGACAAACACTAGGTTAGTTACTAGTTTTTCTTGTCAAGGCATTCGATTATACTTGAATAACCGAATCCTTCAATTTGATAAGTCTAACTAAAATCAGATTTAACTTAGTTTCTCTTATCCAAAATCAATTTGGACTAAACAAATGATCCCGTATTTTGTTAATCCATAAAAAATACATACAAACCAAAATAAATTGACTTGCACAATTGTTTTCCTAACCGGAAGCAATTGAAACAAACATAGAAATTACATCACCGCAATTGCACCTAATTTCGTTAAGCAAAAACACTTGATACCCAACAATAAAGAAGATACCAAAAAATAAGCCAAATAAATTGACACAGTTTTTCATAATCGGAAATAATTGAATCATACACACACATACATCCATACACAATAATGGAACATATCAATTGTATCGAAACTTTGTTAAGCAAAAGCAAAATATATGCAATATAAACAGGCTTTTCTTAAACATGAATACGATTAACTAACAAATTCGTCACCTTAGATTCCGCAGCCTCTTCTCCCCAGAAAGATATATCATTAAGCGCAAGTTCAAATAAGAACTCTCCCCCAGTGTGTTCTCATTCTCTCGCAAGAACAACAACAAGAACAACCTTACCATAGAAAGGTTGAAACGGTTTTAACTAATGCGTGCCAATAGCAAAAGTTGAAAACCCGAAGCACATATGTTATGTCTAATACAACTCATGTAAACATAAATTGATTCAACATATTGTGACTTTTCACATATGAGTTTTAATCGGAACACCTTATGATCCTTTGATAGAGCCTACCAACATGTCTAGAACTTAATCCCCCTAAATCAAAAAGCCACACAAACCATAAGGGACACATCATATGAGATCAAATATTAAGGTTTATGAAAACCGAAATCATACATCCCATAAACCGAATACACATAGCAAAAATATAAACACTCATTCACATGCTATGTAATCGGTAACTATCACAAGAAAAATTATAAAGAAATAATTTTATTCATAAACAATGATAGTTTTATTCAAACATAGACCTTATACAATAATTAAAGCAAATCAAAACATTAATGTCTAGTTTTCAGTAAATAAGAAGGTAGACTACTCTTTATTTGTCAGCTGCTCATCAGATTCTTGTTCAGAGTCTTGGTCCACTTCGCCTTTTAAGAACTCATCGTTGATCTCTAAGATTCCTTGAAGAGTTTCTGGATCATTTCGAGCGGCAAAGGCTAAATGTTTCTGAATTACAGTTTAATTGTCTTCCAAGACACAAGATATGGAACAAGAGATCTCCATTGCTATAGATTTGAGAAGTTGAAGCAATAGTTCCTCTTTCTTTTCGAGTTTTACTCATTTGCTTGATAATTCCCTGAGAGACTGTTCTAGTGACTTTCTCATCTCCAAAATTATTCCCTATTGTGTTTTCACACATGCTGGTGATGAGACAGAGATATCCAAGATTTCTTTGGGACGTTGTGGTGTTGATAGATTCAAAGATCTTGATTAATTGATTTATAATCATTCCACATATATCAATTTGATTATCACCTTCAAGGAGGAAGTATACAAACTCAGCAAATTCTTTGTCCCATTGTGGTGTATCTCTTGTGCAAGCAAAGAGAGTTGTTATTCCAAGTTTACCGAAAACCCTTAAATAGAAGGGTGTTTCTTAAATTAGCATTTTTCCATTCTTCAAGCCAACATATTTTCCAATGATACGCTTTGAAATGTTATCGTTCTCAATTTCAAAACCTTTAATCAAATGATTTCCCTTCACATTGTAATTGATGATTTTTGATAACATCTTTCTGTTGATCTGATGAAAAGTATATCCAACAAGAGTGCTAAAGTAAGATTCTCATGATCAATATTATGAATATTAGCATAGAAGATTCTTACTATATCATGTGAATATTTTTCAAATCCGAACAAATTTCCCCGGTTTCGGTTTTGAACAAACTTCACATATTTGGTTTCTGAAACATCTGAATCGAATCTCTTTTCAGCAGTGAAATTGACTTCTTTTAACGCTTGATATTTCTCAAAACATGTACTATCCACAAAGTTTGTAAGTTCATGTTTGTCTTTGATCAAGCGAGGGTACTTGACTTTCTAAATATCACCAACAGGAATACATGGATTCAATTCCAGGTTGTCGGTTTCAGGCATTTTTTCTCTTGATTTCCTTTTCCCATACTTTCAAATTTTGAAAAAATATGGAAAACCCTAGTTTCTGTTCCGAACAACTTTTCCCAAGATGTTTGTGAAAACACCACAAAATAATCTTCTTTTTATAGGTAGTGAAAATGACGATTTTCAGAAATAACTAGTTTTAGGAAATCCTTCCAAAATCTGAAATCTTGATTTGTGGGGAAACAAATCCGATTTCACAACTAGGTCTTTCTTTTGGAAAACTGATTTTTCTTGGACCGGATCTATATTATGGATCGATTCTATATTTATGTACAAGTGTTTGTTAAATCTATAATTACCAAAAGATAGTTTTTAATTCATTCAAGAATTCTCCAGTAGAGTTTACAAAAGCAACATTGAGCATAACAAGATATTTATAAAAAATACCTTTAGAATCGTAAATCCAGGAATACTTTAAAATATCACTTGCTTCACTAAAACAGTTGTGGGGTGCATGAAGCAATCCATTGTTAATAAAATTATTAACCAAAAAATCATTCTTTGTAATATTACAAAGATCCAAAAATTGCATCCTAATCAACGATACATTGACAGTTTTAGATCTGAAAATGTGTACGTATATATTTGGGTAACCAATCCAAAATATATTTAAGATCCCAGATTTTCCAAGAAAAAAATACTCATGGTTCATACATAGAAAAATCTTATGTGGAATCTTATGCATTTTCAAAATAAAACATGTCACATAAAGACTTGTATCATTATTACTAATCTTGTTAGTAAAAATTACCGTGAGATACAATTCTATGACAACCGAGGGATTTTGCACGTCGTTCAAGAGGTACATAAACTTAATCCCAATTCCTAGCAAATTTAGGAACAAGAGTATCATTTACTTCATTCGTGTTTTCCACCACGAGTCTTTGAAGTAGTCAAATCCTGCTACTAAGTTAACTGAATCAGTCATTGGATTCAATTCTTATAGGTTGGATCGTACCAAACACAGACTGTTAGATATTTTCATGTTTACGTGCTCTGATATGAATTGAAAAAACGAGGTACCCAAATACACCACAATCTTTTAGTTTTCAACCTATAAGTCCTCTTACCGAAAGTGATCGTCTATGGAAAGAGTCGAGACAATACAACAAATCGATATTCACACTTTGTGTGATTGTCTATCGATACGAGATCGAGACAATACGACTACCAAAGTGTGATACTTGATAACAGGTTCGGACTTAACCAAACTCTATAGGATCACTATCAAGTATATCATAGTTAACGTAAAGTGCAATTTACTTTAAATTATATAAACACATATAATTGTGGAACACAAAAGTAAATCACACAGCAAGATTCTTTTAACGAGGAAAACTGCAAGTGCAGAAAAACCACGGGACCTAGTCCAGAATTGAATACTCTCATAATTAAGCCGCTATACAAAATTTAAACCAACATCGTATAGTTGAGACCAAGCAACTACCCCTAGTTCACTTAGTTTCCTCAGTATTCCCGCGCTTCCAACTTCGAAGGTCACGCACTGGTACAACTCCTTTGGATCGTATTCCAAGCATTAAAGGAACAACAAATTTTTTGGGTAACAACTCTATTGGTTCTTTCAAGATAAATATATCTCAAGTCATACTCAAAGGCTCTTCCGTTTAATCTAATAAACCCCTTTGCCTGGTTAGATCAATCTATCCAATAACTACAAAAGTAATTAAGTTTAGATTTGCACTCAATCAAAATAAACCTCAAAGAAATATATTGAGAATGCCGATATCACGCAACTAACCAATCGAATAAATCCGATTTTAGTTGGACCCCAGCCGATCAAGGTTTGTGCGCACACAAAGATATGAGAACTAATAAGAAATCTTCTTCGTCTTCAAATCTTCTTTAATCTTTAATAAACACCTGCACAACTCCACTTGAATCTCTTGTGATCAATCACACACATAATGGAGTATGTTAACAATGAATTATCACGAGATGTCTTTAGATCTACAAACAGTTCTAAATATTTGTCGATATTTCAATATAGTTTAAGTGAATCTTATATCAGAAGAGAAGATTCTCAAGAATAAACAAACTAGGTGCAATCCAAGTTTCAACAACCGTTAGTCAATCAAATCAATCGAAAACTAATAACACGGCAATTATCTAGTTTCCCACCAACGGTACTCGTAGAGCTTTTTGATCCCACAAAAGTCTTTAAACGATCAGTGGTAAGAGATTTCACGTAATTAGGGTACTTTCCTCTTCGAATAGACGTCTCCACTAGAAACAATGAGAATTTAATTTTGCCTGGATCTTAGGATAGTTTGCTAGAAATGAAAACTTAGGTATTTATAGACCAAGGATGTTTGGACACCAAGAAATTTCCAAAACCAAAAATATTCTCAAGATATGCAATGAATAGCAAGATTCGGTTTTCCTAATTCCAATAAATGCTTGTCCAAAATTTCCGAAATATCTCAATATAAAATCTCCAATTAGTAAATGCACATTACTAATTTTTATTCTCTAGAGATATGCATTTAATTGCTAGTAATTAAAGCATATAAAACCAAAAACCTTAATTAAAAGATTCTCAATATATTTCGGCACATGATCTCCTTGAGTACTAAGGAATATCTTTGAACAATAAATAATAAGAGTTCATGTACGTGTTCAAAGTATGTTGACATCTTTTCACTGTAAATCCTTATTCATATTTACATGGATTTAGATTCTTGGAATCGGTTATACCACACTTCCAAACAAGTTTATAATTGGTTGACATGTATTTCAAGATAACTATGTGATTGATCAAATATCAAATCACATACATGGGTACAATCGGTTCTACCAATCATTAGGATCGGTTATACCTCAATATAGAAATACTTGTGATCGGTCACACAAGTTACCAGGACCGGTTACATCAGTTACCAAGACCGGTTACCATATTCCCATGGTATTGCTTGTGATCGGTCACACTAGTTAAGGATCGGTTACACCAATTACCAGGACCTGTTACCAATTACAAGGATCAATTACACAAAACTCTGTGATCGGTCACACCAATTACTAGGATCATTTACACCAATTACTAGGATCGGTCACACCAATTACAAATACCAATCATACCATCTCATGGTGATTACTTAGGATCGGTTACACCAATTAATAAAAACTAGTCATACCAAATAATAAGTCAGGCATTGAGATTTGTTATACTGAAATACATAACAAAGTTACGATCAGTTCTACCATCTCACACATATTGGTAATCCAAAGATTTACAATGAATAGGCATCCAATAAGCCTAATGATTTCCCTTTTGATTCATGAAACAAGTTCATGAATGTAGTTCCTTTAAACGAATGTAAAACATTGTTTCCTAGGACGAAATCATCACCATAACCCATTCACATAATCATAACAGTATATACAAGATTATGTCGATGTCATATCTACGAAGTTCAAAAGATAAGCAGTCTAATTCCCAAATACTATGATCGCACAAATATGACCATGTTACATCATTAGAGTATTATACAATATGTACAGTATATACATCTTCGATGTTATGTTTTTAATATAGAACGACTTGAAAGATACGTTAGGAATGAAACAATTCAAGTCAATATTACTAACCTCAAGAGGAAGGATGATGTCGTCACTATAGTTCGCTTCTTTTTCGCATTCTTAAGGTCTTCAGTGTAATACTTGTATGTCTCAACATTCCTAGAGTTTCTAGTCTAACCTAAACGAAGTTGACTCTAATATACAATCAAGACTTTAGATGAGTTTTGACATACTAAAATATGACAACCAAACTTGACATACCAATGCTTGGTGAGTTCAACCGAGCTATGCTCTAACAGAAATTATCAAATCAAGAGTAATAAAATCAATCATAGAGAACTGTCAAGCGACATTCATCTCTTTACATGGTATCAGATACCTAATTCAAATTAATATGAATTAGGCGAAAATCAATAAACACATTCCTCTTAATTTCAAACTACCATCAAAATTAACACTCACAAATTACTCTCTCTAGAAATCACAAATTATACCTCTTATGCGCAGTTATACTCTCTTTTGTTTCGTTGATGGATCGTTTCAATGTCCTGTCAAATTTGATAGACAAACATCTCCTGTTGGTGTAGCAATTGTTGAAGATCTATGATTTATAGATTTAGATCCATACAATGAATTTGTTTGAAATTCAATCTATAACTACTGGGTAAACCAAGATCAAGCAATTATATCTTGGATATTTTCTGCTTGAAGAAACTCACTCACAATAAATTGATTGTACATTCTCCCATGAAATTTCGATTCGTCTAGAGCACAACTACAATACTACTACAAAATCTAGTTTGATGCAACTAAAGACTGATTTAATTCATTTGATCAAGACTAGTAATTCTATGTTGACATATTTTAACAAAGCTAAATCTATCTCTCATCAATTAGCGCAAATTAATAGAGCAATTTCTGCTGAGGATTTAGTTTCCACATTCTACAAGGATTACCAAGTGAATCCAATGCTTCCAAAACTTCGATCACAACACAACAATTGATGAATGATACTTTGATCACCTCTTCTGAGTTGTTAATACAATTAGTATCTAAGAAGCACGAGTTACTTCTGAACCCAAAGTATATCTCACCACCGCTTCAACAAACATCTCCACTCAATAATCACATATATTCTACTGCTCCACCTTCTTCATTTGATTCACAATACTCAAGTTATTCACATCCTCATTCTTCTTGTTATCAACAATATTCAGATAGACCATATTATCCTTCACCACCTCAATGAAATTTGTTTTCTCAAAGAGGCACATTCGATCGATCCCATGGATTTCGTGGTAATAGATATTGTGGAGGTTTTAGATATGGTTTCCATCGTGGCAGATTTGACTATGGAGGAAGAAATAACAGATCTAGTGGCTCTAATAACTTTTATCCATCACCACATCCTATTAAGTATAACTACTATATTGAATTTCAAATTTGTAGGAAGCCAGGTCATTGTGCTTCTAAATGCAGATACAAATATGCTTTTAACGACAATTCAATGGTCCAAGCTCACAACACTATTTATGAGTATTATGGTGATGATTATGATGAATTTTGGTGTCCAGAACCTGAAGCCTTTGCTGTTTATAATGAAAATTCTGCTAGTTCTAGTTGGGTACCTAACTCAAGAGAAACTCATCATATTATTCATGACTTGTCCAATATGAATATTCATTCTGAATATGAGGGGGATGATCATGTTCGAGTTGTAAATGGCTCAGGTTTGTGCATTCTGCATGTACCATCTAAAAAGACGAGGGTACCTAAATACACCATAATCTTTTTATTTCTACCTATAAGTCCTCTACCGAATGTGATCGTCTATGGACAGAGTCGAGACAATATGACAATTCGGTTCACACTTCGTGTGATCATCTATGTATACAAGATCGAGATAATACAACAACAAGATAACTTGTGTGATTGAATATGGATACAAGATCGAGGCGATATGACAACAAAGTGTGTACTTGATAATAGGTTTGGAAAACCGAAACTCTATAGGATCAATATCAAGTATTACGGAGTTAACGTAAAGTGCAATTTACTTTAATTATAATAAAACAATTATAATGCAGAAAAGTAAAGTATATGGCACAGCAAGATTTTGTTAACGAGGAAATCGCAAATGCAGAAAAACCCCGCGACCTAGTCCAGTTTTGAATACTCTCAGAATTAAGTCGCTATACAAAATCAAATACCAAATACGTATAGGTTAGACCAAGCATACTACCCTTAGATACTTAGTTCCCTCAGCATCCGTACGCCTTCGACTTCTAGATTCACGCACGTGAATAGCAAGTCCTTTGGATCGTATTCCAAACAACAAAGGAAGAATCTGTTTGGTAACCACTCTAATCAATCTTGCTAATGATAAGATGATTCGTTGCCGAAGTCTCTAACTGAAATGGCGGGGGTCTAACAACCACACCCAATATTTCATTCGGCAGCTGTATGGACTAACTCCAATATAACTCCAAGAGAATCTACTAGACATTCAAACTCAATCAAGGAAAAATATCCAAGAGTTATATCTCAATTTATCAATACAATCTGCAATCGAACAGATATAAATCTGTGAGCCCGATTGATATGAGAAATAACTTGAATGGTATCAAAAACCAATGTTCAAGTGTCAATCAATTTCAGTCAACAACCAAAGGTCGGATTTACCAATTGATTAAACTACGCACATCTGTGATATTTCAATTATATAAATAAATATAATGCGGAAAAGAAGTAACACAGACACCAGAAGTTTTGTTAACGAGGAAACCGCAAATGCAGAAAACCACAGGACCTAGTCCAGATTTGGATAGCACACTGTATTAAGCCACTACAGTCACTAGCCTACTATAAGTTAACTTTAGACTGGAATGTAGTTGAGCCCTAACCAAGTTTCACACCGATTAAGGTATAGGCACGTTCCTTATGCCTCTGAATCCCAGTAGGACTCTACACACTTGATTCCCTTAGCTGATCTCATCAACAACTAAGAGTTCCTACGACCCAAAGTCGAAGACTTGATAAACAAATCTGTCTCCCACAGAAAAGTCTATTCTGATAGATAAATCTGTCTCCGATAAAAACCAATTGATAATCCGGTCTTATATTCCTGAAGAAGATCCTAGAAATATCAATCACCTCACGATAACTTAACTATATGGTAGTAGAACAAGTTATTGTGGAATCACAAAGAATGAGACGAAGAACTTTGTGATTACTTTATATATCTTACCTATCGGAGATAAATCTCGAGACAATCTTAGAGAAGATAGTACTCGATACGATAGAACATGTAAGATCGGAACACGCAAACATAGAGAAAATAATTGGGTTTAGCTTCAGAATCCCAATGAAGTCTTCAAGTCGTTAACCTATAATGGTTTTAGGAAACACCTAGGTTGAAGAAGAGTCGACTCTAGTACGCAACTAGTATCACACATGAGGTGTGGGCATTAGGTTTCCCAGTTGCTAGAGTTCTCCCTCATATAGTTTCAAATCAGGGTTTGATAGCTTTGAAACAAAGCAATCAATATTCACCATTAGATGAAAATCCGATTTAAGATTCAAGCTAAGTTTGCTTAAAATCAAAGCAATATCTCTCCACCGTTAGATAGTCTTAGCTTGTTACACACAAATGAAATATACCTTCATAGATATGGGTAACCATACCTAAACGTGTATATTGAGTTGGCTCAACAATAGTCAACTGAAGCCATATGAATACTTTTTTACTAACCATATTCATCTAACACTTCTAGATCAAATGATAGTCAAACGAATCTAATTGTGATACTCATAGAGTTGTTCAATTTTTTATATTCTCATAGAAGTATACAAGACACAATTGAAACAAAATCGGATTGATTCAAGAGAATCAATTCATGAACATTAAGCACGGTTTGCAAATATTGCATTCCTTAATTTATATATGTATTTATTCATGAGTATGAAATCATACTTAACCGATTTTATAACATAAACCAACTTAGTTTGTAAAAGGGTACGCAAACTTAAGTTCCGGACATTGTTCCGGTCCGACAGTTCGCAAACGGCTATGCATACTGTTGTCCCGGACCTAACTCAGGTAAAACCGTTCGCATACTGGTATATATGCATACCTGGTTCCCGGACTTTAACAGTTAAAACCGTTCGCATATTGGTATGAAAACTTGATTTCCGGACCTGAATCATACCACAACAGTTTGTATACTGGAATGCATACGGTGTTATATCTAGACAATGGTTAATTATTCTAAATTCCCATTTCAATCATTGAAACATCCTTAAAAGACGAAAATAGCTGTCTCACCCAAACTATTAGCTTATAAGTAATTTTCAAGTAATCGAATGATCAATACGAAACATTCCGAGTCTATATCAAATGATTGTCTCACATAAATCATGTAAGATGTTTCAAGGAAATTTTCACATGATCATCTTTTGAGTCATTATTTAGTTTCCAACTAAACTCGTCAAGAATAATGATGAACGTAGATAAAGCAAAAAGCTTCCAACACATATTTCGAGAAAGATATAAGCGAGTTAAACTCAACTCGAAATATCAAATGTGTATAATGTAAAAGTCTATATAGCTATACATACGACTTAGTCTCAATATGAGATAGAATAGAATAGACTTCTAAGTGATAGATAAGTTTTAGTCTCCACATACCTTTTGTTGATGAAGTTCCTCCAAGGTCTCCCCAGCATATCTTCGTCTTCAATCGATGAACGTCGTGAAGTCTAAAGCTTAACTACACAGTATATCCTAGTCCGAGACATAGCTATAAGTAGACTAGAAATCAAGACTAATAGTTTTGATCACCCAAACTTGACAAACAAGCTTGAGATAGCAACACTAGCGAGTTCGACCGAGCAGTGCTCTAGCACTAACTCCTTTGTCTGGTTAGATCAACTTATCCAATAACTACCGAAATAGTCAAGTCTAGATTTGCACTCAATCGATGTTGATCTCAAAGAGAAATATAGAGAATGTCGATCTCACGCAACTAATCAATCATATCTATCAAATATAAACTGACTCTAGTTGGATCCAAGCCAATCAAGGTTTGTGCACTAAATCCACAAGATACGAAAACTAATAAGAATTCTTCTTCGTCTTTAAATCTTTTATTGCCTTCAGATACCTGCACAACAACACTTGAATCTTCTTGTGATCAATCACACGCAGAACGGAGTCTGTTAACAATGGATTATCACAAGATGTCTTTAGATCTAAAAACAGTTCTAAAGATCCCATCGATACTTTGATCTAGTCTGAGTGAATCTTATATTGGAAGAGAAGATTCTCAAAAATAAACAAACTAGGTGCAATCAAAGTTTCAACAACCATTAGTCAATCAAAATCAATTGCTTCAGCCGACTTATTTTGCTTCGATAAACGTTTCACTACTTCCAAAAATTCAGTTTGCCCATCCATCTAGACAAGCATACCAAGAAATTAGATGATGCCCATTGGAGTTTCTCTTATTGTGGGAATTGTACCGTTACTTAGGGAGCTATGGTCGTTGCTGGAAAGTAGGCTAAACCAAGATCTCTGAAAAGTTGTTGTGCAAAACTTCAAAAGGTGGCGTTAAAATCTGGGAGCAGGATTGGACTGAGAGAAACGCATGATCTCAAATCTCCACTAACGTGTCACAAAATTATACAACGAGTCATAAACCAACAACTTTTCAGGATTCCGATAGAACTATACTCCGAATAAAACGACGAAAAAATATTTTAAATTACTTAACTAATCCATCTTCGTAGTACTATAACCTCATTAGAGCAAGTCTTATGGTGGAATCCATCCATCTTCCATCTTCCATGCCACCTCAACACTTGGAACCGTGGATGGAAGTGCAAGTGTAATTGTGCAATAGTAGAAACGCTATTCTTAATGGAGCTAAAAAAACGCAATTACGAATGAAGCTAAAACACACAATTAAGAATGGAGCTTTTTTTCAGCCGTTAGATTTCAACAACTCATTTTAAATCTACGGATAAAAAAAAACGCAATTCTTAATTGTGTTTTTTTAACTCCATTCTTAATTGTGCTTAACGCTATTCTTATTGGCGTTCAGATGGATTCTACGAACCCTTCCACGAAACCGTGAAACCTTGCTTGGATTTTTCGTGGAAGACCCCAACTTGGAAACCACTAGACTTGACATTCCATGATTTTTCCACACTTGAAATAGTTTGGATTCCACTATAAGACTCCTCTTATCCATTCTCTTTTATTTTCTGTTTTCAATACTTTTACTATATTATCAGTCTTCTTCCTGCGAATTCGGTAGAAACAAAGAGTTCCGAGGAATGATGGGAGATCCTTTAGATGGATCAAGGTCTTTAATGGCTTCACATAACCCTCCTCTTCATGCTATGATAGTACCTTCTGAAGATTATCATCAGGTCAACTTTCTATCACCTTTTAATAGTTTCATTCAATTTCACCTATTATACATAGATCACCGTTTGTGTATCGATCTCCGAGTGCTTACTATGTTTTACTCAAAGTTTCAGTCTTTTCGATGTTTTTTCTAATGATGCCATACTAGTGTAAAGGAAATTATTGTTGATTTCTTGCAGAGTGAATATGTTTCTGCCAGGGATAAAAGGCGCGAATTTGTTTCTGGGTTCTCTGGAAGTGCTGGTTAGCATAATATATTGATTTTACTTCAATCCCAATCAACTGATGTTAATCTTTATAGCTTTGGGTATCTAGAAATCTTGAAAAGTTCATGTTTTGAACTCTTATTTTTATTGAATATTTGAATTTGTCTAGGTTTGGCCCTTGTGACAAAGGATGATGCACGATTATGGACTGATGGACGGTACTTCTTGCAAGCAACACAACAGCTGAGTGATCGATGGAAGCTCATGCGGATTGGAGAAGATCCAGCTGTCGAGACATGGTTAGCTGATGTGAGTAATTGCTGCTGTACCGAGACTTTTGCGGTGTTATCAACTTATCATTATATAATGGAGTATGCTGAAAATATTATGATTATGTTGGTGTAGATATGTGCTAATATATCTAATTTTTATCTTTCCCTATATCACTAGAATCTGCCAAACTATGCCACTGTTGGGGTAGACCCGTGGTGTGTATCAGTAGATACCGCACAAAGATGGGAGAATGCTTTTGCTAAAAAACAACTAAAACTAGTTCAGCTGGGAACAAACTTGGTAGACGAAGTATGGGAAAACCGCCCACCTCCAGAAGTTAATCCTGTTAGCGTACAACCTCTAGAATTTGCAGGTCGTTCTGTTGCAGAAAAATTGAAAGACCTGCGAGAAAAGCTCCTGAAGGAAAAAGCTCGTGGTATCATTTTCACAACATTGGATGAGGCAATGCACAATTTGGTGATTGGGTGAATGGCTTTCCCATTGGCCATGTCGATTTTCAGTTTATTAGCTTGACTATATTTCATTTGGAACTTTTGCATCTCTTCAGGTAGCTTGGCTGTATAATGTTCGAGGAAGTGATGTTTCCTACTGTCCCGTTGTTCATGCATTTGCAATAGTAACAACAGTTTCAGCTTTCTTTTACGTGGACAAAATGAAGATTTCTACTGAGGTCAGTAGTTGGTAATGTGTTAATACTTTGTTATTGTGGAGGGACGACTTGTGCATTTTGATCTTCATTTACAATATACATTGTTGTCTTAGCACGGGGTACATTGCCCACGATCTCAAAGGTCTCTATTGTTGGGTTTAGGTTCTCTTTGTGGATCTGTTCACTAAACGACCCCATCCTTATTTTTGTGGAATTCAGACGATTGATTTATGGTGCTTCTTTTTCGATACACAGGTGCACTCCCATCTGGAAAAGAATGGAATACAAGTCTGTGATTATGATTCAGTAAGCTCAGATGTGGCCTTGCTTGCATCTGGTCAACTCGATTCTGCAATCAAGGGATCTCAGACTGAGGCCTTAAACGATCAGGAAATCAGTTCTTCTCGTAATGGTGAAAATGGAGCCAAAGAAACTAATCCTGACCTCGTATGGCTTGACTCTGGTTCATGCTGCTATGCCTTGTACTCAAAACTGAACTCTCGCCAGGTTCTTCTCCAACAGTCACCTTTAGCCCTTCCGAAAGCCGTCAAGGTAAATATGTGAAACTGCATCCGGAATACACATTTCAGAAAATGTATCCATATTATGCTAGGTCGACAATTGAACTTTAGATTTCACATTAGTTTATTATTTTTCCTTTGATTAATCAATGACGTGGCAGTCATTTTGTGTTAGTTGATTTCACCTAGAGATGCTTGCTTATTATTATTTTACCACATATTGATTAGAACCCTGTGGAGTTGGATGGCTTACGCAAGGCACATATTCGAGATGGTGCAGCTGTCGTCCAGTACCTTGTTTGGCTGGATAAGCAGGTAGGCTATCGTTCTTCATAGCTAAGTGTTCTATAATTGGAAAAGCAGTAAAACGTTATTGTTCTTTTTTCACGTCATCTTTTTACTGAATGCAATTATCAAGCATGCTTGTCAGACTTCCTCTACAGGTACCTTTTTGCTTGTGCACTTTTTGAACTATCTTCATAGAAGTTATGATGCATGAACCACTGACAACTTGCAGATGCAATCTAATTACGAAGCTTCTGGTTATTTCATAGAATCAGAAAAAACTAACAAAAGAAAGCATCCGTAAGAACTGTATCCCCTTGATTTTTTGTATTTTTTTACCTGACCTGAGTTAATATCTGAAGTGTTGCCTAGGTTGGCTAGATTGCACTGACATAACTTATAATTTATACCCTAATTCCCATATTTGTTTTACTGATATAACAGGGAGTCCATAAAACTAACAGAAGTGTCAGCGAGTGACAAGCTAGAGAGCTTTCGTGCATCGAAAGAGGTGCATAACACACATTGTGTTTGATTTTCTAGCTTAGCCGTGTTTTGTGCCTATATATATTCTAGCTAGTCTAATCAATTTTCTGCATACCTTTCTGCAGCATTTCAAAGGCCTAAGCTTTCCTACTATTTCATCTGTTGGTCCGAATGCGGCAATTATTCATTATCAACCAGAGCCTGATACATGTGCTGAGCTTGATGCTGATAAGATTTATCTATTTGATTCTGGAGCACAGGTTTGTGTGTGCTAATAACAATAATCAATGCTAATATAGTCACCTTTTAACTTTGCCAATCCACGCGGAATCTAGCTCATTTTTACTGCTTTGTTCTGTCTGTTTTGTTGCCGGATTTGGTCATGGTGGGGGTTGTAGTATCAAGATGGAACAACTGATATTACTCGGACTGTTCATTTTGGCAAGCCTTCGGCACATGAGAAAGCATGCTATACTGCGGTAGGTTGACTTTCTTCACCTAAATCTATTACTGTGTTCTGCAGTTATGTTAATTTTGTGTACCCTTGTAACCTTTGTGGTAGAGATCTACAATTTTACTCGTTTTGGTTGATGTAAATGTAGGTTCTCAAAGGTCATATTGCTTTGGACACTGCCAGATTTCCAAACGGGACAAACGGTATTTTGACTATCTTTCGTATTCATCATCAGCATCATATGTCACCGCTAATTTTACAGTGTCGTTAGACACCATCCACATCGTCTTCATTAATACTACAACTATTATGTGTGTGGTAACTGAAACCACTAGCTCTAAAATATGCTTGTAGAGCATGCTCTTGACATTCTTGCTCGAGTTCCTTTGTGGAAGAATGGTCTTGACTACCGACATGGAACTGGTCACGGGATTGGGTCATACTTGAATGTTCATGAAGGTGTGTTCAATTTGACATAACCTTGCTTCTTCCTCTATTATTTAAGGGTCTTCCCATGCACAAGATAAGAGCCAATTATTAGCATTAGAGAAAGTAAACACTATCTCTCCTATTATTGATTGTTTTTTACTTTCTCCAATGCTAATAATTGGCTCTTATCTTGTGCACGGGTTCACAAGATAACAAAACGCATTATTTGATTATCTGAGAGGTGGAAAATTCATTATAATTTTTATAAATACAGGACCTCACTTGATTAGTTTCAGACCGCAAGCTCGCAATGTGCCATTACAGGCTTCTATGACTGCAACAGATGGTGAGTGTCATTCTTTTTGTGCTAGGTTGTCTGGTTCATTACTACAGACCTTATCCGTTGACTAACAGTTGCGCTGGAATTCTTTTCGAGTAATATCTGAATCTTTATGATGCATTGGTTTCACCCAGAACCTGGTTATTATGAGGATGGTAACTTTGGTATAAGATTGGAGAATGTGCTTATAGTGAATGATGCTGACACAAAATTCAATTTTGGCGACAAGGGTTACTTATCATTTGAGCACATAACATGGGTGAGTTTTACTAGGCACTGCAAAAAACTTGATTTTTGATTCTCTATGAAAAACAAACTTATAAAGAAATCTGTTTAGGTCATTTAAATGTTAATCTCGTTTGCAGGCACCATATCAGATAAAAATGATGGACACGAGCATGTTAGTACCAGACGAGATAGAATGGGTCAACACGTACCATTCTAAATGTAGAGAAATTCTAGCACCATTTTTGGACGAGTCAGAGATGACATGGTTGAAGAATGCTACTGAACCTATAAGTGTTTAAGCATCTAATCTTTAGCAACCCCTCAAGTGATGCTTAAGGAACATCCAGCCACCCAAAGGGTACATATATATGCCAATCCTTCCTGGGATTTTCTGCCTTGAGCTGAATGTTACTTTTGAAGATTTCTTAGTCTTGTCTTGGTGTAAGTTGGATTTGTTGATTTATATTCAACATAACTGAGCGTATCTGGTTGTTAACTTTGTCATTTTTATAAGAAACATCTCAATTTTTAACCTGTTATGGTTTCTGCTTAATCCATTTCAGTCTCGACCATCTTAACGAGTGTTGTTGGTTTACGTGGTCTGGGTATAAACAAGTGTAGGCTAAAATGTATGTAGGCTAAAATGAAAAAGTGAAAGTATATCTTTTCCTGAAAGGGAGGGAGTAGAATATTTGATCTCAAAACCCCTCGTACGATGGCAAAGAGGACTTGAGCATATCTGGTTGTTAACTTTGTCATTTTTATAAGAAACATCTCAATTTTTAACCTGTTATGGTTTCTGCTTAATCCATTTCATTCTCGACCATCTTAACGAGTGTTGTTGGTTTACGTGGTCTGGGTATAAACAAGTGTAGGCTAAAATGTATGTAGGCTAAAATGAAAAAGTGAAAGTATATCTTTTCCTGAAAGGAAGGGAGTAGAATATTTGATCTCAAAACACCTCGTACGATGGCAAAGAGGACTTGAGCATGATGATAATAATAATATTTGCGGGTTTTATTGACAACAACCAGGGAACTTGTTGGTTTATAAATATCATTTGAGAGGAAGACTAGTTAGTAGCTTTCCATTGTTTGGAGACTTCTAAGAGGGCTTTGTGGGAAGTGTTGGAATATATGGCAAGTTAGGATACTGGAGTCAAGGTATGTGCACATAAGAAGACCAAGTGGGTAACAAAAGAAGACCAAGTCGGTAACAAATCTAGCATGTAAATCTCTAGATAAGCTTCACCTAGTCAACACAATAAGTTTGTTCTAGGTTTACTCATTCTTGTTTATCCTATTACTCATATAAATAGGAATTACGATGTAAATGTAAGGTATCTCAGAGGAATCATCTGAAGATCAATAATATTTCACCCTACGGGGTTTGTCAGTGGACGTAGGCCATTAATGCCGAACCACTTTAATACTTGTCTCCTCCATTTGATTTTGGTATGTAGGTTAATTTCTTTATGATTAATTTATGTTTATCATTGATTTAATCTTAATAATGTTTTTGTACTCAATGATATTCATCTTAGATTTGATCTGCATATCAAAATCTAAGATGGTATCAGAGCAGAAATGCTCTCGATCCAATCTCTTCCGCTTCCTTATTCTTTGATGGAGGTTTTCAATGTTTTTTGCTTAAGTTCTGTCACTTTGTGTGGATTTCCTAACACTACAAAGTTTTTTTTTTTTTTTTTTTTTTTTTTTTTTTTTTTTTTTTTTTTTTTGATTTTAGTCGATCATCCAAAACTAAAATCATTCTTTCATATGAACAGACGTATAGTTTGCTTCACCACTTAACTGGTTTCTGGCAACTCTGTCTTCATTATCAATTATATTTCTTGTTGTTTTTCACTGCGTGATACTCTCGCATGATACCACTATTCATGATTTTCTTCATGAAAGTCAATGGTGTTATTTCCTTTTGAAAGTTCCGGAAATAATTAACATTTTCAATTCCAAAAAATAGGAATTTCTGAATATCAATATTCTTGCCATTGTTCACCGCAAGATCCCTATTATTTGTCCTTGGGTTGCACTTTGTGCAACTAAACAATAATCATCCATTTTTCAAAATCAATGAAGTTATTTTTTGTTTCCTTATAAAATAACTTTCATTTTCTTTAGATTTAAAGATCTAAAATCTTCGCATATCTTTCTATTCCAGGAAATCAGTTCTGTTTCCATTTTTGTTCAAAATATATTTCAAGAGTATATCTAATATATTCTTTCTCCGGAATATGTTGCTTTATTTATGAGAAAGTATGTCAACATAGTATATCTTGTTTAATCCGCAGTCATCGCCTTCTAGTACTGCTCTAATCTCTTTTATTTACCTACCTAAATCAAAGATGTAGTGCTGATCTTCAGTCACTTGATCAGCGAAATCATATTGAAAATGGGTTTGGTATATATTAAACAACAACTCTAAACTGTTGTTCTCTCTCGACATAATCAAAATCAATATCCTAAACATTGATTATTTGATTAATTCATTCCCAAAATCACAATATTTTGGTGATCTAATATTTATCTGAAAATATTTTCCATATTTTCTATAGTCCACCCAATATATCTCTCATGTTTAGTCAAATATCCTAAACATTGATTATTTAAGTCTGATTATGATGTAAATCAAATCCATTTTCCCTTTCTGGTCACTGAATCTTTTGTGTCCATGAGATATAATCAGATCTGATTTTTTGTGTCCTTGATCAAATCTTTTTTTTTTTATCAAAATCTGTTTTGCATCTCATCCAAACCGTTTTCATTCCAATAATTGTTTATCATTCTTGTTGGTATAATCTCTCGTCTTTTCTTCTCATGGTTGATCCCATAATCACAGCAAACCTTATTCAAAAGGAATGAGGTCTCTTACGTATGTTAGGGTAAAATGAAAACAAAACTTTGGGATTTGTTTACTTATTCAGTCAAACCCATTTACAATTGTCTTACTCTTCTCTGGTGCTTATTAGGCAAGTCCAGATGTTTGGTCGATTTGGCATTAATAGCCGTTTATTTTCTAAAATATTTCCCACATCACGGGAGATTTGACTCATTCCAAAATTTTCTTATCATGAAATATTTAATTTCAATCTGTCCTACCTTCTCGTATCTTTCGTAAGGCTTTTCATGAACTCCTGTGGAAGAAGATATTTAAGAAAACAAAAAAAAAAAAAAATCAAATTGCAGGCTTTAAGAAAGCCCAAGGTTCGTGAATGAAGATCATAGCAAGGTCCGTGAATGAAGATCATATGCCATGGTCGAAGTACATTATACAAAGTTTGGTTACAAGGTTTCTTTTCAAGTTGCACACTTCAGTTCCCTCCGTGTACAACTTGAGGGGGGGTGTTGGAATATATGGCAAGTTAGGATACTGGAGTCAAGGTATGTGCACATAAGAAGACCAAGTGGGTAACAAAAGAAGACCAAGTCGGTAACAAATCTAGCATGTAAATCTCTAGATAAGCTTCACCTAGTCAACACAATAAGTTTGTTCTAGGTTTACTCATTCTTGTTTATCCTATTACTCATATAAGTAGGAATTACGATGTAAATGTAAGGTATCTCAGAGAAATCATCTGAAGATCAATAATATTTCACCCTACGGGATTTGTCAGTGGACGTAGGCCATTAATGCCGAACCACTTTAATACTTGTCTCCTCCATTTAATTTTGGTATGTAGGTTAATTTCTTTATGATTAATTTATGTTTATCATTGATTTAAGCTTAATAATGTTTTTGTAATCAATGATATTCATCTTAGATTTGATCTGCATATCAAAATCTAAGAGGAAGATCCACCTTGATCCAAAGCTCTCAATACACTGTCCTTCATTTCCATTGCCCTAACCCTCCATGGATTCTCTGCGTCTTTCTTCTCCATCAACGTTCTGATCATCTTCTCTATCTCTGTCCTACCAATCAGTTCCTTTGTTGACCAGATATTTGGTCGAATTGCCACTCCAATATCCTCTACCAGCAGTGATGCATTTAACCTTTGTTCAGCAAACAAAGGCCACGCTATCAAGGGGACACCATTGACAATACATTCCAGCGTTGTATTCCATCCGCAGTGTGATAAACATACACCCACAGATTCATGTCTTAGTATCTCTAGCTGCGGACACCACGAAGGAACAACTAATCCTACCTCCACAGTTCTATTCAAGAAACCTTCTGGTAAGTAATCAGATGGCTTACCTCCTCCACTGCCGGAAGTAAAGTAAGTCCCAAATGTCTCTTTTACCGTTGGTGCCCGAACAACCCAGAGGAACCGTTGTTGACTTTTCTCCAATCCCCAGGCAAGCCCAGTTATCTGCTCAGCTGTAAGAGTTCCTCCACTTCCGAATGATACAAAGATGACAGATCTACTCGGTTGCTTGTTTAACCAATCCAAGCACGTATTCTTATCCCCTGAGATTGCCGAGCCTTCTCCTACTCTTGTTAAAGGCCCCACTGGATAAATTGGTGGCGTCGGAATTCGCTTCAGTACAGGATTCTCTTGTAAAGCTTTGATTGGAATCTGTTCTAGTTCTTCACAAGTATTGATCAGAATTCCATCTGCCATTGGGTACCTTGACGCTTGATATAGCATCGACGAATACTGGTCATTTTTCCTGTCCATCATAGGATCGATCAAGTATTCGATCTGAATGGGCTTACAACCAGGAACTTGAACTGGCTCTTCCTGATGGACATACTCTCCTTTGATCTCCTTATCGAGTGTCGGTAAGTACAGCGTCAGAGCAGTGAACATAGCTGTGGTTGTAATGAAAACATATTTGAGCATTCCTAGTTCATCAGCGAGTTCAAAAGCGTCGGTTCCAAAGATATCGACAATTAAAACAGTGGGTCTATGTTCCAGTGCCAAAATTGCTGATTTTAGCACTCAAATTGATTCACTAACGGTTAGTGATATCGTGGTTTCAATTCCTGATGAATCTTTGGGCAGTAATTCGGATATATCAGTTGGTGGAAGTTGAATTATTTGAAAACCTTCTTCATTCATAGTTTGTGATTGAAGAAGTTCAGCCTGAGCTGTAGAAGAATGACTATTTGTGATGAAGATAGTAACTTGAAACCCATGAAGAGAAAGTATCTGCTTTCCGAGTGCGATGATTGGTATAGTATGACCGATACCAGGACTAGTGAGTATTGCAATATGATGATAACAAGGCTTTGATGGATTCTCCATTGGAGAGGAGTCAAACATGTGTGAGCAAAATTTAACTGGCTAGGAGGAGGATATATATATTATAGGGTGCGACTTTTTAAGAATAGCTTTGCACTGAAAAATATACTACCACATTTTTTAGCTTTGCACTGAAAAATTTGATTTAACTGCCACCATATAATATTGGCCAAGTGACGACACTTTAGAATAGCTCACAGTAACCTGTTTTTATTGTAATTTTGAATAATGGGAGTAGGTTATGTGATAATGCATGTAGCTGTAGAAACAAATATTTTGTTTAAATAAATATACAGTATGATGCTTAGAAACCACAAAGATATTAAAGTTGAACTGAGTCCGACTCGGTATTCCATTTCTCTACAAGTTGACAAAGTGAATTATAGGAAGACCCACCTATGCTTATAGCTCTCAACGCACTTGTTTTAAGTTCTTTAGCTCTTCTCCTCAAATTTTGCCCTTCTTCGTCACCTTCTTCCATGACCAGTCTAATCATTCTCTCTATCTCTTCACGACGAATTACTTCCTTCCCTGGTGGAATCTGGGTTCTAGCAGCTACCTTAATATCATCTGACAAAAGTGTGGCATTCAAGTGTTGATCAGCAAACAATGGCCACGGAATCATCGGTACGCCGTTGAGGATACTTTCTAATGTTGAATTCCACCCGCAATGCGATAAAAAACAACCCACTGAAGCGTGACTCAATATTTCAACTTGTGGTGCCCAATTTGGTAGTACCAATCCAACTTGTTGAGTACGTGCCAGAAACCCGTCAGGTAAAAAGTCTGACGGGTCGATTTCCTTTGTATTACCAGCATCCAAATAATAAGATGATGGCAACACAAAATCAACTGGATTACGCACAACCCATATGAATCGCTTTTGACTCAATTCTAACCCAAATGCTAACTCGGTAACCTGTTCAGAAGATAGACTCCCACCACTTCCAAATGATACAAACAGCACTGAACCATTTGGTTGATTATCAAGCCATGACAAACAATGAATGGCCTGATTTTGGGATGGACCTACTGTTGGCTTTATTATGGGTCCGACTGGATATACACTTGGAGTAGGTATTAGTTCGGCAATCTCATCATCGATCAGAGCTCGGTATGTTTCTTGTTCGAGATCTTCAAATGTGTTCAGCAACACCCCAGACAACTCTTTGAACCTAGTTGCATGTCGCAACATACAACCATAACTACCAGTGTTTGGGTCGGCTAATAGCCCAACTCGGATTGGTTTACAACCCGGCACATGAACTAACTCAGTGAGCCGACTCACCAAATCGTTACTGTTCTTGACCCGCTTGATCTTTGGCAAATAAGCTAAGAATGCGTATGCACTCATGTTAGATGTACAAAACATATACTTGGACATTTTAAATTCATCAGCAATATCTAAAGCATCCGTAGAAAACAAATCAATGATGAGAACAGTGGGAATTTGTTGTGATGTTTCAATTATCGAACGAAGAGACGCGAGGGATTCACGGACAATGGTCGTGATCCCAACTACCAGAGAGGTCTCGCCAGCGACTAGATGTGTTATATCAACTGGTGGAAGATTGATGACATTGAGACCATCTTGATTATTTTGAAGGGTTGGTGACTCTGGTGATTTTGAAGTTGTGGGGATGAAAAGAGTGACTTTGAGGTTATGCTGAGAGACGAGAGACTTACCTAGTTCTAGGCTTGGAATAATGTGGCCCATGCCAGGACTCGTGAGAATAGCCACATGAGTCTGCTTTGTTGGAGTAACACTGCTAGTTTCCATGCTGAAAGACAGAATGGACAAAGGCAAACCTGGATAGAAAAAATTGAGAGAATACACTAGTAATTTGTTAATGGATTTCTGCAATGAGTAAAGCAAGGCGTCCTTACATAAGAACAAGGAGCCTTTTAGATACAGAAAGAATTATTTAAGGAATTGTGACATAACTTCAGTTTCCAGAAAAAACACTCATAGCTTCCATGTTTATAAATGTAATTAAATCAAGTAATAGCCTAATTTGAAGACAGTATCTTTCGTAATAAATGTAATTAGTAGGAAAATAGTTATTGCTAGAGTAACTTTTGTAGTTGCAGGAAATCCTACAACTACACAAATATGAAGATCCTTTGATAATCAATCGATCTCAAAGTAAATCATTTCTTTATTTTATCAAAATCATAAGAATGAATTACAAGATAATAGAGATTCTAGGTTTTCTCTCCCTTTCTACAATCTTTCTCTCTCTTAATTTCTTGACTAAGGATCCTAAAAGAACTCTCTCTCTCACACAAGGCCAATCTACCCTTTATATATGGTATTACATAGTGGATGACAGCTAAGATATCCCCTTATTTCGGAATGACCGTGCGCTATTATCGCACACACCTGCCTACATCGCAGATCTTCCATAGTTCGCACAGATCCTCACATTTTACTCGTGATTATGCTGACTTCATCTGATACGTCATCTTGTGCGCGATCATATTCGCTCTCATTATATCTTCTTTTCTTCGCATAACTTGTATGTGCGATACTTTATTCCCACAACTTTTCTTCGCACGGCCTTCATAACTCTTTACATCTTATCTTCATTGTTATTCGCAGGGTTTCAATCAAGTGAAGAAATCTCGCAAGCCTGTAGCGCTTACTTCTAATATCTCCATGCCCCAGTTTGGATCAGTGAAAACTACTTCCCCATCACCTTCTGCATTACCAACTCAAGTTAATACCAATCCTCTTATCCAACCTTCAATAGCCGCAACCCCTTTAAAAATTCAAACTCCTTTTAAAGAAATTTCTCCTCCTAAGGATAAAGTTGTGGTTAATCTTGAAGTAAATGATTTTCCTCCTTCTGCCTCTACGATCTTATCAAATGTAGATGTGGTTCTGTCATCCTTCGCACATACTTCCCCATCTCCGAATGTTGAGACTATCAAAGAAAATACTTCTTTAACTTTCACTGCTCCCTCTTCTTTTTCAGATTCTTCTATCTTGCTGAAACCTTTTTCTCTTAACGAGAAAATGTTAGTAAATGTAAATCTAGTTTCTCGAGCTTTGTCCGAAATTCTCAATGCTGCTCATTCATCCACCAATGATCCTTATAAGCTTCAACTTTGTTCTGTTTTGAACAAATTACTGTGTGAATTTCCTTCTGATAAAGCCGCGAGGGAAGAGATCTACTCTCAGATTGATCCAAACATTCATATTGCTCTAGATGTTATGGTAAATATCTTCCATATATTTTTCTTAACATTTTTCATATCTTGCATATTCATTATTACTTGTCTTCTTATTAGGAATCTCATCGTCGACTAGTTCTTGTTGAAAGACGTTTTGAATCTAACTGTTCTTGGTTAGAACTTTCGCATCAAAATGCTTCCTTAGAGAAGGAAGTTTGTAGGTTGAAGGGAGAAATTGAAGTCGCAAACTTTGATTCTGAACAGCTGCAAGATCAAATTAAAAAACTTAGAGGTAATTATTTCTTTACTTTTCTTAGTCTGTTCCATTAACACGCTTCTTCGCTTATCTTTATTTTCTTAAATCTCTTTATGTATCTATTATGATTTAAACCAGAAGTGAATTTCGGAGAGATTTCATTTTCAATTTCTTGTTGAAGATACCCGTGCGAATAATGAAGAGTTGCGGGCTCAGATAAATCAATTAAAGAGTCAGCAGTCATATTCTGTTGACCATATAAATAATTTAACCCAAGAAAATATTCATTTGAATCAGGAAAATGAATCATTAAGTTCGCAGATCTCTCACTTATATAATTCACTGTATAACGCTGACTTAATACATCAAACTTTATCAGAAGAAAATCTCCTTCTTTTCGAAGAAAAGCGCTCCTTTTTGTCTAAGGAAACAATGTTTCCGCACCAGTATTCAATTCTTCAGAAAATTTGTGATAACCTTGAACGAGCTTTCCATTCATCAAAAACTCAGTATGAAGCATCTCTTAAGGACTTAAGCATTCAGAACCAAAAGATTATTCAAAGCAAGATAAACCTAACTGTAAAGACGAATCAACTTCAGGAACAATATAACCAATTAAAAGAGTCTCAAAGTCTTCTTAAGAAAAAGTATCATTTGCTTTCTGTTGATGGGAAGAAGATTCGATCCCGTCTTGCTGGTTCAATTGGTGATGATTTTGATACGGTTATGAATAATATGAAGAACAATACTTTTGTTTTTTCTCAATCTCTCATTTCCTAGAAAGAAGGTAGTCACTTAAAGTTGACTGCCCTAATTCCAGTGTATTACTACTTCTTTTTCCTTTCGAAATTTAATTGTATATGTTTTGATGTTATTTTCGCAGAATCTGAGAAGTCGCATATGACCACTATCTCTAAACTGAAGTCTGATATGGCTAAGATGCGGAAGGATCACGCGAAACTTAAAGTTTTACTTACTTCTTCTCGAGATCGTGCGCGAAGAAGGCTTTCACATTTACAAAGTTTCCTGTAAATCAATGCTAGGAACCTCGAGAAGGGAGCTTTTCACAAGGCTCATCTTGGTGCTCAAGTTCTAGTTAATGGGATTCTTCAAAGTAATTATCTTCCCACAGTAAATTTCCCTCCCCTTAATATAGGTGAAGATGAAGAATATCCAGAACCAGATAGTGATTATGAATTCGTCAGCGAAGAAGAAAAAGATTCTGGAGAGGAAACCGAAACGCCCCATTCAAGAAATTCTCTTGAGAAGGAAAAACCTGGTGGAGTAAATCCTGATAGTACAACCAATACTGAAATTTCTATCCCAGATTCTACTCAGAGAGCGGATGTTGAAGCTCCTATAGTTAATCAAGAAGCTCCTTCGGGAGATTCTTAATTTCTTTTTTTGTTCATTATTCGCACCATAACTTGTTATATTTTGAATTTACTTTAACTTGTTTCTTAACAAGAGAGATAATATATGAATTCCCATACACGCCTCTTATTATATGTCTTGTAAGAAACAATTGTGTTAAGCTATTTTCCTTTCTTTATTTTAGATATATTTTCTTTATCTCTTAAGGTCTTATTTTGCCTTCCTAAGTAAAGGTCTTATTTTGCCTTTTTTCATTTTTCTGTGCGATAAAATTGCAGTTGTATTATTACCTCTTCAGGTTTTCTTGTGCGACGAAATCGCAGGACGTCTTTACATTTTACTGTATAGACCCATTGATCTCGTCTTAACTTATTCTTGTATTATTACCTCTTCAGGTTTTATCGTGCGTAAATGCGATAAGCCTCAATACTCCCGTGAGTAAAAAGCCTCATGACATTTACGTCTTTAACACAATTCAGCTCCCTAATGGAGGGTGCCGTCCTTATCTTCCCCCTGGTTTCCCCTTCAAGGAAGCTTACCTCTACTGGGCTAAGGTTGGCTCCTCCCATCCGGTAATACAACAACCAGTTGATTTCGCAATCTCTTTTCTCTCCACCGATGAGGTTTACGGTTACGAGATTGCACCCTAAGTGGGATATCTTCGGACCGAGTGCATCATAGTCAGGACTTGTCAAGAGTGGTAAAGTATGCTCCAACGCTCCTCACACTCTTGACTCAAACGTGTACCTCGGCGCCCTGATCGAGTTTCTGCACTCCTTGGGAGTTATCCCCAATCTTTCGATTTTGGTGTCCCTCCCGGATGGGTTTTCTCGTTTTTCTCACCCCAAAATCTCCATGACTCAAGTTCCAGGGTTGGTATAGCTTTCCCTTGAGTCATGCTTAACTAGCTTGCGAATTCTGACGTGCTTTAGGTCTTACTTTTTGCCTCTTGCATATATGCGAATTAGGATGCACGCCACAATCGCATAGCTAGGCTCCCCAATTGGAGTCTTTACCTCTGATGCCTTTTATTAAGGTCTTATTTCTCTCTCTTAATTATAAGAGAATCTCTTAAGAAGAAAATAAATCCTCAATTTTATTCATTCAGATTCGAACGAATAATATTTCATGCTTACATCTTTCATATATCAATCTTTCTGCGAATAACATCGCAAACTTTTATGGGTAATAATTTTTTAAGTATAACCTATTCCATGGATGATCTAGCTTGTGACATGTATTTTTCCCTTCTGGATCAGCCAATTTATAAGCTCCATTTCCAACTATCTTTTTAATTATATATGGGCCATCCCATTTCTTTTCTAACTTCCCATCTGGTCCTTTTTGATAAGTTGGTATTCTCGCAGTACTAATTCTCCTGGTAGAAATTCCCTAACTTTAACACGCTTGTTGTATTCTCTGGCTAATCTTTTTTGGTAATTTTCCATATGTTGTAGAGAAAATTCTCTCGTTTCCTCTAGATCATCAAGTTTTGTGAGACTTAAATATGCACTTAAATTCTTCTTCCATGCTTCTTTCTTTGTTGTAGGGATAATTATCTCCGTTAGTAACAATGGTTCTACCCATATGTTAAACAGAAAGGTGATACTCCCGTGGCTTCTCTCCTTGTTGTTCTGTATGCCCATACTACATTATGTACTTGTTCGCACCATCCTTTATTATGCCCTTCTAACTTCTTTTTCAAATTGTCTGCGATCGTCTTGTTTGTCGCCTCTACTTACCCATTACTCTGCGGGTATAAAGGTGTAGATTTCCACATTGGATTTTAAATGCATTAAGTAACATTTTTATGTTTTCTCCTTCAAACTGTTTTCCATTATCAGACACTAACTGAGCTGGGATGCCAAATCTGCAGATTATGTTCTCAAATATGAATGTGAATATATCCTTATCACGAATATGTTGTACTGCTTTTACTTCTGCCCATTTTGTGAAATCATCCGTTGCAATGATAAGATACCTTCGTTGTCTATATCAATTCCCCATCTTCCGAATGGCCATGCATTTACCAAATTATTTAGCATTGCCCCTGGTGCGTGTATTATTTTCCCTTGACGTTGGCATTATTCACATCGCCTTGACACTTATTTTGCATCTTCGTGCATATATAGCCAATAATACCCTTGTATTCTTGCTTTGTATGCTAGTGATCTTCCTCCATTATGATTGCCAGCATCTCCATAGTGTAGCGCCTTTAAGATTTTTATACCTTCTTTTCGCGTCAAGCATCTAAGGGAAGGTCCAAGGAATGATCTTCTATATAGGATACCATCTCTTAACTCATAATTTGTCGCATGACTTTTTAATTTATGAGCCTCTAATCTGTTTCTCGGTAATTCTCCCTTTTCTAAGTATAAATGAAGCTCAGTTCTCCAGTCTTCTTCTTCTGTTTGTTTTTCATATGGAATATTTTCTACGATCATCGCATCCACAACTTATTCTTCTTCTCCTTTATTTACGGAAGGCTAGTAGAGTGTTTGGATTTTCAAGTCTCGTGCAACTGGATCTACTAACATGGAAGGAATAAAGGCTAACGCGTCTGCGTACCTGTTATCTTTTCTACTGATGTGTCTCCAGCTTACTTTTTGAATTTGTGCTGCTAATTCTGACACTAATTTCTTATATTTTGTATAGATGGCTCATTGGTACTATAAAAACCTTCAATTTGTCGAATTACCAATTGTGAATCACTAGTTATTCTGGATTCTTTTATCTGCATTTCGATTTCTAATTTTAACGCATGGACTACTGCTTCATATTCAGTTTCATTATTTATGGATGCGAACTCCAACCTGAAAGAGTAAGCTATTCACACCCCTTTTGGTGAAATGAACACAATTCCAATTTCATTTCCTTGTCCATTAGACGATCCGCCGACTAATATTCCCCATCTATTTTGATTATGATCTGTCAATAGATCTTTTGGATTTCCATATTCTTCATCAACTTCCATCATGTTTCAACGTATTCGTCTTCTTCTAAGGGAAACTCTGCAAGGAACTCTGCAATAACTTGTGATTTAGGTGATGACAATACTTCATAACTAATATTGTAGTTCCCAACTGTGCATTCCACCTTTCAATCCTTCCTGATTTTTTCGAATTCTTCATTGTAGGTTCTATTGGTACTTTTGTTAGTATTTTAATTTTGTGAGCCTAGAAATAAATGCGAAGTTTGAATGATGCATAAACCAGTGCGAGAATTAGTTTTTCTATTTTTGAGTAATTTCTCTCTCCTAAGTTGTACGTCTTGCTTATGTAATATATTGGTTTCTTAACTCCTTGATCCATGCATATCAAAACAACACTTAAAGCATATGGTGTTAATGCCAAATACAAGAGCAATTATTCTCCTGGTATTGCCTTCTGCATGATTGATAGATTCCTTAAGTAATTTTTTATGCTCTGCAATGCTTTATCGCACTCTTCTATCCACTCAAGTTTTGTTCCCTTTTTTAGTATATTAAAAAAGTTTTTGCACTTATCTGAAGAGCGCGAAAAAAATCTCCCCAGCGATGCTATCAAACCATTTAATTTTTGAACATCTTTTATAGTGGCAGGTGGTGGCATGTCTCGGACTGCTTGTACTTTTTCTGGATCAACTTCGATTCCTTCTTTTGATATTATGTGGCCCAAAATTTTTCCTGAAGATACTCCAAAGAAGCATTTTTCTGGGTTTACCTTAATATTAGACTTTCACATTTATTCAAAGATTTCTCTAAAATTATCCACATGATCTTCTGCTTTTTACTTTTTACCAGCATGTCGTCAACGTAGACTTCCAACGTTTTATGTATCCACTCCGCAAACACCTTTTCAACCATTCTATGATATGTCGCACTAGCATTTTTTAACCCAAACGACATTTTCGTGTAACAATATAATCCTTTGGGTGTGAACAAAGTTGTATGTTCTTGATCTTCTTCAGCTAAAGGAATCTGATTGTAACCTTTATATCCATCCAATAATGAAACCCTGTCATTTCCTGATGCTGATTCTACCATTTGTGGGATATCCGGTAATGGGAAGTTGTCTTTCGGGCACGCTTTATTTAGATCAGTGAAATCTATACAGATTCGTATTCCTTTGTTCTTTTTTTGGCACGACCACCATATTTGCTATCCACTTCGGGTATTTTGCGGGCCTTATGATCCCTGCTTGTAGCATTTTTTGCAATTATGTTTCTATTTGTTGATGATATGTTGTTGTTATCTTTCTTATTCTTTGTTTTAATGGTTTTGCGTTCTTCTTAATATCCAATCTATGACATGCGACAGACGGATCTATTCCTGGCATTTCTTCCATTTTCCACGCGAAGACATCATTATATTCTCGTAAAATGTTTATTATTCTTTCTTCTTCTTCTTCTTTTCCCATCTTAGTTCCAATTTTTAATATTTTTAGTTCTTCTTTTGTACCAACATTTATTTCTTTTGTTGGTTCTGCTGCGGTGAAATTTGGCTTTGGATATCCCATTAGTGTTGGCTCTTTTATCTCTCGAATTGGTTCACCTTCTTCATCTGGTATTTCGCTTGGAATTCCTTTTCCCTCTTTCGCTCTGATCATGTATATGTGAAATTCTTCTTCTTTCTTTCATTCTTTTGCCCTTTTCCAACGATCTTTTCGTTTCTTCGCACGACCTTCATAACTCTTTACATCCATTTCATTACAATGCTTCGCATCTGCAACATCTCCTTTAATCTCACCTATTCCACTTGGAATTGGAAACCTTATGCATTGATGTAATGTTGACGCTACAGCTTTTATCGCGTGCACCCACGGTCTTCCTGGCAACATATTATATGGTGAATCTATGTCAACCGCACATAATGTCACCTATGTGTCTATTTCTCCTAGTAATATTCTCAGTACAATCTCTCCCTTTGGTTTTGTAATTGCTTTATTGAATCTGTGTATATTGTAAGTTGGATGCGTCATTTCTTCATCTTTATATCCCATTGCTTTGAATGTGCGATAAAATAAAATATTAACTGCACTACCTGTATCTACCAATGTCCTATTAATCGCCAATTCCTCAGATTTTTTATTTGACCTACAATAATATTTTTATTCAGCCGTTAATGTAATAACCAATGGATCTATACGCTGCAGATTTTCTTCTGAAATTTCGTCTGCTGTAAACGTTATCTCCGTTTTTTCCCATTCTTTTAGCGGAGATTATTTCTCCACTGTCTCCACTTTCTTTCCTTCGTGATCTCGTTTATGAATTCTTCCTGTTATTCTCCTTTGAAAGTCCATATCGAATATTAGTTCTTTGGTTATGGAATTGCATTGTATATATCTTCCTTTACCTAATATTTTCATAATCCGTGAATTCCCCATAGATCTTATTATATTTCTTCCTTTCTAAATCTAACAATTTGGATATCAATTTCAAAATAAAATCACCACCAGGATTTATCACTCGTCCCTGTTTCTAGCGCCAAATGTAGTTGCAGGAAATCCTACAACCACAAAAATATGAAGTTCCTTTGATAATCAATCGATCTCAAAGTAAATCATTTCTTTATTTTATCAAAATCATAAAAATGAATTACAAGATAATAGAGATTCTAAGTTTTCTCTCCCTTTCTACAATCTTTCTCTCTCTTAATTTCTTAACCAAGGATCCTAAAAAGAAGTCTCTCTCACAAGGTGGTAGCTCAAGGAATTAAACCTAAAACTATGGTTATATTTACACCTGCAAGTATACAGGGTCAGATAGTAGATAATGAATAAGCAGGGGAAGTCCACAGGGACAAGGAGGGAGCTGGTGTTGTTTTCTAAATCTTTCTAGTGACAGTGACTAAAAGCACTAGGGCATTTGAATCCACCCAATAATCCTAAGCTAAGGCAATGCATATTCAAATTATGTTCTTGTTCTTTTCCAGATATAACTACAATGAATGATCTCTCAGTTAGTCTCCCTAACTCACCCCTAGTATAAGCTGTCTTCTTACAGCACAACCTATCACAGGCTCATTTGGTTCAATTAGCTAACTGTCATTCCTTTATCAATTAAGCACATTTCTTCCTCCAGAGAGGTCTCAAATGGATGACTTATCAACCAACTTCACTAACTCACCCCTAATATCAACTGTCTTCTTACAGTACAATTGATCACAGGCTAATTTGATCCATTAGCTAACTATCACTCCTAAAGCAATGAAGCACAACAAGAACAACAATATGAACATGAATTATCTTAACATATGATTATGGGTTTCATCAAAACCCTAGTTATTAAATTATAACATGATGAACACAATGCTGAAAATAAACTACTACAACTTGGTGCACCGGCTGCTCCGGGCATGCCCAAAATCAACACCCATGTCTTCAATTTATACATGCAAGCTTTTTCCCCAAAAAATCCCTAAACAGTAAAATTAGGGTTTACTAAAAAAATCTAAAATTGACCTTTACCTAATCTCTGAAATCAATCAATGGTCTCGACCCATTCTTCTATTGCTTCTCCTCTTCCGTAATTGGTGGTTTGATTTCACTAACTCTGTTTCTCTCAAACCTAGTTTCTAGGTTCACTGTTTTTGAAAAGATAAAAGGGTTGAGAGAGAAGGAGCTAGAGGGTATCATGGTGGTGTCCTTTAGTGATGGAGGGGGTGGCTGATTGATGGGGTACAGTGATGGAGGTGGTTGAGCGGAGTTGGTGGCGGACATGGTGGTGGTGATGGTCGCTGTAGAGGAATGGAGAAGATGGAGTCGATGGTTTTGGGAAGAAGGGTGCGTTTGTTTTGAGGGTATAGGTATTTGGTTGTTTGGGTGTTGAGCGGGCTCATCAAATCTTGATGTTTCGCAAAGCTGAGCCGTGTGATGCGGAAATGATAGATCGATCTAACGGCGAGATGGAAGGGAGCGAGGAGCGACCGTTGGATGCTGAAGTACAACGAAGCTGACGTCTCAAGATGGAGTTAGGTGCTGTAGTGTTAGACAGGAGCTTCAGACTTTGATGACTGGCGATGCTGCGACCGTAAGATGCTGAGATGATCCAATCTGACGGCTAGAAAGGGAAACAGGTATGGATATATGAAATGGATTTGGGTGAGGGTTTTGGGACTTGGGTATGCCAAGCCCATATCTTCTTTAAGAACAATTCTTCCTCTTCAAGCCCACTTCTATCCTTTTGGTCTTGTGCACAACATTCTTCGCAGCTTCCTTGTGTAATTCCTCCCGGCTTTTCACCGCTTTTCTTCTCTTTTCCGCTCCGCTATTCATCCAAACTTTATTTATTACCTAAAAATGCAAAATTAATTAATAAAAATATTTATTCTTGAAAACAAAGAAAATACAGAATATGGGATAAAATGTAGAATTAATGCACAAAAGATGAGTTAAATGCCAAGAAAAATATATAGAAATATGCACTTTTTAGCACTCATCAAATACCCCCAAACCTGAATTTTACTTGTCCTCAAGTAAAACAAAACTAAGGAAATCCTACCTATACCACTGTCGCTGGTCTCTCGAATGCATTTAGCATATGCACTAAGCCTTTTAAACCACTAAGTGTCCCTAGTGGACGAGTGAAGTCTCGTGAAGGTTTGCTTAGAACGTACCTACAAAGTTCTAGGACAAAATATAAGCTCAGATTCCATCAAATGTGACATGTGCAAGACAGTAGAAGCTCACAGCAAAATGGAGATGTCAATCTAGCTATCAAAGGCACAATCCTAGCACTGATAACAACTAAAGACACGTGATAAGAGTGTAAAGTGTATCTACACATGTTTCTAGAATGACTTGAAGTTATGACTACTAATCACCAAGAGATAGTTTTTAGGCTAAGAACCGAATTCTAAGCCAAGCTAGCTGTCCGGCTTTACGAGAATTGTGAATGTTCACCCAATGAGTTGGTGATATTTCAGTTTACCCGCGTTATACATCGATGGCTGCACCCTCCTTGCTTATTACAAGACTATTTACAACAAAAAGATGACTCTTTACATGACTCTTATTTACATTGATTACTCTCTTTTATTTTTGGAACAAGAGAGAACTATTGTCTTTAATATGACAAAACATGGAATAAATACTTGATTTTTTTTTTTTTTTTGTAAGAAATAACTTTGATCTTTACAACATAGTGACACTTTTGATACATGAACAAAAAGAAAAACATAATTACATGACTCTTAGCAAGAGGTGGCCCTTATCGAATGCATCCGGTCAAATTCTATGGTTGTTTTTCTTAACGTATCCTCCAACTTCTATCTCAGCCAACCAAAGAACAAGCTAGTCAAGTCTCATTCAGTATTCTAAAGTGATTGGCAATCTAACTTCCTATCAAACACCTTGAAGATCGAGGCTATACATGTATTGGTAGATCGTGCGCGTGCAAGTTTCTTATCACATGTGAATTGTGCTAGAATCAGGGTGCCTAAATATCTAGACTAAGAATCCTTATGTTTACATACATGCACAAGAGTCAACATTTCAAGGTAAATGAGCTCCATTTTTATGTTTTTTTTTTTTATCATTTTTTAATTTTTTTTTTTTTTGGAATTTTTAAATTTTTTCAAAAAGAAGGAGTTCTTGTTTTCAATTATGGCATATTATCGTGGTATCTACTCTATACCCCCAAACCTAAACTAAACATTGTCCTCAATGTTTCTAATGATAAACATATTCATAACTTGGACAAATCAGAAGAACATGTTGAGTTTTGAGAGAAAGGAAAGAGATTACCCGATTTGACGAAAGAAAGAACCGAACTCCATTGTTCATGGTTAGAATCCAACATATTTCAGCCGCGATCACCATGGAGTAGCAAAATATAAAGAAAACATAAAATTTCACTAAAAACTACCTACCAGATTATATACAAAAAATTCACTATATACATAAAGTCTAAAGAGTTGAGGATCAACCCAAAAGACAAAGTGTTGAAACATAGAAAGTTTCAAAACACTAAAATTGGACTTAAATGGGAGTGAGAGTGAAAAACCGAATGAATCACCCCTAAACCTAAATTGTTCAACAGGTTTACTTTTAAGCACAAAATCTTTTAATTTTAGGGGTTCAGGATTCAAAAGGTCTAACTCATAATGGACTGTTTTCGGGATGGGAAAAGAAATGCATTCCAACTGTGGCTCTTTAAAAGTGTTATATTTTGAAGCAAAATAGTCCAAGAGGACTTGGGAGGCACACAGTTCCAATCCTAGATTAGGAATTTTCAGAAAAATCGGTTTGACAATATGGGTACAAACCAAATCTAGGTTGGGTGGAAGGCCATCAGATTGTGACTTAGGTAGAAGAATAGGCATATCATTATCAATCAAATCAAAATCTCCTAACTCATCTACACATGTCACATCATGCTCACAATCATCAAACAAATTGGCAAGATCACAATCAGAGTCATCAACATCATCAACAAATTTATTCTCATGCATCGGCAAATCAGGAGAAATATCACAATGTGACCTAGGTAGAGAATCAGACACATCAAATATATTTTCATGCATATTAGTGTCTACAGAAGATTCAACTATTCCTATGTCATGCTCATCTTCACAGAATAATTGTACGAATCCCATGTCAATATCAAAATCATATGAATTACAATGAGTATTAGAAAAAACAACATTCATGAAGGTCGAGGGCGAGAAGCCATATGTTATTGAACCAACAGGTTCCACAATATTTTCATGTTCTTCTAACATATCATCATAATCATCATAATCATCATCATGGTAACATGCATATTGATCCTCATTAAAAGTGGTGGTGTCCTTAGTCGATTCATGTTCCTCTAAATCAGGTTCATATTCAATATCATTTAGATGAATGGGACTGGACACTTCATTAGGGACAACATGCATTTCCTCATGAATTTCCTCCTTTTGTAGTTGAAGCAAAATCTGATCTAACTTCGCCTGAATGCGTGATATAGTTCTATCAGAATTTTGCTCACCGAGTCTGAGAGCTTCTACGGTGGAGTCTAAATTCATGGGAGTACAAAATTCTTCATGTTCAAATTGTGGTGAATGGTACATGTGTGCATGGTCATTAGGGTTTACAAAATATTGATCGCAACCTTCGAAAGGTTGATTATGGTCCCAATGACTACCGGCCTCACAATTTGTGGGCATTTCATAATTTGGATTTTCATGGTATCCCCTAGATTTCCTAAATTCATGCAAAACATAACAATATTCATCAGGGTGGTCTAAACCACCACAAAAGGTACAAACATGCATATTAGGTTGGCTAGGTTGATACATGGGTGAATAGTTATACGGGTTTGCATATTGAGGCTCATGACCTTGAAAAGGTCCATAATTATAATCCCTATAACTATTGACATCATGGTCTGTGGGAGGCTCATAAGGTGAATCTTGCCCGTAAGCATCTCTAATAGATTTATTCCCAGAGGCAGACCAAAATCCAGACATGTCTTTGTTTTATGAAATAATCACACAAATCACAAAAAAGTAAGGCCCATACTTTGAGAAAAAAGCAAGCCCATAATTTGATTTTTTTTAGCCCAAAATTTAGTTAAGTTTGGTTCACAAAAGAGGCAAGCCCAAAATCCAAAAAGTTAAGTTTAGGGCAAACCCACTATTAAGAAACTACAAGCCTAACAAACAACTAAATTACAAGCCCAAATAAAGAAAGAAATAAAAATAAAACTAATTATTACAAACCCACAAAAAAAAAGAAAATAAAACTAAAATTATTACAATCCCAAATAAAGAAAGAAATAAAATTAAAATAATTATTACATGCCCGAAAAGATAATTAAAATTACAAGCCCAAAAGAGAATAACAATACAAACCCACAAAAAATTACAAGCCCAAAAAATTTGGGTTTGGGTTTAGGCTTACCATTTTGGAGGGAAGCCCAGTTAGGCTTTGGTCCCAATTTTTTTTGTTGCACAAGCCCAGTTGGGCTTTGGATCTTCTTAAACTTTTGTTGGAGAGGCCCAGTTGGGCTTTGGATTTCCTTTAGCTTTACAACAGAAGCCCAGTTGGGTCAACCCAACAGCACCAGGCAGCTTGGAGAAGGCAGCACCAGCAAGAATGGCTAGCTGCACCAGGGCAGCCTAGCAGGCAGCAGTACAACAGCAACAAGCAGCAGCAGGGCTACACAACGCTCAGCAGCAGCTGGTGAGAACAATATGCAAAACAGTAGGAACTAGCAAAGGACTAGCTCAGAAAAGCAATGAAGATGAACAAGCTAAGATGACTTGGTAATGCAAAACAGTATGCAAGAACTTAAGTATGCAAGAACTAAGTATGCAAGACCATCTAAATGCTTACACTAAATGCACAGAAGCAAGTGAGACTAAGATGCAGTTACACAGTGATGCTTATGCAAATGGATGCAGTGCAAGAAGATATGCAAGAATATAAGATGACAAGTATGCCAAGATGATGTAAGATGCAATGCAGATGGCACAAGCTTCAGATGACAAATAAGAAAGTTACAGGACAGAATCAATGAGCTGCAAGATGAGTTGATAACTGAATATGCAGGACAAAACTAGATGCAAGCTAAAGCTAATGATGCATCCATAAAGGCTAGATGGTGCAAGTTAAGAATTCTGTGAGGCTAGATGACAGTAAATGAAAGAATGCAAGAATGCATTTGTAATGAAACAGTAAATGCAGTGAAGATGCAACAGGATGTACTAAGGATGCAAAGATGGAACCAAAAAAAATTAAGATGCTACTAAGTTACAGAATAGTAAACAAGTTAAGAGTTCTAAACTGAAACACAAGTTCTAAACAGTAAACAAGCTACAAAATCTAACAGTAAACAAAATTCAAGTGAAAATACACAAGACTAAGCTAAAAATCAGAAGAGTAATGAAAACAACAATGGCACCGCTACCGAGTCCCCGGCAGCGGCGCCAAAAACTTGGTATCTCAAGGAATTAAACCTAAAACTATGGTTATATTTACACCTGCAAGTATACAAGGTCAGATAGTAGATAATGAATAAGCAGGGGAAGTCCACAGGGACAAGGAGGGAGCTGGTGTTGTTTTCTAAATCTTTCTAGTGACAGTGACTAAAAGCACTAGGGCATTTGAATCCACCCAATAATCCTAAGCTAAGGCAATGCCTATTCAAATTATGTTCTTGTTCTTTTCCAGATAAAACTACAATGAATGATCTCTCAGTTAGTCTCCCTAACTCACCCCTAGTATAAGCTGTCTTCTTACAGCACAACCTATCACAGGCTCATTTGGTTCAATTAGCTAACTGTCATTCCTTTATCAATTAAGCACATTTCTTCCTCCAGAGAGGTCTCAAATGGATGACTTATCAACCAACTTCACTAACTCACCCCTAGTATCAACTGTCTTCTTACAGTACAATTGATCACATGCTAATTTGATCCATTAGCTAACTATCACTCCTAAAGCAATGAAGCACAACAAGAACAACAACATGAACATGAATTATCTTAACATATGATTATGGGTTTCATCAAAACCCTAGTTATTAAATTATAACATGATGAACACAATACTGAAAATAAACTACTACAACTTCGTGCACCGGCTACTCCGGGCATGCCCAAAATCAACACCCATGTCTTCAATTTATACATGCAAGCTTTTTCCCCAAAAAATCCCTAAACAGTAAAATTAGGGTTTACTAAAAAATCTAAAATTGACCTTTACCTAATCTCTGAAATCGATCAATGGTCTCGACCCATTCTTCTATTGCTTCTCCTCTTCCGTAATTGGTGGTTTGATTTCACTAACTCTGTTTCTCTCAAACCTAGTTTCTAGGTTCACTGTTTTTGAAAAGATAAAAGGGTTGAGAGAGAAGGAGCTAGAGGGTATCATGGTGGTGTCCTTTAGTGATGGCGGGGGTGGCTGATTGATGGGGTACAGTGATGGAGGTGGTTGAGCGGAGTTGGTGGCGGACATGGTGGTGGTGATGGTCGCTGTAGAGGAATGGAGAAGATGGAGTCGATGGTTTTGGGAAGAAGGGTGTGTTTGTTTTGCGGGTATAGGTATTTGGTTGTTTGGGTGTTGAGCGGGCTCATCAAATCTTGATGTTTCGCGAAGCTGAGCCGTGTGATGCGGAAATGATAGATCGATCTAACGGCGAGATGGAAGGGAGCGAGGAGCGACCGTTGGATGCTGAAGTACAACGAAGCTGACGGCTCAAGATGGAGTTAGGTGCTGTAGTGTTAGACAGGAGCTTCAGACTTTGATGACTAGCGATGCTGCGACCGTAAGATGCTGAGATGATCCAATCTGACGGCTAGAAAGGGAAACGGGTATGGATATATGAAATGGATTTGGGTGAGGGTTTTGGGCCTTGGGTATGCCAAGCCCATATCTTCTTTAAGAACAATTCTTCCTCTTCAAGCCCACTTCTAGCCTTTTGGTCTTGTGCACAACATTCTTCGCGGCTTCCTTGTGTAATTCCTCCCGGCTTTTCACCGCTTTTCTGCTCTTTTCCGCTCCGCTATTCATCCAAACTTTATTTATTACCTAAAAATGCAAAATTAATTAATAAAAATATTTATTCTTGAAAACAAAGAAAATACAGAATATGGGATAAAATGTAGAATTAATGCACAAAAGATGAGTTAAATGCCAAGAAAAATATATAGAAATATGCACTTTTTAGCACTCATCACAAGGCCAATCTACCCTTTATATAGGGTATTACATAGTGGATGACAACTAAGATATCCCCTTATTTTGGAATGACCGTGCGCTATTATCACACACTTATACCTGCCTACATCGCAGATCTTCCATAGTTCGCACAGGTCCCCACATTTTACTCGTGATTATGCTGACTTCTTCTGATACGTCATCTTGACTTAACTGTGCGCAATCATATTCGCTCTGATTATATTTTCTTTTCTTCGCATAACTTGTATGTATACTTTATTCCCACAACTTTTGGATTATTAATGTATAAAAATAAAAAATAGAATAAACTTTTGGGTTATTAATGTTAGGAAATTAAATAACATAGTCCTATCGTACGGATGACGTATTGTTTTCACCGCTTAGAGCAAGGGTCATGGGTAGTCTCCATTTAGAGATTAACTTTTTCATATGAAGGAGGACTCACTCAAATAAACAAGTGAACCCACTATGGACAAAAGAGAAAGAACAATCCCTCATCTACTTCGAAAGAAAACATTCAACAAAAACGAAGAAGACAGAAATTGGGTCAATCCTATGACTTGATTTTTATCCCCAATTGCGCATGTTATCATCTTCATGTTCGTATTCTTTTTTCTTCTGTAAAGCCCTAATTTATCTTTTCTTATTTGATGTTTGCAGTAGTAAATTGAGTTTAGGGTGAATAATCTGAATACTTAATATTATGTGATTCATCTAATAAACAGAAATTGTGGGTCTAATTTAAGTTTTAAAATATGATCGATTTCACTCAACTAAGAAACCAAAAATGACAGATGTTGATTTTCAATTTTTTTATTTTGAGTAGATTATTAAGTCATTGGAATGGACGTGGTAGGGAAGGATGAAGAGGCTGTACTGTGAAAAGGAGAAAAGAAGAAGCACGGGAGAAACAAGGAAAATCAGGGTTTGAGCTCTTCGGAAATACTTACAAAGGAGAAGAAGAAGCACAAGAAAAGCGAAGAAAAAACTATCAAATAGGAGACAATACCCCGTCTACTCGGAAAAAAACTCCACACGTGAGATTGTCTCCCGTACAAACCGAGTTTTTATATACACGGGAGACAGTCCCCCGTTTATCATTTTTTTTTCCAGATCGGAGATAGTCTCTCGTCTAGTGTTACACTACCAACATCTCGTTCGACTGAACGAGTGTGTCAACGAGTTATGGGGGAAAGTTCACTACTTCAAATGAAGGAGTTACACTATCCATAGCCCTTTCTCTTAGAAGGCAAGCTCTTGTTTCTTTAGCTCATCTCCTCCCTAGCTAAGCCGACTAATAAGATTCATGCTTTTGTTGGTGAGGGAGCATAACACAACAACGCATTTGCAATCAGTATCCAAAAGATGGCCCTTAATGCATTATATCGATGCGCATAACAATCATCTGTAAAGCTAACGAATCAATAACATCTTGTTGTTCTGTATGCCCATACTACATTATGTACTTGTTCGCACCATCCTTTATTATGCCCTTCTAACTTCTTTTTCAAATTGTCTGCGATCGTCTTGTTTGTCGCCTCTACTTGCCCATTACTCTGCGGGTATAGAGGTGTAGATTTTCCACATTGGATTCTAAATGCATTAAGTAACATTTTTATGTTTTCTCCTTCAAACTGTTTTCCATTATCAGACACTAACTGAGCTGGGATGCCAAATCTGCAGATTATGTTCTCAAATATGAATGTGAATATATCCTTATCACGAATATGTTGTACTGCTTTTACTTCTGCCCATTTTGTGAAATCATCCGTTGCAATGATAAGATACCTTCGTTGTTTATATCAATTCCCCATCTTCCGAATGGCCATGCATTTACCAAATTATTTAGCATTGCCCCTTATGTGTGTATTATTTTCCCTTGACGTTGGCATTATTCACATCGTCTTGACACTTATTTTGCATCTTCGTGCATATATGGCCAATAATACTCTTGTATTCTTGCTTTGTATGCTAGTGATCTTCCTCCAATATGATTGCCAGCATCTCCATAGTGTAGCGCCTTTAAGATTTCTATACCTTCTTTTCGCGTCAAGCATCTAAGGGAAGGTCCAAGGAATGATCTTCTATATAGGATACCATCTCTTAACTCATAATTTTTCGCACGACTTTTTAATTTATGAGCCTCTAATCTGTTTCTCGGTAATTCTCCCTTTTCTAAGTATAAATGAAGCTCAGTTCTCCAGTCTTCTTCTTATGTTTGTTTTTCATATGGAATATTTTCTACGATCATCGCATCCACAACTTATTCTTCTTCTCCTTTCTTTACGGAAGGCTAGTAGAGTGTTTGGATTTTCAAGTCTCGTGCAACTGGATCTACTAACATGGAAGGAATAAAGGCTAACGCGTCTGCGTACCTGTTATCTTTTCTACTGATGTGTCTCCAGCTTACTTTTTGAATTTGTGCTGCTAATTCTGACACTAATTTCTTATATTTTGTAGAGATGGCTCATTGGTACTATAAAAACCTTCAATTTGTCGAATTACCAATTGTGAATCACTAGTTATTCTGGATTCTTTTATCTGCATTTCGATTTCTAATTTTAACGCATGGACTACTGCTTGATATTCAGTTTCATTATTTGTAGATGCGAACTCCAACCTGAAAGAGTAAGCTATTCACACCCCTTTTGGTGAAATGAACACAATTCCAATTCCATTTCCTTGTCCATTAGACGATCTATCGACTAATATTCCCCATCTATTTTGATTATGATCTGTCAATAGATCTTTTGGATTTCCATATTCTTCATCAACTTCCATCATGTTTTCAACGTATTCGTCTTCTTCTAAGGGAAACTCTGCAAGGAACTCTGCAATAACTTGTGATGTAGGTGATGACAATACTTCATAACTAATATTGTAGTTCCCAACTGTGCATTCCACCTTTCAATCCTTCCTGATTTTTTCGAATTCTTTATTGTAGGTTTTATTGGTACTTTTGTTAGTATTTTAATATTGTGAGCCTGGAAATAAATGCGAAGTTTGAATGATGCATAAACCAAATCGAGAATTAGTTTTTCTATTTTTGAGTAATTTCTCTCTCCTAAGTTGTACGTCTTGCTTATGTAATATATTGGTTTCTTAACTCCTTAATCCACGCATATCAAAACAACACTTAAAGCATATGGTGTTAATGCCAAATACAAGAGCAATTATTCTCCTGGTATTGCCTTCTGCATGATTGATAGATTCATTAAGTAATTTTTTATGCTCTGCAATGCTTTATCGCACTCTTCTATCCACTCAAGTTTTGTTCCCTTTTTTAGTATATTAAAAAAGTGTTTGCACTTATCTGAAGAGCGCGAAACAAATCTCCCCAGCGATGCTATCAAACCATTTAATTTTTGAACATCTTTTATAGTGGCAGGTGGTGGCATGTCTCGGACTGCTTGTATTTTTTCTGGATCAACTTCGATTCCTTCTTTTGATATTATGTAGTCCAAAAATTTTCCTGAAGATACTCCAAAGAAGCATTTTTCTGGGTTTACCTTAATATTAGACTTTCACATTTGTTCAAAGATTTCTCTAAAATTATCCACATGATCTTCTGCTTTTTACTTTTTACCAGCATGTCGTCAACGTAGACTTCCAACGTTTTATGTATCCACTCCGCAAACACCTTTTCAACCATTCTCTGATATGTCGCACTAGCATTTTTTAACCCAAACGACATTTTCGTGTAACAATATAATCCTTTGGGTGTGAACAAAGTTGTATGTTCTTGATCTTCTTCAGCTAAAGGAATCTGATTGTAACCATTATATCCATCCAATAATGAAACCCTGTCATTTCCTGATGCTGATTCTACCATTTGTGGGATATCCGGTAATGGGAAGCTGTCTTTCGGGCATGCTTTATTTAGATCAGTGAAATCTATACAGATCCGTATTCCTTTGTTCTTTTTTGGCACGACCACCATATTTGCTATCCACTCCGGGTATTTTGCTAGCCTTATGATCCCTGCTTGTAGCATTTTTTGCAATTCTTTTTCTATTTGTTGATGATATGTTTTTGCTATCTTTCTTATTCTTTGTTTGAATGGTTTTGCGTTCTTCTTAATATCCTATCTATGACATGCGACAGACGGATCTATTCCTGGCATTTCTTCCATTTTCCACGCGAAGACATCATTATATTCTCGTAAAATGTTTATCATTCTTTCTTCTTCTTCTTTTCCCATCTTAGTTCCAATTTTTAATATTTTTAGTTCTTCTTTTGTACCAACATTTATTTCTTTTGTTGGTTCTGCTGCGGTGAAATTTGGCTTTGGATATCCCATTAGTGTTGGCTCTTTTATCTCTCGAATTGGTTCACCTTCTTCATCTGGTATTTCGCTTGGAATTCCTTTTCCCTCTTTCGCTCTGATCATGTATATGTGAAATTCTTCTTCTTTCTTTCATTCTTTTGCCCTTTTCCAACGATCTTTTCGTTTCTTCGCACGACCTTCATAACTCTTTACATCCATTTCATTACAATGCTTCGCATCTGCAACATCTCCTTTAATCTCACCTATTCCACTTGGAATTGGAAACCTTATGCATTGATGTAATGTTGACGCTACAGCTTTTATCGCGTGCACCCACGGTCTTCCTGGCAACATATTATATGGTGAATCTATGTCAACCACACATAATGTCACCTCTGTGTCTATTTCTCCTAGTAATATTCTCAGTACAATCTCTCCCTTTGGTTTTGTAATTGCTTTATTGAATCTGTGTATATTGTAAGTTGGATGCGTCATTTCTTCATCTTTATATCCCATTGCTTTGAATGTGCGATAAAATAAAATATCAACTGCATTACCTGTATCTACCAATATTCTATTAATCGCCAATTCCTCAGATTTTTTATTGGACCTACAATAATCTTTTCGTTCAGCCGTTAATGTAATAACCAATGGATCTATACGCTGCAGATTTTCTTCTGAAATTTCGTCTGCTGTAAACGTTATCTCCGTTTTTTCCCATTCTTTTAGCGGAGATTATTTCTCCACTGTCTCCACTTTCTTTCCTTCGTGATCTCGTTTATGAATTCTTCCTGTTATTCTCCTTTGAAAGTCCATATCGAATATTAGTTCTTTGGTTATGGAATTGCATTGTATATATCTTCCTTTACCTTGTATTTTCATAATCCGTGAATTCCCCATAGATCTTATTATATTTCTTCCTTTCTAAATCTAACAATTTGGATGTCAATTTCAAAATAAAATCACCACCAGGATTTATCACTCGTCCCTGTTTTTAGCGCCAAATGTAGTTGCAGGAAATCCTACAACCACACAAATATGAAGTTCCTTTGATAATCAATCGATCTCAAAGTAAATCATTTCTTTATTTTATCAAAATCATAAAAATGAATTACAAGATAATAGAGATTCTAAGTTTTCTCTCCCTTTCTACAATCTTTCTCTCTCTTAATTTCTTAACCAAGGATCCTAAAAAGAACTCTCTCTCACAAGGCCAGTCTACCCTTTATATAGGGTATTACATAGTGGATGACAACTAAGATATCCCCTTATTTTGGAATGACCGTGCGCTATTATCGCACACTTATACCTGCCTACATCGCAGATCTTCCATAGTTCGCACAGATCCTCACATTTTACTCGTGATTATGCTGACTTCATCTGATACGTCATCTTGACTTAACTGTGCACAATCATATTCGCTCTCATTATATTTTCTTTTCTTCGCATAAGTTGTATGTATACTTTATTCCCACAACTTTTGGATTATTAATGTATAAAAATAAAAAATAGAATAAACTTTTGGGTTATTAATGTTAGGAAATTAAATAACATAGTCCTATCGTACGGATGACGTATTGTTTTCACCGCTTAGAGCAAGGGTCATGGGTAGTCTCCATTTAGAGATTAACTTTTTCATATGAAGGAGGATTCACTCAAATAAACAAGTGAACCCACTATGGACAAAAGAGAAAGAACAATCCCTCATCTAGTTCGAAAGAAAACATTCAACAAAAACGAAGAAGACAGAAATTGGGTCAATACTATCACTTGATTTTTATCCCCAATTGCGCATGTTATCATCTTCATGTTCGTATTCTTTTTTCTTCTATAAAGCCCTAATTTATCTTTTCTTATTTGATGTTTGCAGTAGTAAATTGAGTTTAGGGTGAATAATCTGAATACTTAATATTATGTGATTCATCTAATAAACAGAAATTGTGGGTCTAATTTAAGTTTTAAAATCTGATCGATTTCACTCAACTAAGAAACCAAAAATGACAGATGTTGATTTTCAGTTTTTTTATTTTGAGTAGATTATTAAGTCATTGGAATGGACGTGGTAGGGAAGGATGTAGAGACTGTACTGTGAAAAGGAGAAAAGAAGAAGCACGGGAGAAACAAGGAAAATCAGGGTTTGAGCTCTTCGGAAATACTTACAAAGGAGAAGAAGAAGCACAAGAAAAGCGAAGAAAAAACTATCAAATAGGGGACAATACCCCGTCTACTCGGAAAAAAAATTCCACACGTGAGATTGTCTCCCGTACAAACCGAGTTTTTATATACATGGGAGATAGTCCCCCGTTTATCATTTTTTTTCCACATCGGAGATAGTCCCTCGTCTAGTGTTACACTACCAACATCTCGTTCGACTGAACGAGTGTGTCAACGAGTTATGGGGGAAAGTTCACTACTTCAAATGAAGGAGTTACACTATCCATAGCCCTTGCTCTTAGAAGGCAAGCTCTTGTGTCTTTAGCTCATATCCTCCCTAGGTAGGCCGACTAATAAGATTCATGCTTTTGTTGGTGAGGGAGCAAAACACAACAACGCATTTGCAATCAGTATCCAAAAGATGGCCCTTAATGCATTATATCGATGCGCATAACAATCATCTGTAAAGCTAACGAATCAATAACATCAATAGAAAAACAACATGGATATCTCTACGATAACGCATAACTTCAAAAGTATTGAAGCATATAGTCTCTTTATCAAACTCAATAGTAAGTGTCCCACTATGGATATCAATCTATATTTTTGCAATTTTCATAAACGGTCTCCCTAAAAGTAAAGAAGTAGATGAACAAGATTCTTCATTTTGCATATCCATTACATAAAAAGCAACTAGAAATATTAATTCATTCACTTGATCTAAGACGTCTTCCACAAGTCCCTCGGGATAAATGGAAGACTTATTTCCCAATTGAATGACTATCCCTGTCTCCTGTAAAGGTCTAAGATTTAAAGAATCACAAATATGAGTTGACATAACACTTAGGATGCACCCAAATCAAGTAAAGCATGATCAAACCTCTTGGTACCAATAGTAATTAACACCGTGAAACCTCTAGGGTCTTTGCACTTTGCAGACATCTTCTTTAGTAACATAGCAGAAGCACTTTCGCCTGTCTGAGCAACCTCATTAGCAATCAACCTATCTTCTTTGTAGACAAATCCTCTAGAAATTTGGCCCACCTGGTTTAGTTCTGATGGTCCCAATAAATAGGATGTTGATTTGCAACTTACTGAAGATATCCATTATCTCTTTATCTTGAGCTTGCTTTTTACACTTGTTAAAACATCTAGGAAAATGATGTGGTGTAACATGTGTAGGAACCGAAACCTTAGGTTGGCCAGTTGAAGGTGGCTTTTCGTTAGGTTCGGGTCTAATTCATAATCGGTTTTGGGTTTGATTTTGAGAACGACCCCAGATTTGAATTCCGGTCTAATTCATCACTTAATTCTGCTAATTTGGATCTAACCGATTTCCACCTCTCAACAACACTGCATTAACCTGCTCTTTCGGACTAACAAAGGATTGTGAAGGAAGTTTTGAAGATATCTGAGCCTTCATTAAATTCATATGGGTTACCATCTTCCCCAACTGAGTTTGCAGATCCTTAATAGCAAAATCAGTTTTATGTTGATATAATATGTTTTTTGCAAAATTCTGTCATGTTTCTGGATATTTCCTTTTATGTTTGCATTATAACGTTCGTCATTTCATCTAAACTAGAACTTTGATTACGTTGTAAGGTTGTGGTTGAGGTTGGAACTGTGGTTATTAAGAACCACTTTGTTTCCCATATGGATTAGGAGTTGCAGCTTGCTTATTTACATAACTGAAATTCGGATGATCTTTCGAACCTGTATTATAAGTAGAAGAATAGGGGTCATACCTTTGATTTTGATTTTGGAAAAGAACATTTACCTTTTCAGCCTCTTATCCATATGTAGGAACAATAATAAGTTGTACTACTTTCTCAATATTGTTTAACCGTTGTTCTAATTGTGAAGACCCGACTACCTCACTAGCTCTTCTAATATTTGAGTCTTTTATGGTATAAAACTTTTGCGCATTCAAATCCATACTCTCAATCAAACTGGTTGCTTGTGAGAATATATTTTCACTAAGTGCACCACATGAGGCTGCATCAATCAAACACCTCTATTTTGGAAGTAACCTTCATAGAATTATTGAATGGTGAGTACTGGAGCAATGTTGTGTTATAGGCAGCTTGCCAACAAACTTTTGTACCTTTCTCAGTATTCATAAAGAGTGTCTCTTGTAATCTGCATAATACTACTGATCTCCACAGGAAAAGCTGCAACTTTGGAAGAAGGAAAATACTTCTCCAAAAATAGTTTCTTCATGTCAAACCATGTCTTAATGCTTCTGGAAGGAAAATAATACAACCAAGAATCTGCTTGATCTAATATGAAAATGGAAAAGCTTGCAACATAGTCGTTTCCTTGTCTTCGGTACCCTGCCGTAGACTTGTCATCACATTCTGAAATACTTCAAGATTCCTATTCGGATCTTCGCCTAGAAGTCCCTTGAACTTCGGTAAATGGTGAATCGGATTCGACTTTAATTCAACTATGTCAGTTAGGATATAAACAATGGTTGTGAATATAAGTATCAAGATGTCAACTCTCACAACTTCTTTTCCGGAGGTGGAAGCGGTGGAGGATTTCCGTTCATCATCTCTTTTAATGACGAATTTTGTAGAGTTATTCCGCTTTGAGTAGTAATACACACTGCTGATAATCATCGCGATAACTAGGAGCCCGAGATTAAGCACCTGAAATTGAAAAAATGTAGAAAACAGTACCAAAAACTAACAATAAAACCAAAAAATAAATTTAATATAAAATAAAAAAATAAAAAAAATAAATGAAAAATAAATAACAACTAAAAGCTACCAACTGCTCCCCGGAAGCGGCGCCAAAATTTGATGCATGTCGTTAGTGCAACAAATTAAATCACTTATTTTCACACTATTAACTGGTAATATAATGGAAGCAAGGATAGTTCCCATGAAGAGCAATGAGTTTTCAGTTGTCAAATATCACAGATGGGGGGTTTTGTTTATTAGGTAAATAAAGAAAGGTAAATAACAAAACAATTAATAAAGATGTAATCAATGATGAGAGATATGATCGAGGAGTCCTTCTTCGTTACTAAACACTCATCAAAGTAATAATTATCTATTCGTCATTAATCACAGATAATCACCAGCCGTAGGATAATTGTTAGATCGATATTATCCCCGAAATTTCTTTTATCACTAGATACAGAAGTTCTCGTTTACCAAATTATATTTTTATAAACCACCTAGAAGTAGATAATCCTAGATGGAACCTAGTCAAATGCTTTAAAGTCTATGAATTTATGTCAATCCTAGTAGTTAAACTCTTAGATCAAGGTCCATTACTATTTTTTCTTTATTCACGATTTCTCCACAGAATTTATCTGCAAGGTCTCATGATTTTTACTTGTGTAAGGTTGTTCGATTATTACACTTACCTCATAATATTTTACTAGCAATAGATCAATCAAATAATCAATATAGTATGCATCCTAAACCATAAGTCAATCAATCATAAACAATAATAATAATAAAGACAATCGATAATCATGTAAAGAAATCAAAATAACTTCATATATTAAATCAAATCATGTTCAGAACTTAGAATTCATCCTCAATCAAATAGGAGTTTAACTACTCATGGATTTAGTAAAAACCATGATATACATATGAGATAATCAAAGAGAAATAAATTTAGTGATGGAAGCACCCAAAACCCTAGCTTTCGCTCCTGGTCTTCTTTCCTCCACGTCAGAACCTAGATTAAACACGTACTGGAACTCCTTTGAAAAGCATTTGGAAGTCTCCCTAAATATCCCTAACAATATTAGGGTCTGGGAATACTTCAGAACTATTTTTTCCAAATTTGGCAGGTATTTTCGTCAATTTTTGAAGTGGGGGATCGGTCCTGCTAGAGATCCCCGGGTGAGAAACTAATCCTAGTAGAGATCCTCAATAGAAATCCCGAAACTATTTTTCTCATAAAATCTCATATGAACTCAGAATGACCTCATTATTTTTGCGTTCTCTTAGTCTCTTCATGCTCTTGAACATAGAGCTGAAATATCTTGAATTTGGTCGAGTTCCAACTGGTCATTAGCCCACGCTCACTTTTATGTCCCTTTCAGGATTTCAGCACTCTTTTCGCTCTTTTTGGATGATTCTACTTGAATAAGAAAAACAAAGGAAAACAAGAGTAATGCAAGGTAATGTACAAGAAATATAGCAAATACAAGTTTGGAATTAATAACAAAAGTATAGTAAATTATGTACTTATCAGTACCATTACAAGAATAAGGTGATATGTGAGGTATATTCATTTGAATAAGGATTTATTTCTGCAAATAATTTATTTTTATCTCTTTCTTTATTATGTTCCCCTTTTTCTTCACTGATCTTTATCAATACATAGGTTTTGATATTTTGTACATTATACAAAATGATGTCATGCATACTGAAATGACGAGAGTACCAAGTACACCACAATCTTTTCGATGTCAACCTATATGACTGACACCTTGCGTGATCCAATATAAAAAGAGAGTGTCAAAAAGATAACAACCACCAGGTATACACTCGGTACATAGTACAATTCCGAAACTGAACATAACTATAAGGATCAACCCAAATGTTTTGATTAACGTACAAGTGAAATTACTTTACTATAACTAAAACGATAATTATGATGCGAAAAGTAAAGTAAAAGCACAACACAATATTTTGTTAATGAGGAAACCGCAAATGCAGAAAAACCCGGTACCTAGTCCATTTCTGAATACTCTCAGAATTAAGATGCTATACAAAGACCACTACTAACTTCATATAGTTGAGACCAAGTAATTTATCCCTAGTTACCTAGTTTCTTCAGTATCCCTGCGCCTACAACCAATCTGGACAAGACACGTGAATCTTAAGATACAGTCCACTATCTTAAGTTGCTTCACCAGCCGTGATTACTTCTTTCACTCAACTTCTTTGGATAATATTCTGAAACAGTAAAGGACTAAACCATATTCGATAACTGCTCTCTTAATCTCAAGATGTAAATCAGAGATTTGTGTGAGTCAAATAAAGGCTCTTCCGTTTAATCTAAGAAACTACTGTAAGATCTACCAAGCTCTAGACTATATAGAAAACTATATCTATGTATACAAATTATCATATTCGGATACTGAAGAATACCAACAAATGATAGTTTGTCGATATTATATGACTAGCAATAAGATGTCTATCAAAATATAAACAATGCTAAGTTTGATCCCACCCGATCAACAAGTATGTGCACAAAGTAAATCACAAAGATAGGAAACCAATAAGAAACACTATGGTCTTCAAATTTTCAATTCTTCAATGTACCTGTAAAAATAAACTTAATTCCACTTATGATCGATCACACACAGAGCGGAGTCTGTTAACAATGGATGATCACAAGTCTACATCAAATGTAAAGACATATCAGAACAACTATTAATCCTTGATCTAGTTTGAGTGACTTTATGTCAGAAGAAAAGGATCTCAAGAATAATCAAACTAGGTGCAATCAAGATTTAATAACCATTAGCCAATTAAATCGATGATCGAAAACTAAAATAACAATGCAAATTTTAGTTTCCCAACAACGGTACTATCTAGACGCTTCTTAATCCCACATAAGTCTTTAAACTAGCGGATGTAAGAGATTTCTCCTAATTAGGTTACACTCCTCTCCAATATAGTATTACAAGTAATACTATTAGTTGGCTACAACAGTGACTACAAAATGAAGTTCCTCCCTCAGGATAAGTTTGTAAGAAGAACAAACTTCACTATTTATAGACCAAGGTAGTTTGGACACCAAGGAATTTTCAGAATTGAAAATATTCTCAAGATATGAAATAAGCACCAGTATTCGATTTTGTCTAATTCCAACCGTTTCTGTTTGGGGTCTCACCTTGAGTATCAAGGAATATATTTAAACAATAAGAGATAAGATTTTACACATGTTCAAATTTCACTATGTCGACATCTTGAACTTTTCTATTTACCAAAACCACATTCCGAAAATCACACAGACCCTAGAGAATAAGTGAAACCTAGAAATAAGATTTTGCAATGGGGATCGGTTCTGCTAGAAATCCCCAATAGGGATGTGTCCTGCTATAGATCCCCAAGGCCAAGCTATGGATCCCCAATCGAGATCGGTCCTGCTATAGATCCTCAATAGGAATCAGACCACCATTCTCATTGGTTCCTTTCAACTACGAAACAAGTTCCGCAAGTCTTCTTTTCTAAAATCATGTAACTAAACATAGTCTTCTAGGTATAAAATAAATCCTAAGTTCAATACATAATCTAGTAACAATTTACAAAAATATTGTCCATGTCACATTTACGAAGTTTAAAAGATACGCGTTATATTTCGTATATAACTTTGCACGTTATGTTTTCAATATAAACGACTTGAAAGTTACGTAGATACAAATGGAAACAAGTCAATTCTTGTAAACTAACATAGAATAAAAGTATGATTTGTTCATTGATGTCGATACGTCTTCGAATTTCCCAGGTCGTCAGAGTAATACTTGTATGTTTTAATATTTCTAGACTTCCTATTCTAACCTAACGAAGTTGACTCTAGTAACCTAATCAATCTACCTTGAGTTTATGGAACTAAAATATGACAATTAGTCTTGACATGAGAACTCTTGGCGGGTTCAACCGAACAATGCTCTAACACATAATGTTGTCGACAATGGAATAAATTGTTCAGATATCCGCGAGGACAATAACCTTTCTCCTTGTGTATGTGATATATACTTTAGAATCTAGTCTATCCTGGAACTGATCTTTATTGTATATTTTTTTCATCAATTTTAGGGAGTTGAATCTTACTTCTATTCAATATTACTCACTTGTAGCAGTTACATTCTCACATGATGGTTCGGTAGAAATAAATATGGCGCAATGCAAAAATCATGTATAGGAGTAAAACATTTACTTGGAGTTATCAAATGTATTCAATTCTTCTCTTTCTATAATATGAGTATAAAATTGTTAGAGCATAGCTCGGTTGAACCCACCAAACGTTGGTGTGTCAAGTTTGGTTGTCATATTTTAGTGAACAAAAAATCATTTAAAGAGTCGCTTGATTATGTACTAGAGTCAATTTCGTATAGTCTAGCTTGAAAGTATTAGGATATGAGACATTACAAGTATTGCGAAGATTTGAAGAAGTGAAGAAGTAAGGAGCTACAACGAAAACATCATACATCCACTTGAGGTTAGTGATATTTGACTTGAACTGTTTCATTCCATAACGTATCTTTGAAGTCGTGCATATTGAAAACATAACTGCGAATCATGAACGATTACACTCTAGTTAGACGTAGTATTAAGGAATACAATACAAAGTATAGCGCTTATCTTTTGAACTTTGTATATAAGACATCGACATAATAGTTTGAATGCTATTGTGATTATGTATGGGTATGAGGTGAAGATTTCATTCTAGGAAACAATGTTTTACATTAGTTTAAAGGAAGTAAATTCATGAACTCGTTTCGTCAATCGAAAGGGAAATCACTAGGCTTATTGGTATTGTTATTCATTGCATATCTTTTGAACTACCAATATGTATGATTAGTATAACCGCTCATGACTTGTCTATGTTCTTGGTAAAACTATTCACAACGCTCGATTTTTGTATTGGTATGACTTTTATTAGTGAAATCGATCTTGAGTAATCACCTGAGATGGTACGATCGATTTAGTATTATTGGTATGACCAACTCTAGGCAAAGGGGAACCGATCCTATGAAGAGGTGAAAGCGATCACAAAAGGGAATCGATCCTTATAAGAGGTGCAACACGTTTTTAGTAGATGGGGGAATCGATCCTATGAACATGTGCAACAAGTTTTTAATGAAAGGGGAACCGATCCTTTGGACATTTGCAGCAAATACAAGTAGTTACCATAAGTATGTGGGGAACCGATCCTAGTACCTAGTCAACCGAATTTTTGGAAAGCTAGTGTGACTATGCACAGTACTCACATGGAGGTAGAACCGAAACTTGTTTTGGTAGAAACGTGAAACCCATGATTTGTGATTGAGTGTTCTTAACCAATCACATAGTTCTTGAAAGTCAGATGAGCCAATTTTAAATTTGTTTGGAAGTGCGGAAAATCGGTTTCAAGGTTGTAAGTATGAAAGAGGACTTACAAAGTAATGATGTCGATGTTAGAGCATTGCTCGGTCGAACTCGCATGAGTTGCTATCTCAATCATGTTTGTCAATGTTAGTGATCAAAACTATAAGTCTTAATTTCTAGTCTACTATAGCTAAGTCTCGGACTAGGATAGAAAATGTAGTTGAGCTCAAGAACTCCATGGAGGATCATCATACAAGACGAAGAACTACTCAAGGAACTGGTGGAACTTCATCGACAAAAAGGTATGTGGAGACTTGAACTTATCTATCACTCAAAAGTTTATCTACTCTATCTCTTATCTTGAGACAAAAGTCGTTTTGCTATATAGACTTTGATTATACACATTTGCTATTTCGAGCCGAGTTTATCTCGCCTATCTATTTCTCGAAATATGTGTTGGTAAGCTTTCGCTTTGGCCAAGTTCATCTTTACCTAGTGAAAAAATTCATGTTATGTTTCAATCACTTTGAAAATTTCTTTGACGAAAAATGGTTTGTGAATAACAACTATATAACGTCCTCTAAGAATGTTTCAATGATTGAAATGAGAGATAAGATTATATAACCAATGTTGGATATAAGCATTGTTGTGGAAACACATATATGTACAAGTCCTTTTTCCTTGAACCGAAGTTTGCGAACTTTGTTAATCAAAAGAACCGGAACAAGAGCCGTGAACTCAGTCCGCGAACCCAGTCCGCGAACTGGAAGAAGTTCTCGACCCGATAAAATTTGCTGGAGTTTGAGAACTCCTTCCGGGAACTTAAGTCCGTGAACCTTGTTCGCGAACGTAACTTGGTTATATCTAAAGACGATTGTTTTTGAACTTATATTTATATAAACTAAGGAATGCAATATGCAAACCGTGGCTATAAAGTTCATGAACCGATTCGAGTGAATAAAATCGTTTTTGCTTCAATTGTGTCTTATGTAGTTACATAAGATTTCCTTGCAATTGAACAACTTTCTAAATAGTTCATTTGAGTCATTTGAACTAGTTATGGTGAAGAAGAATATGGTTGATATGAAAGTGCTCATATGGATAACCATTTGGTTAACTATTGTTGAACCAAAAAATTTACATGTTTGGGTACGGTTACACAAACCTAGAAACGTGCATTTCATTTGTGTGTAACAAGCTAGGTTCTCGATCTAACGGTTGAAAGATATTATATTGAATCTAATCAGGTTTTCATCTAACTGTGAATATTGAATGCTTTATTACCAAGCTAACATTGATTGCAAACCCTGATTTGAAGGACTATATAAGGGAGAACTCTAGCAACTGGGAAACCTAATCCCCACACCTCCTGTGTGATACTAGTTGTATTATCTAGAGTCGATTCTCCTTTAACCTTTGGTTTCTTCTTAAAAACCAGGTTAACGACTTAAAGACTTCATTGGGATTGTGAAGCCAGGCTGATACTACTTTCTCATAGTTGTGTGATCTGATCTTGCATATTCTACCGTGTTGAGTACAATCGTAACGACTGGCTTGAGATTGAAATCTCCGATAGGCAAGATGTAAAAGTAGTCACAAACATCTTCGTCTCATCGTTTGTGATTCCACAATATCTTCTTTCGCCGCGTCGATTAAGATTATTGTGAGGTGATTGATAATTCTAGGCTGTTCTTCGGGAATATAAGTCCGGGTTATCAATTGATTCCTGTTCACCTTGATTTATCAAAAGACGGAACAAAACTTGTAGGTATTTCTGTGGGAGACGGATTTATCCATTACTGTAGACTTTTCTGTGTGATACAGATTTGTTTATTTCAAGTCTTCGACTTTGGGTCGTAGCAACTCTTAGTTGTGGGTGAGATCAGCTAAGGGAATCAAGTGCGTAGTATCCTGCTGGGATCAGAGACGTAAGGAGCGCAACTGTACCTTGGATCAGTGTGAGATTGATTGGGGTTCAACTAAAGTCCAGACCGAAGTTAGTTTGTAGTAGGCTAGTGTCTGTAGCGTCTTAATACAGTGTGTGTTCAATCTGGACTAGGTCCCGGGGGTTTTCTGCATTTGCGGTTTCCTCGTTAACAAAATTCTGGTGTATGTGTTATTTATATTTCCGCATTATATTGTTTATCTTTATAATTGAAATATCACAGGTTGTGCATTAGGTATTAGAATATACGACCTTTGGTTGCTGATTTAAATTGATTGACACTTGGATATTGGTCTTTGGTACCATCCAAGTTATCTCTCATATATTTAATCGGACTCGCAGATTTCTATTTGCTTGAGAAAGGATTAAATCGAAAGATCGAGATAATATAACTCTTTGGTATACTTTTTATAGATTGAGTCTTGTTGATTCTCTTAAAAGTATATTCGAGTTTTTCCATACAGATTGCTAAAGAGAAATATTGGGTGTGGTTGTTGTATCCCCGCTTTTTCAATTGGTATCAGAGCAGGCAAACACGTTCAAGACCTTACAAGTATGTGTTTGTAGCGATCTGACTTTATGGACAAGAGTAGTATTTTTGATAAACACGTCACCAGAAATAAAAGCTCTGTCTTTTCTATTTCAATTAAAGATAAAGATTCTCCAATCTCGAATATAGACGAACCTTGTGTTTAAACAAGACAGACAGGCTCCGACATGTGTTATTCCGATTACCCTTCAAAAGAGTCTATCTCTCTAAATGAATGGGAAACAATTGAAGAGAGTGATTTGATTCTAAATCTTGTTAGAATCCAAGATGATAGATTTAATCGGTTGAAACACCGTGTCAATGTTCTTCTTGGTGTAGTAAGAGACTGCAAATTCAAAGAAAATACTGAAGATCATTCTTCACGTATGAAGCTTGAGGCTAGACTCAAAAAGGATGCTTTGGAAATTGGACATCGCTTGAGTAAACTCTCTATTCAAGGATGCTCTAAGCAGTCTAATATACCAAGTACTTATGCTACAATCAAAAATGTTCCAGGTTCAGAAGTAAAAATGGAATCCCTTTCCTATTAAAAAGGATGTGCCTGAAATCTCCATTAATCAAGGATGTTGCGCATCAAATGGAAGGAAGAAATCTTCAAACGATGATAATAAAACGGTACCATCTAATCATTCTTGTGATCAGAAAGTATGTCTCTTCTGTGAGACAAAGAGTTCTGTTAAACAAAAGGGAAACTCTAGGTTGAATAAAAACTCCTTGGTTCAACTTCAACACACCTTAGACTTAATTATCAAAGGTGTAACTGACATTCGTATGTCTAAACCAATTGGTTTTCGTACTTACCCTGTGTATGCTACCAGGAAGGTCAGTTCAATGAGTTCCTCGAATGCTCAAAAGCAGAACAGACGTCTTAATAAACATTGTCTAAGGAAAGATCAAGTCATTTCCTCTAGAAACAACGTTACCCTTAATGTGAACGAAATCCCAGGAGAACGAAGAAAAATTGATGATATGAGAAATAACCTGAAGGAGATAATTGAAGGGTATAAAGAAATTGTCAACAAATTGTCATCCTCCTCAAGTCAAAATTCTTCTGGTAAGAACTCAAACTATGTCTCGTATTTTGATGACAGTAAGTTTTATGATAATTTCTCACATCAAAAGGGATCCCTCTCTAGATTCAGAAGGAAAAAGAGACTCGATCATAAACACAAATCTTTTAATGAGCTTAAAGCTCATACTTGTGCTAATTAATCACAAGGGTTAAAGAACTTACTCATAAAAATCTTGTTGAGTAAGATGTGTTAATAATCAGGTATACTTTTGGAAAAATTGCTTCTATTTAGTTGAGTTATTTTCTTATCGCCCATAGCTGAACTATTATTTGCAGACAAGTTTTGCTTAAGTATTGGTTGTGTTTAAAGTTGCTCCTTGTTATCTTAAGTAAGTGTTCTTTGCAATCTTGATTCCTTCTAAACTTGTGCTCTAAATTGCTTCTCTGAAGTTATGAAATTTATCGACCCATTTATGATTTTTCATGTAGCAAAAGTTTTTAGTTTTAATTTTTTGAGTCAAGTTGTACTCAAACGAATACCCGTGTTCTGGTACGAGTCAACTATTTGAAAAACCCTAGAATTCCTTCCCTAAGAAATCCTTTAAGTACCCGACCTATTGATTTACGTAAGCCACGTACGCATACTCTAGGTTGTTTTCTGAGTTATCAAGAATGTCTTCTTATTCATCTCGCTATGGTGATTTTGCAAGGGGATTTCTTGAGAAAGGTTTTGGTTTCGAGTCCAATGGAAGGAAGAAAAGAACCCTAGTAGAAGATGATCATACTAATGCCTCATGTTACCATTCCTATACTCATGAGGATATTGAGAAGGAGGATATGGTTTCTGCTGAAGTGGTTCATGACTTTTCTAAGTATTTTGAGGAAGCAAAAATACAGCTCGTCGATACTATGAAAAGTCTTGATGTGTTGAAAACTGATTTGAAAAAGGTTACTTCTGACCTTGGTCTCATAAGATCTCACATCAATGATCTTCACAAAGAGAATCTCTTCTCTAAAGATGCAATGCATGTTGTCAATCACAAGCTAAAAGACCCCAAGACTCGTGAGGATCCTGAACCGTCCATATGATCTTAGTTCGTGTTCGGGCATGGCACTGGAATCTGCCTTTCTTTTTTTTAGCTTGTTGATTTTGTTTGCCTAGTAAATCTCTTTTATTATTTTATTTAGAAGAATAACTAGAGTTTGGAATAGCCATTATTGTGATTACGCATAGCTATGTCCAACATTATCATCTTCATGTTTTTAGGTTTATTTGTTTAAATTATAAAAAAAATGTTTGGAAGATGATTTTTGCAGTATTAATCTTTATGGTTTTATATATTGTAATTTATGGGATATGTGTGTTTGCGTCCGTGAACTATGATTGTCCCATACCTTGTCAAAAGTTAAGTCTTTCGTAAGTTGATATTCATGTATTGATAAAAGAATGAATTGACTTTTGACAAATAAAAAAGTTAAGCCTATTATGTCAATTATTGACGGAAGATAGGTTAAAATCTTTTGTTTGCAAGGATTATGTCTATTAAATGTCGTTATGCGAATAGTGATGAAAAATAGAATGAATCCTTGTGTATTCCGCAGTATTGATCTTCCCTGATCCATAATCTTTTATGTATTACTGTGAGGCTCCGTAAGTTTTCTTATGTTGAGCACTATCGACTGAGTTGATTATCTTGTTTGTGATTAACTTAGTTGTTGCTACGTAAGTTCTCTTATGTCGAGCATGACAATTAAATTTATCACTTTTTGTGGTTAATTTGGTTGTATATTTCCTATTAGATTAATTATGGGTTCTCTTGTGGTTAATCTAATTGAGTATGTTTGGATTCAAATTCATATTCGTATGTGATTTGTTATGTCCAAAGAAATCCTTCTTTTCTTTCGAAATTAAGGTCGCTCATTTTGTTCTTTCGGGAATGACATATTATGGGGGAGAGTTCTTTTGAACTTGTGCTTAATTGGAAAATCTTTGTGGGGAGTACGGCTGTGGAATATTATAGGGGTTATCTCGTATATTTAAACTCCTTGATGAATGCATTTAGCTTCGGCTTTATGATTGCATCTAAACAAGTTGGTGTGTACTTTCTTTTGGTCATGAAATGTCTCTTTCGGAAATTTCATTAGGATCCCGTTCTTGTACCTTTGTCAATTTTATTGACAAAAAGGGGGAGAATTAATATGTAGTTCACACTACAAATACATATGGTTTTCAAATCATTATGTAAGCGGGAGTGATTTCCATGTGAGATGGAGTATTGACTAAGGGGGAGTGATACATATCACCATAGTATTGTTTTCGAAGTTGTGATACAATTGAACTTTGATGTTGTGTAATGATACCATGACACTGTATAACAATGATCGAGAATTATGTTTTCTCATTGTTATAACAACGGATTTTCAACAACGATGATGTTGAACTTACAACCATTGGAATCATTGGAGTACTTAGAAGTGACGAAGATTTCGAGTAATGTTGAAGATTAGGCATGTGAAATAGGAGCTACAAAAGTTTCTTTATCTTTTTTGTATTCCATATGTATTAATAGTTTTGTCAGGGGGAGATTGTTAGAGTATTGCTCGGTCAAACTCGCATGCATTGCTATCTCAAGCATGTTTGTCAATGTTAGTGATCAAAACTATAAGTCTTGATTTCTAGTATACTATAGATAAGTCTCGGACTAGGATAGAAAGTGTAGCTGAGCTCAAGAAGTCCATGGCGGATCATCATGCAAGACGAAGAACTACTCAAGGAACTGGTGGAACTTCATCGAAAAAGAGGTATGTTGAGACTTGAACTTATCTATCACTCAAAAGTCTATCTACTATATCTCCTATCTTGAGACAAAAGTCATTTTGCTATATAGACTTTGATTATACACATTTGCTATTTCGAGCCGAGTTTATCTTGCCTATCTATTTCTCGAAATATGTGTTGGTAAGCTTTCGCTTTGGCCAAGTTCATCTTTACATAGTGACGAAAGTCATGTTATGTTTCAATCACTTTGAAAATTGATTTGACGAAAATGGTTTGGGAATAACAACTATATAACATCCTCTAAGAATGTTTCAATGATTGAAATGAGAGTTTAGATTATATAACCAATGTTGGATATAAGCATTGTTGTGGAAACACATATATGTATAAGTCCTTATTCCTTAAACTGAAGTTTGCGAACTTTGTTGATCAAGAGAACCGGAACAAGAGCCGTGAACTCAGTCCGCGAACTCAGTTCGCGAACTGGCGGAAGTTCTCAACCCGAGAAAATCTGCTGGAGTTTGAGAACTCCTTCCGGGAACTTAAGTCCAAGAACCCTTCCCGTGAACTTGAGTTGGTTATATCTAAAGACGATTGTTTTTGAACTTATATTTATATAAACTAAGGAATGCAACATGCAAACCGTGGCTATAAAGTTCATGAACCGATTCGAGTGAATCAAATCGTTTTTGCTTCAATTGTGTCTTGTATAGTTACATAAGATTTCCTTGCAATTGAAAAACTCTCTAACTAGTTCATTTGAGTCATTTGAACTAGTTATGGTGAAGAAGAATATGGTTGATATGAAAGTGCTCATATGGCTAACCATTTGGTTAACTATTGTTGAACCAACAAATTTACATGTTTGGGTACGGTTACACAAACCTAGAAACGTGCATTTCATTTGTGTGTAACAAGCTAGATTTTTGATCTAACGGTTGAAAGATATTAGCTTGAATCTAATCAGGTTTTCATCTAAAGGTGAATATTGAATGCTTTGTTACCAATATAACATTGATTGCAAACCTGATTTGAAAGACTATATAAGGGAGAACTCTAGCAACTGGGAAACCTAATCCCCATACCTCCTGTGTGATACTAGTTGTATTAGATAGAGTCGATTCTCCTTTAACCTTTGGTTTCTTCTTAAAAACCAGATTAACGACTTAAAGACTTCATTGGGATTGTGAAGCCAGGCTGATACTACTTTCTCATAGTTGTGTGATCTGATCTTGCATATTCTACCGTGTTGAGTACAATCGTAACGATTGGCTTGAGATTGACATCTCCGATAGGCAAGATATAAAAGTAGTCACAAACATCTTCGTCTCATCGTTTGTGATTCCACAATATCTTCTTTCGCCGCGTCGATTAAGATTATTGTGAGGTGATTGATAATTCTAGGCTGTTCTTCGGGAATATAAGTCTGGGTTATCAATTGGTTCCTGCTCACCTTGATTTATCAAAAGACGGAACAAAACTTGTAGGTATTTCTGTGGGAGACGGATTTATCCATTACTGTAGACTTTTCTGTGTGATACAGATTTGTTTATTTCAAGTCTTCGACTTTGGGTCGTAGCAACTCTTAGTTGTGGGTGAGATCAGCTAAGGGAATCAAGTGCGTAGTATCCTGCTGGGATCAGAGACGTAAGGAGCGCAACTGTACCTTGGATCAGTGTGAGATTGATTGGGGTTCAACTACAGTCCAGACCGAAGTTAGTTTGTAGTAGGCTAGTGTCTGTAGCGTCTTAATACAGTGTGTGTTCAATCTGGACTAGGTCCCGGGGTTTTTCCTGCATTTGCGGTTTCCTCGTTAACAAAATTCTGGTGTCTGTGTTATTTCTATTTCCGCATTATATTGTTTATCTTTATAATTGAAATATCACAGGTTGTGCGTTAGGTATTAGAATATCTGACATTTGGTTATTGATTTAAATTTATTGACACTTGGATATTGGTCTTTGGTACCATCCAAGTTATCTCTCATATATTTAATCGGACTCGCAGATTTCTATTTGCTTGAGCAAGGATTAAATCGAGAGATCGAGATAATATAACTCTTTGATATACTTTTTATAGATTGAGTCTTGTTGATTGTATTAAAAGTATATTGGAGTTTTTCCATACAGATTGCTAAAGCGAAATATTGGGTGTGGTTGTTGTACTTCCGCTTTTTCAGTCGACATACTTTGAACATGTGCAGTAACGCTTATCTTTTATTGTTCAAAGATATTCCTTAATAGCTAAAGAAAAAATCCCGGATCGAAAAAAAATAAGTTGATAATCTTTTTATTAAGGTTTTTAATTTTATTTTTGGAAAATGAAAATTGGTAATGTGCATTTTCTAATTGGATATTTTCTAATGAGATTTTCGGTATATATTTGGACAAAGCATTTCAGGAATTATGGAAACCGAATCCGGAATATATTACATATTTTGAGAATATTTTCGGTTTTGGAAATTCCTTGGTGTCCAAACTTCCTTGGTCTATAAATATCAAAGTTTATATTTCTAGCAAACTAATCCTCAGAGCCAGCAAAACTACCTAGTTGTGTTGTTACTGGTGGAGCCGCCTGTTCGGAGAGGAATCTAACCTAATTAGGCGAAATCTCTTACGGCCGCTCAGTTTAAAGACTATTTTGGGATTGAGAAGCTCTATTAGTACCGTTGGTGGGAAACTAGATAATTGCGGTTTATTATTAGTTTTCGATTGATTTGATTGACTAACGGTTGTTGAACTTTGATTGCACATAGTTTGTTTATGCTTGAGAATCTTCTCTTCTGATATAAGATTCACTCAAACTAGATCGAAGTTTCGACGGGGATCTTTAGACTGTTTGTGGATCTAAAGACGTCTTATGATAATCCATTATTCACAGACTCCGTTATGTACGTGATTGGTCACAAGAGATTCAAGTTGATTGTGTGCAGGTGTTTATTGAAGATCTAAGAAGATTTGAAGACAAAGAAGACTTTGATGATTTTTGATTTGGTGTACACAATACTTGTTTCGGTAAAAGAGGATCCGACTATAATCGGTTTATCCTTGTGGTAAATTGGATTGATTAGTTGAGTAGATCAACATCAATACGTTTCTTTGTGATTCAAAGTATTGATTGTAAGATCTAGACGATTACTTCGGTAATTTTTAGTAGATAGATCTAAGGACCTGACAAAGGAGTTTATTGGGATAAACGGAAGAGCCTTTTGTCGAACTCACATCACTTGGTTGGAAAGAGTTGCTACCAAACAGATTTGTTGTTTCTTTACTGTTTGGAATACGAACCAAAGGAATTGTTCCAAGTACGTGACTTATTATAAGTTGGAGGCGTGGGAATACAGACGGAACTAGGTGAACTATAGGTTTAGTTGCTTTATCTCAACTATACGAAGTTGGTTTGATTTTGTATAGCGGCTTAATCCTGAGAGTATTCAATTCTGGACAAAGTCCGGGGTTTTTGTGCATTTTCGGTTTTCTCGTTAACAAAATCTTGTTGTGTCTTTTACTTTTCTATTTCCACAATTGTAATTATTTTTATTACAATTAGAAGTAAAATACACAAACGTATTTACTTGATAGTAATCCTATTGTGTTTGGTTAAGTCCGAACCTCTTATCAAGTAACATACTTTGTTGTTGTATTGTCTCGATCTCGTATCCATAGATGATCACACGAAGTGTGAACCGATTAGTTGTATTGTCTCGACTCGATCCATAGACAATCACTTTCGGAGAAAAAATTATAGGTGGAAAAGTTTTAGATTGAGATATATTTGGATACCCTCGCCTTTTCAAAAATATTTACTTGGAACTATCAAATCTATTTTTCTTGCTGTAGTATGTTTTTTATTTTGTAAATGGTTGTAAACAGGCAAGTAATGACACCTTATCGGAATTGGGTACAAGATAAAGACGACATATTAGTTGATATCTTGATGGAATTTACGCTCGATGGCAAGTGAAAAAGTGACACAGGATTTAAATCCGGCTACTTGAAAGTGATTGGACAAAAATTAGTTGAGAAACTACCCACTGCTGGGTTAAATACTACCAACATTGATTATGGGTTAAATATGCGATGGCCATCAACGAAATGGTAACTACTGGTAGTGGGTTTAAATGGGATTATAGCAACAGCATGTGTGTGAGAAAAGTTTATTCGATGAGTGGGCTATGGTAATTTCGAAACTGAATACCTTTTTACATATATTTAATTGTCACAAACTGAATACATGGTCGCTTAAATTGTTGTTTATATGTTGATGGGGTCTGTATAGACTTAGTTATCGCAAACTGATGAAATTGTCACCAAATTTTTAGCATTTAACATTTTTAGCTACCTGTTTATATGGTTTGGTTTAAGTGCTGGTGCAAATTGAAGATCTTGTCACTTTTGTTTTTACAGTCTTATCCGAGTGTGAAGGGAGTGTGTGCGACACCACTCCCTCATTTGGATTTTTTAGTTGAGATATTTGTTGAATATATGGAAAATAGAAAAGGGGCTGCTTCACTTTTTGAAGATCTAGAAGAGATAGAGAAAGAAAAGGTACAGAAAAAAATGAAGAAGAAAATCAACACAATACTGAACAAAAAATGATCAACAACAAAGTAACTAGTCTGAGTCAAATAATGGTGACACTAGAAGAAAAAGGGCTCATTCGTCATCTTTGGATATTGGATCCAGTGAATCAAGTGGGGATTCAAATTAGTTTGATATCTTCTTCATTCAACAAATTTACGAAGGGTACACTTGAACACTTTGAAGTGGTTCTTGAGTCCTAACTCAAGACGCCGATATCAATAAACAATTGTTTGGGAAGTTGAAAAAGATAAATGGCCTGAACGAAAATGATGCGATAGATGTCACATTTGTTATACACGAAATTGGTTAAAAAGATCAAAATTAATAATTTTTGGGTGAAAATGATATTTAGATTTTGATACTGTTTAAATGAACAAAAATGTAAAAATAGTCGGGATATAAACAGTTTCATCTTACCCATTTTCAAATACTTTTTCTTATTTTTGATTTATATCAGGATGCATCCAGTTTCATCCTTACAATTTTTTAAGTTTAAGTCAGGATGAATCCAGTTTCATACTTGCTATTTTTTAGTGTCCATTTCACCCATACTAATTTTTACTCGTCCATTTGAACCATTTTTTAAAAATATTTGGACAAATGACCCATTTTTCATTTGTTATACTCGATTCATCTACAAAAACAAAGGTTTTCTTCGTCATGGGGAAGAAAAACGAGCAAACTATGTAAAGAACGCTATACTTAAGTAATTCAGCTTTACTTGCCGTAGTGCAAGTTGTGCGAGGTTTAGACAGGCCGGCGCAAAATCTATATTCGACTCTTAAAAGATATTCTCTAGTCGACCCGGTACTTGCTATTGGAAAAGATTTTGGATTTGGATTTTGTAGGGGGAACTGATATTTCATTACATTTCATGATCATAACATTCACGATCATATACGAGATAGGGCAACGAACCCGCAAACCATAATATAAGAGAAATGACACATGTCTCTAGGCGACTACAAGAAGTCTCCACCATACTCCATGTTGTTACTACTAGTGGTAGTGATGGTTCATAGTAATTATACAACCAATGAGAACGATTGAAGTTTTAAATTAATTTTTTAACCCACAAAAAATAAGAGGTTAAGAGTGGTGATGTTTTTACCCTTTATAAACAACAGTAAATCTCGCTAGTCAAGCACTTATAGCCCGTGTTCATTTTCGCTAACCCAAAAGAAGATTCTAGAAGTAACCATATGTTTTGCTTCCCAAGCTATATACATATGGAGTTTATCTCAAAGTTAGGGTCTAACATAGAGAATATAAATACATGGATATAAACCCTAAGCCAAAGCTAATTTGATGCTTTGTAATCCGGAGAAAAACAATTATATCTAACGCATCAATAGAATATCTCTTCCTATAAGGATTCTTCCGTGTGGATGTAGGCATAACTCGCCGAACCACGTTAAATTTTTGTCCCTCTTTTTTATCTTTAATTTGTGTTCCAATCATTTTTCACATCATCATCATTGTGTTTTTTGCCAAAACTTATTTTTGGTATAAACAATAAGTTTGAGTAGAAAAAATGACGCAATTTGGCAATTTTTAGTTATAAGTTATCGGAAATGCTATTCCGCGCACTTATTACCACACTACTCACAACTCGTCCGATGTGTTACTACACGTGAACGAAAACGTGGCAGAGAAAAAGGGTGCTCAGTCAAACTTTATACCTTTTCTTTTATTACAGTTGTAGGAGAGATAAAACTTTTTTTTTTTGCTGAGAACACACCTATTCATTAACAAAGAAGAAAATTACAGACATCCCCTATAGGTTCTTTCCTCATAAAACTGTCCAAAAAAGGAGGAAAGGAGACCCAAATATCTTTCAAACTAAACTTTCTAGCTCGACGTGCAAGCCAGTCAGCTATCTTGTTTTTACAATGCTTAATATAAACAAGCTTAAAACCAATACAACTAGAAAAGGAAATCCAACTGTCTTCCAAGATATCCCTGCATCTCTAGTCCACAGCACCATTGCCTCCATTAACAAAATATACCATATGAAGGCAATCACTAACAAACAGAACTTTAGACAGATTCAACTCCTTAGCCCAGGAGATTGCCAAAATTAGAGCAGTCGCCTCAGCACCAACTACGTTTGTAATCAGTCCAAAGTCCGATCTAGACCTCTTTACTCTTCATGTAGAATCACAGAGAATCATACCCACACCCATGTTAAAATTCTTGAAAGAACCATCTTTGAACATGATGTAATCAACAACCTGAAATAGATGTTTTAACATCCATTCTAATGGATTTAGGAAACTGAGGAGGGGTAATATAAGTATTGATCAATCTCTTTGTATCCATAATAACTCTATCAAGATTTATTGAAACATTCCTAAAGACCACATCACATCTTAATTTCCAAATGCACCACATTACTGCATAGGGATAAGACCCTAAGACTTTATCAAACCACAAGAGAAAGATATCTTCAATCCAAGAGTAATCAGAAGCAATCAAATGTTGAAGAGATAAAACAAACCAAATATGAGAAGCAATTGGACAAAGTATAAAAAGTGTAGAACAGATTCAACTCCATGTCTACAAAGCGGGCAGAAATCATCAACAGCGGGATTATAAAACTTAAGGGTAGAATTCGCTGGCAACATATTAGCAAAAACTTTCCACATGAAATTTTTTATTTTAGGAAGACAATCTAACGACCAAACTTTTTTCTAAAAAGAAGCATCTTCAACAGAGCTATCACCATTCATATAAACCCTATAAGCTGACTTGAAAGAGAATTCACCATTCTTAGTATGATTCCACAGAATGTTATCTTTTTTACATAAGTTTATTCTAAGAGACCTAATTCTAATAACATCATCCGGAGAAAACAGAGAAGTTAAGAGGCCATTATTCCAAGAATTGTTCTGAACATCCATTAGTTCACTACAAAAGTGTAGTCATTGAAATTCGGATTGATAGAAATAGGCGGAGTATTACTATAAGGTAACCAGTTAGAATTCCAGATTCTCATAGATGTACCATCATTTATTTTACACACAATATTAGCTTTTAAAAAGACCAAACTATTAACTATACCTTTCCAGATCCATGAAGAAGTATCAACTGCTTTATCTATTTCCAACAAGTTTTGGTTAGGAAAATACTTATCTTTTAAAAATTTAGAAATTAACTGATCTGGATTTTTATAAATTCTCCAACTCAGCTTAGCAATAAGAACCCTATTAGTTGCATAAGTATTTCTAATTCCTAGACCACCACTTAGCTTTGACTTACCAATATCAATCCAATAACGAAAATAAGCAGCTCTTCTTGGGTTCTTCTTAGACCACCAAAAAGTCCTATGAATCGAATCAATTTTCGAAGTGATCTTTTTAGGGAAGGGAAAATAAGACATATGATAAACAACCAAACTGGAAAGCACATGTTTAGTAGCAATTGTTCTACCAGCACCATTAAGATTCGACCTCTTGCAATTACTTAATCTAGCATAGAAATTATCTATATGAAACTGAAAAGATTTAGTTTTATCCCTTTTAACAAATAATGGCGTACCAAGATATTTCTCCGAACTACTCAAAAATTTAATACCTAGTGTTTTCGATAATAACTTCACATGCTTATGATGCATCTTAGCACTAGTGAAAAAACCTGATTTTTCCAAATTGACAGCCTGACCAGAAGCTTTTGCAAAAGTATTAACAATCTTCATTAGATTTCTAGCATAGGTTAAGGAAGCTTTTGAAAGCATCATACAATCATCGGCGAAAAACAAATGAGAGATAGAAGGACTATTTTTCTTTAACTTAAAACCCTGAATCAATTTATCATTTTCACCTTTCAGCAATAATTGAGATAAAGTTTCCATACAAATAATAAAGATGTAGGGAGATAGGCAATCCCCCTTCCTAATACCCTATTAGGAAAAAAGATCTCACCAGGAGACCCATTGACCAAGACCGAATAAGACACCGTACTAATACATTGATAGATCATATGTCACCAAATTTCAGAGAAACCAAGTTTTTTTAAAATGGCAAGAATAAAAGGCCATTCTAGTTTATCAAAAGCTTTTGAAAGATCTAGTTTTATGGACATAAAACCATTTTTATTGTTTTTCTTTTTCCTAGTTTTAAAGGAATGCAAAATTTCATGACTGATAATAATATTATCCTTAATCTTCCTATTAGCTATAAAAGCCGATTGATAAGGAGAAATAAGAGAATCAAGAAGGGGTTTTAACCTATTAGTTAAAAATTTTGAAATAATTTTATAAACTGAATTTGTTAAGCTAATAGGACGAAAATCATTTGGAGAGGAAGGATTATTGACCTTAGGAACAAGCGTAATGAAAGAATGGTTTAACTGTTTGAGAAGAAACTTATTGCGAAAGAACGATTGAACATGATTAATAACCTCAGTAGAGACTTCTGCCAAGTTATCTCTGAAAAAACCCCTAAAAGCTATCAGGCCCCGGAGATTTACAAGGAGTCATATTGTTTACAACTGAATGAATTTCTTCAATAGTAGGAGTTGCTACTAAGTCAATATTCATTGCATCTGTAATTATTGGCTGAACATCTTTAAGTATTTCTTCAATATCAGTAGAACTCGGCATTGAAGAAGTATAAATACATTTAAAATGATTCGTTAGAAGATATACAACATGCTCTCTACTTTCTAACAAATTGCCCTGACTGCCTCTTAAGGTATGAATGATGTTATACATATTCCTAATTTTTACAGTGTTACGAAAGAAATTTGTATTCTTGTTGTAATGAAGAAAGTAGTCAATTCTCGATTTTTGTTTATAAAAGGAGTTTTTAATTTCATACCAGAAATCATGTTTCTTTGAATAATTCAGAATATAACTACCTAATGCTGGAGTATAGGGCATAGACTGAAGCTTCTCAATTTCTGAATCTAACCTAGTTATAGTTGTTTTAATATGACCAAAGAAATTCAAGTTCCATTTGTTGAGATCTGCTTAAGATTTTTAAGCTTACCAGCCACAATAAAACTTGAAGAACCCTTTACATCTTTCTCCCAGGAATTAGTAAGAACATTCTTAAAGTCTGAATTCAACTGCCAACATTTAAAGTACTTAAAAGGGATAAGAAGTCCTTGTTCTTGATGAAAGCACTTTAGTACAATAGGAAAGTGATCTGAGTAAATTATACCTAGATTTGTGACTCTAGTATGAGGAAGAACTGATACCCATTTATCATTAATAAATACCCTATCTAATTTTTCAAAAATCAAATCAGCTGGATTCTTGAACCTTCTATTACACCAAGTAAAAGGATTACCATAAGCAAAGACTTCATTCATTTTTAACTGAGTTAAATAGTGTCTAACGAAATCCGGTGGAAAAGAATTATCAGGGTTTCCACCTTGTTTTTCAGAAGCATGCAATATAAAATTAAAATCTCCTAACGGCAACCAAGGTTTATTGTCAACTTCATACATATGATTTAAATAGTTCCATTGACTTCTCATACCCATAGCATTTAGAGAACCATAAACAAAAGAAACTATGTAGTTTTTTATAACAGGGGTAATGTCACGGACAATATGAATCATGTTAAAGGCACTACCTATTACTTCAATATTTGAATTTGCAAAATACCCTAATGCCAAACCTCCAGATTTACCAACAACAGGAACTATATTCTATGAATCAAACGGCGGATGGTGAATGTACTTATTAACAGTATCAGTGTCTACCATAGTTTCTAAGAGGAAAATAGCAGACGGTTTAAACTTTCTAAATATGTTTAAAATATGCAACCATTTTTTATCTGAGAAACAACCATTCATGTTCCAGCAAAGAAATTTCATGATTCAAAGAGAGTAAAAAAAGGTAAAAAACAATAAAAGGTGGTAACAAAACAATAACAGGGAAGAACAATATTAGAGATAAGTTCACAGAAAACTTACAAGGTCATGAACAGAGGTAGGTTCAGCATCCATAGAGTCCATGTTATCCACCATCATGAGATTGACTTCATTCTCAAATTCTTCTTCAGTGATAAGAGGTTCAGGAGGCAAAACAGTAATACGGCTAGGTTCATAAATAATTTCTTTATCAAGACAATAGTTAATCTCAATAGAAGAATTAACCACAACCCCATATCTAGATAAGACAGATTGAGAAATAATAGTATACGAAGCAGACCAAAAAACATTTGATTCCAATTTTACAGATCCCGACAACCCGCTTCTTCCTTTTCTATCAAGACTAAAATGAAGGATAAAATGGAACACCATGATTAGCTGGAAAGAATAATCCGAAGACAACATCAAAGGACAAGAAGAATACTGAGCAGTACTAAAACCCGAGGAAGAAAAAAGGTTCCTTAATGGAAAGAGCAGCAACATAAGTCATAACATAACTTAACACAGGGATAGAAGAAGAACTTTAACCTTTTACATTTCCCACCGGCTGAAGACTGAAGGAGCAAGCTGAAGGATGTGCAGCATCATTAGACTGATAACCGGTACCAGCTGAAGCAGAGACTCCAAGATTTTTTTTATTGCACCAGAACCTTCCCATTTTTTAGAGACAGAAACTACCTTGGAAAGGGCAACATGAGTCGCATTAGAAGAAGGAGCAGGTAATGCTCTCACATAAATTCTTAGACAGAAATTCCTTACACTTGACTTCATCATAATACAGAACAAAACATTTGGTACAAGCATGAAATGGTAACTTAGGATGAAAACCCGACAAAGTGTATGTTCTTCTAGTAGTATTAAAAACAACTTTCTTAGTCCTAGGAGTCTTTAAAGGAACCATGACTTTGGATTCATAAAGATTTCCTATATGAGTATCAACTGCTTCAATCTTACCAAATTGTTCTATAATTTCTTTAGCTCTGCCTTTATTAATGAGAGAAGTATGAATAGTAACCCGGACATGCATCAAGCTCACCCAAAGGTTGGACATCAAACAACTTACTAAAAATTAAAGATGGCCTAGCAGAAAGAGCCAAATCTATATCAGAACTCTTCTTGAACATAATAACAAAGAGATAATATTCTCCATCCCTAGAATATAAGGTTTCTTAGTTTAAAATCTGCAGAGTTACTTAACAGAAGTTAGTGACGATATTGGTCACACATCAGATCTAAGACCTTTACATTATCTTCAGGCACTGCCATTAACTCACATGATGATGAGAGAAAACAAAATGAAGAGCACTAACAGCCGTTCTGAGAGATCAAAGAGACTCAAGAACTAAGATGCATAACCATTAAACAAGAAAGAATAAATTATATAATGTTTTTTCCCAAATCTTCAAGACTACCCTATGAAATCTGATTTAAGAAACCCATAAACCAAATCTTTACTCAACAGACCAATATACCTACATATGAACTTACATAAAGGATCTCTAATAACCAAAGATCACAAGTGTTACAAAAGTTCTGCTCAAGAATGCTCTCAAGATAAACAGAAATAATAAGACAACCAGAAATTATTAATAATTCCAATACCTAAATCAGATAATTAAAAATCTAATTTTTACTATCAATTTATAATTGAGAGAACCGGATAACATCAACTTCCAAAGACAAACACTTAGAATTCTTCAATCAAGACTTGTTTTAAGAAGAACCTAAGAGGACTAGGCAGCAAGTAATCATGAGTCTAGCCAACTATGAAAAACAAAATTCTTCAGAACTTAACCAATAATACTACCCAAATTCACAAATAGTAAATTAACTTTGCAATCACTTCGAATAATCTAATCCCTACAAGTAATAGGATCTCAAAATGCTAGAAATAGCATATCCATAATGACTTCTGAGAAGTATCCATCAAACCAAATAAAGAAGTTTAATGAAGAGCAGAAAACCATACCCAGAAGGAACCTCAATAACCAATCAGATCAAATATCACTTTGCTTAATCTCATGATGGTAGAACATAAACCCTATGAAGTTGCCTCCCTAAACCCATAACCTAATCAGGAAAAAGAAAAGAAAATTAAATTAGCAATAAATTGAGGATTACTAGAATCACAAATACTAAAATAAATCAATAAACTGATTTAAACATGAGGTAATCAAGATAAAAATAAGGGTTCAAAGAAATCGATTGAAAATACTAGACCATCAGAAATTAGGGTTTTGAAAAGGCAACATGGAAAATCAGAAGAAGATTTGGGACACTAATAAAACAATTAAATCATTGAGAAGAACATAAATCACGTAAAAGAATTAGATTATCATAGAAGAGGAGAGAATCTAGAGAGAAGATTAAGAATTGATCGAAGAAGCTTTGAGGAAAATTGAAAAATTGACTAAGTCAATGTCGCCAGACTAATCTAGAGAGATAAAACTAAACATTGAAATCTTGGAACAAAGACTAGATCTCAATTCTATTTCCATATCTAAGGCAGAGAGAGAAAATAGGAGAAATAAGTAAAAATCTGCTAAATTTTTTCTTCTTTGGTTGTTGAATATCGAAATCAGTTGTGATTCTACCGATTTTCTTAGATTTATACGAAGAAGAACTGGATTTCTTAATTTTGATCAACAGAGTCGAGGTTTGAGTAAATCATAAATCATTTCGTCTGTGCAATCAATTTAAACAACTTCTGTTAAATTTGTAACTTATTGGGCACATGTATTAATCACGTAGCTTTGATTTATGTCGACATTTATACCCAATGATTTTTGGTTTAATTTATGATAAGATCAACAATTTATGGCCATCATCGTCTATTATGGCTTTTCCGAAACCCTGTTATCAGTAAACGAAGATAAATAATGCACTCCTTTTATTTCATATAAAAATTAGAAAAGATTTATCTGATTTAAAATTGATTCACATATTTTATTTATGTTCTTGAACAAAAGATTATACGAAAACTGGAATTGGTTTGTAATTGGAGGTTTTAAATCGATTTCGGCGTAAATTTGTGTTAGGCTTTTGGTTTGCACAGAGGTTATAATACTTGGTGATTCGTTTTGAACTATGCTTGTCAAACTTTTTATATTGATTGATTAAATCATGATAAGTTGCTGGCAGTAATGATGTTCGATGATCATGAAATAAGAGGATCAAAATTGTTAGAACAAAAAAAATTATGTACTCACATAAAGAAGTGAATCAAACAAGAGGAGACTTTATGGGCTTTTAAATTGGATTGTGTTGATTTGATTATGTTAATGAGATCTTCCTCATGTGATTGTTTGTTAGATGAGAAAACCCTGGATCTTAATTTTATTTGTTGATCCAAAATTGATCTCGTCAATTTTAATCCATCATAGACTCACAACTATAACATGAGGATTATTTTTTTACGCATACAAGGTGACGATGATAAACGAAAAAGAATCTGAAGTTAAAAGAGAGAAAATTTCGAGAACATAAAAACCAGGAGAAAACATCACGTGATTTTGTAACTCGGGTCAACATTCTTTTATCATATTAGACAGCCCAAATTGCCACATAAGAAGTGAGACGAGTAGTGCGTTAAAAAGAGTGGGAATAGCATTGCCGATAAGTTACGGATGTATATAGTTCGTCCTTATTGGAAATTTGAACGTGGAGGCACACCATACACGTAGCTTTATGCTCGGACTAAAACAACGCTAACATAAAAAATGGCCAGTATAATAAAAAATGATCATGTTCATATAAATTATGGTGGCAGCTAAGATCTAAAGCCACAATATAATTTCTTTCTAAAATTAAAGTTTATTGCCACAATTAGATCACAAACATAACACATTTACACAACAACTAAATAAATGAGACTAAGTAACAGTTCCGACAAAATAATCAGTTGATGTATTACCGAAGATGATGCATGCCCGTGCCATTGGCGCGGGTTAAGCCCTAATTACATTTTTTTTATGGAAAAATGAATTATATTAACTAGCAAATATAGTACAGAAGATTTAAAATTTCGTTTATATCAAATACATTAGAGATAATGTTAAATTGCTCAATTTTTTGTTCTAATTTCGTAGACATATGTTGAAGGCTCTTTATTCTTGCTTCTTTGGCAATTCGATCCGCTGCTGAATTATATTTTCTATTTGTTTGAGGAAGATCTTTTAAAATTGTCTTGGTTTCTTGAACGGTGTTTTCGGCTGTCCACGAGAGATTTGTGTTGTTCTTGTTGATGCTGTCTGCCAAGACTTTACAATCAATTACTATTGAAACGCAAGACAAAACGTTGTCTCTTAGCCAGATGACCGCTTTTTGTAAAGATTTCGCTTCCGCATGAAAAGCCGAAGTAGCTGTCTCCGAACCCGCTGAAATGTGCATAAATGTCTGGTGATCTACTGAATAAACGATGTGAGCGTATCCCATTGAAAGGTCTTCTTCCGTGAAAGAAGCATCAACAAATATTATCCAGTCTGTGTTTGTCATCAATGACTGGCTGTTATCCAGTCCCTTTGTTTTATTCTTTTGAGGGATGAAATGCAAAAATCGGTTGATCTGATCAATTAGTTGCATTGGGTTTGGGATTATCTTTTCAAAAACCACCGAGCATCTGTATTTCCATATGAACCATAATATGGTCGAGATTTTTCCTACCAAATTATCCAAATCTGGGTTTGAAAGCCACCCTTTAACCCATAAAGTAATCGGATCCGTATTAGCTGAAGAAGTTAAATTTCCTAGCGAAAATCTGAACCAAATAGCTCTGGCGAAAGGGCAAGATCCGAATAGGTGATTCTCGGTCTCCTGAACTTGAGAATTGCAAAGTTGGCAGTTTGGGTCAATTTCCGGGTTATGTGCCCCTAGTCACGAAGATGTAGGAAAAACTTTTCCAGCTAGCTTCCATACAAAAAGTTTAATTCTTGGAATTACTTGAATTTTCCATATACTTTTCCATGGGAAATCTATTAACGAATTATAATCTTGTTCAGCTTGGTTTTCCAAGAAATTATAAATGTTTTTTGCCGAGAAGAGTCCTGAATGATGGTGTAACCATTGGATTTTGTCTTCTTCTTCTTTTCTCGGGGTTAAGGCTTGAATTTTATTTCTAACCTCCGGGCTAAAATAACTGTCTAGTTTTCATCCTCTGGAAGCTTCTAAATTATCGTGGATTTGGACAAGCATCTGAAAAGGTCTAGATTTAGTTAAAGGAAACTTCGTCTGGCAAGTTAAAAATGGAAACTCTGTTAAAATATGGGAAGACAAATGGATTCCAATTTCGGAAATAATACCGCAACCACAAGACTCGCAGGACCATCTCTTGCTTCAACTGAAACCCAAAGCTGAACTAAAATTACCAACCACAAAAAATTCGGAACTTAAGCTTTAAAATGTAACCTAGTTACTACTTGCCGATGTTTCCATGTCATGGTATTCTACTTCAACCTTATATTTCTCACCAACCTTACATAATGACGTAGGTTTCATAAACACTCAAACTTTGTGCCAGCTTCTAAGAGGTGAAGCACTACCAAATTTTCGGTTTGAGCTAAAGTTCACATGCGAAATTAGTAAATGAATCTAAAAAGAAACAATTGGCATGATACGTTTTATATAATTTAGGTCGATAACATACTAAAAACAAAATTATAGATTTTAGGTTTCCCAAATTCGAATGTCGAAAAAATTATTCAAAAGAAGAAAAGAAAAATCTCAAATTCAGGTTGAACCTGTTACAAATTTATGATTCAGCTTACCTAATCTGAGTTCCGACAGAAAGCTTGATATTTAAAACCTCCAAAATTATGAATCCAAATCATCTAAATCTACCCCAATCAAGTGAAGTAAGTTTTTTGAAAGGAAAATCGAAGCAGAAATGAGATTATTTTGTGACCGGAGTCAACTGAAGTATGGTGTTGATAATTAGAGATGATTCTGCGGCGTTATTTGTCGGAAAATGGTGGAAGTTGAGGTAGAGGGAAGAGAAGAGGTTGCTGGAGATTCTGGACGAAGAAATGATAGAAAACATTACATTGATAGCTCAGTTTACTATTATATCCTTTTTTTAAAAGATTTACATAATTTATCAAATTCGGGTGACTTAATTGAGGGTTACTTAGTAATTTAGGGGGTCTCCTACCAAAACATATTTTTTTTAATATTTGGGCCGACCGAGCGAAGAGAGGAAGGACCTTATATGGCCACTTTTTTGTCAAGTGTAAGTGATCAATTTGCACAAAAAAATTGAAAATGGTCCATGATGAAAAACTACGAAGGCCCCTCCATGTTTCCATTACTCACTAAAATTAGTGTAAATACAAAACAAAATGAAGGGTAATCGCATAAATTTAGTGGGCAGAAAAGGGCCGCGGAGGTTGGAAATGTTTTAATTGTTGAGGGGCAGTTTAGTAAATTCATAGGTATAGTGACTTAAAGGTTGCAGGATTAAATCCCGACCACCTCCTCTTTCTTTTTTTGCCTTTTTCTTTTCCCCCTTCTTCGTTCTTCGTTCTTCTTCAGCCATGAAACCGAGAGAGGAGATCGAGACAGAGAAGATTAATGGAAGATGATTGAAGATAGAAATTGAGAAGGATTCGAAGTAGAAGATGTGAATGCTGCCATCGATTAACAACAGGAAGAATGGAAATGCTCGCTGCTGTTTGAAGTGAAGAGTTAGGGTTTTGCTTCTGAAGAATTAGGGTTCGTAGGAGTTGAACTAATATGGTTAAATCTGGAGGAGATGGGTTGAGAATCTAAGAAGAAATTGGTGTTACTGTTACCATGGATTGAGAACCAATCGAGAAATTAATTAAAAAGAGGATTTAAGGTTGTATTTTAAGGTTTCTGAGAATCAATGATGGTGATGAAGAATTTATTAGGTGTTGGTTGAATTGAAATGGGAAATTGTTGATGGTCTTGAGATGGGTAGCTGAATCGAATCAAAGTGAAGGAGCAATTGATATCAGTTGCTTGAGTGGAACTCATTTGAGGTAATGGTTTTTCTTGGTTAACTGAGTAAAGTTATATATATTCAGTTCTGAGTTTACGTGAATTGTTAATGGAGTTGTAATTAAGTTTGTGATTGAATTCAAGGGATTGGTACAGATTGGAGATGCAACAGGAATTAGAAGTAAAGGGTTTGGTCAGAGATTAGAAGATGAGAATCGAACAAAAGTTGTAGGGATGTTGGGTTGAAATCTGAAGTAGTAATGGGTTGGAAGTCAGAGTGAGAAATGGGTATTGCAGGTTGAGCCGAGATGGTGCAGTGCCTATTGTTCTAAGCTTGTGTTAAATTCAGTAATGGTGATTTGAAATTGTCAATTGAGGTTTTGGTGAGAATAGTTGCAGCCGGAGCTACAGGGAGTGATTGATTGGTGTTGCAGGTGTTTTGAGTTGAGCTGTACAGGCAGTTGAGATGCAGTTACTAGTTTGGATACTGTTGTTTTCAGCTATGAAGCTACAGGGTTGCAGTTGAAGATAGAGGAGTTACGCTGGGTTGCAGTCAGGGAATGTGCAAAATGAATGTGACTGCAGGCAGAATGACAATGGCTTGAGCAAGGAGCTGCTTACTGTTTTGAAGTTAGCTCTGAGATGTTTGAATGGTTGCAGCTGAAGTTGTGAAAGAGATGGTGCAGGACAAGTCTGAACAGTGCAGGTGCAGTGTCTCGGGTTGCAGTTTTGAAGTCTTCGTTGTTGAAGTTGAGATGAAGAATGAGAAGGTGATGTTGAATCTGTTGCCTCGCAGCTTCCTGCAAAGTTGCGAAAGACTTTATATTGGATTTGCAGAGTGGAACACTGGACATTGGCCCAGGTGTAAGTACTAGATTAGGAAGAAAATCAGGAAACGGAAGTGATCCCAACTCTGAGGATGAAGCAGAAATTGGCAGCAAAAGAAGAAGACACGGCAGAGAACCTGCGAGAGAGAATGACCTTCTTTCAGCGTTATTGCACTAGCAGGTTTTATGTACTTTTCGTTAGGATGGAGGGAAGCATAAAGCAAGGCTTGTCGAGGAGGAGAAACCCGAACTTCCAGCCAATAAGGAGTCATCGAGTTTGCCAAGATTCTATATGGGCATCTCGAAGCTGTAGGTACTGAATTTGCTTACATTTGTTTATTTGTTTCATATGTTTAAAGCTTCGATGGTAGGGCTTTCGGGTATGGATGAATACATGAATTTAACGAGGATCTCTTGCTTTCAGAGGAAAGAAATCTATTTTTAACATTTGTTTTGCGGTGATGGAAGAGTATTGATGTGCTCATGTGTTCTTGTAATGAGTATGTGACATAAAGGTCCAATCCCTTAACTTATTCTTTTTTGTGAAAAATGTTATAGAACTTAAGAAACATCGGACTCAGTGAGAACAAATTTTCCTAACTTAGAGAGCCTATTCTTTGAATCTCTTGAAACAGGTACTTCGCTTTTTTATTTGGATTTCCTTGCATTTTTGAATAATTCCTACTTACTTTTTGAGATACCTTTTCGCATCTTATTCATGGAACCTTTTTAAGCTTTCTATAGTTCCACACCGTTAAGATTTCTTACGCTTACATTGCGCATGTATACCAATCACTTCCTCGGAAATTTCCTTTTCAATATTGTCTAATTAGTTTTTTTTTTTTAATTCATTTCATAGGAACCTTGGCTCTGGCACTAGTGGACATCAACTGGAAGTTTTGACCTTACTGACTGCATGCATCTTAAAGAAGTGAGCTATGATTCTTGTTTTCTTATATTTTAGTATAAATACAATTACAAATTACCACTTCCTCAGCAACTTGCTATAACATGATGTCTTTTTTTGCAGGTGGAAGTGGGTCGAGTTTTGGTATAAATTCCTTAAGCTTGTTGGTACGAGAAATATCTCTGAACTTTTTGTTAATTTTAGCCTTTACGACATCTTGCTATTGGAATTCAGAAGTATCATATAATACATGCTTCAACTTTAGTGATTCCGTTGATTCATCTATTGCATGTTGATAATAGTACGGGTGGGAATATGGTTGGATACACAAAGCTCTTTCATGCTGCTGATTTTGTCCACAAGCATGTGAGATTGAAACACCTGGACCTCGTGATGGATTTGACTTCTAAAGTGCGTGAAGAGTTATATTTTTACAATTACATGAATGATACAGATGCTCCCGGTGGTCAGCCTGTCATGCAGCAACCACTTCCGAGAGATATGCCACAACGGGGTAGGATGGATAACCAAACCAACGGCTAAGAGATGATCGTGGGAACCATCATCGCAGAGATCAGGAGAGGATTGATAGAAATGGTGGTGGTGGTGGTGATGATGAAAGGTTTGACAAGACTGAGAATTCGCCATCTCGAGATGTCCAGTCGAACACAACAGGTGGTGGTGGAGATCCTGACGAACCAATCTATGATACTTACGGTGGAGCTGGAGGATCTGGCTTGCATGGTGCTCAATTCCCATCTGATCTAGCTCCACCTCCCCCAGTATTGATGCATGTTCCTGGTGCTGGGCCACTAGGACCTTTTGTCCCTGCTCCACCCGAAGTTGCAATGCGAATGCTGAGGGAGCAGGGTGGTGGTCCTTTTGAAGGAACTGTTGCTAGGAATGGGCGGGTTGGACCCACTCCAATAATTGCTGTATCTCCAGCCTTTCAGCCGGATCCCCGACGCGTTCGTAGTTATCGGGATCTGGATGCCCCAGAAGATGAAGTCACCGTTATAGATTACTGAAGTTTATAGATCTTCTCGTTGTGTCAAGAGTTCAAAGATCTGTGGATTCTGCAGCTGCTTATAGGTCATAGAGGATGTGTTGGCTTCTCTCGGGTGGAGATTTCGAGTGGAATTTAGTGCACTGTTTACTGAAAGCGGGTGTCATTTTTGCTTTTCTTCTGCTGTATTAGACGACTGGAGTTTTGTGTTATTCTTCATAATGGTAGTAGTATGCTGCATAATAATGTTTTTTTGCTATGATTTGAGCAACTCGCAAAAAAAATAAAAAAATGTTGCCTCAGCAGCTGAAATGCCCAGAAGAGATGAGGCAAGAAAAATGTGCGAAACATTGAGAAAATAGGAAGCAGTTGCATAGGATTCTGAGCTGCGACTGGTGGAGATTAAAACATGGATGGCCGTCATTCAATGAATCGTAAAGATTGTGTTGGTTGGTTTTGAAAGTTGACCGCAAGACAGTGGAGATGTGAGTCGCATTCCGGGTGCAGTTTCTGCAAGAATTCCGGAGACTACATAAAACAGTGCAGAAAATGCGTAACCACGGCAAGATGTGGTGGTACCAGCCAGGGATGCCAGATTTCAGAACTTGAAGTGTGATTCATAATATTTGATTGAATCCCAAAAGGGGTGCGGGTTGGATGCAAGAGTTGGGGGCCGGATTTGTATGGTAGAATTTTTTTTACATTATCAACTTAATACAATTTTGTTTTACAAATTAGAAGTATAATATAATTTGTTTGAACATCTCTTTTACAAAAGCAAATTCGGTACAATCATGTAGTGGTGTCATTTCGTCATGTTCTTCGGTCGGCCCACCAACTGTGGCAACGGCTGTACTAGTAGTATAATGAAGCAATCCTTAGCCACTTGATACATTGTTCCAAATGAAAATTTGTCATTAAGTCCGCAAATGGGCACAACTTGATTTGATATTCCTTTGCATTTGGAACCTACAAATCATGTTGTCACAAAATAGGTAATTTCGTAACTCCATATTCTATCATGAAAAAACACTATGTGAATTGAAGGAAATGCATGTCTATTCCTATTTACAGAATGCATGTTTATCCTTCATTATTAAATAACCATACATATATAATACATTACATTGTAAACCAAAACCTGAACCTAAATCAAATACACAAAGAAATTGATCCATCATTTAGTATGGGTACCACACAAGATCATCATCATATTCCTCATGTAGCTATGCTTCCATGTCTTGGTATGGTTCACCTTGTTCCTCATCTTGAGTTAGCTAAACGTTTATGCAACTTTCATGGACTCCAAGCGACACTCTTCGTATACTCAACCAAAGCCTCCGCTGCTCAATCTCAATATCTTCTCTCTAATTTGATAGACGCATTTATGTGTCTAATATAGCTCATTTGTATATATTGTTAGTACTCGATATTGTACTTATTTGGTTATTTTATGTATTTGTATTTTGGAAAATAATCTCTTGCGGCGAATTTGGCTAAAAATGTGGTATCTGGACCTCCGTTGATAACGTACCGGAAGCGCCTCAGAAGTGTACCGGAAGTATCCCAGAAATACCCCGGAGGAACCCCGAAAAAAGTGCGGAAAATGCCTCAGAGGACACTTGCTATACGGACCCTTGATTTTGGATAAGGGGTAACCTAATTACTAAGGGGTGACCTATTTCCAGGCAGCTGCTAAAGGGAGAACAGCACAGGATAAGGGCACCCACCTTCTTCACGTTTTGAATTAAAAAAATGGCGGGAAAATGCATGCAGCGTCTGGCAGATTTGAAGATCGAATTTTGGACGTGATTTTAGGAGATTCAATTGCTGTATTTGGTACGTATGGACTCTGCATGACTAATCAGGCCTGATACAATCAATTGGACCCAACCAATTGGGCTGGAATGGCCGGGAGAAGTAATCAAAGTTCAAACAGGACACGTACTTTCTGTTCAAGTTTCAAAGATTTGTGAGAGATATTTGGGAGAGTTTGACGCTGGAAATTAATGTATTTAGTCTTGTTCACGTCTTAAGAAGAGTTTGGTACCTATTTTATAGCTAACAGACGCGTACAAACACTGAAGAGGTGATTATTCTCTCAACAGCGCCGAGAAGAAAAAGAAAAGAAAAAGTCGGATTCAGTAGAGATTTTTGGGGATTAAAAGACTATATAAGAGTTGGTTCAAGTCATAGAAAATTTTAGAAACCTTTAGGAGAGAGTTTAGAGTCGATGAGAGCCTAGGAGAAGCAATTATAGAGGAGACAACGCTGCTGCTGCTGCTGCCATTAAAGCTTCTGAAGAACACGAAGAACAGACTCGCAGAGTCAGTCGTTCTTCAGCAGACTTATTTTCATACCACTGTCGTTGTTTCACAGCAGTAGATAGTTATCGTTTACAGCAGTCTTAAATTACCATACTCTTTTGTAACAGTGGCGCTGTAACACCACTACAGCGTTGCAAATTCCTTTTTCATCTTATATTCATCAATAAGAACACCTATTTTAGCCATGAATTTATCTGTGAGTGTGTTTTTGGGATGAGGAGCTAAACCCATTAGCCAAGGCGACGGAGGAAGCCATTGGTCCTTATTTATGGTATAATTCTAACTTTATTATTTATTTGCAATATTATTACATGATTATTTGCATGAAATTTTAATTGAAAAATTGATTTTTATTGAATAATTGTGATTCATTTTGATGGAGCATGCTTAGTTTAAGACTCTTGATGTTTCATGCTTGGTGTTTACATTTATTACTTCAAAAATCTACAAAAGGCATAATATTAGAATCACTCTAAAAGAAAAATTGCATGAATATTAATTATTAGAATTTATCAAATAATGGGTCAATGGTGGAATCCAAGTCTTGGTGTTTTTCTCTAAAGGTTTGAACTATTTTATTTATTTGTGTGTTTAATTTAAATCTAAAAAAAATTGTTTTCTTCACAAGTCTGAAAAGACCCCTTTTTACCACTACTATTACAATCACTATTTGATAAACCATCATAATTCCATACCTGAATCTCTTCAAATTTATCACCTTCCACCCAAAAACATTGCTCCATCTGTAGCAAATCTCGCCGGCCTTGAAATTCGTCTTTCTACCATAATTCGTGAATCTGTTCCAGAGATTGAATCTTTCATTGTTAACAGCCACGATAGTAAGGATACTGCTGTTAGTCCTGTAAGTATCCTCATTACTGATTTTTTCTCTACAGATGGTTTTGATATCGCCAATAAAGTCGGTATCCCAAAATACATTTACTTCCGTCCGGCGGCTTATATATTTTCCTTCATGATGTATCTTCCCACACTTGATAAGCAAGTTCAAGAAGAGTTTATCGATCTCAAAAATCCAATTCAAACCCCTGGTTGTAAACTAATTCAACCAAATGACCTACCTGATCCCCTTTGGGATCGAAAGACAAGTGCCTATAAGTGGTTTTTGAACCATGCATGTAGGTTTCCCTTAGCTGATGGGATTCTTCTGAACACCAGTCAGGATACTGAGCCTAATACAATTCAATCCTTACGAGATAATCCGATCCTACGACAATTAGGTACTCCACGTATATATCCTGTGGGTTAGTTGAACCACCATTGGAGAAACTGAATGACGAGTATCTCACGTGGTTGAACCAACAACCAAAGGATTCTGTGCTTTATGTTTCGTTTGGCAGTGGTGGGTCATTATCAGCTGAGCAAACAACTGAGCTGGCATGGGGTTTAGAAATGAGTCAAAAACGATTCATATGGGTTGTTCGGAAACCGGTTGAGAAAGATGCTTCAGCGGTTCAGCCACATTTTTCAATGTAGGGAGACCTAGTTACTAATTCGGCGAATCATTCCCGAATCGTATACCGAACTCTCCGAATCCATATGATACGTCCGAATTATTGGAACTCCGAACATTACGCATATTATACGGAAGTTTCGAATTATTCACGAGCAATTCGGATTCACGGAGAAAATAAAAAGAATTATTCACGAACAATTCGGATTCACGGAGAAAATAAAAAGATGTTGGTAGTGGGAATTGAACCCGCGACCCCTAGATTGGTAAGTAACGCTTCAACCATTGAGCTAACTTGTTATTGTTCTATATTTTTATTATATTGCGAATATAAGATTTGGATTAAATCGTAATTTTAGCTTAATATAACCTTCAAAATATACTTTTTATTAATTTGATGTACCCCGAATTTTCATTACCGAACTCATATCTCAAAAACGAATTATACACGTACGTATGCCGTTCCGAACTACTGCCAAACAACGAACCGTTGATCGGATTTTTGACTGAATCTGTATAAGTCCCGCACGTATGCCATCCCGAACTCCCCTCCGTACCCCGAATTACTAACTAGGGTAGGGAACGAAGAGAACAACCCAGATGAGTATTTACCGCATGGATTTCAAAGAAGGGTCAACGGCATAGGCTTGGTGATCCCTTCATGGGCCTCACAAGTAGAGTTATTGAGTCACTGATCAGTGGGAGGGTATCTAAGTCACTGTGGTTGGAATTCATCATTAGAAAGCATATGCCACGGTGTGCCAATGATAGCACGGCCGTTATACGCGGAACAAAGAAGTAATGCTGCAATGCTTGAAGAAGAGATTGGAATTGCAGTTAGGGTTAAAGTGATGACGGAAAATGGAGTTATAGGAAGGGAAGAGATAGAAAGACTAGTCAGGTTGATAATGGATGAAGGAAACAATGACGGTAGTATCGATTTCTCGTTGAGAAGAAAAGCCAAAGAACTTCAAATATTACTGACTAAGGCAGTGGGGGAAGATGGTGTTGGAATCTTGCAACAAAAGAAGAAACGTCAAATGTATCAAACAATAAATATAAAGAACCGTATCAAACAACTTTACCACGAACAAATTGATGAGGGCAGAATCACAGGTTCAACAAGCTGTCCTTAACACATTAGTTCGCGGATATACTCTAAAGTAATGCTAAACCCTAACGTGCGAAGATGTGTCCAGGATAAAACTGCCGGATATAACTTGAGTTAGCACAATGCAAGTTACCCACTCTTGAACTCAGCAACAAGGATGGAAGTAAAACGCCGCACAAAAAATAAGAAGAAGAAGAAAAGTAGACCTAGAGATAGTCGCTGCTTGTGTGTTTTGAAAACAGAATTTCGAGTCATATTTATAGGATGAGATACTTGCAAATAAAGTTAGGTTTTGGTTTTCTTCAAAAACAAGTAAAACTCGTAAAAGGAATTTCCCACAAATAATACTCTTAAGAAAATATTTTTGGAATTAACTTCCTAAAGAAAAATTCACCAAAAATAAATACGAGTAGAAGAGAAACTTGGTGCATGGTATACGCGCATGGACATGGGTCAATACATGTATTTTTCGCCCTACCCGCTCCACCCACATTGTTTTACAACATATCCATAAACACATGGTTATATAGTGAAGCACCTCTTTAGTTTTCGAAAATGTGGGACTAAAGATTCCATTTCATTCACTCAAAAATGAGTAAGTATCCTTAGACCCTTAGGTCATGAGATCAAACTACACCAAAACCAAAAATTCATTTATTAAATAACTCATTTTCTCCGACAGATGGCTCTTCGTATAATTCACTCTCACAAGTTGTAAGAAAATGGAAGTCATTGGGTACTAATGGTTTCATTTGATTTATATGCACAATATTGGATTGCATTAACTGGCTTTTGGAGCGTTTCTTCGAACTTTTACATTTGTTTAATGATTTTTTTTATCGTTACTGCTTAATAGATTTTGTTATCGTTATTGCTATAGTGGTCATTATAATACCTGCAATTAACTTTTTTTTATTGTTCATACTCAAAAGCTAGTCCCTCTATTTTTTTAATAGGCCAGTTTTTATAAATAAAGGTTTCGAAAAAGTAGGACAGTTTTTTAATTGGGAAAGTCAAATGTTACTTTAATTTTTTGGGACCACTTTTCTCTTAACTTCTTCTAGTGACAAGTGTCATGTGGACCACTTCACTTTAATTCTTTTGCTAACAAGTGTCACGGGGACCATTTCATTTCACTTCTTTTATTGACAAGTGTCATGAGGACCACTTTCAATGATTAGTTCCTTTAATTTCCTTAAATTTCGCTAAAAACAAAACCGGCCTATTAAAAAAGAACGGAGGGAGTAGTTAACAATGCCAATTAGTCATTATCGATTCTTGTGAATTATTAAATACCGAAGTCTCGAACATGTTTATTAAAGAACTCTATTGTTGGGGCTTAAAGGGTTGACCATTTTGGGGGTTTATTTGCTTTGGGTAGACAAATTATAGATAAGGGGAGACTTAAGTGATTAAAAAGTCAGATTTACCCTTTGTAAATAAATAATTTAAAATCAAAACGTAATCTTAATCCTAAATCAAAACCAAACATCAAAATCCGTTCATTTTCTCTATTCTTCTTCTTCTTCTCAAAAAAACTTTCAAAAACCTAATAATAACCAATCTCTTCCCCATTGATTCTCAAGATGGCAGCAAGATCAAGAGTGACAAGATCCGGCCGGTTGAACCCTGATTCTGAATCAGCGCAAGTTACTGATATTCATTTTCATGGAGATGTGGTGAACCAATCTCTCCAAACACATGCAAATCCTCCTGTGGAGATGTGGTGAACCAATCTCTCCAAACACCTGCAAATCCTCCAAACACTTGCAAATCCTCCTGTGGTGAACCAATCTCTCCAATCTTTTCAAACACCTGCGAATCATCCACAAATGGATCCTACTAGGTAAGAATCGAAAAACCCACCAGTTATTTTACCATTAGATTGAAAAAATAGGTTCGATCATCGTTTTAGGGTTTTAAAATATGGTTTTCTGAAGCGTTTACGGACGGGATATAATATCGTCCTGGCCGTAATGTACACTTAATGGTTGGGACATCAAGAACTCCCAGCCGTTATTGTCTCACGCGGTTAGGAATATTTGAGAACCCAACCGTGTAATACTATTACGGATGGGACTTTCCCAGCCGTAAGTTGTCCTGTGTTTGCAGAGCAAAATTGAGTGATGAGTGTTTCGGCTGGTAGTTTCCTAACCGTAAATAAATATTCCTAACCGTTATTTGTATTTCTAGCCGATACTTTGTTTACGGTTTGGTCGTCCGCATATTTCTAAGCCGAGACTATGTTTACGGTTAGGTTGTCTCACTTTTCCCGGACGATATTGTTTCTATCGGATGGGTTATTTGTTATTTCCAATCCGTAATCCTATCTTCTGATATGTTTTTCATCATTTTTAGGAACCCTGGGAAGGAGAAATAACTCCAGGAACTACCAATGTGTGATATTGCTACGATGATGATACGTAACCTAAGTATATGATTCTTTTTTGGTATAAGTTTATCAAATTATGTACCACTATTAATTGAATGATGTGAAAATAGGTCAAGAGAGCTAAGTGGATTGTCAGGGGACTGAGGCGTAACATTGAGGAGGTTTTATATTTGGATTGCGAGGAACAAAGAAAACTGATTCTCAGGCTTCTGGAGTTACATAATCCAATGAGGGATGATCTATATACTGACGAAGTAATTGATGATTGGATTAGTCTTTTCCAAACTCCCGACAGTTCTTCATCATCTTTTGAGGATGTTCCTTCAATTGTTGGTCGTAGTGGATGATTGTAGATAATTTACTTGTTTAAGTCATTCCAGCTTATGTATATGCAGACTTTTAGCATGTTTAAGGTTATGAATTTGGGTGATTTACTTTTCAGAGTTACTTTTCATTAACCTTGAATGAATGGATAATAGTGTTTTGACTCTTAATTTACGGTCAGGATTACCAGCCGTAAGTTTTGGTAACGGCTAGGATAACCAGCCGTAAGTTTTATCAACGGCTAAGATTACCAGCCGTTGAACTCCTTGTACCCAGAATTACGGGCATAAAACGTAGCCGAAATCGGTTTTACGGTTTGGTGTCTCAGCCGTAACTTAGTAAATCTGAAACTGGGATTACAGGAAGAGTTACGGCCAGGATTACCATCCGTAAGTTTTACATTACCCAGAAATACGGGTTGAATTCCTAGCAGTTACCGAATGTTCGGTTAGGTTTCCCAGCCGTGATTATGCGAATTGCTCACTTGGGTCATTACGGCTAGGTCGTGTCAGCGTATGACCTGGCCGTAAATACCTCTAAGTAACCTCATAACTTTATCATATTATCATTACAAACACATAATAAGAGTAAAACTAGATTCTTCGTATATAATGAGTGATTCAAAATACATAGGTTCACCACATTGTTATCATATTATCGTTTTAATCACCACCCCGCAAAAAACATTGTTATCATATACCTTCACACCACATTTAATCATACTCATCCTCATCGGAACTCATTAGTACACACAACAGGCCACCCCTCGATAACTGTAAATGCATCCCACAATTGATATCTTTCCTCGAACCTATGACACCAAGTCATTGGTATTTCGCCGTCACATCCGTCTACCTTCCTTAATGGAGGTAATGGGCATCCATATTTCAATTGGAGGCCGATATAATGGTTCATTCTCACGAACCCCATGATGACTATCTTCGGAGATTCTTCTTCAGTAAAAACACGTCTTTTTGGTGCGTATGTAACACTATCTGCATAGGAGATGGAATGAATAACGCAATGGAATGCGTTGGCGAGTAGATGTCCACATATTGGAATTCTCATCTGTAAGGACCTTCAAGGACGTCAACGCTATTAGACAAGTCAAGGGACGTCTTAGTCGCTAATTACTCGATTAGTGTAACTCGAACGTTAACTAATAGAAATTAATCTAACAACGATGTAGTTACGAAACTAGTACCGATGTATATATCTCAAGAAGTTATGCGAATTGGACTACTTGAACATGTCATTCGGACACTGGACGAAGAAGATATCATCAGAATTATGAGAAGGGCAGAATAGTCATTTTACGGCTTAGCCGGCATGGTCTCCCCATATCATTTTTTAGAGTACCTTTATCATTCGTCTTTGACCTTATCATACCAAGTCGAGCAGATAAGATTATTCGGTCTTATTCTTTCTCTTTCTTTCTCGTTCTCTCTTCTTTCTTCTTCTCTCTTCTTTCTTCCCCTGTTTTTTCTTCTTCTGCCGTGTTTTCAAGAGATGAAATTGAGATTTTAAGATCGGAAGAGTTAGGGTTCGATTAAGCAGTGATGTTTGTTGGTGTTCCTATTAATTATGAAGAGGAAGATTGAGTCGGTGTTATGAGTCGAGTATTAGGGTTTCTGAGTTTGATTGTGAGACGAATTTGAATGTGGAATTGATGGTCTACAGGATGAATTAGAGATGGGATTGAATAATATGCTCTAAAGAAGAAGATTATTAAGTCAATTTGGAGTTTCGGTTTCAAAGAAGTTCTCAATCTGAGAAGTCAATGAACTTAGGGTTTCGGGTAAGTTCAGATGAAGATAATCAGGGTTTCTGCAATTGGTTTTGGTATTGTGTTGAATTGATGAGTAATTGAGCTGTTAAGAGATGAAAAATGAATGGGTTATGTTTAATTGACATTGGGGAGATGTTTTGGTAGTGAATTGGTGAAGTAAGGGTTGATTCTGGTTTGATTGTGCTTGTACGGAAGTGAGGAGATTGTCATGGATGCTGATTCGATCTTCATGGCCGACTCAGATGAAAGGGTAAGTTGAATTTAAGATTGCAGAGTTGGTTTATTATTAAGTTGTATGTATTGAGTTTGAGTTTGGAAGTCTTTGGTTGGGTATGTTGTATATGATTGTGGTGATAACTATGCATGGTTTAGGTGGTCTCTTAAATGAAATTGTTGAGATGAGTTTAGTTGTGGTGGTGCTGTATAATTTCAGGGTAAGTTCATTCATTTGAACTCAGTTGAATGAAGTGATATTGCAGGTGGTGATGAAGATGGTTATAATCGAGTGTTCTGGAGTCGCAGTTGCAGATTGGTGATGTTGGGGGTTTAAGACGGCAATGTAAAGGAATGTGTAGGTGATAGATGAATGTGTATGTGTAAGATTTACAACTGATCTACAAGTTGCTTCGATGTTGTTAAAGTTACAAGGAATTGTTGAATATTGAATTGAGTTTAAGGCAGGTGGTATGAGGTGCAGTATGTCTTGCTCAACTAATACGGAGAATTAGATGAATGATATATGGTGGTGTGTGTAACTGTTGCAGATTGAACTTGTATTATGGCTAATATATGCAGCTGTGGTTATATAGAGAATGTTGAGTTAGTATTGCATGTGTGGGAGTTATATGAATGGATAATATGCTAGGGATAACTGTTAAGGATTCACAATTGTGGTTGAATGTGCTGAGTTGCAAATAAGCTGAACTGGTGATGATTATAGAGTTGCAGTTAGTGTTAGCTGTAGAAGCTTGGAACTGCTGAATTGCAGGTAGGCTTAAATTGCAGTTGTATTTGTGTATTAATCTTGAAGTTTGTTTTGAATGAATGAAATGTATAATGATTGTATAAACTTAGGTTCTTGGGTATTAGGCTTGTTAGACATCCCAGTCAGATTATCTGACTGTTTTTATACCTAGCTGACTCAGGGTATCTAACTGAGTTGATCCGATTTGACTTAGTGGACCAGTCTCGACTCAGTTGGCCGAGTTTGACTTGACCATTTGATCATGGACTTTGACTTGACGTGGACTGTTAGTTGACTTCCTCTGACCAAACGTTGACCATTAATGACCAGATAGACCAGGCCTTCTGTATGGACTTCTTTTAGTGGACTTGGGCTTAGACCTAGTATTCATATTTTGGTGAATTGGACCACTTATGGTCCTAGTTAACCTTTGCTTCTTCTACAAAGTTGTAGACATTCATAAGACTTAGCTAATAGACTATAAAACCAACCTAATGGAATTATTAAATCTTAGATATGCAAGAGACGGATAATGAAGATGTGTTAAACCACAAATGGGATTAGAACCATTAGATAGACTTGTATAATTCTTGTGTGAGCCATCTTGGCTAGTTTCTTAGACTTCTTGTGTGATTAACAGTTAGTCTGTATTAATAACGATCGATTCAAAGGATGAACCAGTGGATCGTGGATCTCGAGGTAGGCGTGGCTTGTCTTCAAAAGAGTGGGAATTTATATTTAACTCTATTGTGATTATTGTCGTTTTCCTTTACAAAAGTTTATGTTTAACAAATTCATGCATTGTATGGTTGTGCTTTCCATGCATTTGTTTAACTTTGAATTACGAAAGTTCTGTTATTTCTTTTAATCTTTCCATTGCTTGGAAAGGAATTGTAATGCTTTGTTTGTCCTTATGAATTGTTTGGGAAATGAGAATTTCCATCTGTGGTATATAGGATACTGCTCCTTCATTTATATATACATGAATTCGAGCTTTTATCCAATCACTAGGTGCGGGACGAGTCACCATATAGCTATCTAGGTGCGGGACGAGTCATCATTATTATATATTGTTTGGAAGGAGTTAGTTCCATATACACGAATGTTACTTATGTGAAATTGATTGCGCTTTAGCGTTTAGGGAAAACATGAATTTTTTTCAAATCATTTTCAATGATTACATGAAAGTTAAATGTTATTCCTGCGGGGCACCCATTTTAGGGATGATGTGATCACCCATTCCCACTTTCAATTTCAGAGACATACCAGAGTTGCGCAGCGAAAGCTTCGAGGAGTTGAGTTCGTTAGTTGGTTAACATTTGCTATGTTTATTATGTTGTATATTCTATTTGTAAGCAAATGACTATTGTATATGTATCATTTGAGAGAAGTTATTGTATATATATATTTCTGAGCGGGGCTAGTTTTGGGTTAAATTCTATAGCAGATTTCTTAATTGAATGTTTAAGTAACTAATTTAAATTTTAGTGCCTCTTATTTAGTTAATCTCTTGGATTAGTCAGCTGCTAGCTTAGGGGGCGCTACATCATCCAATATTCACTTGTCAAACACTTGTTTCCCATTAAACGCCGTTCAAATGCTTTGAACTCCTCGTTTATCATGCCTCCCGTGTCATTTCTTTCGAATCTCATCATTGGCTTGTAGAAATCGGGGAAACCACGTAGTTCAAGCAAACACTTTTGCCTAACATAAGTAATTTGGTCGTCACCCCAAACTTTTACCTGCTCAAAAGGTCCAAGTTGATCTACGAACACATGGTAACCACAATTTCCATCGCCCTCAACATCGTCGGTGGACTTGACGTAGTTATGAATAAAATGCGGTAAAAAGTGCATGTAATTTTTGTATATCGTGTAAGTAGGTCGGATATGATTACCTTCCTCATCTATAGGGTCTGATTTCATCATACCTACATCCAAGAAGACCGTCTCTTTCTCACCATCGAGGTTACTAACAACTCTTTGTGGGGTGATTAGCGATGGTTCGACCATTGGTGCTTTTCCTTTGACATCATTACCTCGGCTTTTTCTCGCTAATTGTTGAAACTTGTTGGGATGGAACAACTGAGTCTTTAATTTTGAATCCACTATCAACTTTTATTTTTGAACTTGATGCAACGACCACATTCTTCTTGAGGCGTTTTCCCTTCATTTCACTAGCTCCGCTTGGTCCGCCTTTTTCCATTTCCTTTCTTATAAGTTTGTATAATTCGTTCAACTTCTCACAAGCACAAGGATCTCTTCGCATTGAAGGAGTCAATTGTGGACCTTCTTGAACCTTTCTCTTAGCTTCTGCCCTTTCTTGTTTCTTTGTTGTTTTGTTCGAAGGCCTACCCTTGCGCTACCCCTTCTGAGATTCTAAAATATCTTGTCTAGTCTCTGGACGGTTGAATCTCCGAAATTCATACAACCAAAGTTGTCTTTGCGCTGGTAGTAAAGAAGCATACTTATCAAAAAGTTCCTTGTGTACCTCCGTGTCGCAAAACACTTCCCCAAGACCTTGATTTGGTGATGGATCTTTAAATGTTAATTGTTGCCAAAATGGATCTATATCTTCAATCAGAATCATCCTTGTGGGATAATTTGCTATTAAATGCCTACATGGGAGCCTCAAAGCCGACTTAATTGGACAATTACATATCGTTCCCGGTGGAAAATTGTGTTCCTTCCAAGCTTCCACTTCCATTATCATTTTTAAGATTGCCTATTGAGAAACATATAAACTTATTCCCCGGAGCTAAGAGCTATCCCGGTAGTCGGTAACGAGTCTAGATCGGCTCTTTTCAAAAGCCTCTTTAATTCTATTGAGATCACGCTTGAAATACTCAACCATAGATTCAAAAACAACAACGAATCCACCATCACAACCATTTAACTTAGTCTTGAACCGATAGTGAGCCGACTCCACCGTGCTTGTGGCTTGATTTTCATAATGTCTATAACGGTTTACCCATGCACTAACAAGCTTTTCTTTGTGGGGATTCAATAACCCGTTCTTCAAATATGTTATAACATCCGGGTAGGTTGAGCATTTTTCCAATAAAAACTCCCTTTGTAAATATAATGGTTCCGTGAGCGACCATATTAGTTGTTCCCAATCACCTTGAAAATCCGTCCAAATCACCTCGGTTATCTTGTCATTCATCTCAAACTTTTCTTTCTCTTCTTGTTGTATCTCCAATGGTAGATTTTTGATCCTCTCCATTTCGGTCTTCTTTGCTGGCCATATAACCCTGTTGCAATTAGTTTGCACATTGTTCCATATATGAAACGTGCAAAGATGATGACCGCGTAGGGGAAAGCACGTGGTATGGCCCACATCAATGCTTGCTCCTTATCCGTAATCAACACCATAGGAGTATAACCTTTTTGACACAATAACTTGACCTTTTGCAGTACCCACAAATAACTTTCCTTCGACCCGCCTTTCAAGAAACAAAACATAACGATAAATGTCGACTTGGTAGATGTTTGCCCAACAAAGTTCAATATCGGCATGTTGTACTTGTTCGTTTTATACGTGCAATCCATAAAGAGAATTTGATGAAAGCATCTTGCCATTTGTACACATTCCGGATTCGCGATGAAAAGATATTCCACTTCGTTTTCTTCATTCCTGTCATACGCGGTAGAGTACTTTGCCTCCTCAAACAAAAACAATAATTGTTGCATAACCACTCTCTCTTCCCATGACTCTTTTCTAAATTTTTCTCTTTCGTTATAGATAGTTTCCAATGAGGATGAGTTTTAGGGATTTAATACCTTGACGCCACTAAGAATATCAATAGGTCTTTTGCGTCTTTTACTCAACACGCGTACTAAATCCTTTTCTAAAGGGTTGAGCCTTGTCGAATAAGGATGGTTGATCAAACTTTCCGGAATAGGATGATTATGATAACCCGAGACAAATTTTTCCATATACCACATTTTGTTGTCGTCGTTAAATTTAAATTTAAGATTAAAAGGGCATCTGGCCTTCTTCGTATTATATACTCCCTTCTTCCTCGCAGTTTTTGGTTTATACTCACTACCCTTTTTCCAGTGGCTCTCATACTTTCCACCACACTCCCAAACCATTTGAAAGCTCTTGTCTGTAACTTGTTTATTCTGGACTATGATGTACATCTTTTTCAACCCTTGTGATTGAGCCCACAACTTCGCATCTTTCTTATCTTCCCACTCATAGTTGTTTGCATAGTAAGCACTTGTGTCCTCGGAAACTTGCACAGGTGGGGGTTGATCTTCCATAACGACCTCTTGATCTTCCATCGGAATGTACGGTACAATCTATAATAAAATGACATATGTCACATAATTATTCACAAAAGAAAATTAAACACAGAGAAACGGCTGGGTTCAAGAGTGATATTCTAGCCGTCAAAGTGTACACGGCTGAGTCGACAAGTGATATTCCAGCCGTCAAAGTGTACACGGCTGGGTCGAAAAATATTATTCCTAACCGTAAACCATTTACGACCAGGAATACCAAGACGTATAGTTTCCTGTAACTAGAGGAGTCAGCTTACGGACTAAAACACGAGCCGTAAAATTGGTTACGGCTGGGTAACCCAACCGGCGCCGCCAACATTAAATAGCATTTAATATTTTCGGACAGAAACCTAACCGCCGCCGACAGTATTAAATGCTTCCCATGCACGTAGAAAATACCTGGCCGTAATTGACTAGTTACGGCTAGGAATTTTCCATCGTTCCATCCGTAAGGTTTAGTAACGGATGGGAGTTCATGAACTGTGAGCCGTGTAATTCAATAACAACCAGGAGTTCATAGTTTCCCAGCCGTGATTGTACCTTGCGGCTGGAAACCTACGGTTTTCGGAAGGAAAAAATCGAAACTCTGAGCTTCAAAACTGAAATAAGAGTTAGAATAGAGGTATACCTGGTAATCTTGAGCAATTGTTTCTTCGATTTCTTCTTCTTCTTGGGTTGGTCCTTCGAAATCATAGTAGAGTTCATAAGGGTTATTTTGAGTTTGAGAAGAAATTTCATGATTTTGTGAAAAATCAGCAAAGAACTGATCCTTGTTGATGGGTATTAATATGTTATCGTATTTTGAAGATGAGAGTTCACCTACATCAAAAGTTTTGCTTGAATCACGGATTTTCCTTTTTTTTTGTTTTGATTTTCAACTTCAAAACTTAACTTAAGGAAATGAATTAGTGTTGATTAATAACTAATCATGATTAATTAGTAATATAAATCAAGTTTATTATGTAAAATCAGTGAGGGCTCATATTAGTCATTTATATAAATATTTTATGGGGGGTGTCCCAATTACTATTTGGCATCCCTTGACAGCCCCAAAAGACCATGACTTTTCAAGCCCCAACAATAGGATTCTCATTAAATGATGTATACAATCTTTGTATTCATAATCTCTTTGTGTCGCTTGTGCTCAATTATTTATAAATGATGTATGACTCTTGTACATGTTGATTTTTAAGCGAACATATGTTCATAACTATAGCTAGACTAAAGTTTGAATTGACGAAAAACTCTAGTCACAAGTAGCGCAACATAATTCCTGGGATGGAGCCATGATTTTTTTTACAAGGAGGCAAAGTTAAACCATTATAACAAAATATCAAACCAAACCAAAGCTATTTTCAGGGTCGGCCCTGATATTTCGCTGCCCCGAAGCAGAGGCAAAATTGTTGCCCCATCTCAATAAGCCCAACTGTCGATAAGATCAACTTTAGCTTAGAAAACTTCTTTCTACTGAGGCATGTGTGACTGATTTTGGCAAAAAATATCATGGACACCATCATTCCGTTGAGATCATTCATATTAATTATCAGCACTACCATTACCATTATTTACAATATACCCCTAAAAATCTTAAGAATAGGTCCTTTTTAATATTTGTTACCACGATTTAATCCTTCGTTTTAGTTCTTAAAACAAAATCACTCTAAACAAAAAACTAATTTTGCTGCCCATGTTGGGTGTTGCCCCAAAGTCAACCTTTGTTGACTTTTCCTTAAGGCCGGCCCTGGCTATTTCTTTTGTCAATACTATTACACTTCAGTGATAGATAATACTTAATTGCATCTAGTAGCATCTAATGAAAACACTTTCTTTTAGTCAGGCACTAATTTTATCTATCCGCTTTTGCAATTTGTCATTGGTGTATTGTGTAAACATTGAGACGCTGTAATAGAACCACCGTCATTGTCCAAAGTCCAAATCCTCTTAAAGGTTGGGTCCAATTCATAGGGCGTAATAAAATCACCAACACTGTCCAAGGGATCCTTTCTATAATCGTTCAAAATAACTTATTTTTTCTCTATTTATTTTTGAAGCATGAAAAAACCTAACGTATTATTGAAGAACTCATTTTATAGAATTTAAGAAAATCTTAATCCTGAAATGTATTTAAAACAATACTTAAGAAATTAATCAATTATCATAAATATGTAAGAATATTTCTATAGCTAGAAATATCATGTGGGCCCATGTAATAACTTTGGTTAATTAAGAAGATTGCTAAATATTTCGGTTACCATTCTAGGGGATTAATTCCTATTAACTCTTCCTTGATGGACGGTTGAGATTGATTGCTAACTCTAACCCTAGGAACCTTGGTCCTCCTTCTACCTATAAGAGGAACTCAATAGCCATTAGTATTGGTTTGAGAATTTTATTATTCATTACACAAAAGGTCAAGAAGGAGAAACCAAGATATTCCATTGTATTCTTTTCTACGGGTGTGCTTGCAGCCTTGGAGGATTTCTTGGATTCAATCAATGGCTTCATCAGGTATTTTATTTTAACACAACTATGCGTATTGTGATTATCATGTTTGTTCGAAGATCCGACCATTATATATATAAAATAAAACTTATACTTGGCATCAAGAGCCTGGTTTAGAAATCCATGATGTTGTATGCAATCGTTGTGTTTATATCAATGCATAGTATGTATGTTTGATTACTAATAATCATGTTTATGTACTATTTATAAATATGAATATTTTTCTTACTTGATTGATATTCAATTTTTTATTGATTGAGCAAATAAATCATGCGGCTATTTTTTTTTTTTTGATTTTAGATCTTGTTAATTATAATATATGGGCTCACCTATAATAGCTTGATATGTTTCTATGATTACTGGATTAATAACATATATGAAAGATTTGATGTGTTGTTTCATCCGATTGAAAATGATATGATTTTGTATGATTTTTGCTTGATGTGGTATAACATAATGATGTGATTAGTTCATGAATAAAAAGTCTGTTTTGTTTGATACATGCGTAAAGTAAAACGTTTGTTTAATATACGAAGTATGCGGCTACGGTTATGTGAAGATGAAACGTCTATGAAAAATGAAAGTTTATGTGTATGGGCTCACTATGATGTTAATGAAAGTTTATTGGGCCTGGTTTAATATTTCTTAACTATAACATAAACATGAAATGTATGTTGGGTTTTGTTTTGGACAAGCCTATAAGGTTTTAAAATCTTCTTGGTTTGACATTAAGAAAACAGTTGACCATAATGTGTGGCTCTGACTGTTTGACTTCCGCCATTGACTTTGACTGATTGTTTGAATTCTTCCATTGACTTTGACTTGACTGTTTGACGTTGAATTTTCGTCATTGACTTTGACTGTTGACTTTCGCATGTTGACTTTGACCTTTGACTTTTAATTTTGGTTTTTAATATGAACATGTATAGACCTTGTTTGGTAATAACTATAACATGTTTCAGATCACCAAAGTGTATGAATTGTATGCTCTTTAGCTATCGCCACAGTGATACTAAAATATTATGTTATATTAACATGTCATTGTAAGTCTACATCGTCTTGTGCAATCACATAAGAATAACTATCACACACAGGAGATGTTTGTTCAAGTGTTTGTATATATAAACATAAAGAAATTAACTATTTAGTCATACATATTAGAATGAAAAATTACCCACGGGTAACTCTAATTCACATGTTTGAGTAAATATTATGATTATTTATGTAACCATGAAAGGCATAATGTCCACAGATGTTTGTCTTTGCTTGCTTATATATGTGTGAATGTTTATGTATGTATCCATAAAAGGCATAATGTCCACAGATGTTTGTCTTTGCTTGCTTATATATGTGTGAATGTTTTTATGACTTTATGACATGATTGTTGTTTTATTTAAGATTCTACCCACATGAGTTTCTTAATTCGTATATGTATGAGTTTGACTTTGTGTATCTTTGTCATGTTTTGCAGCTTCTAGTTCTAAGTCTTTGCATTCGTATACTTCGTCTATCCCATTCTTCAATGGCACCAACTTCTCAGAATAGAAAGAGAATGTTGAGTTCACTTTGGGTGTGCAGGATATTGACCTTGCTCTCCAAATTGAAAAGCCAATTATAGATGATAAGAGTTCCACTGAAGATAAGGATCTCTTAAAAAAGTGGGAGAGAAGTGATAGGTTGAGCATACAGCTGATGCGAATACACATTGATGCAAAAATTAAAGGATCGTTTGTCGAACCTAAAAATGCTAAGGACTTTATGGAAATCGTAAAGGAACGCTTTAAGACAGCGGATAGGTTTCTAGCTGGGAAGTTGATGGATGATCCGACCACCATGAAGTATACCGGTGTAAGGTCAATGCACCAACACGTGATAGAAATGGGTAACACTGCTGCTAAGCTCACTGAGATGAAATTAACTGTGGATGAGAACTTTCTTGTCGAATTCATTCTCAAGTCTCTCCCACCCTAATATGCTCCCTTTCAAGTGTATTACAACACTATAAAGGAAAAGTGGACTGCAAATGAATTGGGAAACATGTTGGTTCAAGAGGAAGCTAGGCTAAACCAGCAAGGTCTTAATCAAGCGCATTTTGTCAACCGAGGAGTGAACAATAAGCGTAAGCCTGTAAAGGGCAATAAGGGAGCACCACAGAATAATTCTGGTCAACCTGAAAAGAAAAAGGCAAAGCAAGATGACAATAAGTGTCGTTTCTGTAAGAAATCTGGTCATTTTCAGAAAGATTGCACTAAGCGTCAAAAATGGTTCGAAAAGAAAGGTAATCCTTTGGGATTCGTAAGCTATTTTGAAACAAATTTGACAGTTAAGGAATCTTCTTTATCATGGTGGTTTGATTCTGGTGCTAATGTTCATGTTTCTAATTCGATGCAGGGATACCTTTCAATCCAACTCACAAACCAGAATGAAAACTTCCTTTTTATGGGTAATGGAAATAAAGCCCCAGTTATGCTATAGGCACCTATCGTCTGATTCTAGATCATGGATACTTTCTTGATTTAGAAAACACGCTTTATGTTCCAACAATTTCCCGCAATTTAATTTAAGTTTCTCAACTAGATAGACAAGGTTTTCAATTTCAAATTTCCAATGGATGTTTTAGTTTGTTTAAAGATTATAAATTTATTAGTTCTGGTTATGTTTCTGATGGTCTTTACAAGTTACATTTATCATCATCAATACATGGAACCTATTTGACCATGCATCATAATGATAGAACTGAACATGCTGAGGGTAATTCCTCATTCTTATGACTTAAGAATCTTGGACACATATCTCGTGAAAAGCTTCAAAGATTGGTAAAAGATGGGATTCTACAGAACCTTGATTTTACTGATTATAAGAGTTGTGTGGATTGTATTAAAGGGAAGATGACAAAACATACAAATAAAGGTGCCACAAGAAGTTCCGAACTCCTTGAAATAATACATACATATATTTGTGGACCCTTCGACGTTCCAACTTTTGGAGGAGAAAATTTTTTTATCACCTTTATTGATGATTTTTCACGTTATTGTTATCTTTACTTATTGCATGATAAATCTCAAGGTATGAATGATGTAGAGAAATTCATTACCGAAGTTGAGAGGCAATTAGAAAAGAAGGTGAAAATCATTAGGTATGATAGGGGTGGAGAGTATTATGGAAGGTATGACGAAACATGACAACATCCTGGACCTTTCGCTTTACTTCTTCAAAAGCTTGGAATTGTTGCTCAATACACAACGCCAGGTTCACCTTGGCAGAATGGTGTAGCAGAAAGGCGAAATCGTAATACAATGGAAATGGTTAGAAGCATGATTAGTCATGCGAGTTTACCCTTAAGTTTGTGGATTATGCTCTTCGTTATGTTGTGTACATTTTAAATAGAGTTCCAAGAAAATCAGTTCCAAAGGCTCCTTTTGAACTGTGGAAGGGATGGAAACCTAGTTTAAAACACCTGAAAGTTTGGGGTTGTTCAACAGAAGAGAAAGTTTATAATCCCAAAGAAAAGAAATTGGATATGAAAACTGTTAGCAGTTACTTTATTGGTTTTCCTGAAAAATCCAAGGGGTATATTATTTATTGTCCTAACCATAGTATGTGAATTTTTGAAACTGGAAATACAAAATTCATTAAGGATGGCGAAGTTAGTGTGAGTACACCAGTGCAAGAAAAATTTGTTCAAGAAATCAGAGTAATAATCCCTTTACCTCAGATTTCTACAGATATTGTGACTCCTTCGGTTGTAGAACCGATTGATAATGAAGTAACACAAATAACGACACCAGAGCTTCATGATGAAACTACTACCACTGAAGAAATTGTAGAACAACCACAAGAAGTAGCCTTAAGAAGATCTACCAGAGAACGGAAAAAGGTTATTCCTGATGATTATGTGGTTTATCTACAAGAATCAGATTTTGATTTAGGGATTATGAAAGATCCAGCTTCTTATTCACAAGCTATCAAGTGTAGTAATTCTGGTAAATGGATTAATGCCATGAAAGTCGAGAAAAAATCGATGGATGATAATGGAGAATGGGAAAACGTTGAATTGCCTGAAGGACACAAAGAAATCGGGTGTAAATGGGTCTTTAAGACCAAACGCGATGCTAATGGGAATATTGAATGTTATAAAGCTAGACTTGTAGCCAAAGGTTTTACTCAGAAAGATAACATTGATTACAAAGAGACTTTTTCTCCAGTGTCAAAGAAAGACTCTCTCAGAATTATTCTGGCATTAGTAGCTCAATATGACCTTGAGTTACATTAAATGGATGTGAAAACAACCTTTCCTAATGGTGAGCTTGAAGAAGAAATTTACATGTGTCAACTTGAAGGTTTTGTCAAGGACAAGAACACATGGTCTGCAAACTTGAGAAATCAATTTATGGACTTAAGCAAGCCTCCAGGCAATGATATCTAAAATTCGACGAAACCATTCAAAAATTTGGTTTTGAAGAAAATGCTGTAGATCCATGTATATACCTCAAGATCAGTGGGAGGAAGTTCATATTTTTGGTATTGTATGTAGATGACATACTATTTGCGAGTAATGATCTTGGTCATATGCATGAAACTAAGGAATATCTCTCGAAGAATTTTGAAATGAAAGATATGAGTGAGGCTTCTTATGTGATTGGGATAGAAATATCTCGTGATAGATCACTTGGAACATTATCAATCTCACAGAAAGCATATGTAGAAAGAATTCGAGAGAGGTTTGAGATGAGTGCATGTAAGCCAAGTATAGTTCCGGTTTCTAAAGGAGACAAGTTTGGGCTCAATCTTTGTCCTAAGAATGAACTGGAACGTAAGCAAATGGATAAAATCCCTTATGCTTCTGTGGTGGGAAGTTTAATGTATGTTCAAGTTTGCACACCACCAGATATCAGCTATATAGTTGGTATGCTGGGAATATACCTTGTGAATCCTGGAATGAAACATTAGAAAGCTGCAAAGAAAGTTTTAAGGTACCTGCAAGGAACGAAGGATCATCGTCTCACATTTACGAAGTCAGATCAATTTGAGTTGGTTGGCTATACAGATTCCGATTTCATGGGATGTAATGATACTTGAAAGAGCACTTTTGGATATCTTTTTCTATTAATTGGAGGAGAAATATCATGGAAAAGTGCAAAAGAGTCTATTCTCACTGGCTCAACAATGGAAGCGAAATTTGTAGCATGTTATGAGGCTACAAATCACTGTTCATGGCTGCGGAATTTCATCTCAATGTTTGGAGACCTAAATTTTGCCTCCGCACCAATGAAACTTTACTGTGATAATACCGCAGCAGTATTCTTTTCAAAGCACGCTAGATATACTAAGGGTTCAAGACACATGGACCTAAAGTATCTATGCATGAAACAAGCTGTTCAGATTAAAAAGTTGTTCATTGAACACATAAGCACAAAACTTATGATTGCAGATGCATTTACGAAGCGTTACCTCCCAAAACCTTTCTGGAACATGTTGGAAACATGGGTCTTGAGGGAGTAACAAACAATTAGTTTCATTTAAAATTTTTCTTATGTTTGAATACTTATTGAGATCTTATTATTGTTATTATTCTGAACTTATTTCTGTACCCACTTTAGTATACTTTTATGTTATTGGATGAATGCTACAAAAATTGTTTTCTTTCGAAGACATTAGTGGACCATTATGATATCCCTGTTTAAGGCTTGATTAAGTAAGTTGCTTGTGTTGTAGTACATGGAAGGGAACATGTTGATAACAGGACAATGTGCCACCGTCATGACTCGCATAAGTAATTTGCTTGGTTAAGGTATTACGTTTAACCATTAAATTTGTTTAGCAATTATGCGCACTTATGTTTTTATGTAATTAACCATTAAATAAATTATCACATGGACCAGTGGGAGAATGTAAAAATATTTCTATAGTTAGAAATATCATGTGTGCCCATGTAATAACTTTGGTTAATTAAGAAGATTGCTAAATATTTCGGTTACCATTCTAGGGGATTAGTTCCTATTAACTCTTCCTTGATGGACGGTCGAGATTGATTGCTAACTCTAATCCTAGGAACCTTGGTCTTCCTTCTACCTATAAGAGGAACTCAATAGCCATTAGTATTGGTTCGAGAATTTTATTATTCATTACACAAAAGGTCAAGAAGGAGAAACCAAGATATTCCATTGTATTCTGTTCTACGGGTGTGCTTGCAGCCTTGGAGGATTTCTTGGAGTCAATCAATGGCTTCATCAGGTATTCGATTTTAACACAACTATGCATATTGTGATTATCATGTTTGTTCGAAGATCCGACCATTATATATATAAAATAAAACTTATAAAATATACAAACCCTAGATTTTAAATATGAAGAAAATCCTAGATTTTAGATGTAAAATTAACTTTGCAATTTAATTGTTTAAATTTAGAGTAATAATTTTTTTTATAGAAAATACACCTATAGTTATCCGATAACTTTTTTCTTGATCTCCTACTATAAAGATGTGAAAATTGTACAGGTTATTATGTTACTCTCTTATTAGCTTTCTATTTCTTTTTCTCTAATTTTATCTGTATAACAGTTGAATTTTAAATCCCTAATTAAGCAATTATTATAAAGAAAACGTTTTTAATAAACCGTAACTGCACAACGTGATTGGAATTATTGTATTAAGAGGTAACTAATCCCACTCTCCACAACGCTAACGTTTTAACGAATTTATTTAACCATGATATTGGGAGTGTTCTTCTATAATTATTTAGGAGGGGGTTGATATTGGATTTTTTCATAAAACTAAGAAAATTAACTACTAGTTATGAGAATTTGTAAAAATTTAGGGGAGGCGGGAGCCACCCTGTATAACACCTAGCTCAGTCCCTGCATGATTGTTAACGACGAGAAGTTGGTATGCATAAAAATATATATATAATTTTATCTTAAATTAAATATGTGTGGCTCCTAGGCCATGCTGCTTAAAATAACTTCAATTTACAAATGTTATGCCTCTCATTGAGATAAACTTGAGTAGGTCATGCGTTCAAGTTTTCTTATATATACGTCAATAATTGACACACAAATAAAGTAATTTCTACATAGCTTCAACCATATGGAGCTTCATCCAGCTCCGTAAGATATTGTGTTTCTGCACTTACAAATAAGATTGATATTCAATTTTATGTTTTCAAAGTATTTAAGATATTTTAGCATAAATATATTAGGGATAAGATCCGTTGACATGATTATAACGACATAATCTTCACATTTTGGCGCCATTTTTTCTACAAAACCCAATCGGCAATGAATTTGAAGCTAATTTTTTGATGACATGTTCTTCTTATAAGTCTCTATAGTCACACCAAAAATAAGAGCATTCTGAAATGCATAAGACCACCATCTACCATTTTGAATATTAACCGTCGAAAATTAACGGTTGAAATTAAAACCTGTGGATATTAAAGTTTCGTATTTCGGAACACTCTCATTTTTGGTAAGAATGCAGAGTTTTATATGAGGAACATGTCACCAAAATATTAGCTTTAAATTCATTGCCGGTTGGGTTTGGTAGAGAAAATAATAACCATGTCAACGGATTATGTCATTATAACCATGTCAACGGATCATTCCCCAATATATTATATGTTACTAAGTATATATCTTATCATTAAAATTGTTCTCAAACATTAGATCAAATTTGTTGTTAAATAATAAAATGAAGTATATTTTTCTGTTATATTATTAAGTTCGAGATACTATTTTGAATATTTTCTAAATAATTTTTAGTGAAAATAATATCTATCATATTTTTTTAACAAAATAAACTTCACTGTATAAACGGCGGAGAAGTTGAGGGATACTTTTTGTCGTAGTCATCATGCTTTTTGAATACTGACTGCAACAATCGACACTGAAAAACCGAGTCGACTGCAATAAAAAATATCTCCCAATTTATAGGAGCATTCCCAAATACGAGTTCATTAACATATCGAACAAATGAAAATAATAAAATGTGGTTCAGTTTATATGTCTCATCTTATAATACTAGTACAATCATTGCCACGGCGGGTGGACCGACCGAAGAACTTGACGAAACGACACCACTACGGCACTACGTGATTGTACGGAATTTTTTTTTGTAAAAGAGATGTTCAGACAAATTTTATTATAATTTTAATTTGTAAAACAAAATTGTATTAAGTTGACAATGTAAAAAAAATTTCTTCCATTCAAATCCGGCCGCTAACTCTTGCATCCAACACGCACCCCTTTTGGGATTCAATCAAATATTATGAATCACACTTCAAGTTCTGAAATCTGGCATCCTGACTGGTACTACCATCATGCCGTTGTTACGCATTTTCTGCACTGTTTTATGCAGTCTCGGGAATTCTTGTAGAAACTGCATCCGGAATGCGACTCACATCTCCACTGTCTTGCGGTCAACTTTCAAAACCAACCAACACAATCTTTATGATTCATTGAATGACGGCCATCCATGTTTTAATCTCCACTAGTCGCAGCTCAGAATCCTATGCAACTGCTTCCTATTTTCTCCATGTTTCGCACATTTTTCTTGTCTCATCTCTTCTGGGCATTTCAGCTGCTGAGGCAACATTTTTTTATTTTTTTTGCGAGTTGCTCAAACCATAGCAAAAAAACATTATTATTCAGCATATTACTACCATTACGAAGAATAACACAAAACCCCAGTCGTCTAATACAGCAGAAGAAAAGCAAAAATGACACCCGCTTTCAGTAAACAGTGCACTAAATTCCACTCGAAATCTCCACCCGAGAGAAGCCAACACATCCTCTATGACCTATAAGCAGATGCAGAATCCACAGATCTTTGAATTCTTGACACAACGAGAAGATCTATAAACTTCGGTAATCTATAACGGTGACTTCATCTTCTGGGGCATCCAGAACCTGATAACTACGAACGCGTTGGGGATCCGTCCGAAAGGCTGGAGATACAGCAATTATTGGAGTGGGTCCAACCCGCTCATTCCTAGCAACAGTTCCTTCGAAAGGACCACCACCCTGCTCCCTCAGCATTCGCATTGCAACTTCGGGCGGAGCAGGGACAAAAGGTCCTAGTGGCCCAGCACCAGGAACATGCATCAATACTGGGGGAGGTGGAGCTAGATCAGATGGGAATTGAGCACCATGCAAGCCAGGTCCTCCAGCTCCACCATAAGTATCATAGATTGGTTCGTCAGGATCTCCACCACCACCTGTTGTGTCCGACTGGACATCTCGAGATGGCGAATTCTCCGTCTTGTCAAACCTTTCATCATCATCACCACCACCACCATTTCTATCAATCCTCTCCTGATCTCTGCGATGATAGTTCCCATGATCGTCTCTTAGCCGTTGGTTTGGTTATCCATCCTACCCCGTTGTGGCATATCTCTCGGAAGTGGTTGCTGCATGACAGGCTGACCACCGGGAGCATCTGTATCATTCATGTAATGGTAAAAATATAACTCTTCAAGCACTTTAGAAGTCAGATCCATCACGAGGTCCAGGTGTTTCAATCTCACATGCTTGTGGACAAACTCAGCAGCATGAAAGAGCTTTGTGTATCCAACCATATTCCCACCTGTACTATTATCAACATGCAATAGATGAATCAACGGAATCACTAAAGTTGAAGCATGTATTATATGATACTTCTGAATTCCAATAGCAAGATGTCGTAAAGGCTAAAATTAACAAAAAGTTCAGATATATTTCTCGTACCAACAAGCTTAAGGAATTTATACCAAAACTCGACCCACTTCCACCTGTAAAAAAAAGACATCATGTTATAGCAAGTTGCTGAGGAAGTGGTAATTTGTAATTGTATTTATACTAAAAAATAAGAAAACAAGAATCATAACTCACTTCTTTAAGATGCATGCAGTCAGTAAGGTCAAAACTTCCAGTTGATGTCCACTAGTGCCAGAGCCAAGGTTCCTATGAAATGAATTAAAAAAAAACTAATTAGACACTATTGAAAAGGAAATATCCGAGGAAGTGATTGGTATACATGCGCAATGTAAGCGTAAGAAATCTTAACGGTGTGGAACTATAGAAAGCTTAAAAAGGTTCCATGAATAAGATGCGAAAAGGTATCTCAAAAAGTAAGTAGGAATTATTCAAAAATGCAAGGAAATCCAAATAAAAAAGCGATGTACCTGTTTCAAGAGATTCAAAGAATAGGCTCTCTAAGTTAGGAAAATTTGTGCTCACTGAGTCCGATGTTTTCTTAAGTTCTGTAACACTTTTCACAAAAAAGAAGAAGTTAAGGGATTGGACCTTTATGTCACATACTCATTACAAGAACACATGAGCACATCAATACCCTTCCATCACCGCAAAACAAATGTTAAAAATAGATTTCTTTCCTCTGAAAGCAAGAGATCCTCGTTAAATTCATGATATTCATCCATACCCGAAAGCCCTACCATCGAAGCTTTAAACATATGAAACAAATAAACAAATGTAAGCAAATTCAGTACCTACAGCTTCGAGATGCCCATATAGAATCTTGGCAAACTCGATGACTCCTTATTGGCTGGAAGTTCGGGTTTCTCCTCCTCGACAAGCCTTGCTTTATGCTTCCCTCCATCCTAATGAAAAGTACATAAAACCTGCTAGTGCAATAACGCTGAAAGAATGTCATTCTCTTTCGCAGGTCCTCTGCCGTGTCTTCTTCTTTTGCTGCCAATTTCTGCTTCATCCTCAGAGTTGGGATCACTTCCGTTTCCTGATTTTCTTGCTAATCTAGGACTTACACCTGGGCCAATGTCCAGAGTTCCACTCTGCAAATCCAATATAAAGTCTTTCGCAACTTTGCGGGAAGCTGCGAGGCAACAGATTCAACATCACCTTCTCATTCTTCATCTCAACTTCAACAACGACGACTTCAAAACTGCAACCCGAGCCACTGCACCTGCACTGTTCAGACTTGTCCTGCACCATCTCTTTCACAACTTCAGCTGCAACCATTCAAACATCTCAGAGCTAACTTCAAAACAGTAAGCAGCTCCTTGCTCAAGCCATTGTCATTCTTCCTACAGTCACATTCATTTTGCACATTCCCTGACTGCAACCCAGCGTAACTCCTCTATCTTCAACTGCAACCCCGTAGTTTCATAGCTGAAAACAACAGTATCCAAACTAGTAACTGCATCTCAACTGCCTGTACAGATCAACTCAAAACACCTGCAACACCAATCAATCACTCCCTGTAGCTCCGGCTGCAACTATTCTCACCAAAACCTCAATTGACAATTTCAAATCACCATTACTGAATTTAACACAAGCTTAGAACAATAGGCACTGCACCATCTCGGCTCAACCTGCAATACCCATTTCTCACTCTGACTTCCAACCCATTACTACTTCAGATTTCAACCCAACATCCCTACAACTTTTGTTCGATTCTCATCTTCTAATCTCTGACCAAACCCTTTACTTCTAATTTCTGTTGCATCTTCAATCTGTACCACTCCCTTGAATTCAATCACAAACTTAATTACAACTCCATTAATAATTCACGTAAACTCAGAACTGAATATATATAACTTTACTCAGTTAACCAAGAAAAACCATTACCTCAAATGAGTTCCACTCAAGCAACTGATATCAATTGCTCCTTCACTTTCATTCGATTCAGCTACCCATCTCAAGACCATCAACAATTTCCCATTTCAATTCAACCAACACCTAATAAATTCTTCATCACCATCATTGATTCTCAGAAACCTTAAAATACAACCCTAAATCCTCTTTTTAATTAATTTCTCGATTGGTTCTCAACCCATGGTAACAGTAACACCAATTTCTTCTTAGATTCTCAACCCATCTCCTCCAGATTTAACCACATTAGTTCAACTCCTACGAACCCTAATTCTTCAGAAACAAAACCCTAACTCTTCACTTCAAACAGCAGCGAGCATTTCCATTCTTCCTGTTGTTAATCGATGGCAGCATTCACATCTTCTACTTCGAATCCTTTTCAATTTCTATCTTCAATCATCTTCCATTAATCTTCTCTGTCTCGATCTCCTCTCTCGGTTTCATGGCTGAAGAAGAACGAAAAAGGGAAAAAAAAAAGGAGGAGGAGGTGGTCGGGATTTGATCCTGCAACCTTTAGGTCACTATACCTATGAGTTTACTAAACTGCCCCTCAGCAATTAAAGCATTTCCAACCTCCGTGTCATTTTTCTGCCCACAAAATTTACGTGATTACCCTTCATTTTGTGTTGTATTTACGCTAATTTTAGTGAGTAATGGAAACATGGAGGGGCATTCATGGTTTTCAGCGTGGACCATTTTCAATTTTTTTGTGCAAATTGATCACTTACATTTGACAAAAAAGTGGCCATATATGGTCATCTCTCGCTTCGCTCGGTCGGCCCAAATATAAATAAAAAATGTTTTTTTGGTAGGAGATCCCCTAAATTACTAAGTAACCCTCAGTTAAGTCACCCGACTTTGATAAATTATGTAAATCTTAAAAAAAAAGGATATAATAGTAAACTGAGCTACCAATGTAATGTTTTCTATCATTTCTTCGTCCAGAATCTCCAGCAACCTCTTCTCTTCCCTCTACCTCAGCTTCCACCATTTTTCGACAAATAATGCCGCAGAATCATCTCTAATTATCAACACCATACTTCAGTTGACTCCGGTCACAAAATAATCTCATTTCTGCTTCGATTATCCTTTCAAAAAACTTACTTCACTTGATTGGGGTAGATTTAGATGATTTGGATTCATAAATTTGGAGGTTTTAAATCAAGTTTTCTGTCGGAACTCGAATTAGGTAAGCTGAATCATAAATTCGTAACAAGTTCAACCTGAATTTGAGATTTTTCTTTTCTTCTTTTGATTAAATTTTTCGACATTCGAATTCGGGAAACCTAAAATCTATAATTTGTGTTTTTAGTATGTTATGGACCTAAATTATATAAGATGTATCATGCCAATTGATTCTCTTTAGATTCATTTATTAACTTCGCATGTGAACTTTAGCTCAAACCGAAAATTTGGTAGTGCTTCACCTCCTAAATCATTATGTAAGGTTGGTGAGAAATATAAGGTTGAAGTAGAATACCATGACATGGAAACATCGGAAAGTAGCAACTGTGTTACATTTTAAAGCTTAAGTTCCGACTTTTTTGTGGTTGGTAATTTTAGTTCAGTTTTGGGTTTCTGTTGAAGCAAGAGCTGGCAATGGAAGTTCAGGTCTGCTGTAGTACTAGATTCAGAGAGCAATCTCGACAAGATTCGATGTTAGAACTAGCTCAGTAAGAGTCTAAGAATGATTTTGTATGAAATATGATTTTCTTATCATTTAGGCCATTTACAACATCTATTTGGAAAATCACATCATTTGTCGGGTTGTTGAGACTTGAGAGTTGAGCTCAAATAATTTTGACGATTGTTCATTTTATCTTGCACGGACTAACTCCTCCATGCATGACAGGGAATCAATTAATGTACATTCTTATTTATCTCCATTAGAATGAAAAACTGCAACGAACTAATAAATACTAAAATGTAGGTGATGTTTAAGTTACTGCCAGGATTGTGTTGTTGTTTTTTCCTATTGGTGTATCTGCTTGTGCTCGATTTATTTTTTTATTTCTTCTTCCTGTATTTTTCACCAACCTTTCGTCTAATGATTATCAAAAGAGATATTGCGTTCCTGATATATTCTGTTTACTGGCCTTACTATTGGTCTATTCTAACAGTAACAATGTTTTGATTAAATTATTTATTATTGCTCGCGTTGGTGATAGAGTACAATATTCTGCTTACTTCAACCTAACACTTGCTGCTTAAACTGATGAACAGTTCATTACGACTGTATATGTTTCTTCGTATCTCAATCTTAACTTAGGTTGATACAAAATTATGTTGTAATACTTTTTTTATTTTTTCCATTTTGTTGATCTATCTTTGTTAACTGTTGTGTTTTCTCTTTGTTTAATATTTTTTATTTTTATTTTTATTTATCTCTATTGTTTTAGTTCTGATTTCATTTAAACTCTGCTATCTGCTTCTGTTGATGGTGGTTATTAGTTCAGGGCTAAAATTATACAACCCTGCATTTAATATGCTGTCATTCTGCAAAGAGACAGAGCCATGTAAAAGTGATGAGTACACAACCTCTTCATTTGCGCATTAATTGAGCAATTCAATATGTTTACATGAAATTTATCCAGAATGGTGCATGTAGCAACAATCGCAGATATTCAGTAAATTTTGATTCCCTGGTTGTATTATTCATTAATATAAGGCTCACTGAATACTTTCTGTCTATGTTCCAGGCTGAACCTTTAATATTGATATGACATGACAATTAGTATTCACTCGCATCCGAGTAGCATGAATTTCCTGAAATATCAAGGTTAAGGTCTGCATAAAAGTACTCAGTCCGAAAGCATGCTGCTCTCTGGCAATAAATTTAAAACTCTGTGTCAGCACGCAGAGTTTAAATCAATTTTGTGATAATTCACAAGATTCAAACACCAATCTAATTAATTTGCAAGAATTAGGTTTTTTGCGCCCTGCGCAGTATATCAGACCCTGCTGGTCGAAATTAAACCTAGGAAAAGTAGGAAATTGATCCGTCATGGATTAGTAGGTGCAAAGTCCTACCCAAAATCAGAAAACAAGGAATAAAAGAGGAGCCGCGGAAAATAGGAGCAACAACAAAGGGAGGTGTGGCCGTGCCATAGGCCATCCAGGGCCACCTGCAGATGGCCACTCCCCCATGCTGCTTGTCGTCCCTCCTCTTTTCTATCGACCAATCAGGTCGCTCTAAATCCATCACATGCACATGAGGTGTGGCCGGGCCCAATACCTTGTCGGCCCTCTTTCCATCCACCAATCAGGTCGCTTTAAATCCGCCACGCGCACCAGAGATGTGACCACACCCTATGTTTGGCCGACCCTATTTCCTGTTGACCAATCAGGTCGCTCTAAACCCTCCACAGTATTAAAAGAGGCAAATAACACCGAATGGACACAATGCCAATTAGCTTGCCATTCCGCGCCAACATGCTAATGGCATGCCAAACTGCCATTCCACGCCAACATGCTAATGGCATGACAAACGTGCCATGCCACGCCAACATGCTAATGGCATGCCAAACATGCCATGCCACGCCAATTGCTAATTGGCATGCCAAACGTGCCATGCCACGCCAATTTCTAATCGGCATTCCGAATGTTCCATGCCACGCCAACGTGCTAATCGGCATGCCAACATGCCACTCCGCCATCCTTGCGTCAACCCTAAAAAGGGCGTTGTGCTATGACTACCCACGGCCATCCGTGCGCCCGTGGACGTTCCCACATTATGTCCCTGCCATAATTCCTTTGGCGCGGCCATGGCACCATCTGCACAAAAATGTCACCGTATCGCCGCATGCCACACGCGCTAATTAGGATTCTGGCATGCAAAACCCTAATTTAGGTAACACCGCTATGCCAAATAATGCTACCTAGGGCATTAGGTTTGATACGGCAACTGGAGACAATATTGCCGAGCCATACTTGGATCCAACGCCAATATGCCAAAATATAACGACCGCGACTACGCCAGGCGCTATTCGCGCCACTATATCACTGGCATGTTGCTATCATGCCATTACGCCACTGACATGTGCCAATCGTTCCCCCATGCCACTGGCGCCACTATGCCATCACCAGGTGCCAACGAGATGTAGCCATACTCAACGACCACCTTTTCTCATAAACTGCAATCACGGCCGTCCAACTTCGCCATGGAGTTAACCGTCCCATAATAAGTCTCATGTCCACACGCCATTTTCCTGCGGCAGGTTCCATGGATTGACTTGCCATAACATTATCATCCGCCACCTAGCTGGAGCATGATTGGTCAGAATAATTAGGTCTTGCACACAAGACCCACTCAACAATCTGCTGCACATTTTCCACGAAAATACTCGAGACATCAAACATGTCACAAATTGGGGGATGCTCATTAGGGTATTGGTATGGCGGTTTACAGAGTGCGGCGTGCAACACGCCCATTATAAGAAAGTGTCAGGAAAGCGGGAAGTTAGTGGCGGCAAGAATTAGTGGGTGTAAACTAAACCGTTTCCTTCATATCGGGGACGTGGTTTCTAGCATTTACACATTACCCCACTTCTCCATCACTCAACTACTCCCACTTCCTACGAGATCAGGGTGCGTTCAATTATGACTTGTATAAATATGTTTCTACCTATTTCGACCAGACAACAGAGTTTTGGTTAACAACAACACAAGTATCCAGAAAAAACACAAAAGAACTGATAGCTTACATTCCGCAAGCCAGTTCCACATTCTGATACAAGTCATAAAAATAGCCACACCTTCCGAGGGGATATTCTTCTCCTCAATTCTCCCTTTACGATGGAACTGATAATGCGCGTGAACATATCTCTCATTTTCTGGAATCTTTGGGAGAGCACGAATACAATCATATCCTCCATTTAAAGGAATTTCCAAAATCACTTAACGGTAGAGCGTACACCTGATACAACAACATTGCACCAAATAACATATCCAACTGGTGTGATATGGTTACAGCTTTCTACAAGAGGTATTTCTTCGTGTCTGAGAAAATCACCTTTTCAGACTTAGGAAGGATGTTCCAACGAAACAATGAACATCCGAATGATTATGTCAAGAGATTCAGAATTCAGGCACTGGATTGTCATGACCCAAACGTGACTGAACAAAAATTGGTGGAGCCGTGCATTAACGTCATGGTTCCCGTTTATCGCGCTTTGATGGAGAATCTATGCTTCCATACATTCTCTGAATTCCATGAAGCTGCTAAGCGGAGGAACAACAACCCAAACGTACAACACCGACACATAAGGCGACTCCACCTCGGAAGACCGCAACTAAAGATCCTGTGCAAAACCAAGAGGCTGGAGAAGCCGCTCTAGGCTTCCCATTTCCAATCGAGGAAGCGATTGAACTCCTGGAAGCATGAATTCAAGATGATGCTATCAAACTGCCCCCTATCAGGCGCCCGCCAACTGACGAGGAAATATCAAATCCCAAGTACTGTCGTTACCACAGGCTCGTCCATCACCCAACCCATGAATGCAATAAACTGAAACACATTTTCAAGGAAAACGTGTACGCGGGAGAACTTCTACTGGGAAATGAGGGAGTCCACAGAGATCCTATTCCAGTCAGAAGATGTATGCTTTCTGGGGACTCTGTTCACAAAACCGTGCAGTTCATGATGCAACGTGTGTGCGAAATCCTCTACTTCTCCAAGGCGCAGTGTCAAGACATATTTGCATCCCTCAATCACATTGTGTTAGGCAAGCGGCTATTTCCCGTCGAAGAAGCCACTCCTAAATCCCAACCTCTCTCGGGAAACACTGTTGGAAAATGCAATTGGGGACTGCTGACCACTGCTTACCTAAAGAATACCGAGTTCGATAGCACGCTGATCGACGCGGCCTCTGATTTCAACGTCATTACCGTCAAGACTCTAAGAGCCGCATGAGGCTACCCACTCCCCAATTATGATCAGCAACTCAGAAGGTGAAGCAATGAACGCTTACGGGTACATTAACCTCGAAATCAAGGTGGGAGATGCTCTAACACACGACAAGTTCCACATTATTAAATAATACCCAAATTATGATATGGTTATGGGGAGCTCGTGGGTGCATAGCAATAAAGCAAAGTTAGGAGTATGTCCTCTACCAGTGTTAATACCTGAAAGGGTTTCCAACATACCGTCTAACCCTGAAGATTATATGTTGCCGTATCAACAACTTGCCAGTGTAACCCAATTGCCTGGAGAGAGTCCGCCGACGTTCATCCGCAGATTTCGAACACAAGTAAGTCTTATTGAACAACCCTTTCTGCAACTAGTCACTTCTCCTCTCACCCAGGCCTGGGGACTCAATCCAATCAAAAAAGCGAGGGTACAACAACCACACCCAATATTTCGCTTAGCGATCTGTATGGACAAACTCTAATATACTTTCTAGAGAATCAACTAGACAGTTAGACTCAATCTAGATAAAAGGTATATTGATCGGTTGTCAATCTACAAATATAATATCACTTCCTTACTCAACTACAATAATGTAAAAAGTGATAGGAAAGAGTTTGTATCCACAAGGAGGCCTTTGTTGTTATGCAATTTTTGGTTTCTAAGATAACCAAGAGTGGTTTTTTTTTTAGTAAAAATAAAGTAAAGCAAAGTAAATAATTGGAATAATCAATAAGGAGAAGATATTAGTCATGGGATAGTATCATTGACAAGCATGTATTTTTCATCATTGAATATAATTGATAATTTAATCTCTTATTTATTAAAAGTCCTAGAATACCTTGATCACAAGAGTATCCCTCTAATTCCCTAATTTCATCACAACCACATTAAAAGATGCATATGTGAATTCTTCCTAGAAAGCAACCCAAAGTGTAAAAGCACAATTAAGTTTAACTCCCTAAAAGCTTTAAGATTTATGGAATAAGACTAATCAAAGCAAACAAACGTGTAAGAGCACTAATTTGTTTTAACCAAGGTTATGATTCATATGTGACTAGTAGCATATATCACTACAAGCACTAACCACAATTATGCTACTTAAAATCAGGGACAAACAACTTTTACGTATTGAAAACCCTAATATAGCTCTAGAGATGAAAGCAAATCGGATTGGTTCCGGACTCAACCAATCAAACAATCAAATCCTAAAACACTATAAACCATGAATCATAAACAATAAAGTTGAGACGAAACTAATCCATAGAATCAAATAACACACATTGAGAAATCAACCTTTATCCCATAACCAACAAGTGTATTTAGTTACTCATGATAATGGAGTTCATCATCATCATTTTCAATAAAATAATAAAGAAGATGAAAGCAAAGCAAACCCTAGAAGATAGTTTTCTCCAAAGCTCCAAGAAGAATAATAAAAACGTGCCCCACCGAAAAGTTGTAGAAGTCTTCCTTTTATATCCCTTTGCTTTCCAAAATTAGGTCAAATTTCAAAGCCCATTAGATGAAAATCCGCGTGGCCCAAAAGTCATAAAAACCCGTGTAGAAACTCTGCCGAAAAGTCGCAGGAAGTTAGACGGAGAGTCTCCGGAAAAGTGCTCAGGTGACCGGCAAAGTCCGCCCGATCACCGGTCAACGACATGAATCGGTCGGGTCAACGAGTCGACTCGGTCAACTGGGTTAAGCGAGTCAGAGTCAGCTCAGATGACTGTTCCATTCTGCCAAGGCCTAAGCTATTGCATAGGCTGAACTTGTGCTGCACAATGATTGTGCTTTAATCCTCTCAATCCATGGTCACAGCTCAGATTATGTATTCTGCAATTCCAGTTCAGTTGCACTTCTTCTTGTAACCTGCAGCTCAACCTCATGGCTTGCTTCTCACAAATAAACCATCATCATAGCCACTGCATCATGATCAATCATTCTCCTTCTCAGTCATAGCACATGTGTACATCCATTGCAGTTGATTAATCTACAAAACAGCACCACCTAACAGCTGCATCCTTCCCAGCACCTCAAACACATTCCACTTTAGCTTCACTTTCAATCTGCTACAGATACCTAGCATTCATCTACGTAAACTCAAGTCTTCCCTGCGCTGCTAACTCAACTCCAACAACTTCAGGCACCATCTCAGGCCAGCCAACACCATCATAGTCTTCTACTCAAATTTCGAGCAATACTGCCATTAATCACTCTCTTTTAGTGTTTATCATTGCCATTCCTGTTGCCTCTCGAGCTCGTCATCAATACATCTCCATTCCACCTGCAATGCCATTATCCAGAACTGCAGCTTTACCCATTTGACCAGCTTAATAACTTTAGCAGCAACCATCCCTACGTCTAGCCTGCGACAACGCCATATCCTTTGGCTCCTCCCCTGCATTATTTCAGCTGCTCCATTCCCAGCTGCTACTGCAACTGCCAATCCATTTCAGTCAACAAACACCACTTACTTACACTATTTCCACCATCTGTTGCAGCTACTTCTTGAGTTTCAACTCCCTGTAAACCTAACATACATCTAAATCATATGTAGCGGTCCCATTCTTCACAGCTCATCACCATAATCTTCTCAGCTGAATTATGCAAAATACTATTGCCTCAATCCATCAGCACCAGCAAATCCATCCCATAAGATCTCCAAATTCATCTCAATTGTTCATCTGCACCCTTGGTACTCAACTGCAACCAACTTATATTAAGCTCACTTCCATTTCAGCACTACTTGCGACTTAAGCAACCCATCTGACCTGCAATTGCCTCAAGCCATCATCACTGCATTCTGCAGTTCCCATGAACCAGTTTCATCAACCACCATTGCAGAGCATCCATTCCCATGGCAATCAACATTGTTCTCATTTCTGCACAAACCCCACTCCATCTCAGATAATTATCACCAACTGCAACAACTGTTAAAACTAACATTTCTTCCATTTGTTCACTACCTCATATCATGACCACCAACAACAACCAATTACACCCCTGCAGATCATTATCAACAGCTGCAGTTCATGCCTGCAATTCCACTGAAACCAGCACCACCACCAGTTTCTCTTATTCAAGCTACTCAAACACCACCAGCTGAGCACCACTATTAGTCTTGTCACCACCAGATTCTACTTCATTGTAGCCTTGTTCTTCATATCTTTCTTCCCCTGACCTAACTCACCACCAGGACCAAAAATATCAACCATGAATCATTTCAAACCCTAATTCGTAAATCAACAGAAAACCCCTCTCTGAGATCTTAAATTTCACACCTAGACATTCACAAATTCGAGATCTGTTTCAAAGTTTCAAACCCATTTCTTCCAGTGATTAAACCCTAACTCTGTGTTTCTCCATGTTCTTCTCTTCCGACGAAATCACTTAGCAGAAAACCACCACGATAGCTCTCAATCGATCATATATCGATCTGATTCTCTCAGCAGTAACAACTTCTTCTCAATCTCCCTGAGTTTATTATCACCACCAAACAACAGCGTATCTCTCGGTTTCAGACTGAATAATGAGAAGAATTAAAACTTCTCTGAATTCTAAATTTGTGTAGGAGGTTGAATTGATATTGACACCCGGTACATTAGGATAAGGGACACCCAGTTCATCTATGGCCTGTAGTTTCGCAGAACTGACTGCCTACACTCTTCCTTGCTCAGCTGTCAGTTGCGGGGAACTGACGTTCATTCTTCGCCTACTTTGTGCAACCTTAGTCCTCCAAGTATAACTCGCCAGTGAATTGACTTTGTTTCCTTTACGCTCCAATGGACGTTTTCTCCTTCTTTTACTCCAAACGACTCCAAAGTACCTAATAACTCAAACTCAAAATAAGATACATAATTTACAAGAAAAATAGCAAAGAAAGCATAAATACTAGATATAAAATTAGGTGTTTTAGACACTTATCAAATTCCCCCACACTTAGACTTTGCTAGTCCTCGAGCAAACCAAACAAAAGAATTCTAAAATACATACTACTCCGTGTCGTCGAGGCTACGGTCACTTTTAGCATAAATAACAAGCCTTTTGAACCCCTAGGTGTCCCTAATGGACGAGTTATAGTCTCGTGAAGGTTTACAAGAGGTATGCCTACAAAACCTACTTTTACAACTTACTAGTTCTTCGAAATGATAGCATCTAACGCGCTAAGAAGACATGGAGATTCTGCACACTAGCAATAAGAAGTTAGACACATATATGAACACAATCTCATCCTTAAAAGTTGAGAGAGAAATAACCATCCCTTCTCGAAAGAAAATCGGGTTCGGAGTGGTCAAAAGTCTCGACTCTGCCTCACAAGAAAGGGTTTTATGATATTGCTCTCAATAATAAATAGCTCTTCATGGGTCACACATGTGTCCAGGTAGGAATGAAGAGAAAATCCTGCGACACCTTGATTGGTAGGAAGGTAAAAAATCTCCTAAGTATTTTGAAAACCCATATCTTTTATCATTTTGAAAACCATTTTTTTTCCTGACGATCTCTTAGAAAGGAAATCAACCACTTAACGAAGGTGGAAATATGCTTACTTACCTCGTTATCTGTTCGGCGTGCAGTTAGCACCACTCTCACAGCATCCATAGAAACGTCTTAGGTCTTCAATCCTTTTCTTCATCTTCGTCTTAGACACTTGATGATAACTCTTAAACTTCGTAGAATCTTGACAATGTGATTCTTTCCTCTAATTCCTTGTTGCTTGAAACTTCATTATGGATATTTCTTCTTCCATTGGATTTATTGAATGAATACAAAACCAAAAATGAACTAAACAAACCAAAATATAATACAATGGATTTTTTTTTATTATTATTATTTTTTTCTTTTTTCTTTTTATTTACTTTTTTTTTGAGACATCAAAATAAAATAGAACTAAAGATGTACCTAACAAAAAAAAAAAATTTAATTTTTTTTTGAGAAATTAAAATACAAACTAACAAATGAAAATGCAAAGGCCATGGTATGAGTAATTTACCACTCAATTCTTCACAACTTGTATGTCTTGACATCATACTTCTTGAATTCTCATCTTGATAATCTTCACTCCTGTACAATAGTCTTCGACTTGTAAAAATTTTGCTCCTTGTCTTGTTGCTTTACTTGAATCTGAAATCTGGTCATTTCTGTACTGTTGCTCATAAAACTTGAATGTCTTCAACTTTCTTTCGAATTTTTGATGCTCTTCTTGTTGATGATGATGGTGTTTCTATGGACCCGTTGGTGTAGATAGAGATAAAGTGGAAGGTGCTAACTGCGAACAAGATTACAAGTGGTATGTAAGTTAGCAATTCGATGTCACCATTCATGATTGATAAAAATAGCACTCAAGAGATCAAAATATTTCTTCTATGGTGGGAGGTTGGGTAGCTCACCATTCTATCCAGAGTTTACGTACGGTGACACACACTCTAAAAGCACATATTTAGACAGGTACAAAGAATTGAAGGCGGTGCCTCTCATAATGTAATATGGGTAGTCTCCACTATAGGGGATCACAAATCTAATACCGAATTCAATCTGCACCTCATTTTCCACTACGATGGTTATATGCAACTTTAACTCTTATACAAGTAAGAAACCCGATCATGTTCTCTGTCATCTCTAAGTTCAATCAATATTATGAGATTCTCGATGTAATCTTAGCGACATGTATACTATGTGACTCTAAACTTACTAAAAGTTGGAGTTTCTTATTCACTAATTTACAAAAAATTTGAAAAAAAATGCATGAAAAAGGTACAAAGCAAAAGCTTAACCACTCCCCCACACTTAAACTTTACATTTTCCTCAATGCAAATTGAATCATCCAAAGTAAGTCAAGGTGGGAAATTCAAGACAATAAAAAGCTAAAAACAAGACAAGAATACTTAAAAACAAATAAAAAGATAAAGGTAAAGATACAAAACCGGTGGGTTGCCTCCCACTTAGCGCTTGGTTTAAAGTCGTCAGACCGACTATCTCCTTGCTTTCTATGACTCCTCCATAGGGAGTGCATCCACAAAACTAACTCCTTCCACCACTTCGGAAGAGAAGTTCTCATAGTATGGTTTCAACCGGTGCCCATTAACTTTAAACTCCTTGCCTGTAGCAATACTACGAATTTCGACTGCACCATGAGAAAACACATTAGTAACAACAAAAGGTCCAATCCATCATGAACTTAATTTACCCGGAAATAATTGCAAGCGAGAATTAAAGAAAAGAACTTTCTGCCCGACACAAAATTGTTTTCTAGAAATCATATTATCATGAAATGCCTTAGTTTTCTCCTTGTAAATGCGTGAGCTTTCAAATGCATCATTGCGAAGCTCCTCTAGCTCTTGGAGTTGTAACTTCCTTTGCTTTCCAGCCCCATCCATCTCCATATTGCATTTCTTGATAGCCCAAAACGTTTTATGCTCAATCTCCACGGGTAAGTGACAAGGTTTACCATACACAAGCCTAAAAGGAGACATCCCAATAGGTGTCTTGTATGCGGTTCTATAAGCCCACAAAGCATCATTGAGTCGCATGCTCCAATCCTTCCTTGTTGGATTCACCGTCTTTTCAAGTATGGACTTCACTTCTCGGTTGGAAACTTCCGCTTGTCCATTCGTTTGTGGATGATAAGGTTTTGCAATCTTATGTGACACATTGTACTTCCTTAACAAGCTTTGCAAGAACCTGTTTTTGAAGTGAGAACCTCCATCGCTAATTATGTCCCTTGGAATTCCAAACCTTGCAAAAATATTTGCTTGCACAAAATCTGAAACCACTTTAGAATCATTAGTTGGGGTGGCCTTAGCTTCCACCCATTTCGACACATAATCAACAACAAGTAAGATGTAAAAATTCCCATGAGAGTTGACAAAAGGACCCATAAAATCAATACCCCATACATCAAAAACTTCAATAAATTGAATAAAAGTTTGTGGCATTTGATTTCGAGCACCTAGATTGCCTGTTCTTTGACACCTATTACAAGTTGTGCAAAATTTATGTGCATCCTTAAACAAGGTTGGACAATAGAAACCGCTTTCAAGCACCTTGTGAGCGGTTCTCTTACTCCCAAAATGTCCTCCGCAAGCATAAGAGTGACAAAAAGACAATATAGAGTTAAATTCAGATTCTGGAATGCACCTACGTAATACTTGGTCACTACCTTGTTTCCAAAAATAAGGATCATCCCGTATGTATTGGTTATCTAACCTTTTAAGTTTGTCCCTCTCAGCACGAGACAAGTCCTTTGGGATTTGTTTAGAAACTAAGTAATTAACAATATCCGCATACCATGGTTCTCCAAGGGCAATTGAGAATAGTTGCTCATCCGGGAAGCTTTCACGCAATGGGATAACTTCCTTGTCCACAATAAGTCGGCTCAAATGATCCGCAACGGTGTTCTCAATTCCTTTCTTGTCTTTGATTTCAATATCAAACTCTTGCAAGAGCAAAATCCATCGTATGAGCCTCGATTTCGCCTCTTTCTTCGTAAGCAAGTATCTAAGTGCTGCATGATCAGAAAAGAAAACAACTTTTGTACCAATTAGATAAGAGCGAAACTTTTCTAAAGCAAAAACAATGGCTAATAACTCCTTTTCAGTGGTTGTGTAGTTTTGTTGGGCCTCATTTAACGTTCTAGAAGCATAATAAATGGCATGAGGAAACTTCCCCACATGCTGCCCAAGCACCGCAACAATTGCATAGTCACTTGCATCACACATGAGCTCAAAAGGCTTGCCCCAATCCAGTGGTTTAATGATAGGGGTTGAAATCAAAATCTCTTTCAAGCGATTGAATGCCTCCATACACTTTTCATCAAAGTTAAAAACCACATCCTTTTGCAATAAGTTACAAAGTGGTGATGCTATCTTGGAAAAGTCCTTGATGAACCTACGATAAAAACCTGCGTGTCCAAGAAAAGAACGTATCTCCCTCACCGTAGTGGGAGGGGTTAGAGCACGAATAAGGTCAATCTTAGATTTATCAACTTCCAAGCCTTTAGAAGATATTACATGGCCTAAAACTATGCCATGAGTTACCATAAAATGGCACTTCTCCCAATTTAGCACAAGGTTTGTTTCAACACATCGTTCAAGGATTAAAGACAAGTTGTCCAAGCAAAGGTCAAATGAATCACCAAAGACACTAAAATCGTCCATGAACACTTCGATTATGTTTTCAACATATTCTGAAAAGATACTCACCATACACCTTTGGAAAGTAGCTGGAGCATTGCACAAGCCAAAAGGCATCCTTCTATAAGCAAAAGTACCGAAAGGACAAGTGAAAGTGGTTTTCTCTTGGTCCTCCGGTGCTATCACAATCTGATTATAACCTGAATAGCCATCAAGGAAGCAATAGTAAGAGTGTCCAGCTAAACGTTCAAGCATTTGATCAATAAAAGGTAAAGGAAAGTGATCTTTTCTAGTAGTGGCATTCAATTTCCTATAATCAATACAAACCCTCCAACCGGTTTGCACACGAGTTGGGACAAGTTCATTCTATCATTCTCCACTCCACCGTCACACCTGATTTCTTTGGTACTACTTGTACCGGGCTTACCCATTGCTGTCGGATATGGGGTATATAACACCCACTTCCAAAAGCTTGAGTATCTCCTTTTTCACAACTTCCATCATGGGAGGGTTCAAACGACGTTGCGCTTCCCTTGTAGGCTTTGCATCATCCTCCAAACGAATCTTATGCATACAAACGGCAGGGCTTATACCCTTGATATCAGCGATTGTCCATCCAATGGCCGTCTTGTACTTCCTTAGCACCCTTAGAAGTTGTTGCTCCTGTAATTCACTAAGCTCGTTAGAAACAATCACAGTAACTCTTCCTTGTCACCCAAGTACAAGTACTTTAAGTGACTTGGAAGAGGTTTCAATTCTAATTTTGGAGATTTAACAATAGATGGTAAAAGTTTTTCATCACTGCATGGTAAAGAAATAAAAGAGATATTATGAGTTTCCGGGCATCCTTGTAGTGAACTAAGATCACCAAGGGCTTCCTTGACTTCATTACCACACTCTACACCATTATCCATGGATGTAGTTAAAACGGTTTCCAAAGCATCGCCACCATTCAATTCAAACACTTGTTGTGCTAATGTATCCATAACATCAATAGAGAAACAAGAGTGGACGTCACTAGGATATCTCATCGTCTCAAAAATGTTGAAACGTATTATTTCTCCATCAAACTCCATAGTTAGCGTTCCCTTATCCACATCAATAATGGTTTTCGCCGTTTTCATGAAGGGACGCCCAAGTAGCAATGGAAGAGATGAGTCCGGTGAACCTTCATTCATCTCTAACACACAAAAGTCAGCTGGAAATACAAGTTGATTAACCTGCACAAGAACATCCTCAACAATACCCATTGGGTAAACATTAGAGCGATCGGCTAATTGCAAAACAATTCCAGACTTTTTAAGAGGACCAAGATCAAGTGAATTATATATGGACGCAGGCATAACATTAACGGATGCACCTAAATCTAACATTGCTTTGTTAAATGTAGTGTTACCAATAGTGACGGGAATGTCAAAGCTACCCGGATCCTTGCATTTCAGTGGGAGTTTATGTTGTAAGATTGCCGAAGCATTCTCTCCCACACTTAGCACTTCATTACCTTGGAGCTTTTTCTTATTGGTACACAAGTCCTTTAACACCTTTGCATACTTTGGCATTTGCTTTATAGCATCTATGAGGGGTATGTTCACATGAATCTTCCTTAACACGTCCAAAATCTCCTTTTCTAGTTCCTCCATTTTGGACTTTGCAAATCTGCGAGGGAAAGGTAAAGGAGGAACATAAGTAGGAATAGGAGTTTTAGAGTTAGGAATCGGTACCTCGGTTGTTGTTTGGGGAATTTCATCCCTCTTTTCCTCCAACACCGGCTCCTTGGGTGTTTCCACCTTGCCGAATCAGTAACTTCGGGTTGCACAAGTTGTGTACCGCTTCTCAACGTAATTGCATTGACACCCTCTGTTGGGTTAATAGGTTGAGAAGGGAGTTTCCCACTATTTTGTGCTTTCAATTTGTTTATCTCAATCGCCATGGATCCCATTTGTGTCTGCAACTCCTTAATAGCGCTCTTAGTCTCTTGTTGGCTCTCTTGAAACATGGTACCAATGCCTTGCATCATCTTTTGAAGTTTTGCATCAATATCCGAACCTTGACCTTGCATTGATTGTTGTGGTTGCTGAAATTGTTGTTGTTGTGGTTGAAATCCACTTGGACGGTTGAAAGTAGGTTGTTGAACCGCTCCTTGCTTGTTGGCATAGCTAAAATTGGGGTGGTCTCTCCATCCCGGATTGTAAGTGTTGGAGTAGGGATCATACCGTCTTTGCTGATTTGGGAAGATCACATTAGCTTGTTCATTGGAGTCTTCATACCCTTGAGAAGAACTTGGTATCACCGCGGCTGCAACTTGTTGCAACATTGCTGTCACGTTACCCATTTGTTGACGAAGTTCTCTACCTCGCTCACTTCATTTACTCTCCTTAAGAGCACGTCCGAACCACGACTCAAGAATTGTTGGGAGTTTGCTGCCATGTTCTCAATCAACTCTCTAGCTTGTGCCACCGTTTTGTTCACTAGTGCACCACCACCCGCAGCGTCAAGAAGATTCCTATCACTTGAATTGAGTCCTTCATAGAAGTATTGGATGATCATTGCATCGCTGAATTGATGGTGAGGACAGCTTGCCACCAATCTCTTGTATCGTTCCCAACATTCATATAAGGATTCTCCCACATTTTGCTTCATCCCGCAAATCTCCTTGCGAATTTGAGTAGCCTTGGATGCTGGAAAATACCTCTCTAGAAAGAGTTTCTTCAACCCATTCCATGTTGTGATACTTCCGGGAGGTAAATAACACAACCAATCCTTAGCATTATCCATCAAAGAGAATCGAAAAACTTTCAACATTGCACCATCCGCTTCAACATCCGCTGGAAGCATGGCCGTGACAATGGTGTGGAAGTCCATAAGATGCTTGTTTGGGTCTTCATTCACCATGCCATGGAACTTTGGTAATTCTCTAAGCAACCCCGGCTTGATCTCAAAAGTAGAATTTGATTGAATACACCCTTGTTGTGTATCCAACTTGTGAGAAGCCAAGTCCTTGAGTGTACGATTTGCATCACCCATTGCTTCTTCTTCTTCTTCAAAAGGTGGTTCTTGTTCAACCGGTACCTCTTGTTGTAACTCGTCTTCCACTGCTAGCTCTTGTTCTTCCGTTGTACCTTGACTTGGTTGGAGTATTGTGCCTCTTCGAGTGGCTATTCCGCACCTTGGATAGTTCCAATCTTTAGAAGCCAGGGATTAGGTACCTGAAAAAAATTCTCACAAACAAGTAAGAAACAAGACAAGAAACAAAAAGCAAATATGGAAGCAAAAATACTGAAAAGAAACTAAAAACTTAATAACAAGCCGATGCCTCCGCGGCAACGGCGCCAAAATTTGATCGATTGTCAATCGACAAATACAATTTCACTTCCTTACTCAACTACAATAATGTAGAAAGTGGCAGGAAAGAGTTCGTATCCACAAGGAGGCCTTTGTTGTTATGCAATTTTTGGTTTATAAGATAACCAAGAGTGATTTTTTTTTTTTTAGTAAAAATAAAGTAAAGCAAAGTAAATAATTGGAATAATCAATAAGGAGAAGATATTGGTCATGGGATAGTATCATTCACAAGCATGTATTTTTCATCATTGAATAAAATTGATAATTTAATCTCTTATTTATTAAAAGTCCTCGAATACCTTGATCACAAGAGTATCCCTCTAATTCCCTAATTTCATCACAACCACATTAAAAGATGCATATGTGAATTCTTCCTAGAAAGCAACCCAAAGTGTAAAAGCACAATTAAGTTTAACTCCCTAAAAGCTTTAAGATTTATGGAATAAGACTAATCAAAGCAAACAAACGTGTAAGAGCACTAATTTGTTTTAACCAAGGTTATGATTCATATGTGACTAGTAGCATATATCACTACAAGCACTAACCACAATTATGCTACTTAAAATCAGGGACAAACAACTTTTACGTATTGAAAACCCTAATATAGCTCTAGAGATGAAAGCAAATCGGATTGGTTCCGGACTCAACCAATCAAACAATCAAATCCTAAAACACTATAAACCATGAATCATAAACAATAAAGTTGAGACAAAACTAATCCATAGAATCAAATAACATACATTGAGAAATCAACTTTTATCCCATAACCAAAGCAAACCCTAGAAAATAGTTTTCTCCAAAGCTCCAAGAAGAATAATAAAAACGTGCCCCCCCAATAGTTGTAGAAGCCTTCCTTTTATATCCCTTTGCTTTCCAAAATTAGGTCAAAATTTCAAAGCCCATTAGATGAAAATCTGCGTGGCCCAAAAGTCATAAAAACCGGTGTAGAAAATCTGCCGAAAAGTGACCGGAAGTTAGCCGGAGAGTCGCCGGAAAAGTGCTCAGGTGACCGGCAAAGTCCGCCCGATCACCGGTCAACGACATGAATCGGTCGGGTCAACGAGTCGACTCGGTCAACTGGGTTAAGTGAGTCAGAGTCAGCTCAGATGACTGTTCCATTCTGCCAAGGCCTAAGCTATTGCATAGGCTGAACTTGTGTTGCACAATGATTGTGCTTTAATCCTCTCAATCCATGGTCACATCTCAGATTCTGTATTCTGCAATTCCAGTTCAGTTGCACTTCTTCTTGTAACCTGCAGCTCAACCTCATGGCTTGCTTCTCACAAATAAACCATCATCATAGCCACTCATCATGATCAATCATTCTCCTTCTCAGTCATAGCACATGTGTACATCCATTGTAGTTGATTAATATACACAACAACACCACCTAACAGATGCATCCTTCCCAGCACCTCAAACACATTCCACTTTAGCTTCACTTTCAATCTTTTACAGATACCTAGCATTCATCTACGTAAACTCAAGTCTTCCCTGCGCTGCTAACTCAACTCCAACAACTTCAGGCACCATCTCAGGCCAGCCAACACCATCATAGTCTTCTACTCAAATTTCGAGCAATACTGCCATTAATCACTCTCTTTTCGTGTTTATCATTTCCATTCCTGTTGCCTCTCGAGCTCGTCATCAATACATCTCCATTCCACCTGCAATGCCATTATCCAGAACTGCAGCTTTACCCATTTGACCAGCTTAATAACTTTAGCAGCAACCATCCCTACGTCTAGCCTGCGACAACGCCATATCCTTTGGCTCCTCCCCTGCATTATTTCAGCTGCTCCATTCCCAGCTGCTACTGCAACTGCCAATCCATTTCAGTCAACAAACACCACTTACTTACACTATTTCCACCATCTGTTGCAGCTACTTCTTGAGTTTCAACTCCCTGTAAACCTAACATACATCTAAATCATATGTAGCGGTCCCATTCTTCACAGCTCATCACCATAATCTTCTCAGCTGAATTATGCAAAATACTATTGCCTCAATCCATCAGCACCAGCAAATCCATCCCATAAGATCTCCAAATTCATCTCAATTGTTCATCTGCACCCTTGGTACTCAACTGCAACCAACTTATATTAAGCTCACTTCCATTTCAGCACTACTTGCGACTTAAGCAACCCATCTGACCTGAAATTGCCTCAAGCCATCATCACTGCATTCTGCAGTTCCCATGAACCAGTTTCATCAACCACCATTGCAGAGCATCCATTCCCATGGCAATCAACATTGCTCTCATTTCTGCACAAACCCCACTCCATCTCAGATAATTATCACCAACTGCAACAACTGTTAAAACTAACATTTCTTCCATTTGTTCACTACCTCATATCCATGACCACCAACAACAACCAATTACACCCCTGCAGATCATTATCAACAGCTGCAGTTCATGCCTGCAACTCCACTGAAACCAGCACCACCACCAGTTTCTCTTATTCAAGCTACTCAAACACCACCAGCTGAGCACCACTATTAGTCTTGTCACCACCAGATTCTACTTCATTGTAGCCTTGTTCTTCATCTCTTTCTTCCCCTGACCTAACTCACCACCAGGACCAAAAATATCAACCATATGAATCATTTCAAACCCTAATTCGTAAATCAACAGAAAACCCCTCTCTGAGATCTTAAATTTCACACCTAGACATTCACAAATTCGAGATCTGTTTCAAAGTTTCAAACCCAAATTTCTTCCAGTGATTAAACCCTAACTCTGTGTTTCTCCATGTTCTTCTCTTCCGACGAAATCACTTAGCATAAAACCACCACGATAGCTCTCAATCGATCATATATTCAATCTGATTCTCTCAGCAGTAACAACTTCTTCTCAATCTCCCTGAGTTTATTATCACCACCAAACAACATCGTATCTCTCGGTTTCAGACTGAATAATGAGAAGAATTACAACTTCTCTGAATTCTAAATTTGTGTAGGAGGTTGATTTGATATTGACACCCGGTACATTAGGATAAGGGACACCCAGTTCATCTATGGCCTGTTAGTTTCGCAGAACTGACTGCCCACACTCTTCCTTGCTCAGCTGTCAGTTGCAGGGAACTGACCGTTCATTCTTCGCCTACTTTGTGCAACCTTAGTCCGCTCCAAGTATAACTCGCCAGTGAATTGACTTTGTTTCCTTTACGCTTCCAATGGACGTTTTCTCCTTCTTTTTCTCCAAACGACTCCAAAGTACCTAATAACTCAAATTCAAAATAAGATACATAATTTACAAGAAAAATAGCAAAGAAAGCATAAATACTAGATATAAAATTAGGTGTTTTAGACACCTATCATGTATCAAAGAGTTTATATCTCAATATCTCGATTTGATATATACTTAAGCAAATAGAAATATGCTAGTCTTTATCAAATACTACAGAGATAACTTGGATTGTACCAAAGACCAATATCCAAGTGTCAATCAATTTAAATCAACAACCAAAAGGTCGGATATTCTAATCGATTGAACAACGCATAACCTGTGATATTTAAATTATATAACAAAATATAATCCGGAATAAAAATAACACAGACACCAGAAATTTTGTTAACGAGGAAACTGCAAATGCAGAAAAACCCTGGGACCTAGTACAGATTGAACGCCACACTGTATTAAGCCGCTACAGACATTAGCCTACTACAAACTAACTTCGGTCTGGACTGCAGTTGAACCCTAATCAATCTCACACTGATTCAAGGTACAGTTGTGCTCCTTACGTCTCTGATCCCAGCAGGATATCACGCACTTGATTCCCTTAGCTGATCTCACCCATCACTAAGAGTTGCTATGACCCAAAGTCGAAGACTTTAATAAACAAATCTGTCTCACACAGAAAAGTCTATAGAATTGAATAAATTTGTCTCCCACAGAAATACCCAAGAGTTTTTGTTCCTTCTTTTGATAAATCAAGGTGAACATGAACTAATTGATAAACCGGTCTTATATTCCCGAAGAACAGCCTAGTATTATCAATAACCTCACAATAATCTTAATCGACGCGGAGAAAGAAGATATTGTGGAATCACAAACAATGAGACGAAGATGTTTGTGACTAATTTTGTATCTTGCCTATCAGAGATATCAATCTCAATCCAATCCTTACGATTGTACTCGTACGATAGAATATGCAAGATCGGATCAAACAACTACGAGAAAGTAGTATAACACGTAAGGTGTGGGGATTATGTTTCCCAGTTGCTAGAGTTCTCCCTTATATAGTCTGTCCATTCAGGGTTTGCAATCAATATTAGCTTGGTAACAAAGCATTCAGTATTCACCGTTAGATGAAAACCTGATTAGATTCAAGCTAATATCTTTCAACTGTTAGATCGAAAACTTAGATTGTTACATGATGTAGTTTTGAAAGTGATAAGTAGAAGTTCGTTCAACTCGGACTTGTGTAGACTCGATTCTAGACTTAAATATTAACCCTAATAAATATCTACAAAAAGATGATATCATTATCGGAGAAACTGGGACTTAGGATTCCACCAAACCTCATATCATGTGGTTCAACAATCAATTCTTAGACAATTATAGCTCTAGTTTATTGACTCTAATTCTTTGCCAGGGTAGATTTTAAAAAGATTAACTGTAAATCACTAGCATGATGCATCAGAAGTACTTTGACCAAGCATACATCATCATACGACTTCGCAACTAATTAAGAAAAATCATAAAACGATTAAATTAATGCAAAAAGTCATAAAAAAATTAAACATAATTACCACACGCATGAAATATGGCTTTCTCCGCCATCCCAGTGTTGAGGTTTAGCTCCTCATATTAATCACTTGCTCAAAATATATGTTTGTTGATCAAAAGTTGATTAAAAGAGTGAAAGGTGTAAAGCAGCTGATTTGCAACAGCGTAAAAGTGTTACAGATCTCTGGTACAAAGAGGAACAATGATTACTGTTGTATATAAACGTTACTTATCTTCTGCTGTTGAACAACGACAGTTTTCTGCGACAGTTGCTTGTGCGTCAATGTTCTTCGTGTTCTTCCTCTTCAGCAGCAGCAGCAGAAGAAACAGAGTTTGATAAAACTCTGATTTCTTCTTCTCTGGCTCTCCTCAGGTCCCCAAACTCTCGACACCCCTTCTATATGACCCAAAAAATCTATTTATATCAAAAATACCGATTAAATCTCTCCCAAATCTTCCAAAATCTCTTTCTTTCTCTTCACGGCAATTTCTTGTTTTAGAATTTCTACGCGTTTCTGAGCTTTCCTTTTTATTCTAAACTCTTCCTTAGATAAATACAAATCTTTGGGAAGGTTTACAACACTTTAATCTCTCTAAAATTCCCTAAAACAGGTCACACACGTGACTTTTCATATTTTCTGTTGTGATAAAAATCCGTCGATTGAGCCCAGTCTAATCGATTTCAACACCCATATCAGATTCCTAGACCCATAAGGAGTCTATCCTATGAAAATGAGAGGTTTAATCGACCTCAAACTCCTCCAAATCAAGAACCCTAAATCTGCCAGAAACTGTCAAGATATTTCTCTCCAAAACTTATAATTCAAATGTAGAAGATGGTCGTCCCCTATCCAGAGTAGGGGTGCGATTAGCAGCTTCCTGGAAATGGGATGCCCCTTAGTAATTAGGTTACCCCTTATCCAAAGTGAGGGTCCGAATAGAAAATGTCCTCCCATGAACGCAAAAAACACTTTTCGAGCCAATTTCGCCGCAAAATCTTATTTTTCCAAAAACACCTACAAAGACATAAAAGGCCAAAATAAATACAAAATCGAGCACTAACAATATATACAATTGAGATTATATCAGACACAAAAATGTGTCTATCAAATACCCCCAAACCTATTATTTGCTAGTCCTCTAGCAAAAATAAAATAGAAATAAAATCCCAACTCACTGTCGTAGGCATCGTCGATTGCATTTAGCGTATGAAATAAGCCTTTAGACCCCTAGGTGTCTCTAGTGGCGGAGTGTTGTCTCCCGAGGGCTTACCAGAGGTATATCCAAAAAACCTTTATACTCCAGACCCTATCTATCTACACAGAACCTTGGAAGGCACTAAAGAATCTCCTTGGTTGGCATACTTATTGACTACAGGAGGAAGTAACCTGATGCGAAATTCCAATTGCTGTACACGAGTTCGCACTCAAGCATACTAAAATTCATATGAAGTGACAGGGCTCTACTCAGATAGTCGCACTATGGACATCAATATTCGGAGTCAAAACTAATCACATGGATAGATCAAGAAGATGGATATAGAAAAACATAGATGGTTCTGATGTTTACTAGGTGAACGGTGTTTCTCATATCTGTCTGAAGGCCTCCGCCAAAATGAACCTTCCTAATGGACTGAGATACTAGTCTGACTAATATCAACACACTGGCATATACAAGGGAACCAGTGATTGATAATCCTCACTCTAGGTCAACACAACTGGCATATACAAGGGTTCCAGTGGTCGATTTTATTGAATTTATTCCAGTTGGTCTGATGGTCTGGTCTCAATTTTTTTTTTGTATCTCAATCACTCTAATTCACCCTAGCATTAGTAACAACTTGAATCGTGAGCCCCACCTAATCACTTAGAGAAACATAGTTTAAAAACAAAACAATATAAAAACAGAAGTGAAAAGGACTCAACGAGATATGGTGAAACTATCATGTTATTTCTAACACCTGAGCTCTGTGCTTTTATGAATAGACTCTTTAGATGTTGCCATCTAGTCAGATTGGTTCCTCAACTCCTACAACCAAAATGCTTCCATCCACTTAGATTGGTTAGTTCCATCCTTAATAGGCATAAATTTCTAGGCTCTGGAGTTTAATTATGCAACTAAAAAGTTTCTCCTATACCCCCAAACTTAAATCTAACATTGTCCTCAATGTTCTAAAGATCAAATTAAAAGCATGAACAAGGAGAAACTGTTACCATTTGAGGCAAACGAGATAAGGAAAGATATTACCGTGTTGCATGAGAATGGGTTACCTCCCAAGAAGTGCTAAGTTTAATGTCTTCAGCCAGACTAAGAAAGGATTAGTCACCTTATAAAATCATAAAGTAATAGCCGAAATATCTGTGGGTCATCAAAACCAAATAGAGCTATCACAAGTAAAAGAAATCTGCAACATGCCAAGAAAATGAACAAATAAAGCACACCCTTGTCTAGTTTCCTATTTAAGACAACTACATCTAGTTGTGGTTCAGGTTCAGGATCTATAACTGGGTCCAAATAAAATATTTTCATGGGTTGCGTTTCCTCATAGGTTAGATCCAAATGTTCAGGTTCTAGAGTCTGGAAAAACTCAAATAAAAACTTAGAAGCACATAATAATAACCTGAATAATTGAGGATCTTCTAAGTCAATCAGATTTGACTTACACAGCTGACCACAATGAGAGTGGTGATCTTCCTTAAACAAGTATGTCGACCCTAATCTCCTAAAATAATTAGGTTTAGTCTCAAAACTTAATATTCGACACATTTGAAAATCAAACATTCTCACATTTGGAAGAAAAATATTTGGTGGGAAACAAAGTCAATCTGGGTATCATAGCCTGGGTAAACCACATCAACCAGAGGATGGGTTTCTAATAACTGAAATTTCTTGTGGACATCACTAGGTTCAGGAAAACATGTATGAAGATAATCTTGTAAAATGGTTGAGGCACATATGTCAAGTCCCAAGTGAGGGACCTTTCTAAGAGTTAAATCACATGGAGAATGATAATCACCCCCAAACTTAGAGTTTTCAGTGTCTCTAGAAAGACTAGTCACAACTTCCCTAATTTCAAGGTCATCTAATTCATGAAAAATGGTCAATTGATTCTTCTAAGTCAGGTACATCCTCACTCATCTCGACGAGTTCATTTTTTTCTTCTAAGTATATTGTTTCTAAATCGTTAGACTCAAAATATACTCGTTCCTCTAAACCATTATTAGCTTCGTAATCAAAAGGAAATACTACATCGTCTAAAACGGGGGTATCTCTAGTAAAATCCTCGTCCTTTTGAATAGGTGAATAATTATTAAAATTATTTGGATTTGAACTAGAAATAATATTATTAGTAAGCTCAGTTGGAGTAGCAAATTCCTGATCATTATGCCTATTTATTTCAAATTCTTCATCAACACTATCCTCATCATAATCATTATAATAACATGAAAATGGTTGAACCTCATCTAAACAACAAGTAGTGTAACCAATTTTATCCTCGTCATCTTGTTTATGCAAATAACTATCCTCATTTTCAAGGGTATTATTGGAGACACTGTATTGAAAATTAAGATTATTTCGAGCAATTCTTTCGTTCGTCTTAGCTATCAGCTTGAGGGATTCCTCTATAGAAATTTTTCTTTCGTCATAAACTAAGTTATTCATCTCAGCTATCCTACGTGTCAACTCTTCTAATTTCCTGAGAGACTCTTCTAAAGGATAAATATAAGAATTTTGCTCATATCACCGGTGCATATGTGGATAGTAATTGGGCTCACCATGGTATGGACCATAATCTTCAAAAGGCTGATGTTCCCAACCACTATTCACACTATGGTCAAAGTAGTAACGTCCATTTTGAAACTCAGTCGGATATTCGTTGTATTGGCTATTGTAATACCAGTTCGACATTCTACTGCAGGGGTGTGAGTTGTCACACAAAATAAAACCCACTGACAGGGGATTCGTGGGTGGATAGAGTCTTACCTCCCGTACCAGACGGGCGATGAACCGTTGAAGTCGACTCAGGCCACCGTCTCCAATGTCAGTGTACGAACCCGAGGGGCCGAGACAGTATCGTAACTGTCGTCCTTCCCTGCAAACAATTTATATTTAATTTTTAACCCTTCCTTAGGGTTTCAAAATAATAATAATGTCCAGTCCAAAAATAAAGTCCAAAAATAAAAATGTCCAAAAAGGAAAAAAAATTACAAAAATAAAATCCTATTTACAGTTTCTAAAAATAAACAAAATAACTATATACAAAATCTTCTTCTTCACTCCTTTCCGATTCCTCTTTTCTTCCCTTCTTTGGCGATGCTTTCCTTTTATAGCACTTTTTCTTTCCTTGTAGCTTCACTCCAAATCTGAAAAGAATCGAAAAATACCAAAACGCGTAAAAAGGAACAAAACAATAATAATAATAATAAACCTAAAAAAAATCTAAACACAAATCCGCGTCGGCGACGCCAAAAATTGATGCAGTTTTGAAAGTGATAAGTAGAAGTTCGTTCAACTCGGACTTGTGTAGACTCGATTCTAGACTTAAATATTAACCCTAATAAATATATACAAAAAGATGATATCAATATCGGAGAAACTGGGACTTAGGATTCCACCAAACCTCATATCTTGTGGTTCAACAATCAATTCTTAGACAATTATAGCTCTAGTTCATTGACTCTAATTCTTTTCCAGGGTAGATTTTTTAAAAATATTAACCGTAAATCACTAGCATGATGCATCAAAAGCACTTTGACCAAGCATACATCATCATATGACTTCACAACTAATTAAGAAAAATCATAAAACGATTAAATTAATGCAAAAATTCATAAAAAGAATTAAACATAATTACCACACGCATGAAATATGGCTTTCTCCGCCATCCCAGTGTTGGGGTTTAGCTCCTCATATTGATCACTTGCTCAAAATATATGTTTGTTGCTCAAAAGTTGATTAAAAGAGTGAAAGGTGTAAAGCAGCTGATTTCAACATCGTAAAAGTGTTACAGATCTCTGGTACAAAGAGGAACAATGATTACTGTTATATATAAACGTTACTTATCTTCTGCTGTTGAACAACGACAGTTTTCTGCGACAGTTGCTTGTGCGTCAATGTTCTTCGTGTTCTTCCTCTTCAGCAGCACCAGCAGAAACAGAGTTTGATAAAACTCTGATTTCTTCTTCTCTGGCTCTCCTCAGGTCCCCAAACTCTCGACACCCCTTCTATATTACCCAAACAATCTATTTATATCAAAAATACCGATTAAATCTCTCCCAAATCTTCCAAAATCTCTTTCCTTCTCTTCACGGCAAAGTTGCGGCAATTTTTTGTTTTAGAATTTCTACGCGTTTCTGAACTTTCCTTTTTATTCTAAACTCTTCCTTAGATAGATACAAATCTTTGGGAAGGTTTAAATCACTTTAATCTCTCTAAAATTCCCTAAAACAGGTCACACACGTGACTTTCCATATTTTCTGTTGTGATAAAAATCCGACGATTGAGCCCAGTCTAATCGATTTCAACACCCATATCAGATTCCTAGACCCATAAGGAGTATATCCTATGAAAATCAGAGGTTTAATCGACCTCAAACTCCTCCAAATCAAGAACCCTAAATCTGCCAGAAACTGTCAAGATATTTCCCGCCAAAACTTATAATTCAAATGTAGAAGATGGTTGCCCCCTATCCAGAGTAGGGGGTGCGATTAGAAGCTGCCTGGAAATGGGATTCCCCTTAGTAATTAGGTTACCAATTATCCAAAGTAAGGGTCCGAATAGCAAATGTCCTCCCATGAACGCAAAAAACACTTTTCGAGCCAATTTCGCCGCAAAATCTTATTTTTCCAAAAACACCTACAAAGACATAAAAAGCCAAAATAAATACAAAATCGAGCACTAACAATATATACAATTGAGATTATATCAGACACAAAAATGTGTCTATCAGTACACACAAATAAAATGCACGTTTCTAGGTTTGTGTAACGTACCCAAACATGTACATTTGTTGGTTCAACAATAGTTAACCAAATGGTTATCCATATGAGCATTCATATCAACCATATTCTTCTTCACCATAACTAGTTCAAGTGACTCAAATGAACAAGTTAGAGAGTTGTTCAATTGCATGGAAATCTTATGTAACTACACAAGACACAATCGAAGCAAAAACGATTTGATTCACTTGAATCGGTTCATGAACTTTACAGCCACGGTTTGCAATTGGCATTCCTTGGTTTATATAAACATGAGTTCACAAACAATCGTCTTTAGATATAACCTAACTCAAGTTCTCGGACTGGGTTCGCGGACTTAAGTTTCTGGAAGGAGTTCTCAAACTCCAGCAGACTTTCTCGGGTCGAGAGCTTCCGCCAGTTCGCGGACTTAGTTCACGGCTCTTGTTCCGGTTCTCTTGATCAACAAAGTTCGCAAACTTTGGTTCAAGGAATAAGGACTTATACATATATGTGTTTCCACAACAATTCTTATATCCATCATTGGTTATATAATCAAACTCTCATTTCAATCATTGAAACATTCTCAGAGGACGTTATATAGTTGTTATTCACAAACCATTTTTCGTTAGAGCAATTTTCAAAGTGATTGAAACATAACATGACTTTCGTCACTAGGTAAATATGAACTTGGTTAAAGCGAAAGCTTACCAACACATATTTCGAGAAATAGATAGGAGAGTTAAACTCGGATCGAAATACCAAATGTGTATAATCAAAGTCTATATAGCAAAACGACTTTTATCTCAAGATAGGATATAGAGTAGATAGACTTTTGAGTGATAGATAAGTTCAATTCTCCACATACCTTTTTGTCGATGAAGTTTCACCAGTTCCTTGAGTAGTTCTTCGTCTTGTATGATGATCTACCATGGAGTTCTTGAGCTCAACTACACTTTCTATCCTAGTCCGATACTTAGCTATAGTAGACTAGAAATCAATACTTATAGTTTTGCTCACTAACATTGACAAACATGCTTGAGATATCAACGCATGCGAGTTCGACCGAGCAATGCTCTAACAATCTCCCCCTTTGCCAATTTTAGTGACAAAACTATCAATACATATGGAATACAAAAAGGATAAAGAAAATTAAGTAGCTCCTATTCCACATGTCTAATCTTCAACATTACTTGAAATCTTCGTCACATCCAAGTACTCCAATGATCCCAAAGGTTGTAAGTTCAGCATCATCGTTGTTGAAGATCCGTAGCTATAACAATGAGTAAACATAATTCTCGATCATTGTTATACAGTGTCATAATATCATTATACATCATAAAAGTTCAATTGTATCAAAACTTTGACAACAATACTATGGTGATATGTGTTACTCCCCCTTAGTCAATACTCCATCTCACATGGAAACCACTCCCCATTACATAATGATCCGAAAACCATACGTATTTTTAGTGTGAACTACATATTAATTCTCCCCCTTTTTGTCAATAAAATTGGCAAAGGTACAAGAACGGGATTCTAATGAAATTTGCAAAAGAGATATTTCATGACCAAAAGAAAGCATATATCATCTTGTTTAGATGAAATCATAAAGCCGAAGCTAAATGCATTCATCAAGAAGTTTAACGATACAAGATAACCCCTATAATATTCCACAGCCGCACTCCCACAAAGATTTGTCAATGAAGCACTCTCCCCCCATAAAATGTCATTCCCGAAAGAACAACAAGAGCGACCTTAATTTCAAAAGAAAAGAAGGATTTCTTTGGACATAACAAATCACATACGAATATGAATTTGAATCCAAAAATACACAATTAAATTAACCAAAAGAGAACCTATGATTAATTTAATCGTAAATGCTCAACATAAGTGAACTTATGGAGACTCAAAAATACTCAATTAGATTAATCACAAGAGAACCCATAATTAATCTAATCGGAATACACAACCAAATTAACCACAAAAAGTAATCAATTTAATTGGTCATGCTCGACATAAAGTACCTCACGGAGGAACAACTAAGCTAATCATAATAAAATAATCAACTCAGTCGATAATGCTCAATATAAGTCACCTTATGGAACAACACAATATATACACAAAAATTGTGGATCGGAGATCGACCTAATACCGTGGAATAAGCAAGGACTCATTCTATTTTCCATCACCATTTGCACAATGACATACAATAGACATAATCCTTGCAAACAAAAGATTTTAACCTATCTTCCATCAATAATTGACATAATAGGCTTAACTTTTGTATTTGTCAAAAGTTCATTCCTTCTTTTATCAACACATGCATATCGGCATATAAAGGACTTAACTTTCGACAAGATATGTGACAATCATAGTTCACGGACGCTAACATACATATCCCATAATAAATTGAAATATATAAAACCATAAAGATTAATACTGCAAAAATCATCTTCCAAACAGTTTTAGAATTTAAACATATAAACCTCAAAACATGAAGATGAAAATGTTGGACATAGCTATGTGTAATCACTAACTTCTATTTCAAACTCTAGTTATTCTTCTAAATAAAACAAGAAAAAAGAAGATTTACTAGGCAAATAAAACTCCTATAAAGCATTTCATTTACTTTGAATACTCTTCTCATATTCCATATATTCCTCAAGCTCATCTTCAATCAGATCAATCCTGGATTCAAGATTATCCATTTTTTCTTCAAGTCTTTTGGAAGAAGCTTCGAGATCACTTTTCAGAGCACTGATTTGTTCCAAGACGAGATTCATGGTTAAAGAGAGCTTGTCATAAAGAGACACAGAGGAGTTCCCATCTGGGGTGGAATCCCGTTTGTCAGAGCTCATCTCATTGTCGGAAGAATCAAAGCGAATCTTCTTAGAGGGAAAAAGAACAGTCCAAACATCACTTTCCTTGCTAGAAAAACTTGAAGAGGACATGATAAAAGAGATAAATAAAATGTTCATACTGAGGAGTAATCTTCATCTTTTAAAAGATATGAATATAGGAATGAATTTCCAACAAAGACCCTTGACCAAAACCCTAACAGAATTTGGTTATCCCCCGAAGAAGTCTTAGGAAAGACCCGTTCATGAGCAAAAACGGTTTTGAAAAGAGAAAAAAAAAACAGAAGTAACCCTAAAAGGCACAAGACATTCATCACAACCCTCTTAAAAATATGATTCTTGTCTTAAGAGAGATAGACAGGAATCATTGTAACAAAAGTTACAGAAGGTGATCGTTCCAGTCCAATGCAGGACTGGGAGATTTCTTACGAGGGGATGAAGTATTTGTGGTTCCTTGTTTATTTTTTATTTTTAGGAAAGAAGAGTTACGCACGTCATTCTTTCCCCTTTTTAGCATAGTTTTGGACACCTTGATTCTTGTTTTTTGCAAACTATGTAGTGCTTTGGAAATTCTTTTTGAAAACAATGAGGGTTTCCTAGAAGATTTATTTTTCCTCCTCTGCAAGTATTTAGTAGAGGAGAACTGCTTTCGATCTCTAGTGCTAATATCTTTAAGATGATCTTGATCATCACACAAGGTGACCAACGAGCTTGGCAAGTTCTTGTGTTTTTCCATATCATCCTTTTTGCCAAAGATACTTGAGAATGATACAGGGTCAGGAGATGTTTGCTGATTATATTTAACAGACTCAATCAAAGAGGTATGACATATTTTATAAGAATCAAAATTGCGTTTGACAACCTCCAGTCTTGAATAAAGTCGTTGACATTCCAGATCTTCAATCCTTTTAAACAGAGTTTCCTTTTCCAATTGAAACACTTCAGGAGAGGTATGATTATTTATCATGGAAAGTCAGGACTATTAGGATGGCAAATGTGATTATCATCAAAGAGGTTAAGAGAACATTCATAAATTTCAATCTCGGGACAATAGTCAAGAGTAGCCATCCATGCTTTAGTTAACTCACAAACCTCTGTGTCAGGATCTTTAGGAGTATCATTGACACTTTTATAGCACTTGAAGTTATTTTTTCTAGCTCAGTTTCTTTGAACTTTCTTATCCTTTTTTATTGATTGATTGAGCTCTCTTTTGAGACTTTCTTTTACTTTGTCTAAGAATTTTCTTAAGTTGTTGTATAAACAGTGACAGAGTAGAAATAAAGTAATTCTCATCCCTTTCATCAATCAATGTAGGACGAGGAGACCTTTTATCAGATGTAGCAATATGGTTGCTAAACAATTGACTTTTCTCCTTTTGTTTAAGTTCGAGATAGAAAATTTTAAGCTTTCCAACAAGAGTATTTCTGGAAAGAGTATCAAGGTTGTTTCCCTCAACGATGGCATGCTTCTTAGAGTCGTATCTAGATGGCAGTGATCTGAGAATTTTCATCACAATGTCCTTTTCAGGAATAGTCTTACCCAATGAAAAATATGCATTAAAAATTTGAGACACTCTGTGATTAAACTCATCAAATGTATCTTCATCTTCCATATGAAGGTTTTCCCAATCGGATTTAAGGTTTTGAAGCCTACCTTCCTTTTCACTGGAGTTACCTTCGAATACAGTTTCTAAGATATCTCACGCATCTTTAGACCTGGTTCAATTTGACACATGGTGCTGAAGATTCGGGGTAATGGCATGTATGATGGCATTCGAACCGTCAGAATTTTGCTTTGCAGCAAGTATCTCGGCAGGACTGTATTCATCAATAGTCTTGGGAACGTTTATATTTCCAACTGCCTCAACGGGAGCATCATAGCCATTAACAACATATGCCCATGATTGAAAATCACATGCTTGAAGAAAAGCTCGCATAACAATTTTCCACCATAAGTAATTAGAGCCATCGAAGACTGGTGGTACGTTAATAGAGATAACACCTCTGTCCATAAAGTCATATCGCTATAAACACAGACTTGTAAGATCTTAAACGTGTTTGCCTGCTCTGATACCAATTGAAAAAGCGGGGGTACAACAACCACACCCAATATTTCACTTAGCAATTTGTATGAACAAATTATAATATACTTTCTAGAGAATCAACTAGACAGTCAGACTCAATCTAGATAAAAGGTATATCAAAGAGTTTATATCTCAATCCCTCTAGTTGATACTCAAGAAAATAGAAATTTGCGAGTCTTTATCAAATACTAAAGAGATAAATTGGATGGTACCAAAGACCAATATCCAAGTGTCAATCAATTTAAATCGACGACCAAAAGGTCGGATATTCTAATTGATTGAACAACACACAACCTGTGATATTTCAATTATATAGCAAAATATAATGCGGAATACAAATAACACATACACCAGAATTTTTTTAACGAGGAAACCTCAAATGCAGAAAAACCCCGGGACCTAGTCCATATTGAACACACACTGTATTAAGCCTCTACAGACACTAGCCTACTACAAACTAACTTCGGTTTGGACTGTAGTTGAACCCCAACCAATCTCACACTAATCCAAGGTACAGTTATGGTCCTACGTCTCTGATCCCAGCAGGATGCTACGCACTTGATTCCCTTAGCTGATCTCACCCACAACTAAGAGTTTCTACGACCCAAAGTCGAAGACTATAATAAACAAATCCGGCTCACACAGAAAAGTATATAGAATTGAATAAATCTTTCTCCCAAAGAAATACCCAAGAGTTTTTGTTCTGTCTTTTGATAAATAAAAGTGAACATGAACCAATTGATAACTCGAAATTATACTCCCGAAGAACAGCCTAGTATTATCAATCACCTCACAATAATCTTAATTGACGCGGCGAAAGAAGATATTGTGGAATCACAAACGATGAGACGAAGATGTTTGTGACTACTTTTATATCTTGCCTATCGGAGATATCAATCTCAAGCCAATCCTTATGATTGTACTCGTATGATAGAATATGCAAGATCGGATCACACAACTACGAGAAAGTAGTATCGGTCTGGCTTCACAATCCCAACGAAGTTTTTAAGTCGTTAACCTGGTTTAGAAGAAGAAACCAAAGGTTAAAGGAGAATCGACTCTAGCTTACACACTAGTATCACACATAAGGTGTGGGGATTAGGTTTCCCAGTCTCTAGAGTTCTCCCTTATATAGTCTTTCAAATCAGGGTTTCCAATCAATGTTAGCTTGGTAACAAAGCATTCAATATTCACCGTTAGATGAAAACCTGATTAGATTCAAGCTAATATCTTTCAACCGTTAAATCGAAAACTTAGCTTGTTACACACAAATGAAATGCACGTTTCTAGGTTTGTGTAACCGTACCCAAACATGTACATTTGTTGGTTCAACAATAGCTAACCAAATGGTTAGCCATATGAGCATTCATATCAACCATATTATTCTTCACCATAACTAGTTCAAGTGACTCAAATGAAATAGTTATAGAATTGTTCAATTGCAAGGAAATCTTATGTAGCTACAAAACAAACAATCGAAGAAAAAACGATTTGATTCACTTGAATCGGTTCATGAGCTTTATAGCCACGGTTTTCAATTAGCATTCCTTAGTTTATATAAACATGAGTTCACAAACAATCGTCTTTAGATATAACCTAACTCAAGTTCGCGGACTGGGTTCGCGGACTTAAGTTCCCAGAAGGAGTTTTCAAACTCCAGCAGATATTCTCGGGTCGAGAACTTCCGCCAGTTCGCGGACTTAGTTCACATCTCTTGTTCCGGTTCTCTTGATCAACAAAGTTCTCAAACTTCGGTTCAAGGAATAATGACTTATACATATATGTGTTTCCACAATAATGCTTATATCCATCATTGGTTATATAATCTTAACTCTCATTTCAATCATTGAAACATTCTCAGAGGACATTATATAGTTGTTATTCACAAACTATTTTTCGTCAGAGCAATTTTCAAAGTGATTGAAACATAACATGAATCTCGTCACTAGGTAAATATGAACTTGGTTAAAACGAAAGCTTATTAACACATATTTCGAGAAATAGATAGGCGAGTTAAACTCGGCTAGAAATACCAAATGTGTATAATCAAAGTCTATATAGCAAAACGACTTTTGTCTCAAGATAGGAGATAGAGTATATAGACTTTTGAGTGATAGATAAGTTCAAGTCTCCACATACCTTTTTGTCGATGAAGTTCCACCAGTTCCTTGAGTAGTTCTTCGTCTTGTATGATGATCCGCCATGGAGTTCTTGAGATCAACTACAATTTCTATCCTAGTACGAGACTTAGATATAGTAGACTAGAAATCAAGACTTATAGTTTTGATCACTAACATTGACAAACATGCTTGAGATAGCAACCATGCGAGTTCGACCGAGCAATGCTCTAACACCAATTATCAACCCGGGCGTCACTAGGTGGTGTGAACGGGATGCTGGGCCCTTCAAATATTAAACCAAAGTTTGGAAGCTGTTTTAGTCAAAAATAATGAATCTGAGAACCAAGTAGCCGCACAATATCAAAACCCATTTCAAGTTGGAAATATGGTAGTAAAAGTTGTCGCTCAACCTCCTTTGTCCGATTCCACAGATGAGCCATACCTAGTGACAGAAGTTATTATGGGAGGCTACTATAAGATCATCAACACTGGCAAGTTAGAAGGCGTATTAATACACGCCCGGTGGCTCAAACCCTTCAAATCCTAAGGTGTCCTTCTGCCTCTTGCCTCAAAATTCCTCTTAGTGTTTCCTTCAGCAATTTCCCTTTTCATGCAATATCTGTAATTCCTCCAAAATGATTGCACTACTTGCATTCATAATTAGGTTTTCAATTTATCAGCTAATTAAAGTATCGTTTCTTTTAAAATAAGTTTTCCTGAATCATCTCAAAGGAAAAGTGCCAAGTGAATCCAAACTCTCACAAAATCATTACCCATCAATTCGAAACCAGAAAAATTCAAACCCTACGAGAGATATCTTATATCATTCAAAATATTTAAGAGGGGAATATGCGAGGAAGAAGGTCATCAAGCGGCGACACAAACGCCTTCTTTCAAGAGCGGCCGGTGCTTCTTGTGGCGTTTTTCCTAGTTCACGGAAGCCCATATGCCCAGGCGGCAAGCCACATACGCCCAAAAGTGTGTGATTTGCAAGGGAAAATCAAGAAGCAGGTCGGTCAAATCCCTAACCATTGTTATTACTTCCTCTGTTTTGAGTTACTATGGCCGACGCCGACATGCGGAGATATTATTATGGAAGCAGTTAGGGGAAGAGAACGTGACATGTTGACCAGCGTTATCGGTGCGTCGTCTTCCCATCCACACTATTGGTGTACCGTGTCTTCCCATTTGCTGAATGGCTCCAGGAGAATGGAAGAACTTGTTTTCGGAAAGGAGTTTTATATTATTTTGCAGTCGGGAGATTTAGTTCATTCATCCAATTAAAGATATTACTTGGTGAAGCCCTAGCTCCGGTCACATGAACAAAAACAAAAAAAAAACCGAAGCATAAAAACATCTACAAGCTACGAAAAGATTGTTCTTCTACGAAAGGAAATAAAAAAATGGGAAAACTAGTTATCAATGTCAACGCCAAGGTCAGTCGTGCCTCCACTAGAGTTTTCTCCAACGGCTGCTCCAGCACCTTCGTGAACAGCCGCTCCAGCACCTTCTCCAACGGCTGATCCAGCGCCCTCGCCAACTCTGCTACATCACCCTCTCCAACGGCCTCTTCAACAACATCCTCAACGGTCGCTTCAACCTCTCCAACATCAGCTTTGGCATCCTCTCCAGAAGCCGTTTCGGTTTCCTTCTCATGAGCCGACCGACGTCTTCTTGAGGACACGCCGATTCATCCACATCAGAGTCAAGGATTACGATACTATTATGAACGGGGTAATCAAGCTTATTCTCGCCAGGTTTCTTATGCTCAACCTTTCGTCTCTTCAGTCGAGCAGCAAACCTTTCAGCCATGGCACTTGGTTGCTGAGATGCTTCGTCGCGCTTAGATGCCTTATCACACTGGAACGTTTCATCACGTATCCACTTATCCTCCATATCAACCAAAGCCATTAAAGCTTGAATACGCCTTCGAACAATGCGTAGATGAGTAAGAGGCATACCCTGTATGGCCCGACCAGCTTCACGAAACAAAGGATCAATTTTGTTTAATACCTTCTCAAACGCCGAGACCTTGGGTTTGTCAACTTCAAAGCTTTTATCCAAAGAATTGGAAGAATAATCATCTCCAGGAGTTTCCATCGTATATTGCCGAGAATCATTATGTATGCATCAACAACCTACATGGTAAAAGAAAACAAAAGGAAAATCACAAGAAGATATGAAGCAATACCTGAAAACAAGATGAACACAATCCTATGGTGATCGATATGAGAAGAAAGGCTCGAAGTGCTCTCTTATATTACGCAAATTGATGAAACCTGAAAAGAAAAATTCTTTACCTGTCGTACATAAAGGCTCTAGATACGGGATATCAACTGGTTAGATGCTTAACTATATGAGATAATTGACTCACCTGGGCTGTTGACGGAAAGAAGCTCGCCACCACAGAGGAAAGCATGAAGATGGACGGGCATATAAAGACAAAGAAGAAGTGGAAAAATGATTCCCTTTTATATGCATAGTTCATTCGGAATTTGTGTAAAATAGGAATTCCTTCCCGGATCTTACGTAAAGAATGGGAAGCTGAGCCTGCAGCACAAAGGCTCCTTGGCCCGATCAAGGAACTGTTTACGGGTGAAAACTGCTTCTGCAGGTCTTTGGTAAATTTGGGTGTGTGTGGATGATAAACGAATCTAAACCCTAAAAAAATGCACTGCATGGGAGTGATTTCTGATTCGAGGATCAATCTATACAATTCTGGCCTAAACCAAGAAATGGCCGTTCCAGACTTGCTTCGGTCACAAAGTGAAGGAGATGGGGTTGATCTTAGGGAGGGAAGCGAAGAAGGTGTTGAGATTGTGAAGGTGTTGGCTGTTTATGACTTGTATCAGAATATCGAACTGGCTTGCAATAGTGTAAGAAATCAGCTCTGGGTGTTTGGATACATTGTATCAACACTTGATTTCTGTCTGTTTTGGAAATAGGGAGGATAACCTATTTATACAAGCCATTGAGCATAACCCTCGTCTCTCGTGGGAAGTGGAGGAAGTGGAGTGATGGAATAGTGGGGTGTTAGTGTCACACGATCAGTATTTGCCCACTTCTCCCATCATCACTAACCGTCCATGCCTCCTAACACGTTCTTGTGATGGCACATTGTACGCTGCACGCTGTAAACTGCCAAACCAATACCCAGTAAGTATCCCCCAGTTTGTGACACGCTTGATGTCTCGAATGAGTGGATCGTGGGACCCACTGGAAGTAGCATACGGTGCTAAGTTAAATAACTGAGTTATTTAGGAAATCGATTTTCATGAAATATCGTGTATATTTTATGCATGTAGTGCATCGAATATATGTATGAAGCATCACTTTTTTAAAGCTTAACGGAGTAAGTCGCGGATTAAGCGTCTTAAAACAGATGCGTGTCTATCCATCTTCGAGTGATCGCTTGGAGGCTGCACAACAAACCCTCCCTTGGACGATCACATGATGTGGTAGAGTGATGTATGGTAATCACCACGACATCGTATTGTCCAGTTAACTCCTAGCCTGGGATGTCCAACGAAGCTGGTAGAGTTGGACAGACGAGATGATCTATGACGCTCATATGCGACCGTTGATGAAGTTTTAGGGTTTTGAAGAGGTGCGCAAGCATCACTCTTCAGCTTGGTCGAAACCGAGCGTAGGAGGCGTTTTTGGCAGGACCGACTGGGCATGCGTGCAGACGGCTTTCCAGTGTACATGTCCATACCTCATTGCCTCATGAAGGTGTGATCTAGGCCACTCAATTTTACCGGTAAAGAGGAGTGGCCAAAGGATTCTTAAAGGGGCGCGGCATGCCACCTTCAAGGCACACGAATCGAGGCATCCAGCCATGGTTTGTCTTGTTTGGTCGGTCACAAGCATAGGTGGGCCCATGGTGATCATGTTGATACTCTCTAGACCTCCTTAGTCTATACCTGCACCCTTCATCCAAGCTGGAGAAGATGGACGCTCGTGATCGATTAACGACACATGCATATCGCAAACCCTAATTAGGGTTTCACGCCGGTCATCACCAATGCTACTTCGACCGGCCGAATTTCCAAGCTATGCTCCTCTCTTGGGGAGGCGAACCACGTGGGACCCACATTGGGCCAGCGGTGAACATGGTGATACCTGTCCGACGGCTATAGGCTTGATCTAAGCCATCCAAACATCCCGGTGAAGTTGGATGGTCGCAATCAATTTAAGACCTTAATGGAATTTCCTACGACCCTTAAGCATCAAGCCGGCCATACTTTGGGAAAACGCACGCTACTCCATGGCTAGGTCAGGAGATGGTCGATCAGGTAGGTAGAAAGGGGGCCCGCCGGTGTGCATGAAAATGCTTGTCCGACCGGACATGGCCTGATCCACCCCGTCCAATCGTGCCGGTGAAGTTGAACGGCCGTGAATATTTTGAGACCGATATTGGCGGCCCTTGCTCGTGCGATCTTCTTCTGAGCCGCTCCATACCATTCTGGACGTCCAACTCCGGGCTGGCGTTTGGTGGTTATTTGGAGGGCATGACATGCATCCGACCGTCCAGGGCATAAACGGTCCTGCTGGTGGTCATCAAGGTGGTAGCCTGCTCCTGCTGGGGATCATCTAGGATGGTTAAATCATGCGGTCAACCTGCGTGGCCGTGATTATTTCTGAGACTGATACGGTCAGTCCAGATTAAATATGCTCAATCGGGCTAATATAAGCACACCGAGAGTTGTTGCCTGTACGGGTATTTCGTGCATGCCTCATTATTGATACTTGGATATTCATGTTACTTTATTGAGAGCAACACTCAGTCATCATGCCGCACCAATAATGAGAGTCCTGTTGAGAACAACACAGGAAATACAAGGCGACTCATGCATTAATTAATAATGCTAGAAATTCACAGAATATTCAGGATTGTTGCTACATGCTCCGTTCTAGGTGAATTTTGTGTATTTAATTCACAGAATATTGGGATTTTTGCCACATGCTCCATTCTAGGTGAATTAATAAAGCGAAGAAGTATTCATCACTTATCAAATAGATTTATCCTCTGCAGGATGTCAGCATATTAAGTTTTGGCTTTTACAATTTTAGCCTCGAACAAAAATCCACCATCAACATTAAGTCCCCTGCCTAACGCATATGGTTGCATTATTGTGGGGTAGGCATGAGATGGTGATAAAAAGAGATAAAACTTATGAGACAAAGTTAGATGTTACCAGGAAAGATGGGTCGTCTTGTCCTTGGAACATGTCACGTTCAAGAGGCATCCAGGTGAGCGTTCCCCTAGCATAATGCCGGTTGGACCAATGTATATTAGGCATACGGTTTGTATGTATGGATCGCTGAGGCGTTGAATCGGCTTCGGGATAGAGCGTTGAAGCAAGCTTCTGGAGCAAGCGGGTCCCGGAGAGCGTTGAAGCAACTTCTGGAACGAACGTCGAAACGAATCCTGAAGAGAGCGCTAAATCAGCTTCTGAAGCAAGTGGGTCCCGGAGAGCGTTGAAGCAAGCGGGTCCAGGAGAGCGTTGAAGCAGCTTCTGGAGCGAACGTCGAAGCGAATCCTGAAAAGAGCGCTAAAGTAGCTTCTGAAGCAAGCTGGTCCCGGAGAGCGTTGAAGCAAGCTTATGGATCAAGCGGGTCCCGGAGAGTGTTTAAGAATATTCCTCTGGAGAGATCTGAAACGCCTTCTTCTGGATAAAGAGCATTGAAGCGGCTTCTGCTGGAGAGAGGGTTGAAGCGACTTCTACTGGAGGGAGCATTGAAGCGGCTTCTGCTGGAGAGAGTGTTGAAGCGGCCTCTTCTTCAGTTTGGTTTCCCCTTGCGAATTACATGCTTCTTGATTTCCCATTTATCTTGTGTTGAAGAAGTTCTTGACTGACGGCGAACGAATTTCATGCTGAGCCTCAGTCCCCAAGCATGGTCTACGTGGCTCTATCTAGTATGCCCGATGGGTCTACCATAATAAAGGTATCGATCCAGATTTCGTACTAGTAATCATATTACTTCTCCATGGGTAAAAATATGCAGAAGTTTTAGATTACCTTTGTACATAGTGGTCGTTGATATGGTGAAGCTCTGGATGTTATCAATCGACGAGAAACAACAGTTCTTGGCAGCGGCGAAGAGACTGGCCGGGAGAGGCATGGTGGCAACTTGCACGAACTTGAAACTCTTCATACAATGGTAGATATCACCTCGTTATTAGAGGGATAAGCTGGAACCGATGGCTTTCTTGATGTTTCTTCATGAAATAGAGAAGAGGGAGACAGTCCCCTGCCCACGAGTATCCTGAGCTTTCGACTTGATATATGTTATCACGCTAGGTTCATGAGGTCGTATTTACGTCTACTCTCTTGAGTATATCCTCGTCTTTGGACATCTTGGAATCATAATGATAGCGTGCTTGCATCTCTCTAAATTCACCGTCTTTGAGATGGGCATTGCTAAGCAGTCCCAGTCATAGTCCTTTGGTGACGCAACTACTTCTTCTAGGGGAGAAAAATTCTGAAAGTGTCTCTCATTGATGTAGTTACAGTCGATCCAGATATGGAAATCTTGGATGTTGTTCACCATTACGGCAGTCGTGCATATGGTACTGGAGTTGGAGTTGGTGATTTTGGACGTGCATGATGTTGTATCTCGGTGGTTTTCCTCTTGCTGCTTCAGCGAAACTGCTTACAAAAGGCTGAAGCTTGCATTGCCTGTTGGTGAGATGTATGCTTCCACGGACATTATGAGGCTCTTCATTACGTTCAGTCTTGTTCTTTCTAGCAGGGCAGGTGTTGTTGCAACTTGAGCGTTTCGCAGCTTCACGGAGTTCATAGGATGTCTGAAAGCACAGGTTTTTTGACAAAGCACAATTTACAGGTACCATCCTATTGATGCGCAATTACACCACTTGTTGTTCAGTCACATTTGGATTGTGACCTTTCAGTGCTTGAATTCTGGATCTCTTGACATAATCATTTGGATGTTCGTTGTTTCGCTGAAGCATTCCTCTTAAGTCTGACATAGTGATTCGCCCAAACTGCGGATTCTTTCTCGACATGATGATGCAGACATCGCTATCTTCTTGAGGCTATTCCCTTGAGGTGTCGACTCCAGTAGATCTGAAGATGTCCCGGGCTCGCTCTTCGTCCGGGCTGACATAATAGGAGAACCCTTTATGATGATTTGGAGATGACAATATTCGTTGAATCTTCCGAAACGCTTCCCGTTGTAGTGTGGTCCAGACGAAGCTTTCTCTTCTCTTCAGCAAAGGGGTGAATGAAGCAATAAGCTGGGATAGACCAGGTATAAAACGTCGAATGTAGTTCACCTTGCCCATGAAGTCTTGTAGTTCCTTCACAGTTGGCGGAGGCGGCATCGTGAGAATAACTTTGAGTCTTGGACGGGTCCTCCTTGATCCCCTCAGCAGTTACCTTTCCAACACTTTCAGTAGGACTCATGTGTGATCTTCCCGAGCTTTCGATTTGACTACTATATCATCCACACAGTCTTCTACTTGCTTATGCATGTCATGGAAGATTTCCTTCATAGCGCGTTGATACGTTGTACCAACATTCTTCAAACCAAATGGCATTACAATATAAAAAATTTCCAAGAGGAGTTCGAAAAGTTGTCTTACTTGCGTCATGCTCGTACATCCTTATCTGATTGTACCCCCTATATCCATCCATGAAGGAGAATATTCCTTGTCCGCTGGTGGCATCTACTAACATGTCAATGTTATGTAGAGTAAAATCGTCTTTTGGGCAGCATCTGTTCAAGTCTGAAATCTACGCAGCACCTGATCTGTTCGTCTTTCTTTTTTACCGGAACTTCATTAGCCAACCAGGTCGGATGATGGATGGGCTTAATGAAGCCAGCAGCTAGCAGCTTCTGAATATCAGTATTGATTTGCTCTTCTACCTCGTGCCTGAATTGCCTCGGAGATTGATTGATCGGCTTGGATCCATGTATGACATGTAGATGATGGGTGACCAATTTTTCATCTAGACCGGGCATTTTTCATACGTCCAAGCAAATATGTCATGGTATTCTTTGAGAAGTCGCACGAGCTCCGTGCGTTCATCCGTGGACAAGGTTGAGCTGATGCAGATAGGCCTAAGAGATTCTTCATTCCTGATATTAACGATTTCGAGCTCATCAGTTGTGGAGTTGGTGCCGTATTGCAGATGTCGTGGAGCATCCAACACTTCTTCTTGTGACTCATCGTTGTTGTAGAATTCCATTGGGCGGAGAGACTGGGTATCAATATCCCCTGCTAATTGCTAACAATGGCGTCAGTACATGGTTTTCCCGTTCTGATCATGGCTCGCCACAAAAGTTCGCTCCCTCTTAGCGTTAACGTGGGCCGCGGCTTCACCGTATGAAGAAGAACACCTTGTCAGCAAAGGTGCATCATGGGGATTAGCCCTCAATGATGCAAGTCGGTCCTCCTCCTGAATTGACGCCCACGTGGGGAGTGGGATGCAATGTACTTTGTCTGATTATTCGCGTAGAGTTTCTCTTGGTTCAAATAATTCGACTCCACATATCGGTGCGTAAGGAGACAACGATGCAGGAATATGAACGACTTCTTTATTCAGCATAGTCTTCAGGCCCTGGTGATATGTTGAAGGGACAATCCTATTGTCATGAAGGAACGGTCTCCCCAGTATCATATAGTAGTCTGGCTCATTTTCTATGACTTCGAATTTCACCTTTGACTGGACGGGCCCTACAGATAAATTCAGATTGACATACCCGTACGTGTTGGTGTGGTTTCCTTTAAAGTCTGTTATCGTGGTAGGCTGCCGTACGATCTTTCCCGGGCGAACCTTAACCGTCCTGAGAGTCTTGAGAGTAATCTCATTCGAAGACGCTCCCGTGTCGATGAGGGCCCTCTCGAACTCTGAATCTTTGATGCGTGCAGTAACGTGTAGGTCCTGGTTGTGACTCTCTTCCGCCATCATGTCCTCCTCTGTAAATGTAATCTTATTCACAGATGTCTCTGATGTGTTTGAGACTTCTGGATGTGAAGGAGGTAAATGCACGTCCAAGGCTATATGTTTAATTGCAGCAAACGTCTCCGCTCGCTGATTCTTCGAAAGGTGTAAAATTTCACACAAACTTTACACTATAGAAGCTGCTTCCTGACCCACTGGCCTCCGGTTCATAGTGAAATTGTTGATTTTAGGAGGATCAGTCCCCAGTGTAGAAGTCTTCGCGATATGACCGCTCATCTCTGATGTCATCTTTATGAGGAGAACGAGTATGCCGTTTATCGTTTCTTTGATCAGGTCCATGTTCTTCGTGTGAATCTCCTGCACCCGTGCTAGCTCGATCAATGTTGGTGTTTTTCCGGCTATACTATCAGATATACCGCTGGGAAGAAGGGTATCACCACCAGAGGAACTTCGACCAGGATTTGAAGCTGTTGGGGGAGTCCTAAGACCAACCATTTTGAAATCAACCAAATGGGATTGAATATTGAATAAATTGAATTCACAACCGAGAGACTAATCTCCCACTGTGGTCACCAATTTTTTATGGGTGAAAACTGTTTCTGCGGTTTTTGGTAAATTTGGGTGTGTGTGGATGAGAAACTAATCTAATCCCTAAACAAATGCACTGCACGGGAGTGCTTTCTGATTCGAGGATCAATCTATACAATTCTGGCCTAATCCAAGAAATGTCCGTTCCAGACTTGCTTCGGTCACAAAGTGAAGGAGATGGGGTTGATCTTAGGGAGGGAAGCGAAGAAGGTGTTGAGATTGTGAAGGTATTGGCTGTTTATGACTTGTATCAGAATATCGAACTGGCTTGCAATAATGTAAGCAATCAGCTCTGGGTGTTTGGATACGTTGTATCTGTAGATGGTGGATTTTCAACAAAGGTCAAAACCGTAAAATCATGATACTGCATGTTTCTGACACGGATTAAGGGATCCATGTGATGATTCGTGTTTTACGAAGTATGATGCATATGTCGCTCGAAAGGCCTCTTCGGAGCGTTCGACACCGGGCATTTCATCACAGCCTCTATGTAGAATAACGTAACTGGGGGGTTCTCCGTAAGATTGAGAGCTTAACGCCTTCAGGATGCCGGTGATACTCACTGTTCCCTGACTACATAGAGGAATTCACCTCTACATAGAAGAACAATTGGGCGGTTCTCCGTAAGATTGAGAGCAATAACATCTTCAGGAAGGTGATACTCATTGTTCCTGACTATGTAGAGAGACCCGTGTATAAACTCAGGAGGTCCTCCATACATGAAATGTTGAGAGGGAAAAACGTCTTCGGGACATTAGCAACACTCGCTGATTTACTGACTATACGCAAAAGATTAAATTCTAGGTCATATTCACCACTGAATTCCTAGAAGATAATCTATCTTATCTCATTACTCTTATTTCATGATCGAAATGGTAATAGATAAATGCTTTACTCCGATTTCATGATCGAATCCACGCCTGATCTCATGAAATGTTAATAGATGTTACTCCGATTTCATGGTCGAATCCACGGGTGGTATCATGAAATGGTAATATTACCACTTATTTTATTACTCCGATTTCATGATAGAATCCACGAATGATCTCATGAAATGGTAATAGATATTACTCCGATTTCATGGTCGAATCACCACGGTCCCATGGAATGGTAATATCACCGCTCATTTCATTACTCCGATTTTATGGTCAAATCTGCGATTCCATGAGATGGTGATGAAATTACCATTTTATTATTCTGAATCCATAGTCCAATCCGCTGGTGATTTTATGGATTGATAATAAATAACTACTCATCTTATTACTCAGTTTCATGAATTATTTTCCACTAAATTTCATAAATCAATAATAAATACCCAACAACCGGGCATCTGGACCATCACTGAGTAAGCCCCACAAAAATGGTGCGAGTGTACTCGACAATGATGCACGACTGAGCACCCGGATGCACGAACGAGTGTCCAAAAATATGAAATAATGAGGAATCCTTCGCAAAACAGGAGAAAATAATAAATATTAATAAAATAATAAGAGGCGCCCAAGGCCAGGCCTACCAGCCGGCCGTGCCCTAGCCATGGTCGGTCCGTGCCTCTCCCATTATTTTCCTTATTTCTTGTTATTTTGTGAACTCATAAAAACTCCTTGGTTTTAGCAACTTTCCTTGTTTTTGCAAAACTCGTGAATTCTCCATAACTTGGTGGATTCACGGAATAATATTATAAAATAAGAAGAGGTGTGCGGGACCGGGCAACCTAGCTGTCTGGCCATGCCTAAGCCATGGCCGGTCCCACACCTTACAATCCTTAGCTTTTTTATAATTATTATTATCCCCTAATCTCACGAAACTCCTCTGTTTCAACAAAAACTCATGGATTCTCCATAACTTCAAGGGATTCATGAAAAAAATATATCATAAATTAGGGAAAGGTGTGCGGCACCGGGCAACCTAGCCGGCCGGCCGACCATGCCCTAGCCATGGCCGGTCCCAGACCTTGCAATCCCTAATTTTCCATTATTATTTTCCTCAATTCATGAAACTCCCGGGTTTGAGCAAAATTCATGATTTCTCCATATTTTCTCAAATATTGCTCAAATCACGAAAAATGAAAAGCCAACATAGTCACACAACTGGCTAGCCTCTCACGGAAACATGCTCATTCCAACAAAAATCGAGAATTCTCAGTCGAGATGAAACTCTTCTGATAATTCACTATGTTGCTCGAACGCGCATCAGAAAATACTAAAACTCTCAGTATGGAAACATGGACACCCGGGAAATCCGTGCATGCCTCCATGACCGACTAGAGTCATTCCTAGGGCTTTCACAAGCCCGGTCCCACACGTTCTCATAATTCTAACCTAATTTGCTCGATTGCTCATACTGGGCCTGAACTCTCTCCAACCAACTGGAGGATTCTCCAAATGACCAACAACCGGTCCCGTGACCACCAAGAGACGGTCTCGTGCCCTCTTGGTCGGTCCTCATCTCTCACACCTAGGTTTTATCACCTAATGCTGTATCCAGTAATATTTCAATAAATGATGAAACCTGCATTTAATCATCGTTCTTTCACCAACTCTCAAACTGAGAACCCTAGTGCGTGCTCACTCGAGCACCGGGCATCACATGGACGCTCGTCATCCCATGTGGTTGGTCCCTCTTCACTCATGACCAATTTTCAGCAATTCACCAATTGTTAAGATTGATCAAAAATTAGGGTTTCCAACAAACGCTCCACGAATCACCATTCTGAGCAAGTTCAAACACAAAATTACGTTGATTCAGCAATCAACATCTAAATTAATAATATTCGGTAATTCACAAATATTTTTGATTAATATTTTATTGGGTCACGACAACAGTAAATAATTCTTTGAATTGAGCAATACTTGCTCAGTTGCTCGAATATTGATCCAACCATCAATATTCGGTAATTCATCAGTAGTTTGTCGAATTGAGCAACACTTGCTCAATTGCACGTCAAATTACCAATATTCAGTATTTTGTTGAATTGAGCAACACTTACTCAGTTACACACCAAAATTATCGAATTCGTCGAATTGAGCAATACTTGCTCAGTTGCTCGACAAACTCTCGATATTCGACAATTCGTCGAATTGAGAAATACTTTCTCAGTTGCTCGACAAACTCTCAATATTCGGCAATTCGTCGAGTTGAACAATACTTTCTCAGTCACTTTAGTCAGTAATTCATTGACATCTCAGAGAACTACATGTTCAATCCATGAATCGCTGAGCATTTACCCCCTATGCTCGATTCAACAAAACTAGACTCACAGTCTAAATCAGTCAACAACTAACCAACTAATACACGTCTGCCTTGCAGACTCCACGATTCGTGAAATATCAATCACGTCAAAAATGGGGGATATCACTTAGGGTTTTGGTCTGGCGGTCTACGACACGTGGATTCATCCGCAATGAGAAATGTGTGTATGTCGTGTAAACGGTTGAAGGATTTATCAAAGTAGTGGGTGCACGATCAGTCAAGTCTCCACACGACGTGGAACTGACTTTACCACGATCTCCCACTTTCCCAATCTTTCAATCAAGAAACCATCACACTTACAGGGATCAGTGGTGTATCATTCTTGCAATATAAATAAGTCTAAATCGAGGACAACATAAGGATGTAATATCATCAATCATCGATTATCATCATTATCCGTCAACAACTCGATATAAACTTATTCACAGAACTCAACTTCAGCAGTTCAGCAATATTGCAGAAACCTTTAACACACCCACAATCCTTGATCATCACTGATCCCACACAACTCTCATCCTCCCTCCTTCAGATCGACCCATCTCCCTCTTTGCGACCGAATAGACTCTGGAACGGCCATTGTCTTGGTTTAGACCGGAGTCATACAGATTGATTTTCCGCATCTAAGCACCCCGTTTGCAGCAGTGCATCTGTGTGAGGTTCAGCAGTTCGCTCGGTTGAGGAGTCTCGACAACACGCTCGACTCTCCACTTTCCTAGAAAACCAGCAAACCGTTTTTCCCCATCTATAGATTGGCGACCACAGTGGGAGATTAATCTCTTGGTTGTAATCTTTCATTTGAGCAAGATGGTTGGTCTTAGATCTAATTCAGTTTCTCAAAACTCCAGTCATAGTCTTTCAAATGGTGACGCTTCTCTAACTCACCCGAATGATTCTGGTAACATTCATCATCCGTACTTTAATACTCCCTTTTCATCTATTGGTGCATTTGATGGAGAAATTCCGTCACTAGATAAACTGGCACGAAGGCAAGAGATTTTGGAAAGGAACATAAATCGATTGAAAAGAGCAATTAATAATTTGTTCAACTGCATGATAGACCTGACAAGAATCTTAGGAGCTCAAGTTGTGGAACGCTCATCTCTTGACACCACTGACGCTAACCCTCAATCCAACAACTTCACCACTTATGAAAAGCCGGTGGAACAAGAGGTCACACATCTAATCTAGAATCTATGTGAACTTCTGCATTTCTCCAGAGATGAGCACACAGACACGTTTGTCGCTCTCAACAAAATATCATTCGATGTGCGAATAGTTCCATCATCTCTGGTGGTTGAACAAGTGTCCATGGTATCTGAAATTTCAATCAACAACATCACCTTCACTGAGGAAGATCGAATGGCATAGGAAGGGCATAACCGAGCCTTGTTCGTTACTGCTTCCATTAAGGACTCTTAATTCAGGAGAGTTCTCATCGATACAGGTTCTTCCACGAATCTTATCACTATGAAGACTCTCAAGGAGGCCAAAGTTCCACAAAGCAAGATCGTTCATCATCCCATATTGATGACGGGCTTTGAAGGAAGCCAGATTCACACATACGGGTATGTCTATGTGGATCTGAAAGTAGGGACGATCCAATCCACTATCAAATTTCACGTGATCGAGAAAGACCCTGACTATCACATGATACTCGGAAGGCCATGGCTTCACGATAATAAAGTTGTTCCTTCGACATACCATCAATGTATGAAAGCTTTGTTAAACAACAAAATTTTCCGTATCCCAGCCTCAGTGTCTCCTTATGCTCCGGTTTACGATGCTGAGTTCCTGGAACATCCAAAGAGCATCCCAGAACCTCCAAGAAATATCTGCAATATTCCACTCCCAAGTTGGAAATCTATTGAGAAAGTCGACAAACCATCATCAACAGATGCTAAATCTGTCAAGTTATCCACCACACCACTCAAGCGTCGTCAAGGTCAAGGTACGACTCAGAAAAAGTCCAACTTTATTACTGATTATGATGCAAAGGGGAGAGTCATTTGTCTCCATCGTAAGGATTAGCAATTAATAGGGGAGGTCGATGAAAATTCTCCCCCCCCCTGAAGAATCATGCCAGAGTGAGCAATCGCCCGATGAAGAAATTCAAGATGTACCACGACAGCTGTAAGATGGCACAGATTCCACAACCGACGACCTCGAGACTATCAACATTGGAACGGATGAAAAACCAAGGCCAATTATAATCAGTTCTGCTCTCTCAGCTGAGGAACGAGAAGGATTGATACGCCCGTTGAAAGAGTATCAAGATATATTTGCCTGGATGTATGAAGAGATGCCTGGCCTAGACTACAACTTGGTTACTCATCATCTGCACATCACTCCCGGTTCCAGAACCGTCAAACAGCCGCCCAGGAAATTCAGACACGAAGTTGAGGAACAAATCAAGGTGGAGATCCAGAAACTATTAACAACATGGTTCATCAAACCTATTCAACATCCAACATGGCTGGCGAACATTGTCCCAGTCAGGAAGAAAAATGGACAGATCCGGTGCTGTGTAGATTTCAGGAACCTGAAAAGTGCTGCCCAAAGGATGACTTTCCATTACCAAACATTGATATGCTCGTCGATGCAACCAGTGTCCATGACATGTTCTCGTTCATGGATGGTTACAGTGGATATAACCAAATCAAGATGTACGAACATGATGCTAACAAGACTGCATTCAGAACCCTCATTGGAAACTTCCACTATACAGTGATGCCTTTCGGCTTGAAGAATGCAGGAGCCACTTATCAGCGGGCAATGACTGCAATATTTCATGACATGATGCACAAGCAAGTAGAATACTATGTCGATGATGTGGTGGTGAAATGAAAGACCCGGGCGTCCCACCTAGACATTCTGAGACAAGTCTTCGAAAGATGCAGAGAATACAAACTGAAGATGAATCCCCTGAAATGTGTTTTTGGTGTTTCTTCCAGAAAGTTTCTTGGATTCTTGGTCACTGCAGAAGGAATCAAGGTCGACCCAGACAAAACAAAAGCCATTATTACAATGCCGCCTCCACGAACTGTAAAAGAGCTCCAGAGTTTCATGGGCAAAGTCAATTACATCCGGCGTTTCATTCCTGTACTCGCCCAACTCATTGCTTCATTCACTCCTATGTTGAAGAAAGGAGTAAATTTTGCATGGACAGCCGTTCAACAAGAAGCATTCCATAAAATAAAGCGGACATTGTTATCACCTGCTGTCATGAAATCTCCAGTGCAAGGAAGGACTCTGATACTTTACACAGCTTCCAATGACATAACTATTGGAGCACTCCTCGCTCAAGAGGATGAAGAATGTATCGAACACCCAATCTATTACTTCAGTCGCACGGTGAGGGATGCTCAACTCCGGTACCCAAAGGATGAAAGGGCGTGTCTGGAGTTGGTTCACGCAATTCATAGGTTCATACATTATCTACTATCAAACAGGGTCGTGCTGATGTCCAAAGTTGATCCTATAAAGTTCTTACTGTCGAAACCTTCTCTGATCGGAAGACCAGCGAAATGGCTACTTCAAATGTCAGAATTTGACATAGCGTGTGTCCATCCAAAAGCAATCAAAGTACAAGTAGTAGCAGACTTACTTGCCGCTTTCCCTGGAGAAGACATCACGAGGTTGCATGAAGAAGTGCCCGGTGAGTTTCCAGAAATTTCAATCATTCAGGAAGAAACGTGGATATTATATTTTGATGGGCCCGCCACTCCGAGAAATGATATCGGTGGGGCGGGTATTGTGCTGGTATCTCTTGTCACATTCATTCAAGCTGGATTTCCATTGCACCAACAATTCAGCAGAATATGAAGCTTTTCTCCTAGGGCTATCTTTGGCCAAGAAAGCAGGAGCGAAAATCTAGAGATCAGGGGAGACTCAAAGTTACTGGTCAATCAAATGAATGGCGCATACTCTCTCAAAGAAATAACACTTGCTCCATTCAGGACTGAGGCACAACGACTATTAACTCATTTTTCCGATGCAACAATTATCCATACCGGACGCACCAACAATAGACATGCTTATTGTCTAGAGACCCTAGCATCCAAACTGCAATTTGAGGGGTCTGAGAAATCCGTCACTGTGCAAAGACGCATTGTATCATCCACCTGGCTTACTCAAGTCGAAGATGCTCAGTCAAGCGACTGGCGAGCGCCCATTATTCATGAACTGAGCAGTTCTCTTACGGAGGGGAAAATTAGCTTCAAGGAGTTGAAAAACTTTTTCCTGCTGCACGGAGCGTTATATTATCTCAATCCTGATGGATCCCTGTCTCGATGCCTCGGAGATGAAGAAGCCGGTGAACAAATCAAACGTATACATGAAGAAGTATGTGGGAAAACTCTAGTGGTCACACTTTACAGAAGGCTTCAAAGGCTCGGATACTATTGGCCTTCCATGGAAGCTCAGTCAAGGATGCTGGAAGGATCATGTCCCAATTGTCAAACACCACCTCATCATTTGGAGGTTCTAACACTTCATCACACTGGGGACTGGAGAGAACCTTACATAAAATATCTTCGTGACTACTATCTTCTGTCAGAGAAGAGAGGTGCAATCAAACTCTTTTAGAGAGCCAAACGTTTTGTCTACTTGGAAGGGATTTTGTATCGCAAAAGATTCGGTGGGAATCTCCTGAGATGCTTGGTCGAGCATGAAATTGCCATAATTTTGAAAGAAATGCATGAAGGTGAACACCAAGTGAAGAAGAAATTGTTTCTCCAAATCCATGAGAAATATTACTAGACAACCATGGAAGATGATGCAGCTGCCTACGTTCGGAGATGTCATCAATGCCAAGTTCATGTTAAACTCATCCACACTCCTTATCTTCTATTACATTCTGTGAGCAGTCTGTGGCCCTTCTATAGCTGGGGACTGGATATCATAGGAAAGATCAATCCGGCATCTTGAAAGCAGCATGAATACATCATCACAGCAACAGAATATTTCACCAAATGGGTCGAGGTTATTCCTCTTCGAAGCACCACTACATTCACAATTGCATCTTTCATCAAAGAATTCATCATATGAAGATTCGGAGTTCCTAAACATATCATCACGGATAATGGAACTACTTTCACCAACAAACATGTTGCAGAATTGCTCGAAGAATACGGAATCAAACAAATTTTCTCCACACCATATTATCCCCAAGGAAATGGACAGGCGGAGAGTACCAACAAAACCTTGATCCTGATTCTCAGTCGAACAGTTCATGATAATCCACGAACGTGGCATGAGGAATTGCCCATGGCTTTGTGGGCCTACCGAACTGAACCAAGACGCTCAATTGGGACTTCACCATACTCTCTCGTTTATGGCATCGATGCCATTCTCCCAACCGAAATCAAGGTTCCCTCTGCAAGAATCGCAGCAACTAGTGGAGTACAATGGGATGAAGCAGAAGTCTCAGATTCAAGAAATTCTGAATTGGACATGCTCGATTCAACAAGATCCAAGGTGGAAAAATATGTAGAAACCTACAAACAAAGGGTTTCCAAGGCCTACAACAAACTGGTAAGACCTCGAACATTTCAAGTAGGAGATTTGGTTTTGAAAACAACAAATCATATCCAACAAGACATGTTCGCTCCCAAGTTCTCTCCGAAATGGGAAGGACCTTATGTGATCATCAAGGATGTATCCGACGGATATTACAAAATCTTAGCTGTTAATGGAGGAGTTGAAGGAAACATCATCAATGACAAGTGGCTCAAGGCGTATTATGCTTGAACAATCATTGGAAGTATTAAATTTCTAAATGCAATTTCTGTTTTCTCCAGAAGAGCAATATGCTCATTCACTCAAAATTCAAAATATCCAGTGAATCTCACAAAAATCTTTCAATCACCTAATTTATTCAAACCAAAATCTCAAACCTACATAAAATCTTCCTCTCACTCAGAACAAACCATCCAACAGAGGATAATCTCTATAGAAAACCATGTCAAGCTTCTTCTGGAAATTTTTGGTTTTCACCTTCAAGTCCTGAACATCCTTCTCAACTCGTGCTGACTCCAAGGCGAGTGTCTTTTCCTCCTCCAATATGGCAGTAGACGCGAAAATTGCATCAGCATCACGCCTTGTGAATTTTGATCATCTCGAGTCGATGACGAAGCCAACCTATGTTAAACTGCAGGGTTTCACAGTATGAAATCATCTCATCCCATTTGTGCAGTTCATGATTCTTAACATCTCGCAGATGTGTCCGGTTCATCTCTTCAATGATCGGTAACAACCCTGCAACTGTAGTTAGGAGGGTTGATAGAAAGCCTTTCCATACTTCGGTCGTAGTAATATTCCCGTACCTTCTCCAAATTTTGGTGTACATGGGCGCGTGACATTTGGGAATGACGAATCCCCCAACCAATTCATTATTCGGGGAATTGTTGATCATGGGAGCCTCAAACGGGAGTCCAGCTGTTGAATACTCAGGAGCACGAGATCTAACCTCAGTCTCCACAGAATCAGTGGAGTTCTCGTCGACATGGTTGTTTCTATCATCAATCACAACCGCGGATTTCCCGTTCTTCCTTTTTCTAGCATCGACGACGACATGAACATCAACCTGCGATGAAATTATGGAGTATTTAATAATATTGACCATTGAGCATGGTAAAAATCTCAGTCGAGAAGTTATGAAATTACTTATAGATGTTCCGGCATCAACAGGAGCTGACCTATACCGGGCAGGAGCTTTAACCGTCCGTTTAGGTCTCAAGCTACGAGAGGAATGCTGATTCTTTTCATTATCCTGCAATAAATTCTTTTCTTTTGATCAATCATCCTGATCGAGCAAAAGACAAGAGAAGAAATGTAACTCACCGAGACGGATACTGCCACAACATGCTCGACATGAGATTCACTTCTAGAATAAACACTTCTTCTAGACATGATGAAGAGAGGTAAGATTGTGATCAAAATTTCTTTTGATGATACACAAAGACAGCAGATGGTCGACTGTTTAAATAAAACCCTAAGTCCAATGTGGATGCTTATCACCCTAACCGATAAACAAGTCTGTTGCGGTTTCTACTGAAACCCTAAATCTCGAATCAAATGCGTGACAGATGGGAGAAGAGTAACAATGCTGGGGACTGACAGTCAGACGTAATCAACATTACAACTACGGATTGATCATCTGGTAAGCCACATGTTTTCTAGACAGCTCATGCGATTGCATTCTGTGGGTAATTATTGTCAATGTGGACATTGGTCCATCTAATGGAGATGTGATGAAAATTCAGAAAGGAGATACTACAAGGAATTACGGTTCAAAAAATAATAATCTCTAAAGAAACATCTCTACAACCAAGCTGCTTAAACTAGAGAACATCTACTTCAATGGAAAATAATTAATCTCAGAGAGGTTTATGAGCCAAATTAATTGTCAGATTCGTCAGAGTCATCAGACTTGTCAGAATTATTAGATTCATCATCATCGTCCTTTGCAGAATACTCTTCGAGTTCTTCATCAGAATCACTATCACGACCATTGATGAAGTCTGGGTGGATATTAGGATCATCTGAGTCCGAGTCATCCTCTGCTTCGTACTCAGCTTCGAGTTCAGCTTCAACCTGCTTCGCAATCTTTTGAAGTTCTCTGGTACGCCGGTCTGGCTTAATCTCATAATTCCGTACCACCCACACAATTTCCTATTTAGAAGCATTAACGTCAGAGTCGGAGGGTACACCATCAAAAAATCGACGCCTCTCTTCAGCCGCCTGTATCCTGCGCCGGATTCGATCCTTTCTACGTCGACGATCCTCCATCTCATCATCCTGGGACTTTCTCTTCATGAGCTATTCATAAGAGATCCTTCGGTCATTAAGGGGTATGCTAGCTTTAGATCCCTCAATATAATTCATTTTAGCTCGCGATTTGGTTGCATAAGACTTGGAATCCTCATCAGAAGAGCTGGAGGAGTAATCGCTGCTGCTGCTGGTGGAAACCATCATTGTGTGGAATCAAATCAGAAGCACAGAATTACAAACGACCTAATGATATCAGTTTCAACAACGAAAATGGTAATCCCCAACTCTTACTTATTTTACGATTTCACTAGACTTTAATGATGACACGGAACTTCGAAAACTTGCTCACTCTTTCAAACCTGCGAAGACGAGCAAAACTTATCATTCTAGAGTCAACACTGACTTTTCACAAAACTATGAATAGTTCACATAACCTTTCATGTGAACATTCGCTGATTTTCTACATGTGTGCATATACTATAAAACCTCCAAACTCATACATACATTATGTCATTACGTATACAATTGTTTGCTTTCAGCAATTGCTCAAAAAACATAAATTGATTTTCATAAAACCATGAACAACCCACATAGATTTTTACTGAGTGAACATCCACTGGTTTTTCAAAAATTAGACAGACGTCCATTCTACAATTGCGAAAACTCACATACAGATATTATTTCACCGTGAATAATTATCTACTTTCAATAGTTGTTCAAAATTAAAACATTGATTTTACAAAAATATATAACGTGAAACTCATGTAACTTTGAAAATATGTATTTTCTTGGTCCCTCTCGTGAGCATCCGTCTTTGAAGAGAGTATATTTTCAAAAATAAATTTTTTCATGAAAGATCATAGACAAAATTTTATTACTAAACGATGCACGTCTATTCAAAAAAAAAAAAACTTTTCTCTCGTACGAGCATCCACCTTTGAAATGAGGGTTTATACACTTTGTGAAATCTCACATATTTAAAAAATAAAATTTTGGTTCTCATGAAAGCTCATAGACAAAATTTTATGTCATTAGACTCAGGTCTATTTTGTTTGTTTCTTAAACTAACGAATGAACGTCTGTTCCTAAAACAAGGATTTCCTTTTTTGGGATGAGCCCGTAAATGCTGAACTGACCAAAACTGGACTTTCAATCGACCAAATCAGCAGTGACTCATCTCTCCACGCTCACGGGATGACACTGTATCTTACTATCAGGGTTCTCAACTGTGCATTTGCTCGTACATGACATCATTGGGGTAAATCGAGGATTCTAAAACTACCTTTGTAGAATGAGTTCAACCACTGATCTCATCGACTGAAAATCACCATTTAATGCTTACTGCGGAACATGACTGTTCCTCACTAAGCAGGGGACTTAATGTAGATGGTGGATTTTCAACAAAGTTCAAAACCGTAAAATCATGATACTGCATGTTTCTGACACGGCTTCAGGGATCCATGTGACGATTCGTGTTTTACAAAGTATGATGCATATGTCGCTCGAAAGGCCTCTCCGGAGCGTTCGACACCGGGCATTTCATCATAGCCTCTATGTAGAATAACGTAATTGGGGGGTTCTCCGTAAGATTGGGAGCTTAACGCCTTCGGGATGCCGGTGACACTCACTGTTCCTTGACTACATAGAGGAATTCGCATCTACATAGAAGAACAATTGGGCGGTTCTCCGTAATATTGAGAGCAATAACGTCTTCAGGACGATAATACTCACTGTTCCTGACTATGTAGAGAGACCCGTGTATAGAATCAGGCAGTCCTCCATACATGAAATGTTGAGAGGGCAAAACGTCTTCGGGACATTAGAAACACTCGCTGATTTACTAACTATACGCAAGAGATTAAATTCTAGGTCATATTCACCACTGAATTCCTAGAAGATAATCTATCTTATCTCATTACTCATATTTCATGATCGAAATGGTAATAGATAAATGTATTACTCCGATTTCATGATCGAATCCACGCCTGATCTCATGAAATGGTAATAGATGTTACTCGGATTTCATGGTCGAATCCACGACTGATCTCATGAAATGGTAATATCACCACTTATTTTATTACTCCGATTTCATGATCGAATCCACGGCTGATCTCATGAAATGGTAATAGATATTACTTCTATTTCATGGTCGAATCACCACAGTCCCATGAAATGGTAATATCACCGATCATTTCATTACTCTGATTTTATGGTCAAATCTGCGATTCCATGAGATGGTGATGAAATTATCATTTTATTATTCTGAATCCATAGTCCAATCCGCTGCTGATTTTATGGATTGATAATAAATAATTACTCATCTTATTACTCAGTTTCATGAATTATTCTCCACTGAATTTCATAAATCAGTAATAAATACCCAAAAACCGCGCATCTGGACCATCACTGGGTAAGCCCCACAAAAATGGTGCGAGTGTACTCGACAATGATGCACGATTCAGCACCCGGATGCACGAATGAGTGTCCAAAAATATGAAATAATGAGGAATCCTTTGCAAAACAGGAGAAAATAATAAATATTAATAAAATAATAAGAGGCGTCCAAGGTCGGGCCCACCAGCCGGCCGGCCGGCCGTGCCCTATCCATGGTCGGTCCGTGCCTCTCCCATTATTTTCCTTATTTCTTGTTATTTCGTGAACTCACGAAAACTCCTTGGTTTTAGCAACTTTCCTTGTTTTTGCAAAACTCGTGAATTCTCCATAACTTGGTGGATTCACGAAATAATATTATAAAATAAGGATAGGTGTGCAGGACCGGGAAACCTAGACGGCTGGCCCTGGCTTACTCCTCACAATCCTTAGCTTTTTATAATTATTATTATTCCTTAATCTCACGAAACTCCTCCATTTCAACAAAAACTCATGGATTCTCCATAACTTCAAGGATTCATGAAAAATAAATATCATAAATTAGGGAAAGGTGAGCGGGACCGGGAAACCTAGCTGGACGGCCTTACCCTAGCCATGGCCGGTCCCATACCTTGCAATCCCTAATTTTCCATAATTATTATTTTCCTCAATTCATGAAACTCCCGGGTTTGAGCAAAATTCATGATTTCTCCATATTTTCTCAAATATTGCTCAAATCACGAAAAACGAAAAGCCAACATAGTCACACGACTGGCTAGCCTCTCATGGAAATTTCAAATATTAAAACACTTTTATTTTAATATTTTCAAAATATTGATGAATTGAGCATACATGCTCATTCCAACAAAAATCGAGAATTCTCAGTCGAGATGAATCTCTTCTGATAATTCACTATGTTGCTCGAACGCGCATCAGAAAATACTGAAACTCTCAGTATGGAAACGCGGTTACCACGACAATACGTGGATGCCTCCATGACCGACCAGATTCATTCCTAGGGCTTGCACAAGCCCGATCCCACACGTTCTAATAAACAACCGGTCCCGTGACCACCAAGAGCCGGTCCCGTGACCTCTTGGTCGGTCCTCATCTCTTACACCTAGGTTTTATCACCCAATGTTGTATCCAACAATATTTCAATAAATGATGAAACCTGCATTTAATCATCGTTCTTTCACCAACTCTCAAACTGAGAACCCTAGTGCGTGCTAACTCGAGCACCGGGTATCACATGGACGCTCATCATCCCATGTGGTTGGTCCCTCTTCACTCATGACCAATTTTCAGCAATTCACCAATTGTTAAAAGATTGATCAAAAATTAGGGTTTCGAACAAACGCTCCACGAATCACCATTCTGAACAAACGCTCCACGAATCACAATGAGAATGTGCGTAAGTCGTGTAAACGGTTGAAGGAGTTAGAAAAGTAGTGGGTGCACGATCAGTCAAGTCTCTACACGACGTGGAGCTGACTTTACCACGATCTCCCACTTTCCCACTCTTTCACTCAAGAAACCGTCACACTTACAGGGATCAATGGTGCATCATTCTTGCAATATAAATAAGTATAAATCGAGGACAACATAAGGATGGAATATCATCAATCATCGATTATCATCATTATCCGTCAACAACTCGATATAAACTTATTCACAGAACTCAACTTCAGCAGTTCAACAATATTGCAGAAACCTTCAACACACCCACAATCCTTGATCATCACTGATCCCACATAAATTTCATCCTCCCTCTTACAGATCAACCCATCTCCCTCTTTGCGACCGAATTGACTCTGGAACAACCATTGTCTTGGTTTAGGCCGGAGTCATACAGATTGATTTCCTGAATCTAAACACCCCCTTTGCAGCGGTGTATCTGTGTGAGGTTCAGCAGTTCGCTGGGTTGAGGAGTCTCGACAACACGCTCGACTCTCCACTTTCCTAGAAAACCAGCAAACCGTTTTCCCCCATCTACAGTATCAACAGTTGATTTCTGTCTGTTTTGGAAATAGGGAGGAGAACCTATTTATACAAGCCATTGATCATAACCCTCGTATCTCGTGGGAAGTGGAGGAAGTGGAGTGATGGAATAGTGGGGTCGTGTTAGTGTCACAAGATCAGTCTTTGCCCACTTCTCCCATCATCACTAACCGTCCATGCCTGCTGACACGTTCTTCTGATGGAGCATTGCATGCTGCACGCTGTAAACCACCAGACCAATACCCAAGTAAGTATCCCCCAGTTTGTGAGATGCTTGATGTCTCGAATGAGTGGATCGTGGGATCCACTGGAAGTAGCATACGGTGCTAAGTTAAATAACTGAGTTATTTAGGAAATTGATATTCATGAAATATCGTGTATAATCTATGCATGTAACGCATCGAATATAATCAATGTGCATGAAGCATCACTGTTTTAAAGCTTAACGGAGTAAGTCGCGGATTAAGCTTCCTAAAACAGATGTGTGTCTAGCCATCTTCGAGTAGTCTCTTGGAGGCTGCACAGGCAAACCCTCCCTTGACCGATCACATGATATGGTAGAGTGGCGGATGGTAATCACCAGGACATCTTATTGGCCATTTAACTCCTAGCCCGGGATGTCCAACCAATATGGTAGAGTTGGCAGACGAGATGATCTATGACGCTCATCTGCGACCGTTGATGAAGTTTTAGGGTTTTGAAGAGGTGCGCAAGCATCACTCTTCAGCTTGGTCGAAACCGAGCATAGGAGGCGTTTTTGGCAGGACCGACCGGGCATGCGTGTAGGCGGCTTGCCAATGTACATGTCCGTACCTCATTGCCTCATGAAGGTGCGATCTAGGCCATTCAATTTTACCGGTAAAGAGGAGTGTCCGAGATCGATTTGCGACAGGAATCCTGTGCCGCAAAAGATTCTTAAAGGGGCGCGGCATGCCACCTTCAAGGCACACGAATCCAGGCATCCGGCCATGGTTTGTCTTGGTCGGTCAGTCACAAGCATAGGTGGGCCCACAGTGATCACGTTGATACTCTCCGGACCTCCTTAGTCTATACCTCCACCCTTCATCAAAGCTGGCGAAGATGGACGCTCGTGATCGTTTAACGACATATGCATGTCGCAAACCCTAATTAAGGTTTCACGTCGGTCATCACCAATGCTACTTCAACCGGACGGATTGCCAAGCTATGCTCCTCTCCCAGGGAGGCGAACCACGTGGGACCCACATTGGGCCAGCGGTGAACATGGTGATACCTGTCCGACGGCTATAGGCCTGATCTAAGCCATCCAAACATGCCGGTGAAGTTGGATGGTCGTGATCAATTTAAGACCTTAGTGGAATTTCCTATGACCCTTAAGCATTACTCCGGCTATGCACCCTTCAGAATGAGTATGATGCTTCAACTATCTCATATATCGATTCTGCAAATAGATTAATTCTATCATTACATTCATCCACTGAATTTCTAGAAAATAATCTATTATATCTTATTACTCCGTTTCCTGAATTCCCCGACTGGATTCATGGATTAGTAACAGATAATCCATTTATCTCATTACTCTGTTCATTTAATTCCCCGACAAGATTTCTTGGATTAGTAATAGATACTCAATTTATTTTTATTACTCCGTTTCATGAATCATTCTCCGCTGAATTTCATGAATTAATAATAATTACTCAACAATCGGGCGTCTGGACAATCACCGAGTAAGACCCAAGAAAATGGTGCAAGTGTACTCAACAATGATGCACGAACGAGCACCCAAATGCACGAACGAGCATTCAAAAATATGGACAAACGAGGAAACTTACGCAAAATAGGAGAGAGAAAATAAAAATAAATAAAAAGAGGCGCCTAAGGACCGGGCCCACCAGCCGGCCGGTCCCCCACGCCTCTTCCTTTATTTTTATTTTTTTTTTATTATTTTCATAATCTCATGAAAACTCCTTCATTCAAGCAACTTTCCTTGTTTGAGCAAAACTCATGGTTTCTCCATATTTTCTTTTAAATGATGATAAATAATAAAAATAGGGGAAGGTGTCACGGGACCGGGCCACCTAGCCGGCCAGCCCTAGCCGTGGACGGTCCCACGCATTGCAATCCCTTGTTTTCATATTATTTCCCTCATCTCATGAAACTCCTCCGTTTGAGCAAAAACCCTGGTTTCTCCATATTTTCTCAAATATCGCTCAAACGATGAAAAAACCAAAATGTCAAATGGTCAAATGACCGACTAGACTATTCACAAAAAATTAAAATATTATTATTTTAATATTCTCAAAATTTTGATCAAACGAGCAAAGTCCTACTTGCTCATTCGAGCAAAATCAAGAATTTCAGTCAAAGATCAAACTTTTCTGAAAATCCAAAACATTGCTCAAACGCACACCAGAAAATACCAAAACTCTCAGGACTGAGACACGAACATTATGGTGACACGGGCATGCTACCTTGACGCACCAAGTCCGACCCTAAGGCTTGAAAGGAGCCGGTCCCACACATCTTTATAATTTTGACCTAATTTGCTCAATTGCTCATATTGGGTCCAAACTCTTTCCAACCAACTTTGAATTTGCTCAAACGACCATCAGCTGGTCCCACGACCACCGGATCCGGTCCGATGACCCCTTGGTCGGTCCCTCACTTCTCCATAATTAGTTTTCATCACCTAATGCTCAGACGAGCACTATTCTAACAAATGATTAAACCAACATTTAATCATCCTTTCACCAACTGGTCAACAAAGGACTTTAGTGCATGCTAACACGAGCACCTGGGCACTACATGGTCGTCCATCATCCCATGTATCCGGTCCCTCCTTCACTCAGTAATTGTTTTTCAATAAATCATCAATTGATCAATCAACCAAAATTAGGGTTTCAAACTGAATGCTCTGCAAATCATAATTTTGAGCAGGTTTAACCACTAATAATTTTAAGTTGATCCAGCGATCAACATCTTAATTAATTATATAATATTCGCTCCAGCTACCAATACTTTAATTAATATTTTATTTGGTCATGCTACCAAATAATTCATCAAACGAGCAATATTCGCTCATACGAGCAATATTTGCCCAAACGAGGAATATTGATTTAACTATCAATATTCAGTAATTTTACTCGGATGAGTAATATTTGATAAATCCATCAATATTGATTCAACTGTCAATATCCAACAATCCATCATACAAGTAATATTTGCCAAGTTCATCAATATTTATCATGTTGATCCAGTTATCAACATTTATTCAAGAACTATACGTCTCAACAGACATGTTCAATCCATGAATTACTGAGCATTCGACAATCATGCTCGATTCAACAAAACTTAGAATGACTGTCTAATTAAGTCAACGACTGACTAATCTTACACGTCTGCTTTTCATACTCCACGTTCGTGAGACATCAATCACGTCACATGAGGGATATTAACTAGGGTTTTGGTCTGGCGTCCTACAACACATGTGTTCATCCACGATGAGAAATGTGAGTAAGTCGTGCAAGCAGTTGAGGAAGTTAGCAAAGTAGTGGGTGGACAATCAACCAAGTCTCCGCACGACCTGGGGCTGGTTAACACACGATTTCCCAATTTCCACTCTTTCACTCGAGCAACCGTCACACTTACTGGAGATCAATGTGTCTACTATTCTGGCAATATAAATAATTCTCTGAATCCATGATTGAAGGACACACAATTTTTTGTGTAATCACTCTCAAGAATTCCATCAATCGACCAAGAACTTATTTGAACTCAACAGTTCACAGAAAACTTGCAGAAACCCACAATACATTCACAATCTTTGATCATCATTGATCTCACACAATTCTCAGATTCCCTCATATAGATCTACCCTCTTCCAGCTTTGTGACCGAATTGACTCTGGAATGGCCATTATCTTCGTTTAGGCCGAAGTCCTACAGATTGATCTCTCGAACTCAAAGCACTCTTGTGTAGTGCATCTGTTTGAGGATAGGAAGTTTGCTTGGTTGAGGAGCCTCCGTTCACACGGTCGTCTCTCCATTCCCTAAAAAACCAGTAAATCGTTTTTCCCCATCTACAGATTGGCGACCACAGTGGGAGATTAATCTCTCGGTTGCAATCTCAAACTTTCATAAAATGGTTGATCTTAGGTCAGGTTCAGTTACAAATCCTAACACAAACAACGCCAGCACTAGCAACAATGGTGGTACCGCAGAAACTACTCCTACTCCAACAATGGTGCTGGTGATACCACACCTCCTTAAACCAACATCGTAAGCAATCCTTTCTTCGTCCGGTCTCCCGAAGAAATCAGCGAAAATCTGCCTACCATAGCTGATCTCATGAAGGTGCAAAGGACTCTCGCCAAAAATCAGATTGTCATGGATACCACTCAGAAGGAGTTATGCACTTATCTCAAAACTTTCACAGACAAGATGTCAAAGAATACCCAGGAAAAAGGAAAATCCAAAGAAACATCTCCGGTTGCTGATCCCGAAATCTCTTTAATCCACATGGTAGATGATGATGAAGTCCAAAAAGTTGCATATGACCCATCAACAAAGGAATCTACAGTTTTCATTACTCGTGAAGACCTGGAATGCTTTCTAGAGGCTCGAGAAAAGATAAGACATCATCCTTCCACCGTCACCAACCTCCATATCTGCTGATACACAGAGAATTCCTCTTCCGAAAGGCTATACTTCTCCAACGTTCACACTTTATAATGGAACAGGGAACGCCCGAGAACATGTCTCTCGATTCCTGGAAGCATTAGGAGAACATGAACACAACCATGTCGTCTGTTTGAAGGAATCTTCAAAGTCTCTGAAAGGTAGAGCTTATACATGGTACAACAATATTACACCAGGGAGCATCACCAGTTGGGGAGAAATGGTTCATGCTTTTTACCGGAAATATTTCTTCGTCTCAGAGAAGATTACTCTCTCCGATTTAGGAAGAATGTCTCAGAAGAACAATAAACATCCGAACGACTATGTGAAAAAGTTCAGAATCTAAGCTCTGGATTGTCATGACCCGAATGTCACTGAAAAACAACTGGTGGACTTGTGCATCAACGGAATGATCCCAGTATGCAGAACCTTGCTGGAAAATCTCTGGTTCCAGACTTTCTCAGAACTTCATGAAGCAGCCAAACGATCAGCGACTACTGCACCTTCTTTACTGGAAAGAGAAAAGTCTGCAAAGGTCGAGGAACCTCGAAGAAGCCGATGCCTAGTCAACAACCAGTACAATCTCCAACCTTCAATAAACATTGTTGCTGAAAGGAATGAAAGTAAAGCCGAGACACAACATCAGAGCGCTTCTCCAACATCCCAGGCTCCTCTAAAGGCGCAAAGAAAAGATAACCAATAATGAAATACACAAACCTCGACCCTGCATCAACGAACTGGAAATGATCAACCAGGACTCAAACTTCTCTCTTCCCATTGAAGAAGTGATCGAATTACTAGAAGTCTGGGTTCAAGATGATGCAATCAAATTGTTGTTCATCAGAAGAGAGCGACTTGAAGAAAAAATGGAGAATCCCAGGTACTGTCACCTTCATAAATTCATCAATCATCCAACAAGTAACTGCAATATTTTGAAGCACATCTTCAAAGAGAAGATTGATCCACAATAACTTCAACTGGGGACTGAAGGAGTACACAAGAATCCTCTCTCAATCAGAATCTTTACACTCTCTGAACAACCAGTCAAAGAAGCAGTTCAATCGTTGATCGAGCATATCTGTGAAATTGCTTTACCTGTCTAAGGCAAAAAGGAAAGACATGTTCACAGCACTAAATTACATTGTGTCAGACGTCCGTCCTTTCTAGAAATACTCCTTGAACCTTCATCCACAGAAAAGGAGATGCACGACTGGGGACTTCTTACCACAGACCATATCAGAGGAAATGAATTAGGAAGAATGTTGATCAATGCTGACACCGCCATCAATATCATTCCACTGAAAACCCTCAGAGCCTCAGGCATCACTCGACAAGAAGCTACTCGTGATCCATCTCAATCAAAGACCTTGAAGGAACGCTCGGAAATACTTATGACTACATCACCCTCAAAGTGAACATAAGTTCAACCTTGACAGAAACCAAGTTTCACATAATCAGGAAGATCCAGGATATGGCATGGTTTTCATACGAGCATGGATCCACGCTGAAAAGATGTCTACTGAAAGTTCTGATCCAGAAGATTTGGCAGACACTCCATCAACAGAGCACTTGGAGGAATTTCGAACTTTGAAGAGGTTGAAGCAAAAACCTGCAAAAGATGCATAAACATTCATCAAGAGGTTCCGCACTCAGGCAAGTCTCATTCATTCCATGTCTATGTCATTTATTTCCTCACATGCTATCCTAGCATGGGGACTCAATTCTGCTAGCAACTCTGTTATTGGAAGACGAATGGTAGCTTTACCGCATTAGTATTTTACCAAGTGGATGAATCTGACATTTCTCTGAATCGAGCACTGAGACATTCATTACTGAGATGATGTCCAAGCATGGCAAAGAACACTTTGGGCTTTTCTCCATAGCCTTACAGGAGTGTCCATGTATGTCACAAAATCAGAAATCTCTGATGTCTGCACAAGTATTGAATCCCGCTAGCGCAACGAAAGGAATGCTGAATCAGCAAAAGATACTCAGGTCCGAGACGATCAAACCTAAGACATTCGATGCTTAGGGGATATGACGCTTCAACGCTCAAGTATCTAAGAAGCCTTCAAATTATACTCCCAATCAAAGAGTACACCTTCGATAATGGCGCATCTGGATTTAACACAAATATCTCGACGATGACGCACTGATTCAACACCAGCACGATCAAAGTGTAACTAAACTACAATCGACAAGTCTTCATTATCCCATGATAAGACTTCTGAAGCAGATGCAACATCATTCATCCATGGATATCACAAACTCCTTCAACATACACTGGGGACTTGATCTTATTGGAGAAATCGATTCAAATATAAATGATATCCACATAAAAAGTTGTTGCGACCTGATCAACAAGACCTCTCTGCATAACAAGTCCCTGCACGACTGAAAGACTTCCTCTTTTCACCGATCACATCCATAATGAATACCGCTGCTGTTGTCTGCCGCAGCAACGTCGATTCACTGATGAAGCTAGTTCACAGTAAAGTCTTACTGTTCAGGAGAATTTGGGTTGAACTCCCAGTACACCTTCATCTTAGGGATTCTCAACCCACCAACTAGTTCGTGAATGTAAAGGCTCACTGAATGGAGGAGCAACGACTATGTCGATAATCATGGTTCTAGCCTTTTCGATCTCTGTAGAACCTTTGACCATAGTATTCACATCAACAAGGATATCTGGTGGAAATCCTTCCATGGTCTCAGCATCAACAAGAATGTATGGAGAAAATTCAATCGTTATCTCAGCATCAACAATGGCTTTCAGGAGCAACATCTCCATGGAAGGGCTTCATCAATTAACTATTCTCTGAAGTGTTACTCGATGAAGCGGACTTCTCCAAGCACTAATGATTCACATCAAGTTGTGTAGACATGAAAACATGTTCACATGAAAGTCTTCCCAAAGCTTGCACGACGGGCGGACATAATCCAAAGTCTTCTACAATATGTTCTCATCACCTTTACAAATGAGATACAACACACTTCAGGCCATGGGTTTACAAAAACGTACCAATGAGTGAGGAACGGTACAATTCTTCCTCAACAAAAAATATTTTTCTATGTATGTTCTACAATATACCAAAAGGGCGCATCAATCGGACATACGAGATGAAAGATATGACCTTTACTGCCAGGTCCATGAAATCTGAAAATTTTGTACGGGTTTACAAATTACAAATGTGCACCCTTGGTTGGGTGGCTTAACCAACTCCAAATTGAGTGATTATTTTCTCATATGATAATTCGATCTCTTAGATTCAAAAGTTGGGGTCAAGCACCGAATTCTGACATCGTATGAGGTTCCTACAGCTTACAGAGCATACAACATGCAAGCAACAATTCTTAGACGGGATTCATAATCTCCACAGTCGATCAATGTCCACCGGGTTTTTCACTAAGTCCTTCATCAAGGTACCTCCAAATTCGACCACCTAGGTATTTACAATTTTTCTACCTGGGTCCTCTATCTAGGTCTTTCCATAAGAAGGGAAAACGAAAGGGACATATTTAACAAAATACTGGGGACTGACGGTCAACTGATCATGACGATAAATTTCACAGTCCAAGACCAATGGCACCAGACTCGCGCTGTGCTAATCATTCATCATAAAAGGAATTCCACCACTGGGACATGCAACCATGGTCACCACATCATTCCCTCTTGAGGGAAACCTCAGTTATGGTCCTGTGACCAGGGTTTCAGAAGTGATGTTACCAAAATAGTACTGCAAGCACCAGGCTCATGTATCAACCAAGGGTTTCAGATTTAAAATTAATCAATGGCATTGAAATCCTTCATCAAGCGTTCGATACAAAAGAAAATGGTCTAAAGATACAACAGGGGCGTTTTACAACAAGCTCGTTTGAGACGATTTTACAATGTCATGCACAAAGAAGAGATCTAGGAGAAATTGGTGAATAATCTAAGGTTTAGTCATATGTCATTCTCTTTGTATGGATGTCCTCTACAACATATCCAAAATTCACAGCAATTGGATGAACGAGCAAAAAGATGTGGTCAAAACCTTGGACTACATGACAGCTGAAAATTTTCTGAAAACCTTCTGGAAGTTTACTGTTTCGTCAATCTCGGCCCTTAAACGTGCTCAAAAGTCGAAAAGCTTATTTGATAAATCTTGGAAATTTTTTGAGGATGAAGAAACATGGGTAGATCACAAAAATCCGACATCAGAAGAAGATTCTACAACAATTTCAATGAAGACCTAACTTCTGAATTTTCTGATGACGAAATTCTTCATTCATCCACATCTGACTCAAAATCTACACCATCAACGCAAAGTCGAACTTCATCTTCGGACGATAGTCCCACTTGTTGAAGTCGGTGGTGCTTCTGCTGATGAGATATGATCTTTGCATCTTTAGCTCTTTTCTTCTGTAATATTTCATCACGTCCCTGCTTTCCCTCCGCATCTGCTAATACCAAGAAAGCATATATATTAGCACGGACGACTACCACATTATAGAGAGACATACAATGTGTCAGCTTTCTGACGTCTCTTAAAGGTTGATTCACCTCGGCATGAGCATCTGAAGAAGTCTTCATCTTTGACTTGATATTTTTGGGCGTTCCCCGGAAGAGCGAGAAGAGTGGTTGTCACCAGAAGTCACCACTATCTGAGGCAAAATACATGGAGTCATGGATATACCAATAACAAACGGGTAACAAAAATGGTAACAATCCAAGTCTTACCTATTTACAATTTCACTAGCTGTAGTGATTATATCGTCAGAATTTCGAAAACTTTCCCGTTCCCTCAAACATGCAAAGACGACCAAAATTCGTTATTCAAAATCATCACTTGATTTTCATAAAACCATGAACAACCCACATGAATTTTAACATCCACTGGTTTTTCAAAAATTGGACGGACGTCCATTCTACAATTGTGAAAACTCACATACAGACATTATTTCACCACGTATAATTGTCTACTTTCAACAGTTGTTCAAAATCAAAACATTGATTTATACAAATATATATATTTAACGTGAAACTCACGTAAATTTGAATATATATATTTGCTCCCTTGCGCGAGCATCTGTCTTTGAAACGAGAGTATATTTTCAAAGATTTCTGAAAGCTCGAAGATAAAAGAAAATTTTCATGAAACCTCATAAACACATTTTTTATTACTAACAGACACACGTCTATTCAAAAAAAAAAAAAACTTTCCTTTGAGACGAGAGTTTATTCCATTTTGGGAAATCTCATATATTAAAAAAAAATGGTTTTCGTGAAAGCTCATAGATAAAATTTTTATCATTAGACCTAGGTCTATTTTGTTTGTTTCTTAAACTAACGAACGGACGTCTGTTCCTAACACAAGGATTTCCTTTTTGGACCGGGCACGTAAACACTAAACCGACCCAAAATCAGACGTATGACCAAATAAATCAGCAGTGCCTCATCTTCCCGTACTCATGAGATGACACTCTATTATACTGACAATCCTTATATGGGAATTTTCTCGTACATGACTTCATTGGAGCGAATCGGGAATTCTGAAATGCCTTTGTACGACTAAGTTCCGACTACTTATCTCGTCTACGGGAAAATCATTATCTAGTGATTACTGCGGAACATGACTGTCCCCAACTAAGTAGGGGACTTAATATTGACGGTGGATTTTCGACAAAGGGCTAAAATCGTAAAATCATGATACTGCATGTTTCTGACCCGGCTTCAGGAACGCATGTGACGACTCATATTTTATGATTCGTGAACCGTTTCACGATCTCTAACCGAGCGAAAATTCCTCTCATATCCATGATGAATATGTTTCTCGAAAGGCCTCACCGGCTGAGCGTTCGATGCTGCACATTTCATCATGACCTCTATGTAGAATCAAGTGATTGATCGGTTCTCTAGACATAATTGTTTGTTGGAGATCTTAACGCCTTCCGGACGTCACGTTGCTCGATGTTCCCTGACTACATAGAGAGACCCACCTCTACATAGAATAATGATTGGGAGTTTCTCTAGACATAATTGTTTGTTAGAGGGCTTAACGCCTTCAGGACGTCGACACTGCACGTTGTTCCCTGACTATGTAGAGAGACCATGTATAGATTCAGGCGGCTCTCTAGACATAATTGTTTGTTAGAGGGATTAACGCCTTCAGGACGTCGACGATGCACGTTGTTCCCTGACTATGTACCCTTCAGAACGAGTATGATGTTTCAACTATCTCATATATCGATTCTACAAATAGATTAATTCTATCGTGACATTCATCCACTGAATTCCTAGAAAATAATCTATTATATCTCATTACTTCGTTTCCTGAATTCCCCGGATAGAATCATGGATTAGTAATAGATAACCATTTTATCTCATTACTCCGTTCCTTGAATTCCCCGACTGGATTTCATGGATTAGTAATAGATAATCAATTCATTTTTATTACTCCGTTTCATGAATCATTCTCCGTTGAATTTCATGAATTAGTAATAATTACTCAACAATCGGGTTTCTGGACTATCACTGAGTAAGCTCCAAGAAAATGGTGCAAGTGTAGTCAACAATGATGCATGAACGAGCACCCAAATGCACGAACGAGCATTCAAAAATATGGACAAACGAGGAAACCTACACAAAATAGGAGAGAGAAAATAATAATAAAAAATAAAAATAGGCGCCTAGGGACCGGGCTCACTGGCCGGCCGGTCATGCCACCGTGGCCGGTCCCCCACGCCTCTTCATTTATTTTTATTATTTTCATGATCTCATGAAAACTCCTTCATTCAAGCAACTTTCCTTTTTTGAGAAACTCTCCATATTTTCTTTCAAATGATGATAAATAATAAAAATAAGGGAAGGTGTCACGGGACCGGGCCACCTAGCCGACCGGCCATGCCCTAGACGTGGCCGGTCCCACACCTTGCAATCCCTTGTTTTCATAATTATAATTTCCCTCATCTCATGAAACTCCTCTGTTTGAGCAAAAACCCTAGTTTCTCCATATTTTCTCAAATATTGCTCAAACGATGAAAAAGCCAAAAAGTGAAATGGTCACATGACCGACTAGGCTATTCACGAAAAATATTAAAATATTATTATTTTAATGTTCTCAAAAGGAAGCTCAATCTGGTGAAATGGTCCGAATTATACAAAAAGAAAAAGGCAGGAGGTTTTGGTATCAAATGTTTGAAGAAGATGAATAAATGGCTATGGAGATTTGCAAATGAAAATGAAGCTTTATGGAGAGAGATCATTGAAGATAAGTATGGCATTGATGCAGGTGGGTGGATGACTAAAATTCTAAAAATTACTTATGGAAGGGTGTTATGAAGTGTGACAGCATAATTAAAAGAAATATTCACTTCAAAGTAAATTCTGGCAGTGTTGTTAGTTTTTGGAAGGATGTGTGGCTTGGTGATGTCTCTTTGCAACATAAGTTTCCAAACCTTTTTGCAGTGTCTAGACATAAAGACAAGATAATTAAAGAGATTTTTGTGGAAGAAGATAATAGCTGGAATCTTGCTGTGCCTAGAAGAATGAATTCAGTCACAAGATGTGAGCTTGTTAATCTGCAAAATCTTTTGAATGCAGTTTTCATTAATTCAGATGTTGAAGATGAGATTCTTTTGTATTTGAACAAGAAAGGTCATTTTTCAGTAAAATCCACTTATGAATTGCTGGCTAGTGATGATGTTAGTCATGCTCGGATGCAGGTATTTAAATTCATTTGGAAACAGAAGGTTCCCCCTAATATTGGTTTCTTTCTTTGGCTACTGGCTCACAACAGTCTTCCTACTAAAGATCTGCTTTTAAGAAGAGGTATAACTGTAACTTCAACGTACATGTTCTATGATGAGAATGAAATTGTAAGCCATGTTTTCTTGCATTGCAGTTTCGCCAGGAATATTTGGTCCTTTTTCCAAGAAAAGATGAACTGGAAATTCACAATGCCTGCAGATTTATTTTCAATGTTTTTCTCTTGGAATCTTCCTCTTAACTCCACACAACAAACTCATATATGGGGTATGATCTCATCTATCATTTGGTGTATATGGATTGAAAGAAATACAAGAACTTTTTCTAATAAGAAGAATACAGAGGCAACAGTGCAGCACAAGATCATGTATACAATATTCACTTGGTGTCTCATTTTTAAGAACTTAGAGTCTTCTACTTTTAGAAATGTCATGGTAAACTGGCCAAAGATGTATTTTGATTTTATATAACTATGTGGTACTCTATTACCTACATAGTCTCTCTTTCTGTTTTCCTTGTTGTAGATGGTGGATTTTCAACAAAGGTTAAAACCGTAAAATAATGATACATGTTTCTGACACGGCTTTCAGGCATGTGATGATTCATAGTTTACGAAGACATGATGATTATGCATTTCGGAAGGCCTCCACTAGCTGAGTGTGCGATACCTCGCATTTCATTGTGCCCTCTATGTAAAATAACATAATTGGGAGGTTCTCCGTAAGATTGAGAGCAATAACGCCTTCAGGACGTCGGTGACACTCACTGTTCCCTGACTACATGAGAGAGACCCCCCTTTACATAGAAGAACGATTGGGAGGTTATCCGTAAGATTGAGAGCAATAACGCTTTCAGGACATCGATTGCACTCACTGTTCCCTTACTATGTAGACAGACGTGTATAGACCCAGGCGGTTCTCCGTAAAATTGAGAGCAATAATGTCTTCAGGACATCGGCAACACTCGCTGATTCACTGACTATACACAAGAGATTAAACTACCGTGACATTCACCACTGAATTCCTAGAAGATAATCTATCTTATCTCATTACTCCTATTTCATGATCGAAATGGTAATAGATAAATGTATTACTCCGATTTCATGATAGAATCCACGGCTGATCTCATGAAATGGTAATATATATAACTCCGATTTCATGGTCGAACCCACGGTTGGTCTCATGAAATGGTAATATCACCACTTATTTTATTACTCCGATTTCATGGTCGAATCCACGATCCCATGGAACGGTAATACCTATTTTATTATTCTGAATTCATGGTCGAATCCACGACTGATCCTATGGATTGTTAATAAAAACTACTCACTTTTATTACTCAGTTTCATGAATCATTCTCCACTGAATCTCATAAATTAGTGATAAATACTCAACAATCGGGCATCTGGACTACCACTGAGTAAGCCCCATAAAATAGTGCAAGTGTACTCGACAATGATGCACGAATGAGCACCCAAATGCGCGAACGCGCATCCAAAATATGCACAAATGAGGAATCCCGCACAAAACAGGAGAGAGAAAATAACAATATTAAAATAATGGAGAAGCGCCCATGCCTTGGTCGGTCCCATGCTTCCTCCATTTTTTCCTTATTTTTGTTGTTTTCATAAACTCATGAAGACTCCTCCATCTCAACAACTTTCCTTGTTTGAACAAACCTCATGGTTTCTCCATATTTTGTGGTTTCCCCAATTTTGTGTAGTTTCACAAAAAATAATAATAAAAAATAGGAAAAGGTGTTGCGGGACCGGGAAATTTGGACGGCCGGCCATGCCCTAGCCGTGTCCGGTCCCACACCTTGCAATCCCTAATCTTTCATAAATTGTTATTTTTCTCATCTTGTGAAACTTCCCAAAAATCGTGGTTTCTCTATATTTTCTCAAATATTGCGCAAATCATGAAAAAGCCAAAAGTCAACCTGGTCGCATGACTGACTGGGCTACTCCCGAAAAATATATTAAAATATTATTACTTTAATATTCACAAAATATTGATCAAACGAGCATACTTGCTCATTCGAGCAAAATCGAGGATTTCAGTCAAAGATCGAACTCTTATGAAAATCCGAAATATTGCTCAAACGCACATCAGAAAATGCCGAAACTCTCATGAACACGAGCATTATGGAGACACGGGCATGCTCCCTTGACCGACTAAGGGCGGATCTAAGGATTGCAATAAGCCGGTCCCACACGTTTTCACACTTTTGACCTAATTTGCGCAATTGCTCATATTGGGTCCAAACTCTTCACAACCAACTCAGAGTTTGTGAAAATACCTACCAGCGGTCCCACGACCACCAAGGGCCGGTCTCATGCCATCCATATTGGTCGGTCCCCCTCTTTTCTATAATTAGGTTTTATCACCTAATGCTCAATCGAGCACTATTTCAATAAATCATGAAACTGACAGTTAATCGTCATTCCTTCACCAATCGATCAACTCAAGACCCTGGCGTACGCTCATTTGAGAAATTGGGCATCACATGGACGCCCATAGTCCCATGTGATCGGTCCCTCTTTCTCTCATGACCTATTTTCAGCGATTCGTCAATTAATGAGCAATCGATCAAAAATTAGGGTTTCGAACAAACGCTTCACGAATTATCATACTGAGCAGGATTCAAACACTAATGAATTTATGTTGATCCAACAATCATCATCTGGATTAATTATATAATATTTGGTAGTCTACCAATATTTTAATTAATATTTTATTGGGTCACGACATCCATAAATAATTTTCCGAATTGAGCAATACTTGCTCAGTCCACAAAAATTCAGTAAATTATCAGTAATTTGCTAAATTGAGCAATACTTGCTCAATTGCTCGAATATTTATCCAACTATCAATATTCAGTAATTTATCAGTAATCCGTCGGATTGAGCAATACTTGCTCAATTGCTCGAATATTGATCAAACCATCAACACCCAGTAATTCGTCGAGCAATACTTGCTCAGATACTCGAATGTTCCACTGAGCAATTCATAATTTATGCTCAATTCAACAAAACCTAGACTCATTGTCTAAATCAGTCAACGTGACTAATTAAATGCACGTCTGTCATGCAGACTCCACGATTTGTGAGAGATCAATCACGTCACAAATGGGGGATATTACTCAGGGTTTTGATCTGGCGGCCTACAACACGTGGATTCATCCACAACGAGAAATGTGAGTAAGTCGTGTCAACGGTTGAAGGAGTTAGCAAAGTAGTGGGTGAGTGATCAACCAAGTCTCCGCAGATCTGGAACTGGTTTCACCATGATCTCCCACTTTCCCACTCTTTCACTCAAGAAACCGTCACACTTACAGGGATCAGGGTGTTCATCATTCTTGCAAAATAAATAAGTCTAAATCAAGGACAACCGATTATCATCAGACAGATCAATCACCATCCGTCAACAACTCGATTAAAAACTTATTCACAGAACTCAACTTCGGCAGTTCACCAAAAATTGCAGAAACCTTCAACATATCCACAATCCTTGATCATCACTGATCCCACACAATTCTCAGCTTCCCTCTTACAGATCAATCCATCTCCCTCTTTGCGATCGAATTGACTCTGGAACAGCCATTGACTTGGTTTATCCCGGAGTCCTATATATTGATCTCTCGAATCTAAGCACTCCCTTTGCAGTACATCTGTGTGAGGTTGAACGGTCGGTTCGAGGAATCTCCATCGCACGGTTATTCCCTCATTCCTCAAAAACCAGCAAACTGTTTTTCCCCATCCACAGATTAGCGACCACAGTGGGAGATTAATCTCTCAGTTGCAATCTCACCTTTTCACAAGATGGTTGATCTTAGGTCAGGTTCAGTTACTAATCCTAACACAAACAATACTAGCACTAGCAACAATGGTGTTACTCCAGAAACCACTCCCGCTTCCAACACCGATGGTGTCGATAACACTCCTCCTCAAACCAATGTCGGAAGTAATCCTCTCTTTGGAAAGTCTCTTGAAGAAATCAGAGAAATCCGCCTACCATAACTGATCTCATGAATATTATAGAGATTCTTGCCAAGAATCAGGTAGAGATGGCAACAACACAGAAGAAACTATGTGCACATCTCAAGGACGTCACAGACAACTTGTCACATGCACAGACTCCTTCCCAGCGCCATTCGGAGAAAGATAAAGCCAAAGAAATAGACCCCGAAGTCTCTCCAATTCATGTGGTGGATGATGAAGTCTGTATATCTACAGAAAATCCACTAGAGAAGTCTGCAGGTTTCATCACCCGTGAATACCTGGAACGCTTTATGGAAGATTGAGGAAAAGACAAAACACCATCTGTTCACCGTCATCGACCTCCATATCCTGCTGCTACGCAAAAGATTCCTCTCTCGAAGGGCTACACCTCTCAAACATTCAAACTGTACAACGGAATGGGGAACACTCTAGAACATGTCTCTCCATTCTTGGAAGCACTAGGCGAGCACGAACACAATCATGTAGTCCTTCTGAAGGAATTCTCGAAATCCCTAACAGGCCGAGCATACACATGGTACAACAACATTGCACCTGGGAGCATCGCTGGCTGGGGAGAGATGATTAACGCATTCTACCGGAAATACTTCTTCGTCTCAGAGCATATTACTCTCTCTGACTTAGGAATAATGTCTCAGAAGAACAATGAACATCCGAACGACTATGTGAAGAGGTTCAGAGTCCAAGCTTTGGATTGTCATGACCCGAATGTCACTGAACAACAACTGGTGGACTTGTGCATCAATGGAATGATCCCGGTCTACAGAGCCTTGTGATAGACGCATTTATGTGTCTATTTTGTTCTCAATTATGTATATTGTTAGTGCTCGATTTTTTATTTATTTTGGCTTTTTATGTCTTTGTAGGTGTTTTTGGAAAAATAAGATTTTGCGGCGAAATTGGCTCGAAAAGTGTTTTTCGCGTTCATGGGAGGACATTTGCTATTTGGACCCTCACTTTGGATAAGGGGTAACCTAATTACTAAGGGGCATCCCATTTCCAGGCAGCTGCTAATCGCACCCCTACTCTGGATAGGGGGGAACCATCTTCTTCATTTGAAAAAACAAGAATTGGCGGGAAACAAAACCAGGTACAGGAGATTTTAGGGTTCAATATCTGGGAAACTTCTGAAGAGATTCAATCGGAGAAATTTGTTGGTACGTACTTGAATGGAGTAAACAGGCATGGTATGTTTGTTTAAATCAAGAAACTTGGGCTGTTAACTCGGTGTTAGTCAAAACAGGGAGGCAAATATCATGGGTTTCTATTTTACGGAAACAGGGAGAGTTTTACTCGGACTTTCTCATGGATTTCGATTGGTTTGGGCTGGATATTTCAAAACAGGGTTTGTATGTGTTTGAGGCTCGATAAAAAGAAATTTACACGGACTTTAGTCAAAACAGGGGAGGATTAATATTACGGGAATTTTTGGTTGTATTTGTGGAAGGTACGTAGTGAGACTGGAAGGATATGCACTCTGCAAGATTTACTGCTATCTTTAGACCTCGCGTTTTTAGGGGCCACCCGAAAGGATTTAGGGGCCATCAATTTATACCCAGCCAAAGACTCTAGTTAAGGGGTACCCTATATGATATTGAAGTTACATAAATTCCCTTCTGGTAATGTACAAAAACCAAATCAAAAATTTCTACTCATTTCAACTCTTCTTGTTCCAGTTTCATATTATCTTCCGATTGTGGAAGAAAAAAAAAATTTCCCTCGTTCTTGTGTTCAACCGAAACATCGCTGCGAATCGTAAAATCAAAACATCGTCGATTCGTTTATAAAAAAATGGATAAGGGAAATGAAACCCACAGACCTAGAACCAAAAACGTTGCTCGGGGTATCGATCCAAAGATTGGGATTTTAGGAACAAATAAAGAAATTGTTGTTGCAAATGAAGAAGAACTCGAAGAACGCGAAGAAGAAGTACCCGTCGATGTAGTCGGTGGTTGCGATTCCGATAGTCAAACACTTCGTCAACTTCAAATGGCCCCAATTAGGTAAGAATCTACCGTTTTTGGGGTTTATTTCGCTTTAATTCGACGAATCGAGAAAAAAAATTTCTAGGGTTTTCGGTTATTTATCCAGATTCGGGCGATATTCATGCTTATTTACTTCCGAATGTAGTCGTGTTATTCATTTCTCAAGAACATCGACAGTATTCGGGAGAAATATTTGATGGTTATCGGCCGAATATTGTTGGCCATATCTTCCTGGATACAAACTGGTAATAATCGGTAGTTTAATGAATTTTTTGGCTCCCGAATATATTTAAGTAGACACACAGTATTCGGAAGACACTCACTACCGAATATATATATTGAAAAAATCTCAAAATTTCTGAAATAGGAAAAATCCCATTTTTGGGCCAGTATTTATTCGGAAGACAATATAATGTTTTATACCTCCGATTGTGTAGGATAAAATTTTAGAGTTTCTGAACTCCAGTTGATGAATATTCGGTTGTAAACATGTTTAGTTATATTCCGATTGTTTTTCATTCGGGAAAAATATGTGTCTTCTTACTTCCGAATTTGTTTATCGGGTTATAGTTTTGTACTTTTTCTTCCGATTGTGTAGGATAAAAAATTTAGAGCTTCTGAACTCCAATTGATGCATATTCGGTTGTAAATATGTTTAGTTAGCTTTCGATTGTTTTGTATTCGGGAACAGTATGTGTCTTTTTACGTCCGAATGTGTACATTCGGGTTATATTTCCATACTTTGTCTTCCGATTGTATAGTTTGTAAATATTGTTCATTTCTTTGTTGTTTAGACAAAGTCGAGAAAGGAGGAAGAAAGTGACAGCTAGTGCTAGGAGGGAAAGGAGTGCCAAAGATAATTCAAGTGCTCAACAAAGCTTACAAGAACAAAGCAGTCAACAAGGAGTGCAACCAAGTGCTGAACAAAGTGTAGAACAACAAGGCAGTGAACAAGGGGTGCAACCAAGTGTTGAACAAGCCGCTCAACAAAGTGCAGAACCAACTGCTCCACAAGTTACACCCCACCATGAAATTGAACCAGTTGATCCAGTGCCAAGAGTAGAAGAAGAAGGACAACCAAGTGGTACCCAAAAAGCCAAAAAAGGAAAAGATGGTGTAAAGAAGGATATTGCTAAGAAAGCATCACATCTTGTCCCTCAGCACTTGAAGAAGAAGGGTATTTCAGCAGGCACAATCCTTGGGCTACCGGTGGATGGAGGAAAATTGCTATTTGGATACAAAGACTCATGGGCCAGAGAAATATACGAAACCGAGGTAATAAAATTACTATTTTTTATTAATGTATTGTCTATGTGTTATATCGTAATATTTGTATTAAGGATTTTTTTATGTACTTTAATAGGATCATCAAGATGCGGTCCGTCTACTCAAACCTACCGCCGCACCAACAAAAATGCTTGCGTGGCCTTTATCCGGTGAATGTGAAAGGTTCAAGTCAATTGTTGCCAACTCGGGGTTAGCTAATGCCGCCGATAATTCATTGTTGGAACATGATCGTGTGGCCATATCGGCGTTCGTGGAGAGAATGTATCCTGAGACCGATACTTTCCGTATGCCGTTTGGGGAGATGACGATTACTCCGGATGATGTTGTGCAGATTCTTAACCTTCCCGACCAAGGCACAACTGTGAAGTTTAACTACACAAAGCAGTTAAGTTGGGCACAACTTTATGCTCTAACTAAAAAGTGCTTAGGTTGGGATAAAGATACAACAACAGCAGAGTTTAGGAGGCATGCAAGTTACAAAACAAGACATATCAACATTACAGCTTTGATGAATATGTTCTGAGGCACCTTGGAGAAGGAAAAGAATGAAACGTTAACTGATGAGCAAGTGAACCACGCTGCCACCGCATATCTCCTTTGTGTATTGGGATGTGTCATATTCCCCAATACTTCTGGCAACCGGATCGACGCCAACCTTATACAACTTTTGGATCCTCTCCATGAAGTCGGTGACTATTCTTGGGGCACGGCATGACTAGCATTCTTGATGGAAGAGTTGAGAAAGGCTTCGAGGCTAGGAACCTTCCAAGTTTCCGGGAACGTGGCTCTATTGCAGGTTTTTTATTTAACTCTATAACTCACTCTATAGTTATTCGGTAGACAATACATATGATGCATATTCATAACTCCAAATGACGCATATTCGGTAGGAAATGATCCATATCTTTTTCCGAATGTTGGTTATTCGGTGGATAGGTACTTATTTTGTTTTCCGATTATATATAATCGGAAATATTCTTTTGATATTAGAACCGAATATACAGGCCAAAAAAACTATAGGTTACTGAACTCCAAATGACGCATATTCGGTAGGAAATGATCCATCTCTTTTTTCGAATGTTGGTTATTCGGTGGCTAGGTACTTAGTTTTATTTCCGATTATATAAAATATTCTTTTGATATTACTACCGAATATACAGGCCAGAAAAACTATAGGTTACTGAACTCCAAATGACGCATATTTGTTAGGAAATGATCCATATCTATTTCCGAATGTTGGGTATTCGGTGGATAGGTACTCAGTTTTATTTCTGATTATATATAATCAGAAATAATGTTTGGAAATTACTACCGAATATACACAATCTATTTACTAAAACTTGGTTTCTTATGTATATAGACATGGATCTATGACCACTTCCCTATCCTGAAATTGGCCGGAGAGAACCCGGGGTGGTGCAAAGGTACTCCTAGAGAAACAAAGTATATATTTGAAGACAACCGTTCTGGGACAAAAGAGCAGCAGTTGATTCGCATGAGGGAGATTTTGGACCAATTGAAGGCCTCAGACGTATGCTTTGATCCATACAAGGAAGATCGAGCCAGTGGGCATATAAATGTTCGGTCGGACTTGTCCCTTTATTTTGGACCATTGTGGCACCCAACAGGATATGTGATGTATAACCCCTCTAGGTGATGCGACAACACGGGTATATACAACATCAACCTGTGGAGAAAATGGGGGATTACTACAAATTGGAGTTGGAGTTGTGCTCTTCTAGTGGTGATAATCTCACGATTGTTCACACAGGTCCACCTACTGTTCTTGATAACTTGGATAAGAGGAATGACTTCATTATCGACACTGGTAGACGAACCACCCGAGGTGATGAAAATTCTCCAGACTATATGAGTTGGTATAACAACGTATCACATCCTTTGGTTATCCGTGAAATCAAATCCAACACTACTGCGGCGGGTTCAAGTTATAATTGTATCATCAAAGACAAACCAGCTGGTTATGATAGACTGGTGCGTGTTCTTATATTTTTGTTCATTTTATATTATTCCTATAAATCTTAGGTAATTACCGTTTGATGTTATGTCATTACATATAAAAAACAGGTGAATAGGTTCAGGCGTGTTTCCAAAATGTTAACTGCATGCCTGAAGAGCGGAGATCCCATGCCAGCTGAGAAGATCAAAGAGGCTAGAGACCTAGTTGATAATATGGATAACGAATATTATGCTGCCCAGTTTGGGGAGAAAGTCACGAAGAGGCATCCTCCCAAGGTGGCAGTATCAAAGACGGGTAAAAGAACTCGAGCTTCATCGAGCGCTGAAGGTGCTCCAACTGAAGGTGCTCAAACCCGTGGTCGTGCAGGACTGGGAGGTAGTCACGGTCGTAAAGTAAAGAAGAGCAGATAAATGAAAATGATTTGTGTTGTACATTCGGAAGTTTGGGTAACTAAGTTTACTTCCGACTATTGCAAGTTCAAAATTTGAAAAGTATCAAATTTTCCCAAATTTTGATTTTTGGGCCATCGTACATTCGGGACTTTACAAAAAAAAATTATCCTCCGAATATTACAAGTTCAAAACAAACCATGCCATGGCTCTAGGTGGTTCCAAGGGCCAATATAGAAGGTTAGACAACCCATATTCGGAAGTTTGGGTAACTAAGTTAACTTCCGATTATTTCAAGTTCAAAATTTGAAAAGTATCAGTTTTTCCCAAATTCTGATTTTTGGGCCATCGTACATTCGGGACTTTACAAAAAAACATTATCCTCTGAATATTACAAGTTCAAAACAAACCATGCCATGGCTCTAGGTGGTTCCAAGGGCCAATATAGAAGGTTAGACAACCCATATTCGGAAGTTTGGGTAACTAAGTTTACTTCCGATTATTGCAAGTTCAAAATTTGAAAAGTATCAGTTTTTCCCAAATTCTGATTTTTGGGTCATCGTACATTCGGGACTTTACAAAAAAAAATTATCCTCCGAATATTACAAGTTCAAAACAAACCATGTCATGGCTCTAGATGGTTCAAGGGCCAATATAGAAGGTTAGACAACCCATATTCAGAAGTTTGGGTAACTAAGCTTACTTCCGATTGTTGCAAGTTCAAAATTTGAAAAGTATCAGTTTTTCCCAAATTCTGATTTTTGGGCCATCGTACATTCGGGACTTTACAAAAAAAAATTATCCTCCGAATATTACAAGTTCAAAACAAACCATGCCATGGCTCTAGGTGGTTCCAAGGGCCAATATAGAAGGTTAGACAACCCATATTCGGAAGTTTGGGTAACTAAGTTTACTTCCGATTATTGCAAGTTCAAAATTTGAAAAGTATCAGTTTTTCCTAAATTCTGATTTTTGGGCCATCGTACATTCGGGACTTTACAAAAAAAAATTATCCTCCGAATATTACAAGTTCAAAACAAACCATGCCATGGCTCTAGGTGGTTCCAAGGGCCAATATAGAAGGTTAGACAACCCATATTCGGAAGTTTGGGTAACTAAGTTTACTTCCGATTATTGCAAGTTCAAAATTTAAAAAGTATCAGTTTTTCCCAAATTCTGATTTTTGGGCCATCGTACATTCAGGACTTTACAAAAAAAAATTATCCTCCGAATATTACAAGTTCAAAACAAACCATGCAGGTTAGACAACCCATATTCGGAAGTTTGGGTAACTAAGTTTACTTCCGATTATTGCAAGTTCAAAATTTGAAAAGTATCAGTTTTTCCCAAATTCTGATTTTTGGGCCATCGTACATTCGGGACTTTACAAAAAAAAATTATCTTCCGAATATTACAAGTTCAAAACAAACCATGCAGGTTAGACAACCCATATTAGGAATTTTGGGTAACTAAGTTTACTTCCGATTATTGCAAGTTCAAAATTTGAAAAGTATCAGTTTTTCCCAAATTCTGATTTTTGGGCTATCCTAAATGGGCATCCTATCTTCTTGGTATTGCTTCGGTATTTCCTATTCGTCTTCGGTATGTACTTACTATTCTTTCCCTCGTGACTATTTCGCGTCCCACCTCGCTCACAAATCATTTCAAATCGAGTGTCACTAACATGATTATTTTGAACTACCACGCACATGTTATCTTTTGCCTTGTTCATAAGCCATTCCTTTGCCTCCTTCTTACTTCCAAATGTCTAAAAGTGCATAAAACAAAACAAATCTAATAAGCATAACCATTTAACATATAATTTTTGAAAAAAAAGAAAAGTAGTAATGAGTATACCAAATTGTTTGCATAGTATAGGGAAGTGTCGGGCCTCAAATAGAAATCATAAACAAACTCTTCAACGGCCTGCATATGAAAGCAACAAATTATTATACAATAATCGGAGGTTATTAAATAAGTCAAACTGCCGAATATACTATATTCGGAATCCTATCGGTTACCCAAAACACCCGATTTATGCAAATGAATGTACACAGTTTACTGAGTGCAAAAAATGATATAATCGGAATCTAAAATATATAGTAAAACAGCCGAATATAAATAACCGGGAGATAACTTTAATCGATAAACATCCGATTTTCAAGTTTTCGGAAATTTTATTTTGAGGCCACTGTTATATTCGGTAGTCAAATAATGTTAAACTGTTACCGATTGTAAAGGATAAGAATACTGAGTTTTGAAATTTTTTGAGGAATTCGTTTTTGGGGCCATTCGGAGGTAAATAACTCTACATAACTACCGAATGTAGATTTTTTTGGAAAACCAGTTTGGGGTTTTTTCTCATATTCGGCAGTAAACTACTATCTTGGAACTACCGAATATACATATTTGGTACTCAGTGTGTTATATTCGTAAGTTTATTCGAGAAATTATCTACCGAATCTGGGTAGTTCATGGCATTCAATGCATGCAATAATCGGTTTTTCTTGTTTACAAAAGCACACAAACGCATGCAAATCGAGTATTTGAGTTTCTTAACACAATACCTGTGTTTTACATGCATCGTTAGCTTCAATATCAGGCGATTCTCTATTTTCTTCCATGAAAGGGTCGTCTAGGTTTTCCTCTCCACAAAAGTTTGGATCATTCAACATATACCCAAAATCGTCTTCGCCATGATTCTCACATTCTTCTTCATATCCATCCATTTTTGTAGTGATAAAATGATTTTCCCTTTTTTCCTTCACCTTCTTCTCTATAACTCTAACAACTCAAAAATGAAAAAGAAATGGAAAAAATGAAACAGAAATCATTCTAATACTGCACCGACTACAATCGGAAGTCTGGGTAAGTTTTTGTCTTCCGATTGAAATCGGAGGATAAAAATGTTATCATATCCTCCGAATATATAAGGGTAATTTTTCCATTACGAATTACGCGAGATAAGGGCTGGCTACATTTTCCCTTTGGGTGACCTTTTTTGTTTTATTGTTGGCCCCTAAATCCTTTTGAGTGGCCCCTAAAAACGCGAGTCTTTAGAAGAAGTTTCAACAAAATAGAAGACATAAAGAAGCTTGGCAGGGAAAGAAATCCCAAGACTTGAGGTGGAGGGAAGATAAGAAGAGCCGAAGATTTATTGAAGTGGAATCGACCTGTGGGCTATAAAAGGAGTTGGGATAGCTCATAGAAGACTTACGTACACTTTGTGGAAGTTTAGAACATAACAGAGCACAAAAACACCAAGTTGCAGAGATACAGGAGAGAGGAAGAAGAAGAACTCAGAACAACAGTAAGAGACAGTCGCAGAATCCGTGGCCTTTTCTTTCAAATTCAATCAGTTTGTCACAATTTCTGTAACAATTATTCAGAGTTCGCAACAGTTTGGTGTTAGGGTACTTCGTAACAGTGGTTCGTAACAATTATATCCGTTACAAACACGCTGTTTTATACCTTCTCTTCTTTTTAATCAACTTTTGAGCAACAAACATGTATTTTGAGCAAGTGATTAATATGAGGATCTAAACCCCATTTCTGAGGCGATAGAGGAATCTATTTTTCCAACAAAAAGTGGTATATTCTTATTTATTTATTGCAATTATTTTTATGATTGTTTTGCCTTGAGTGAAAATTGTTTGAATGATTCTTGTTAAGCAATTGTTATTTATTTTGATAGAGCATGCTTGGACCTAGGTTTTTGATGTTCTATGCTTCGGATTTACACTTGTTATCTTGAGAATCTACTTGTTGCAATAGTTTAGAATCAAATTGAACGAAAAAATTGCATGAATATAAATATTGGATTAAATCACTTTGAACTTGGAAATAGTGGAATCTTAGCCTCAGTGTTCTTTTAATATTGATATCAACTTTGATTGAGTTTACTATAATTTTTAGCGAGTTTTCTATGTTAATATTAGAATTTAACTCTAATTAATATCCTTCGCAAGTCTGAGAATTGAACCACTTTTACCATTATCTACAAAACACATCAATTTTTGGCGCCGCCGACGCGGATTTGCTTTTAGGGTTTTAGATTTATTTTTTTATTATTTTTTTTAGGTGTTTATTAAATTTTTTTTTTCGATTTTACGTTTTTTTTGGGTATTTATCTTTTGTCTACAGGTTTTGGATCATAAAGAAAATTGAGCCAAGGAGTTTGGTGATTTCATAAAAGACTTGGAGCGAAAGATTAAAGCGAAAAGAACGGAAAAGAAGACAGCTTAACAACTTTAGAATATATATATATATTGTATTAGGCTTAGTTATTATTTTTGTAATTTTTCTTCTCTTTTTGGAAACTTTGGACTTTTGGACTTTGGACACTCTTTTTATTTTTACCCTACGGAAGGGTACTTTTAAATATAAACTGTTTGCAGAGAAGGAGGACAATTACGATATTGTCTCCGCACCTTGGGTTCGTACACTAACATAGGAGTCAGTGGCCCGAGTCGACTACAACCGATTCATCCCCCGTCTGGAACGGGAGGTAAGATTCTGAACACTCGCGAAACCCCTATCAGCGAGTTACTGTCTTCTTTCGTATGCTTATATGTTGAGGACTGAATACAAACTTTAATTTTCTGGTAAAGGGCAAGGCCTGGCCATACAAGATAAGGGTTCGGATTTCATCACCATCCTCTTCTTGCCCGCCTTAGGAAAACGACACCAAACGCGAACCTAAGCCTAAAATTTTGACTAGAACGAGACTGATAGGGTAACGAGTTTAACAGGAAAGTCATTCGAAAAATATTGGTTACTCTTTTAAGCATACTTCGAAGTTCTTGGCGGTTTCTGTAAGTTGAATGCGTGACTGCGCCGCCTTGTAATACCGGTGAGGCCTTGGGTATCAAAGCTTCATCGAGCTTCCCTCGCATCTATTCAACTTACTTTAACTCGGATTGATTCCAGAGGAGTTTGCTTAAATTGTAACGAATTCCCTTTCGAAGGATTAGAAACTGGTCTAGAAACAATCTAAGTGGATCCATCACGCTTTTCGTTTGCTAGAAATCAATAGGTTTGATTTGTTTGAGTCATCCTTGTTTTGTGATTGAATAAAATCCCCTTCCTTATTTTTTTTTTGCATGCCTGAACGTAAAAGAGACGCCCTAGGTAGATTTGTTAAAGAGAAACCTAGTAGTTCTAAACGTCTCAATTACCTCAATTTAGAAAGTACGATTTTTGAAGAGTCTGTTTTTGAACGTCCGCTTGAGGAGACAATCCCTAATATTCCGGTAGTGCCAGAAATGGCAACTTTAAAAGCTTTGTTGAATCCGACTAGGACTACTCGTCCTTCGTGTATTAAGTTAGCTGAAACGGAGGGACCCTATGCACTGAAACCTGGGACCTTACAGATGCTCCCAATCTTTTTAGGGAAAGAAAATGAAAACCCCTATTACCATGTTAGGGATTTTGAGGAAATTTGTAGTACTCTAAGAATTAGAGGCTTAGATGATGATGCTTTGAAACTTAGGTTATTTCCATTTTCCCTGAAAGATAAGGCCAAGTCATGGCTATATAGTTTGGACTCCGAGTCAATTGAGACATATGAACAACTTACATTTGCCTTTTTCAATAAGTTTTTCCCTAGGCACAAAACATCGACTATTAGGACGCAAATATGCACAATTTCACGACAAGAGAGAGAATCTTTATATAGGTATTTGGAAAGGTTCAATGATTTACTATCCCAGTTTCCTCATCATGGTTTAGAAAAGGTTAGGCTAGTTCAGATCCTTTATGAGGGTTTAGATTATTCCACAACGACCATGGTTGAGTCTCTATGCACTAGTGGATTTGAAAACCAAATTGTTGATTCGGCGATGGAATTTTTTAATGAAATTGCCGAAAAATCCAGCAATGGGAAAATAGTAGGGCACCCCAGAAAACAATTCCTTTAAGTAGAGGAAACGTTAATAGGATAGAAGGGGGCTATGAATCAGATGCCAAAATTGATGTTATAGCAAAAAGGTTAGAAGCTTTAGAAGTGGGCCAGACTAGTGGTAGAGTGAAGCCTTTTTGGGAAGGCCAGAATATTGAAGAGCAAGCCAATGATCTTTATAATAACACTAGATTTTATAACCGTCAAAAGATTGACCCGTATTCAGAAACCTATAATCCTGGTTGGAGAAACCATCCGAACCTTTCGTGGTCTAAGGGCCAAAGTCAAGGTCAGTTTAGTAATTCTAATGCTCCCCCAGGTTTTGGATATACTAAGAATCCTTCAGGACTAGATCAGTTTCAGAATCAGTCAGATAAGAAAATCCTAAGTTTAGAGGAATCTCTCGCCTTGTTAACTCAGCAAACTGCAAAATTTCAGTTATCCGTAGAACATAATCTACAAGATAGTAACAGGATAGGACAAGAAAATAGTCAGGCTATTTCCGAGTTAAAAACCCAGGTTGGTCTGATAAATGATTCTTTGAGAGAAAAAGGTAAGTTTCCTAGTCAAACACAACCCAACCCTAGAGGAGTTCATGAATTAGGTGCAAAACCATCGAATCAATTGAATGATGTTAGAACCCTTAGGAGTGGTAGAGTTGTAGACAATAAGGTAATCATGCCCGATAGTTAACATACTGTAGTTCACCCCTCAGAATCTCACCTCTCAGGACCAGTAGCTGAGGAGACTGATAAAGTTTTTGATGATGTGAATTCGGTTCCTGAAAGGTCTGATTTTATGCCTAGAGCCCCATTTCCCAACTATTAATACCAACAAAAAAGGAGTTGAACTTTAATGACATATTGGAGGTTTTTAAGCAAGTTACCATAAACCTTCCTTTATTAGATGCAATTAGGAAAATTCCTTCATATGCCAAGTTCCTTAAGGATATGTGTACGCGAAAGCGAAAACTTAGCGTCCATAAGAAAGCCTTTTTAGCTAGTCACGTAAGTTCAATCATTCAGAACACCACAACTCCAAAGTACAAGGACCCAGGTTCTCCTACCATTGCTTGCACAATAGGTAACTTCCGGGTAGAAAAAGCTTTACTTGAATTAGGAGCCAGTGTGAACTTACTTCCATTCCATGTATACTTACAACTAGGACTTGGTGAAATGAAAGCTACTCAGATGACACTGCAGTTAGCTGATAGGTCTGTTAAAATCCCTCGAGGTGTTATCGAGGATGTTCTTATTGAGGTCGACAAGTTTATTTATCCAGTGTATTTCGTGGTCCTAGATACCCAACCTGTCCCCGACCCAGAGAACCAGATACCTGTGATTTTAGGTCGCCCATTTTTATCTACGTCTAATGCGATCATTAACTGTCGAAATGGTGTGATGAGTTTATCTTTTGGTAATATGACTATGGAGATGAACATTTTTAATGTCAATAAGCTACCTCATGAGATAGATGACACATGTGTTGAAGAGGTGAACATGATAGAAGCCTTAGTTCAGGAGTCATTACCAAACATTTTGTCTGAAGACCCATTAGAAAGTTGTCTATCCCATTTTGGTTTAGATTTTGACGACGATAACACTATTGAATAGGTGAATGCTCTATTAGATTCTACCCCCGTGTTAGACACTGATAGATGGAAAACTAGGTTCGAACCATTACCAGTTTCTGAGACTACCCTAATTCCTTCTTTAGAAAAGCCCCCAAAGTTGGACCTTAAACCACTACCCGATACTCTAAAGTATGTGTTTTTAGGCCCATCCGATACTTTACCTGTGATTGTAGCTTCCGATTTGGATAGTGATCAGGAAAGTGGGCTAGTAAATGTACTTCAAGATAATAAGGAAGCTTTAGGGTGGACCATAGCAGACATTAAGGGTATAAGTCCTATGGTGTGTATGCATCAGATTCATTTAGAGGAAGACTCCAAACCTTCTAGGGAGATGCAACGTCGACTGAACCCTAACATGAAAGAGGTAGTTCGAAAAGAGGTGCTTAAGTTGTTAGATGCGGGTATTATATACCCAATTTAAGACAGTAAGTGGGTTAGCCCCGTTCAGGTTGTCCCCAAGAAATCAGATATCACTGTAGTCCAGAATGATAATAATGAGTTAATCCCAACCCGAGTGACCACGGGATGGCGTTTCTGTATTGAATATAGGAAATTGAACAAGGTCACAAGGAAGGATAACTTTCCCTTCCTTTTATCGACCAAATGCTAGAGAGGTTAGCTGGACATAGTCATTATTGCTTCTTAGATGGATACTCCGGATATAATCAGATCATTATTGCCCCAGAAGACCAAGAGAAAACCACTTTTACTTGTCCCTTTGGTACCTTCGCGTATAGACGCATGCCTTTCGGGCTATGTAATGCCCCTGCAACTTTTCAGCATTGTATGATGAGCATATTTTCTGATATGGTAGAACGGTTCTTAGAGGTCTTTATGGATGATTTTTCAGTGTTTGGTTCATCTTTCGATGAGTGCTTGCATCATTTGACATTAGTGTTGACTAGGTGTAAGGAAAAAAATTTAGTGCTTAATTGGGAAAAATGCCATTTCATGGTTAAATCAGGAATTGTGTTAGGGCACATCGTCTCTTCAAAGGGTATAAAGGTAGACAAAGCCAAAGTTGACCTTATTAAGACTTTACAGGTCCCAAAAACCGTAAAAGATATTAGGTCATTCCTAGGGCATGCAGGTTTTTACCGTCGATTCATTAAGGATTTTAGCTTGATTTCTAGACCTCTTTGCAATTTGCTTGCTAAAGATGTTAAGTTTGTCTTTGATGATGCTTGTTTAGAGGATTTTGAGAAGCTTAAGACTTTACTCACTACCGCTCCCATAATCCAGGCACCTAACTGGAACCTACCCTCTGAGATTATGTGTGATTCTTCAGATTATGCTATAGGCGTCGTTTTAGGACAACGAGAAAACAAATTACTTCATATGATTTATTATGCTAGCAAAACTCTGAATGATTCCCAAATGAACTACACAACTACCGAGAAGGAACTTTTAGCCATCGTGTTTGCCTTGGATAAGTTTAGGTCCTACCTATTAGGTTCTAAGATCATAATCTATACAGATCATGCTGCTTTGAAATACCTTTTATCTAAGAAGGATACCAAACCTAGATTGATTAGATGGATCCTATTGTTACAGGAATTTTCCCCAGACATTAGAGACAAAAAGGGTGTAGAAAATGTAGTAGCAGACCACTTGTCTAGGCTAGTTGTTAGTTCCCCTAGTGATTCCCTTCCTATAAGGGATAGCTTTCCTGATGAACAATTGTTCTCTGTTTCCCAATCACCTTGGTATGCAAATATAGTGAATTATCTTTCTACTGGTCGGACCCCTCAACATTGGGGTAAACAAGATCCTTCTAGGTTTTTAGCCGAGGTTAAGCATTTCTTTTGGGACGATCCTTATTTGTTTAAGTATTGTCCAGACCAGATCATTAGGCAATATGTACCTGAGAGTGACCAGTCCAGTATTCTCTCCTTTTGTCATGAACATGCATGTGGGGGTCATTTTAGTGCTAAGAAGACTGTTGCTAAGATATTGCAGTGTGGTTTTTACTGGCCTTCATTGTTTAAAGACTCTCATAGTTATTGTGTTTCTTGTGAGTGTTTCCAGAGGTTAGGGACCATTTCCCATAGAAATATGATGCCTTTGAACCCTATTTTAGTGATTGAGGTCTTTGATGTGTGGGGCATTGATTTTATGGGTCCATTTCCTAATTCTTTGGGTTATATTTACATACTTGTCGTTGTAGACTATGTGTCTAAGTGGGTTGAGGCGGTTCCATGTAAAACAAATGACCACATGGTCGTAGTCCAGTTTTTGAAAGATAATATACTTACACGATTTGGTAATCCGCGAGCTATAATTAGTGATGGAGGTTCACACTTTTGTAATAGACCATTTGCACTTTTAATGAAACAATATGGTATTACCCACAAAGTAGCTACCCCATATCACCCACAGACTAGTGGTCAGGTAGAAGTCTCCAATAGGGAAATTAAGCGTATTTTAAAGAAAACAGTTAATTCTAATAGGAAAGACTGGTCATCGAGGCTTACTGATGCCTTATGGGCTTATCGTACTGCGTTTAAGACACCCATTGGAATGTCACCTTATTGTTTAGTGTTTGGAAAGGCATGTCACCTGCCCGTTGAGTTAGAGAATAAATCCTATTGGGCTATTAAGAACCTAAACTTTTCACTTGACAAGGCAGGAGCTCACATAAAACTCCAGCTTAATGAGTTGGACGAGATTCGTAGAGATGCATACGATAGTGCTAAGGAGTAAAGAACAAAATGAAACTTGTACATGATAAGAATATTTTACGAAAGTCATTTTCTCCAGGTCAAAGAGTTCTTCTGTATGACACTCGTTTGCATCTATTCCCCGGGAAGTTGCGATCTCGGTGGAACGGTCCTTTTGTGGTCCGTACTGTTTTTCCTCATGGCGCTGTTGAGATTGAGACACCAGATGGTAGTAGTTCTTCAAAGGTTAACGGTCAAAGATTGAAGCCCTTTTTAGAACCTTTTCCTACATGTAATGTTGAGGAGGTCCCTCTGGAGGACCCTGTTTACCTTGATTGACCATCGAGGCGGTTTGTATGTTGTATTTTATTTTTAGGTTTTTGGTTACACTTCACCCAGGTACTATCCTTCCGACTTCTCTCTTTATTATTTCCTCATGTTATTTATAATTTTGATAATGTTCTTTTACTAGAAACATTGAGGACAATGTTAGATTTAAGTTTGGGGGTGGGGTAGAAACTTTTTGTTGCCTTTTTGTTACAATAAATAAACTCCAGAGCCTAGAAATTTATGCCTATTAAGGATGGCACTAACCAATCTAAGTGGATGAAAACATTTTGGTTGTAGGAGTTGAGGAACCAATCTGACTAGATGGAAACATCTAAAGAGTCTATTCATAAAAGCACATAGCTCAGGTGTTAGAAATAACATGATAGTTTCACCATATCTCGTTGATTCCTTTTCACTTCTGTTTTTATTTTATTTTGTTTTTAAACTATGTTTCTCTAAGTGATTAGGTGGGGCTCACGATTCAAATTGTTACCAATGTTAGGTGAATCAGAGTGATTGAGATACAAAAAAAAAAAAAAAACTGAGACCAGACCATCAGACCAACCGGAATAAATTCAATAAAGTCGACCACTGGTACCCTTGTATATGCCAGTGTGTTGACCTAGAGTTAGGATTATCAATCACTGGTTCCCTTGTATATGCCAGTGTGTTGATATTAGTCAGACTAGTATCTCAGTCCATTAGGGTAGGTTCATTTTAGCGGAGGCCTTCAGACAGATATGAGAAACACCGTTCACCTAGTAAACATCAAAACCATCTATGTTTTTCTATATCCATCTTCTTGATCTATCCATGTGATTAGTTTTGACTCCGGATATTGATGTCTATGGTGCGACTATCTGAGTAGAGCTTTGTCACTTATATATGAATTTTAGTATGCTTGAGTGCAAACTTGTGTACAACAATTGGAATTTCGCATCAGGGTACTTCCTCCTGTAGTCAATAAGTATGCCAACCAAGGAGATTCTTTAGTGCCTTCCAAGGTTTTGTGTAGATAGCTAGGATATGGAGTAAAGGTTTTGTGGGTATACCTCTGGTAAGCCCTCCCGAGACTTTAACTCGGCCACTAGGGACACCTAGGGGTTTAAAGGCTTATTGCATACGCTAAATGCAATCGGCGATGCCTGAGACAGTGAGTTAGGATTTTATTTTTTGGATTTGATTTGCTCGAGGACTAGCAAATAATAAGTTTGGATATTTGATAGACGCATTTATGTGTCTATTTTGTTCTCAATTATGTATATTTTTAGTGCTCGATTTTGTATTTATTTTGGCTTTTTATGTCTTTGTAGGTGTTTTTGGAAAAATAAGATTTTGCGGCGAAATTGGCTCGAAAAGTGTTTTTTGCGTTCATGGGAGGACATTTGCTATTCGGACCCTCACTTTGGATAAGGGGTAACCTAATTACTAAGGGGCATCCCATTTCTAGACAGCTGCTAATCGCACCCCTACTCTGGATAGGGGGCGACCATCTTCTTCATTTAAAAAAACAAGAATTGGCGGGAAACAAAACCAGTTACGGGAGATTTTAGGGTTCAATCTCTGGGAAACTTCCGAAGAGATTCAATCGGAGAAATTCGTTGGTACGTACTTGAATGGAGTAAATAGGCATGGTATGTTTGTTTAAATCAAGAAACTTGGGCTGTTAACTCGGTGTTAGTCGAAATAGGTAGGCAAATATCATGGGTTTCTATTTTACGGAAACAGGGAGAGTTTTACTCGGAATTTCTCATGGATTTCGATTGGTTTGGGATGGATATTTCAAAACAGGGTTCGTATGTGTTTGAGGCTCGATAACAAGAAATTTACACGGACTTTAGTCAAAATAGGGGAGGATTAATATTACGGGAATTTTTGGTTGTATTTGTGGAAGGTACGTAGTGAGATTGGAAGGATATGCACTCTGCAAGATTTACTGCTATCTTTAGAAGAAGTTTCAACAAAACAGAAGACATAAAGAAGCTTGGCAGGGAAAGAAATCCCGAGACTTGAGGTGGAGGGAAGATAAGAAGAGCCGAAGATTTCTTGAAGTGGAATCGACCTGTGGGATATAAAAGGAGTTGGGATAGCTCATAGAAGACTTACGTACACTTTGGAGAATTGTTTAGAACATAACAGAGCACAAAAACACCAAGTTGCAGAGATACAGGCGAGAGGAAGAAGAAGAACTCAGAACAGCAGTAAGAGACAGTCGCAGAATCCGTGGCCATTTTTTTCAAATTCAATCAGTTTGTCACAAATTCTGTAACAATTATTCAGAGTTCACAACAGTTTTGTGTTAGGGTACTTCGTAACAGCGGCTCGTAACAATTATATCCGTTACAAACACGTTGTTTTATACCTTCTCTTCTTTTTAATCAACTTTTGAGAAACAAACATGTATTTTGAGCAAGTGATTAATATGAGGAGCTAAACCCCATTTCTGAGGCGATAGAGGAAGCTATTTTTCCAACAAAAGTGGTATATTCTTATTTATTTATTTATCACAATTATTTTTATGATTGTTTTGCCTTGAGTGAAAATTGTTTGAATGATTCTTGTTAAGCAATTGTTATTTCTTTTGATAGAGCATGCTTGGACCTAGGTTTTTGATGTTCTATGCTTCGGATTTACACTTGTTATTTTGAGAATCTACTTGTTGCAATAGTTTAGAATCAAATTGAACGAAAAAATTGCATGAATATAAATATTGGATTAAATCACTTTGAACTTGGAAAATAGTGGAATCTTAGCCTCAGTGTTCTTTTAATATTGATATCAACTTTGATTGAGTTTGCTATAATTTTTAGTGAGTTTTCTATTTTAATATTAGAATTTAAGTCTAATTAATATCCTTCGCAAGTCTGAGAATTGAACCACTTTTACCACTATCTACAAAACAATCACCTTGCTAGAAAATATCTGGTTCCAGACTTTCTCAGAGCTTTATGAAGCATCCAAACGATCAGAGACTACTGCACATGCTTTACTGGAAAGGGAAAGACCTATACTGACAACCTCGTGATACTCAGGGTCTCTTTAACAAACAATACAACCTCCAACCTTCCATGAACGTTGTTGCTAGAGGAAGCAAAAGGAAAGCCGAAGCATACTTCTCCAATCTCTCAGGATTCTTCGGAAGTGCAAAGAAAGGATAACCAATCCTGAAATACACAAACCTCAACCCGACATCAACGAACGGGGAAATGATCAGACAGACTCACCTTCTCTCTTCTCATGAAGGAGTGATCGACTTACTGGAAGTCTGGGTTCAAGATGGTGCAATCAAATTGTTGTTCATCAGGAGACAGCCAACTGAAGAAGAAATGAATAATCCCAGGTACTGCTGCCTTCATAAGTTCACCAATCATCCAACAGGTGACTGCAATATTTTCAAAGAGAAGGTTGATCCATAATAGCTTCAACTGGGGACTGAAGGAGTACACAAGAATCCTATTCCAGTCAGAACCTTTACATTCTACGAACAACCAGTCAAAGAAGCAGTTCAGTAATTAATCGAGCACATCTGCGAATTTCTTTATCTGTCAAGAGCTCAAAGGAAAGACATGTTCACGGCTATGAATCACTTCGTCTCAGCAAGTCCATTCCGGAAATACTTCCCGAGCCTCTAGCCACAGACAAAGAGATGTATGACTGGGGACTGCTTACCACAGTCAATGTCCAAGGAAATAAATTTGAGAGAACTTTGATCGATGTTGTCACTTCTATCAACACTATTCCACTGAAATCCCTTAGAGTCGCAGGCATCACTCGACAAGAAGCTACTCATGCTCCCATCTCAATCAGAGACCATGAAGGAACTCTCATAGATGCTTATGGCTACATCAATCTCAAGGTGAAAATAGGTTCAACTTGAACCGATGCCAAGTTTCACATAATCGGGAAGATCCAAGATATGACACGATCTTCGGAAGAGCGTGGACCCATGCTAAAAACATGACTACAAACAAAGCGTCTTTTGTTTCACATCTCTCCAACGAAGAAAGCTATGATCCAGAAGATTTGGTGGACGTTCCATCATCAGAGCACTTGGAGTAAATTCAAACTTTGACGAGGTTGAAACAAGAACCCGCAAAAGATGAATATACATTCATCAATAGGTTTCGCATTCAGGAAAGGCTCATTCCTCCCATGTCTATGTCGTTTATTTCCTCACATGTTATTTTAGCATGTGAACTCAATTATGCTAGCATCTATGCTATTACAAGACGTTATGAGTGGGTAATCTCACTTCAGCAATATTTTACCAAGTGTTTGAATCTTACACCGCTGGGAATCGAGCATCTCACCGAGACATTCACCGCTGAGAGATGACGGAAGCATGGCAAAGAACATTTCGGGCATTTTCTCCATAGACTTGCAGGAGTATTCATGAGTGCCACAAAATCAGAAATATCTGATGCCTGCACAAGTGTTGAATCCACTATCGCAGCAGAATGCTGAATCAACAGAAGATACACGGGGCCGAGACGATCAAGCCTAAGACATTCGACGCTTCAGCACTCAAGCATATAAGAAGCCTTCGAATTGTACTCTCAATCAAAGAGTACACCTTCTATAATAGCGCCTCTAGCTTCAGCATAATATCTCGACGGTGACACATTGGTTCAACATCGACACGATCAAAGTGTAGCTGAATTACAATTGCTAAGTCTTCACTATCCCATGATAAGACTTCTGGATCAGATGCAACATCATTCATTCATCAATGGATGCTACAAATTCCTTCAACTCTGCTAAGTGAATGAGGGATGCACCGGGGACTTGATCTTATTGGAAATATCAATTCAATTTCAATAAATTTTATACACATAACAAGTCATTGCAACCTGATGTGATTCCATGAAACGTCATCAAACAGAACCTCTCTACATCACAATCCCTTGCACGACTGAAGAACTTCCTCTCTTCACCGATCATATTCAGAATGGAGACTGCTGATGTTATCTGCCACAACAACATCGATTCCCTGACGAAGACACTTCTCAGTAAAATCATATTCAGGAGAATTTGGGTTGAAATCCTAGTACACCTTCATCTAAGGAATGCTCAACTCACCAATTGGTTCATGCATGTAAAGGCTCACTGGATGGAAGAGCAAAGACTATCATTTTCGGTCTCTGGAGCAACTCCAACCATAGTATCGGCATCAACAAGGACATGTGTAGGAACTCCATTCATGGTTTCAGCACATTAACAAGAATTTCTGGAAGAAGTTCAATTGTGATCTCATCAGTCTTAGGCGCAACATCCGGCTTCATCCACTATCCATTCTCTGGAGCGTTACTCTATAGATCGTACTTCTTCAACCCCTAATGATTCATATCAAGATGTTTAAACATGAAAACATGATAACATGAACGTATTCCCAAAGCTTGCGCGACAGACAAGCACAAATCAAAGTCTTCTACAAGATGTTCTCATCGCCTCTACATATGAGATACGACATGCTCCAGGTCATGGGTTTACAAAAACGTACCAATTTGTGAGGAATGAGACAATGCTTCCTCAACAAAAGATGTTCGTCTATGTCTCTGCTACAGCATTCCAAAAGGGTGCATAAATCAGACATACGAGCTGAAAGATATGGCCTTTACCGTCAGGTCTATGAAATCTGAAAATTTCGTACGGGATTACAAATTACAAATGTGCACGCTTCGTTGGCTGACCTCTGCAACTCCAAATTGAGTGATTCTTTTCTCATGTGATAACTCAGTCTCTTAGCTTCAAAAGTCGGGGTTAAGCATCGAATTCCGACATCGTATGAGGTTCCTACAGCTTCCAGAGATACAACATGCAAGCAGCAATTCTTAGACGGGATTCATAACTTCCACAGTCGATCGGTGTTCACCAGGTCTTTCCGCTTAGTCTTTCATCAAGGTACCTCCAACTTCAACCATGGTCTTTACATCATTATATTGCTCAAATCATCATCATGGATCTATTATTCTCGACTTCGGCAATTGACACCTATTACGAAGATTACATGGGATTAGAGCAATCCAAGCAAGGAAATCCAAAGAAATCATCAAATTCAGATTTTAAGTGATCTAACATCATCAAAGTTCATCAGTATGCATTCACAACATAATCCAATAACGAGGAAGTCAGGAAAACACGTTTTACCGCGGAGCTCGTCCGAAGAGTCTTTCACTGCCCTGTATAATATGACGAACTGTGATCAATTGGTGTAGAATCTAAGTATGTATCACATACCATTCTATTCGTATGTATGTTCTCTACAACATATCAAAATTTCACAGCAATCGGAGAAACGAGCAAAGAGATGTGGCCAAAACATTGGACTACATGCCAGCTGAAAATTTTCTGGAAGTCTCCTGAAAGTCTACTGTTTCATCAATTTCGACCTCTAAACATGCTCAAAACTCAAAAAGATTCTTTTCAAAAGGTTGGAAATTTCCTGGGCACGAAAAAACATGGGTAGACCGCGAAAATCCGACATCGGATGAAGATTCTACAGTGTTTTTATTGAAAGACTGAAGTCTGAAATTTTCTGGTGACGTATCTCGGCAAAATTTCTCGTATACTCACATGGATCCTCATTAATTCATTCACAAGTCAGAAATTTCATACTTCCATGAATAAATATGATATGGTTACTTACTTGAGTGGTCTCTAAGCCGTTCGAAGAACCACTATTGTCGGAGTCATCATTAGAAGCGTTATTACTTTCACGCGGTTTCGGGTTTTGGAAATTCTCCATCTCACCATGGTCTACGGATGAATGAGAAGAATCAATACCTTGTTCATCCACGATAATTTCTTCATGGATTCATCAACAATAATTATTATTATTTTATTCAAGGAGATGCCACGATCACCTGCACGAAAGAGATACTTACATCGACTTCTTCATCGGTGTTGGATTCCTGAATTGTTTGCCCGGGAACAAGTTGAAGGCCGTCAATCGATGGAGAAAAAGTCTGAAAAGAAATAACAAACCTTGATCTTGTGATCCTAATTGCACGGTAAAAGTCATGACACAAGGAGCTCTAACAACTCACCAAAGAAACGGTTGGGGACTACACGTCATTTGCTAACATCTTGTAGTCCTTACTTGTGGGTTCTCCGCTCCCGTAGACTTTCTTCCATTTTCGTGCAATATACATTAATCCGAGATTTCACTATACGATTGATAGACGCATTTATGTGTCTATTTTGTTCTCAATGTTCTGTATTGTTAGACTCGATTAAGTACTTATTGTGTTATTTTGTGTTCTTGTAGGAAATTTTAAGAAATAAGCCCTTGCGGCGAAATGGGATCAAAAAGCAGTGTTTTACACCCCGGAGAAATGTACCGTAGGCACCCCAGAAATGCACCGGAAGCACCCCAGAAATGTCCCGGAGGAACCCAGAAAAATTACTATTTCCACCCCAATTGATATTCGCACCCTAGCACTCTGGAGAAGGGGCACCTTCTTCAACAATTTGAATTTGTGTTTTTGGCGGGAAATGAAGTTTTCAACTGGCAGAATTTTGATTGTCAAAATGAATGGGTTAGAGTGCGATTCAATCGCTGAAAATTGGCAGAAAGATGTGATTTGGCATAAGGAACAAAGTTTGGGTGGTGGTTTCGATCAAATTTGGCTGGAATACGTGTTTTGATTCTCGAGTTCAAAACAGGGCAAGCATGCACTGGAGGATGATAATCACGCGTCATGGAGAGTTATAGACGTGTTCTGATGATGTGGAATGGCTCGAGCATCACTTTGTGTCGTGAAGAATCGATTTGGAGCGTGGAGGGAGGAAGTTTACGCAAGAAATTCCAAGTTTGGTAAGAAAATATTCGGAAAATATTCTTATTCACTGCCCGCATAATGAAGAATTATATTGGAGTTATTGGAGAGATTTGGAGCTGTTGTTGGGTATACATAGGCTCTTTGGGTCTACTAGAGAGTGGGTCGAGAGTTTTGAGAGCTAGGGAGAGCCAGAGAAGCAGAAATCAAGAGTTTTCAGAACTCTGCTGCTGCTGCTGCTGATGATGAAGAACACGAAGAACGGACCTGCCAGAGAATTCGTTCTTCAACTATAACGGCGACAACGAACCGTGGGTCGTAGTTTCCCAACGACTACAACACTTAAGAGATATTGTTCTTTGTAACGGGTTATGCAACGATTATAAACGTTGCAAACACCTGATTTTCACCATTTTCTCTCCGTTTCATCATTGTGAACCATTTTTGAGCCATAATAAATTATTTTGAGAGCATTTTTACTATGATGAGTTAATTCCCTCGCAACCAAGGAAATGGAGGAAGCTATTCACGCAACATAAAAGGGTAACTATTTCATTTAATTATATAATTTACCTAATCGCTGCTTTTGCAGAGTTTTAAATTGTTTGAATGATTATCTTAATTATTTGTTATTCAGTTTGATAGGTTATGCTTGATTTAACCTCTTGATAATCTATGCTTAAGGTTTACAAATAATGTTTGAGAATCTGTATGATTGATAGTGAATTAAAGATAAAAGAGGACTTAAGAATTGAATAGAGTTTTGAAATATTTATCATTCAATTTTGCATAATAGTGGAATCTAGTGTCTTGGTTACCTCTCGCACCCATTGTTAATAATTTTGTATATATTTATATTAAATCTAAAAATTCCATTTCCTTCAAAAGTCTGAAACGAATCCTATTTACTACCACGAAAAATCATTAATCATTTTGGCGCCGCCGACGGGGATTTGTGCTTAGGTAGAATTTTTAGGTTTTTATTATTTTTTTTACTATTATTTGTTCCTTTTTACGTTTCTTTTTGTGTCTTTGATTTACAGGTTCGAAGTGGAATACTAAGGACTTGGGAACAAAAAGCTTAAAGCTAAAAGCTAAAAGAGAAGAAAAAAAAAGACATAATTTTTTTTTAGGATTTGTAAATAGGCTTTAGTTTTCATAATTTTTGGACTTTTTATTTGGACTTTATTCTGGACAATTGGACTTTTTTTTTTAACCCTACGGAAGGGTATTATTATTAATTTTTTTTTTTTATATAAACTGTGTGCAGGGAAGGACGACGATTACTATATCGTCTCGGCCCCTCGGGTTCGTACATGACATAGGAGTCATGACCCGAGTCGACTTCAACGGTTCATCCCCCGTCTGGTACGGGAGGTAAGTCCATCGAAACACTCGCGAATCTCCTGTCAGCGGGTTTACTGTATTCCTTAAGGTGATTCATTGATTGAGGACGAATTTGGACTGTTTTTAAATTCCTAGTAAAGGGAAAGGCCTGGCCAATACAAGATAAGGGTTCGGATTTCATCACCGCTCCCTTCTTGCCCGCCTTAGGAAAACGAAACCTAACGCGAACCCAAGCTTTAAAATTTGGAATAGAACGAGACCGATAGGGTAACGAGCTTAATAGGAAACTCGTTCGAAAAATATTGGTTGCTCTTTAAGCACACTTCAAAGTTCATGATGGTTTCTGTGAGTTGAATGCGTGACTGCGCCGCCTTCTAATGCGGTGAGGCCTTGGGTATCAAAGCTCTACTAAGCTTCCCTCGCCTCGATTCAACTTACATTAGCTCGGATTGATTCCAGAGGGGTGTGCTCAAATTGTAACGAATTCCTTTTCGAAGGAATAAAGCTGGTCTAGAAAACAATAAGTGAAGCCATCATGCTTTTTGTTTGCTAGAAATCTTTAGGTTTGTTTTGGTAGAGTCGAGTCGGCCTTGTTTGTGGTTGTGTAGAATTCCCTTGCAATTAAGAATGTCGAACTGGTATGATAGAAGCCAATACAATGAGTATCGACCTGAATTTGAATATGGACATCATCAGTTTTATGACCATGGTGGGAATAGTAGTTGGGAACGCCAACCTTTTCAAGGTTATGGTTCATACCATGGTGAGCCCAATTACTATCCACACGCGAATTGGTCTTACGAGCAAGAAAATCAGGAACACTGTAGTACTAGTTACTCGTTTTTGGAAACTAGTCCTGATTATGATATTTCTGAACCTGTTCCATCTCTAGAAGAGACCCAACAACGGATTGAAAGGAGTATAAACGTTTAGTTGCAATGAATAGTTCAAAAGAAGAGTGTACACGATATTCTGAGATGATAAACGAGAGTGGTGAACGTATAAGTGTTATGCTCAGTGAAATTCAGGCACGTCTAGAGGCAGAAAATGAACAGTTGGCTAATGCTGCTCGAAATAATCTAAATTTCCAAAATAGGGTTTCTAATTCTACCCTTGATATCAATAGTGAATATTTGCCTAATTTAGAGGACAAGGCTAGAATAAAAGACACTACTTATTTTGATAAGGTTCGATCATTTTCATGTTATTATAGTGATGATTATGATGAGGATAGTATTGATGAAGAACATGAAATATGTAGGCATAGTGATCAGGAATTTGTTACTCCGATTGAGCTTTATAATGATAGTGTTGTTTCTAATACAAATCCAAATAATTTTAATAATTTTGCACCTATTCAAAAGGATGTGGATTTGACTAGAGATACCACCGTTTTAGAAGATGTAGTTCATGATCCTTTAGCCTGCAGTATGTTGGATAATCCATTATTTGATGTGCCTATCAGTGAATCGGAGGAGGTAACTATGATTAAAACCTTAGTTTATGAGCCTTTGTCTGATAATCCTTTATATGATTGTGATGATGGTTTAGAGGAAAGAGTTTACCCTGAGAATACTGTTTCAGAATCTAGCGATTTAGAAACACTAGTCTTAGAAGATGATAAACTCGTAGAAATGAGTGAGGATGAACCCAACTTAGAAGAATCTATTGACCATTTCCAAGAATCTGATGACCTAGAAATTAGGGAAGTTGTGACTAGTCTTTCTAGAGACACAGAAAACTCTAAGTTTGGGGGTGATTATCATTCTCCGTGTGCTTTAACTCTTACAAAGTACCCTCTTGTAGGACTTGACATTTGTGCCTCAACCATCTTACAAGATTATCTTCATACACGTTTTACCGAACCTAATGATGTCAAGAAAGAAGCTCAGTTGTTAGAAACCCATCCTCTGGTTGATGTGGTTAACCCAGGCTATGATACCAAGATTGACTTTGTTTTCCCACCAAAAACTTTTCAACCAATTGTGAGAACTTTTGGTTTTAAGATGTGTCCATTATTAAGTTTTGAGACTAAACCTAATCACTTTAGGATATTAGGGTCGACACATTTTCTTAAGGAAGACCACCTCTTTCATTGTGGTCAGCTGTGTGAGTCAAATCTGACTGACTTAGAGGATCCCCAGTTATTCAGGTTGTTGTTATGTGCTTATAAGTTCTTAGTTGAGTTTTTCCAGACTCTAATACCTGAACCGGATCTTAGCTTTGAGGAAATCCAACCGATGAAAACCTGTTATCTAGACCCAGTTATAGAACCTGAACCTGAGCCACAACTAGATGTAGTTGTCTTAAACAAGGGTATGTTCGGCATCTTTTTTGTCTGTTGCAGTTTCCTCTTCTTGTGGGTAATACTTTTTGATCCAGATGACCCACAGTTATTCCGACTACTTCTATATGATTCTACGTGGTGACTAATCCCTGCTTAGTCTGGATGAAGACTTTAAACTTAGCACTTCTTAGGAGGTAACCCAATCTCATGCAACACGGTAATATCCTTCCTTAACTCTTTTTATTCAAATAGTAACCGTTTCTCCTTGTTCATGCTTTTAATTTCATCTTTAGAACATTAAGGACAATGTTAGATTTAAGTTTGGGGGTATGGGAGAAACTTTTTAGTTGCAATTAGTAAACTCCATATCCTAGAAATTTATGCATATTAAGGTTTGCACTAACCAATCTAAGTGGATGGGAACATCTTGGTTATAGGAGTTGAGGAACCAATCTGATTAGATGGAAACACCGAAAGAGTCTATTCATAAAAGCACAGAGCTCGGGTGTTAGAAATAACATGATAGTTGCACCATATCTCGTTGAGTCCTTTTCATTTCTTTTTTTTATTTTTTCATTTTAAACTATGTTTCTCTAAGTGATTAGTTGGGGCACACGATTCAAGTTGTTACCACTGCTAGGGTGAATTAGAGTGACTGAGTTACTAAAAAAAAAAGAAAAAAAAAGACCGGACTAGTTAGACCAATCGGAATAAGTATTAACACTTGGATAGCAATATGCGTGTGTTCTCCCTGTTTCCGTCGCCTAAGCAAGCGTGGAATGCAGGACCCGTGGGAACTATCGTGTAATCTGCTGACAAGAAGCATGCGCTTGGATCAAAAAGATCTATTCATGTCGTTAAGTTAAAAAAAATGGTTATTATTCTGTGTAGTCAATTGCTGGTTCCCTTGTATTTGCCAGTTTGTTGATCTAGATTTAAGTTATTGACCACTGGTTCCCTTGTATACGCCAGTTGTGTTGATATTAGTCAGACCGGTATCTCAGTCCATTAGGATAGGTTCATTCTGGCAGTGGCCTTCAGACAGATATGTGAAACATCGATCATTTGGTTAACATCAAAACCATCTACATTTTTCTATTTCCATATCCTTTTTCTATCCATATGATTAGTTTGACTCCGAATATGATGTCCATAGTGCAGCTATCTGAGTAGAGCTCTGTCACTTTATATGAATTTAAGTATGCTTGAGTGCAAACTCGTGTACAACAATTGGAATTTCGCATCAGGGTACTTTCTCCTATAGTCAATAAGTTTGCCAACCAAGGAGATTCTTTAGTGCCTTCCAAGGTTCTGCATAGATAAGCTAGGGTCTGGAGTAAAGGTTTTGTGGGTAAACCTCTGGTAAACCTTCCCGAGATTAACTCGGTCACTATTTTATTTTGTAGTTTTGATTTGCTCGGGACTAGCAAATAATAAGTTTGGGGGTATTTGATAGACGCATTTATGTGTCTATTTTGTTCTCAATGTTCTGTATTGTTAGACTCGATTAAATACTTATTGTGTTATTTTGTGTTCTTGTAGGAAATTTTAGAGAAATAAGCCCTTGCGGCGAAATGGGATCAAAAAGCAGTGTTTTACACCCCGGAGAAATGTACCGTAGGCACCCCCAGAAATGCACCGGAAGCACCCCAGAAATGTCCCGGAGGAACCCAAAAAAATTACTATTTCCACCCCAATTGACATTCGCACCCCAGCACTCTGGATAAGGGGCACCTTCTTCAACAATTTGAATTTGTGTTTTTGGCGGGAAATGAAGTTTTCAACTGGCAGAATTTTGATTGTCAAAATGAATGGGTTAGAGTGCGATTCAATCACTGAAAATTGGCAGAAAGATGTGATTTGGCATAAGGAACAAAGTTTGGGTGGTGGTTTCGATCAAATTTGGCTGGAATACGTGTTTTGATTCTCCAGTTCAAAACAGGGAAAGCATGCACTGGAGGATGATAATCACGCGTCATGGAGAGTTATGGACGTGTTCTGATGATGTGGAATGGCTCGAGCATCACTTTGTGTCGTAAAGAATCGATTTGGAGCGTGGAGGGAGGAAGTTTACGCAAGAAATTCCAAGTTTGGTAAGAAAATATTCGGAAAATATTGTTATTCACTGCTCGCATAATGAAGAATTATATTGGAGTTATTGGCGAGATTTGGAGCTGTTGTTGGGTATAAATAGGATCTTTGGGTCTACTAGAGAGTGGGTCGAGAGTTTTTGGAGCTAGGGAGAGCTAGAGAAGCAGAAATCAAGAGTTTTCAGAACTCTGCTGCTGCTGCTGCTGATGATGATGACGAACATGAAGAACACGAAGAACGGACCGTCCAGAGCAGTCGTTCTTCAACTATAACAGCGACAGCGGACCGTGGGTCGTAGTTTCTCAACGACTACATCACTTAAGAGATATCGTTCTTTGTAACGGGTTATGCAACGATTATAAACGTTGCAAACACCTGATTTTCACCATTTTCTCTCCATTTCATTATTGTGAACCATTTTTGAGCCATAATAAATTATTTTGAGAGCATTTTTACTATGATGAGTTAATTCCCTCGTAACCAAGGCAATAGAGGAAGCTATTCACGCAACATAAAAGGGTAACTATTTCATTTAATTATATAATTTACCTAATCGCTGCTTTTGCAGAGTTTTAAATTGTTTGAATGATTATCTTAATTATTTGTTATTCAGTTTGATAGGTTATGCTTGATTTAATCTCTTGATAATCTATGCTTAAGGTTTACAAATAATGTTTGAGAATCTGTATGATTGATAGTGAATTAAAGATAAAAGAGGACTTAAGAATTGAATAGAGTTTTGAAATATTTATCATTCAATTTTGCATAATAGTGGAATCTAGTGTCTTGGTTACCTCTCGCACCCATTGTTAATAATTTTGTATATATTTTTATTAAATCTAAAAATTCCATTTCCTTCAAAAGTCTGAAACGAATCCTATTTACTATAACCCACGAAAAATCATTAATCAACGATCATCTTGCGGTAAAGCTAATAAAATAACCAGAAGTACAACTCGGTATGAAGGATTTCTCACCATCACTCAGAGGTCCCAGGAGTACCATTTCTTAAAGTTTCATCCATAGAGATGTCATCTCTGGAAACACCATCTTTGGAAGTATCATCCTGGGAGTCGGTCATTCTTGCAAAGTGGCTATTTCAGCGCATCGTTCATACAAAGCGCAGGATTCAACAAAACGATGAATCATGGAATAAAGGTGCTCACAACAGCGTCTACAAAATGGTAACCATCCAACTCTTACCTATTTACAATTTCACTAGCTGTAATGATTACTATCTCGAGAATTTGTTCGCTCCTTCAAACCTGCAAATACGAACAAAATTCGTTATTCAAAACCGTAACATGATTTTCATGAAACTGTGAACAACTCACGAAACTTCCATCATGAGAAAAATTCACATTATTTTCACCGTGTGAGCGACTCCCACTGAGTGAACACTCATTGGTTTTGTGCATACACTATCAGATCACAAAATCCATACAAACAATATTTTATCAAAACTTATTTACTTCTAGCAATTGCTGAAAATCAAAAATTTAATTTCACATCAATTTTCACTATGTGAACATTCACTGGTTTTTCAAATATTGGACAAACGTCCATTTAGGGGTGTAAATAATACCCAAAAATACTCGGCCTGCCTGTACCCGCCCGAGCCCGCCTGTACCCGAAGTAGCCCAAAGCCTGTTATGGCCCGTCATGGGCCACCCGGCCTGGCCTGGATTAATTTATTGGGCGGTCTCGGTATTTGCGATTAATTATGATGCCCGGCCTGATACCCGGCCTGGTGCCCGGCCTGAAAGCCTTCTATGTGCCATTAATCATTTAATATCCTCTTAAAAAGACTTAAAAGTTGCCATTTTATAATTGTCAATTTTGTGTCAAGAAAAATAAAATATATAATTGTTTTTTACTTATAATTAACCTTTTCAAAACATTAATGGTAATATATTTTCTTATTAGAAAGTTTATTGTATTCTAATTAATTAGTTATTATAGGCTAAAATTAAAAATTTGTCAGTGTAATTTAAATATAAAATAATACTATCACTTACGATATGCGATGTTGGAAAGGAAAGGATATTGTATTTAATACCGTTCATTTGAAAATTTAAACTTAAAAAAAAAAAAATCAAAATAGTGGCCTGTCCGGCCCGATCTGGCCTGCCCGTATAAAAAGCGGGCTTTGGGCGGTCTTTGGGTAGCAAATTATCTACTTGTGCCCGGCCTGTCCGGCCTGAATTTGTTTACGGGCTCACAAATATTAAGCCTGGCCTGCCCGGCCTGTCTTAGTTTTTGGGTCGGGCGGCCCGGCCTGCCCGAATTTACACCCCTACGTCCATTCTATAATTATGAAAACTTACATACAGACATTTTTCACTGTGAATAATTGTCTACTTTCAACAATTTTTCAAAATCAAAACATTGATTTTACGAAAAATATATTTTTCAACGTGAAACTCAGGTAACTTGAAAATATATGTATATATTTTTGCTCCCTCTCGCGAGCATCCGTCTTTGAAACGAGGAGTGTATTTTCAAAAATTTATGAAAGCTCACATATCGAAAATAAATTTTTTAATGAAAGCTCATAGAAATTTTTTTTATTACTAACAGACGCACGTCTATTCAAAAAAAAAAAACTTTTCTCTCGTACGAGCATCCACCTTTGAAACGAGAGTTTACCCCCTTTTGTGAAATCTCACATACTTAAAAATAAAATTTTGGCTTTCGTGAAAGCGCATACACAAATTTTTTATCATTATATTTTGTTTGTTTCTTAACTAACGAACGAATGAACATATGTTCTTAAAATAAGGATTTCTTTTTGGGCTCGGGCCCGCAAACATTAAACCGACCAAAACAGGATGCCCGACCATCCAAATCAGCAGTGCCTCATCTCAGAGGATGACACTTCATCATTCAGGGTCCTTACCTGAGCATTTATTCGTACATGACACCATTGGAGTAAATTGAGGATTCGGAGAATACCTTTGTAGACTGAGTTCAACCACTGATCTCTCGTCGACTGAAAATCACCATCTAATGCTTACTGCGGAACATGACTGTTCCCCACTAAGCAGGGGACTTAATGTAGAAGGTGGATTTTCAACAAAGGTTAAAACCGTAAAATCATGATACATGTTTCTGACACGGCTTTCAGGCATGTGACGATTCATATTTTACGAATCCATGATGATTATGCATTTCGGAAGGCCTCCACTAGCTGAGCGTTCGATACCTCACATTTCATTGTGCCCTCTATGTAGAATAACATAATTGGGCGGTTCTCCGTAAGATTGAGAGCAATAACGCCTTCAGAACGTCGGTGATACTCACTGTTCCGTGACTACATGAGAGAGACCCCCCTCTACATAGAAGAACGATTGAGCGGTTCTCCATAAGATTGAGAGCAATAACGCCTTCAGGACGTCGGTGACACTCACTGTTCCCCGACTATGTAGAGAGAGGTGTATAGACCCAGGCGGTTCTCCGTAAGATTGAGAGAAATAACGTCTTCAGGACATCGGCAACACTCGCTGATTCACTGACTATACATAAGAGATTAAATTCTACCGTGACATTCACCACTGAATTCCTAGAAGATAATCTATCTTATCTCATTACTCTTATTTCATGATCGAAATGGTAATTGATAAATGTATTACTCCGATTTTATGATCAAATCCGCGGCTGATCTCATGAATTGGTAATAGATATTACTCCGACTTCATGGTCGAACCCACAGCTGGTCTCATGAAATGGTAATATCACCACTTATTTTATTACTCCGATTTCATGGTCGAATCCACGATCCCATGGAATGGTAATACCTATTTTATTATTCTGAATTCATGGTCGAATCCACAGCTGATCCTACGGATTGATAATAAAAAACTACTCACTTTATTACTCAGTTTCATGAATCATTCTCCACTGAATTTCATAAATTAGTGATAAATACTCAACAATCGGGCATATGGACTACCACTGAGTAAGCCCCATAAAATAGTGCAAGTGTACTCGACAATGATGCACGAACGAGCACCCAAATGCGCGAACGCGCATCCAAAATATGGACAAATGAGGAATCCCGCACAAAACAGGAGAGAGAAAATAACAATATTAAAATAATGGAGAAGCGCCCATGGGCCGGGCCCACCAGCCGGCTCGCCATGCCCTAGCCGTGGCCTGTCCCAGGCTTCCTCCATTATTTTTCCTTATTTTTGTTGTTTTCATAAACTCATGAAGACTCCTCCATCTCAGTAACTTTCCTTGTTTGAACAAAACTCATGGTTTCTCCATATTTTGTGGTTTCCCCAATTTCGTGTAGTTTCACGAAAAAAAAAGGAAAAGGTGTTGCGGGACCGGGCAACTTGGACGGCCGGCCATGCCCTAGACGTGGCCGGTCCCACACCTTGCTATCCCTAATCTTTCATAAATTATTATTTTTCTTATCTTGTGAAACTTCCCAAAAATTGTGGTTTCTCCATATTTTCTCAAATATTGCGCAAATCATTAAAAAGCCAAAAGTCAACATGGTCGCATGACCGACTGGGCTATTCACGAAAAATATACTAAAATATTATTATTTTAATATTCACAAAATATTGATCAAACGAGCATACTTGCTCATTCGAGCAAAATCGAGGATTTCAGTCAAAGATCGAACTCTTCTGAAAATCCGAAATATTGCTCAAACGCACATCAGAAAATGCCGAAACTCTCATGAATGAGACACGAGCATTATGGAGACACGGGCATGCTCCCTTGACCGACCAAGGGCGGCTCTAAGGCTTGCAATAAGCCGGTCCCACACGTTTTCACGCTTTTGACCTAATTTGCGCAATTGCTCATATTGGGTCCAAACTCTTCACAACCAACTCAGAGTTTGTGCAAATACCCATCAGCGGTCTCACGACCACCAAGGGCGGTCTCATGCCATCCATCTTGGTTGGTCCCTCACTTTTCTATAATTAGGTTTTATCACCTAATGCTCAATCGAGCACTATTTCAATAAATGATGAAACTGACATGTAATCGTCATTCCTTCACCAATCGGTCAACTCAAGACCCTGGCGTACGCTCACTTGAGAAATTGGGAATCATATGGACGTCCATAGTCCCATGTGGTCGGTCCCTCCTTCGCTCATGACCTATTTTCAGCGATTCGTCAATTGATGAGCAATCGATCAAAAATTAGGGTTTCGAACAAACGCTCCACGAATCATCATTCTGAGCAGAATTCAAACACTAATGAATTTATGTTGATCCAGCAATCGTCATCTGGATTAATTATATAATATTTCTTAGTCTACTAATATTTTAATTAATATTTTAATTAATATTTTATTGGGTCATGGCATCCATAAATAATTTTCCGAATTGAGCAATACTTGCTCAGTCCACCAAAATTAAGTAAATTATCAGTAATTTGCTAAATTGAGCAATACTTGCTCAATTTCTCGAATATTGATCCAACTATCAATATTCAGTAATTTATCAGTAATCCGTCAATTGCTCGAATATTGATCCAACCATCAACACCCAGTAATTCGTCGAGCAATACTTGCTCAGATACTCGAATGTTCCACTGAGCAATTCGTCATTTATGCTCAATTCAAAAAAACCTAGACTCATTGTCTAAATCAGTCAACGTGACTAATTAAATGCATGTCTGTCATGCAGACTCCACGATTTGTGAGACATCAATCACGTCACAAACTGGGGATATCACTTAGGGTTTTGGTCTGGCGGCCTACAACACGTGGATTCATCCACAACGATAAATGTGAGTAAGTCGTGTCAACGGTTGAAGGAGTTAGAAAAGTAGTGGGTGAGTGATCAACCAAGTCTCCGCAGACCTGGAACTGGTTTCACCACGATCTTCCACTTTCCCACTCTTTCACTCAAGAAACCGTCACACTTACAGGGATCAAGGTGTTCATCATTCTTACAAGATAAATAAGTCTAAATCGAGGACAACAGATTATCATCAGACAAGATCAATCACCATTCGTCAACAACTCGATTAAAAACTTATTCACAGAACTCAACTTCGGCAGTTCACCAAAAATTGCAGAAACCTTCAACACATCCACAATCCTTGATCATCACTGATCCCACACAATTCTCAGCTTCCCTCCTACAGATCAACCCATCTTCCTCTTTGCGACCGAATTGACTCTGAAACGGCCATTGACTTGGTTTAGGCCGGAGTCCTACAGATTAATCTCCCGAATCTAAGCACTCCCTTTGCAATGCATCTGTGTGAGGTTGAACAGTTTGGTCGGTTCGAGGAATCTCCATCGCACGGTGATTCCCTTATTCCCTAAAAAACCAGCAAACCGTTTTTCCACATCCACACTTGTTTTGTTTCTCCTTGAGGGTGGTACAAGCCTTTTGTACCCTCTGTTTTTTTGATCAATAAACTTTCTTTACCGATAAAAAAAAACTCAAAATTTTGATCAAACGAGCAAAGTCCTACTTGCTCATTCGAGCAAAATCAAGAATTTCAGTCAAAGATCAAATTCTTCTGAAAATCCAAAATATTGCTCAAACGCACACCAGAAAATACCAAAACTCTCAAGACTGAGACACAAACATTATGGTGACACGGACATGCTACCTTGATCGACCAAGGCCGCCCCTAAGGCTTGCAAGGAGCCGGTCTCACACATCTTTATAATTTTGACATAATTTGCTCAATTGCTCATATTGGGTCCAAACTCTTTCCAACCAACTTGGAATTTGCTCAAACGACCATCAGCTGGTCCCACGACCAGCAGGGCCGGTCCGATGACCCCTTGGTCGGTCCCTCACTTCTCCATAATTAGGTTTCATCACCTAATGCTCAGACGAGCACTATTCTAACAAATGATTAAACCAGCATTTAATTATCCTTTCACCAACTGGTCAACAAAAGACTTTGGTGCATGCTCACATGAGCACCTGGGAACTACATAGTCATCCATCATCCCATGTAGCCGGTCCCTCCTTCACTCACTGATTGTTTTTGAATAAATCATCAACTGATCAATCAATCAAAATTAGGGTTTCAAACTGAATGCTCTGCAGATCATAATTTTGAGCAGGTTTAAACACTAATAATTTTAAGTTGATCTAGAGATCAACATCTTAATTAATTATATAATATTCGCTCTAGCTACCAATATTTTAATTAATATTTTATTTGGTCGCGCTACCAATAATTCATCAAACGAGTAATATTTGATAAATCCATCAATATTGATTCAACTATCATTATCCAAAATCCATCATACAAGTAATATTTGCCCAGTTCATCGATATTTATCATGTTGATCCAGTTATCAACATTTATTCAAGAACTATACGTCTCAACAGACATGTTCAATCCATGAATTACTGAGCATTCGTCAATCATGCTCGATTCAAAAAAACTTAGACTCACTATATAATCAAGTCAACGACTGACTAATCAAATACACGTCTTCTTTGCAGACTCCACGTTCGTGAGACATCAATCACGTCACATGGGGGATATTAACTAGGGTTTTGGTCTGGCGGCCTACATCACGTGTGTTCATCCACGATGAGAAATGTGAGTAAGTCGTGCAAGAAGTTGAGGGAGTTAGCAAAGTAGTGGGTGGACAGTCAACCAAGCCTCCACACGACCTGGGGCTGGTTAACACACGATTTCCCATTATTTTGGGGTAAAAACTGATTCTGTTGTTTTTGGTAAATTTGGGTGTGTTGATGAGAAACGAATTCAAACCCTAAACAAATGCACTGCACGGGAGTACTTTTAGATTCGAGAGATCAATATGTAAGACTCTGGCCTAAACCAAGAAATGGTCGTTCCAGATTCAATTGGGTCACAAGGTGAAAGAGAAGGGTTGATCTTAGAGAGAAAAGCGAAGAAGGTTTTTGAGATCAGAATGTTGAATTATGAAGGTGTGGTTGTTTTATGACTTGTATCAGAATATGGTTTCCAGATACTTGTGTTGATAACACTTCTGTTTTCGAGAATAGGTTGAAAACCTATTTATACAAGTCATTGAGCGCACCCCTGATATCGTAGGAAGTGGAGGCAGTTAAGTAGTGGAGAAGTAGAGTTGTATAAAAAGTGGTGATCACCATGTTTCCAATATGTAGGAAGACCGGTCACACTTTCACCCACTAATCTCATTATTGTTAACCGTTCGTGCTTTCCTGACACTTTCTCGTATTGGGCGCGTTGCACGCCGCACGTTATAAACCACCAGACCAATACCCTGGTGAGCATCCCCTAGTTTGTGACATGTTTGATGTCTCGAGTAAATGGGTCAAGTCGTGAGACTTGCCGCTAAAAACAGCACGTAGTGCTTCTTAGATCAAATACTAAAATTGTTTTTGGAATCAATGTTTATGAAGCATCTTTTATAATCAATGCATATAAAGCATCGTTGTTCTAAAGATCACCTAAATTAGTCGTGAGTCGATGTATTAAAAGAAGAGCGTGACTGGACACCTTTGGGCGATCGTTTGGTAGCTCTAGGGGTGAGCTACTGCTTGGTCGATCACTCCATGTAGGCGAGTGGCGGATGGTAGCTATTCTAAAATCCTGCTGGTTGATCTAAATTGGATCTGGATCGCTCAAATTGTCTAGCCAAGTTGAGTGCCCGAGACGATGTGCAACAGTTAATGACTGTTGTTGAAGCAGCGTGAAGGGCCATCTTTGGGCGATCGTTTAGGATCGCATGGGTGAGATGTAGCTCAGCCGATTGCTCCTTACGGGAGGGGGGTGGCCGGTGATCATAACGGAATCCCATCAATCATCTAGTATCTGATCTAAGCCATCCGACCAAGCTAGCGAAGTTGGACGGATGAGATGGTTTTGCGGCAACTGCTTGCTGTCGTTCATTTAGGGTTTGGAAACCGTGCGACCAACCCTAGTTTGGCTAATCGAATCAAAGCGCTGGGTGGTGATTTGATCAGGCCGATTGGCCATATGCAAAGACGGGCCACTTGTGAACACGCTAACATCTCCTGGGCCATCTGAAATTAGATATATGCCACTTGATTTGGCTGGTGAAGATGGGTGTTCATGATCGATTCGCGGAAGTAGCATCCTGCCGCAAATATAAATTAGGGTTTTAAGACGGTCGCGTCCACCCTAGTTCAATCGAATGGTTTGATGCGTCATTGACTTCCCATGAGAAAGTCGATCGACCGGGAATGAAATTGGTACGGAAATGAACGCATTGGCATCTCTTTAATCGTGCGGGAAACGATCTAGGTCGTCCAAATTGGCTGGCTAAGTTGGACAGTCATGATGTATTTTGAAACCGTTTTTGCCGGTCTTAGCTCGTTTGAGCTTATTTTTCAAATAGCGTGAACACCCATATTAGGGTTAACGTTGAAGTGTTTGCGGGTGTACTAGATGGAATCCGTTCGGCCAGGGCGTTAGTGGACCCGCTGACGATCATCATGATGATCGCCTTGTGATAGACACATTTATGTGTCTAATATGTCTCAATTGTATGTATTTTTAGTGCTCGATTTTGTATTTATTGTGTTATTTTATGTCTTTGTAGGAAATTTTAGAGAAATAAGCCCTTGCGGCGAAATGGGCTTAAAAAGTGGTGTTTTACACCCAGGAAAAAGTGTTAAATGCACCCCAGAAATACGCTAAAAGCACCCGGAGGAGTTGTTAAAAACACCCAAAAAATTACTATTTCCGCCCCAATTGCTAAAGGGACCCCAGGAATGGATAAAGGGGATGTCCCCCTTCCAAAATTTGAAATCAGAAAAAGGCGAGAAAAATGATGCATGCAACTGGCAGAAGTTTGATCGGACATTTGGACGTGATTTTGTGCGATTCAATCGCTGAAACTTTGTGGAAAGATGTGATATATCATAATAAAGATGGTATGGGTGTTTGGTTCGACCATAATTGGCTTGAATTGGCTAGGCAATCCACGAGCTGGAAAAAGGGGAATACGTGCAGGGAAGAGTTGTTCACGGGATTCAGCGTGTTTGTGCGTGTTTGTACCTGTTTGGATGGAGTTGGGATGCTGTAGAAACTTGTTTGGAGTGTGTTCCACATCAACAGAAGCGCGGAAGAGGAATTAAAGGAAAGAAAATCCCGTAATTCTTTGAAAAAGGAAAAAAAATATCCCGAGTAAAAGAAGATTATTTGGGATTAATGGAGGAGATTCAACGCGTGTTTTTGGTTTAAATAGGTTCCCTGGGAGTCCTAGAGGGGGCGTCGAGAGTTTGGGGTCGAGAGAAGGTCCAGAGAAGCAGAAATCAAGAGTTGATGAAACTCTGTTTCTGCTGATGCTGATGATGAAGAACACCAAGAACACGAAGAACAGACTCGCAAGGACAGTGGTTTATCAACAGTGTCTAAGACGCACAGCCTTGGGTCGCAGTGCAGTCTAAACAGCAGCATCACTTGCTTTTTATCGTTCATTCTGTGACGCTTTTTGTGCGTCGCAGATTACAGTTTTACACCATTTTCTCTTCTTCTCTTCATTGTAAACACCATTTGAGCAATAAATAAATATTTTGAGCGTTTTTTTATCGTGATGAGCTAAAACCCAACACTGGGACGACGAAGGAGGGTGAATTTCATACACGGGTCAATTTATTTTATTATTTTTTATGACTTTTGCATTAATCTAAAATTGAAATATGATTTGAATTAATTGGTTGTTATTTAATTTGATGATGTATGCTTAGCTTAGGTGTTTTGATACATCATGCTTAGGACTTACAATCGATGTTTTGAGAATCTATCTTGGCAAAATCAGAGTCTATGTTAATTTTATTGAGTTTTATTTGTCAAAGAATATATGAATGAAGCCTGTGTAGTGAATTCGGCCAAATCCTTAGTCCCAGTACTTCTCGCCCATTGTTAATATTTTTGTATATATATTTTTTTTATTAAATCTAAAAATTCCATTTCCTTCACAAGTCTGAAACGAATACTATTTACTACAATCACAATCAAAAATCTTAATCACCTAGTTCCGCTAGGAGTAGGCTAGGCTTGTTAGATTGCATGGCCAAATTGTGTGGCTGTGATTATTGTTGAGACTGATATGAACAGTCTAGATTTTCCTCAAGGAATTTAAACATGTTCGACCGAGGTAATTTTTAATTAAAAGTGCGTCGATACGAAAACATCTTTGTCAGAGAGTGATGCAGTGTGAGTATTTTCATGCAGATCTCAATACTGGCACTCCGGAAGATTCATACTACTCCGCTGCGAATGAACATTAATGGTCATGTCATGCCACTATTGGGAGTTCAGCTGCGGAAAATAACATTGAAAATACTAGACAGGTCAATGCATTAGTGAATAATGCAGTTGGTTAAAATTTACAGAATATCTGGGATTGTTGCTTCATGCACCATTCTAGATAAATTTCATAAATATGTTGAATTGATCAATACATACGTAAGTAAAGAGGTCTGAACACTTCTATTCCTTTGCAGGATGACAGTGCATCAATTACAGGGTTTTATAATTTTACCCCTGAACTAAAAACCACCATCAACACCCACTTTCCACTCTTTCACTCGAGCAATCGTCACACTTACTGGAGATCAATATGTCTACTATTCTGGAAATATAAATAAGTCTCTGAATCCACGATTGAAGGATACACAATTTTTCGAGTAATCACTCTCAAGAATTCCATCAATCGACCAAGAACTTATTTGAACTCAAAAGTTCACAGAAAACTTGCAGAAACCCACAACACATTCACAATCCTTGATCATCATTGATCTCGCACAATTCTCAGCTTCCCTCCTATAGATCTACCCTCTTCCCGTTTTGTGAACGAATTGACTCTGGAACGGCCGTTGTCTTGGTTTAGCCCGGAGTCCTATAGATTGATCTCTCGAACTCAAAGCACTCACGTGTAGTGCACCTGTTTGAAGATATGCAGGTTGCTTGGTTGAGGAGCCTCCGTTCACACGGACGTCTCTTCATTCCCTAAAAAACCAGCAAATCGTTTTTCCGCATCTATAAAACGGTAGGCTTAAGACTTGGTAAGACTCTTTTTAAAAAATTTATGGTTCAAGATGATTTGATTGATCTACCAGCTTGTGGAACGTTGTATACCTGGACCAATATGCAACAAGACCCAGTACTACGTGGATTGGACAGAGTACTACTCTCTCTAACAATGAAACGGAAATATCCAGCTATAGCACAAACTGTGCTATCTAGAGAAACATCTGATCACTCACTAATCTTATTGACAAAAAGTAATATTTCTGCTTCAAATTCCCCTTTCATATTAGAGCTTTATTGGCTTACTAAAAAGATTTTCTTGAGTAATCTGGACATTTGGTGGAGCACAATGCAATTCACAGGTTTTCCAAGCTATATATTAGCTAAGAAACTCCAAAATCTCAAAGTCTTCCTAAAAAAATGGAAAAAGAACAATATTGCCAAATTTCAAAAAAAGAAGAAGATGGAACTAAGTGAAAAAAATCCATGACTTGAACTTAAAGGAGGATGGGGCAAAGCTCACAAATGAAGAATTTATTAACAGAACACAATGGAAAGCGCACTCAAACAAATTAGATTTGATCAATTCAGGAAATGGAAAAATATAACTAAAAAAAAATCTTTGAATGAAGGTGAGAGCAACAGAAAATATTTGCATCAACTGGAAAATGGAAGGAGAAGAAGGAATACAGTGCACAAATTAGTAATAAATAGAGAAGACAACTTCAACCAAGTAGAGATCAAAAATGAGTTCACAGAATACTTCTCAAATTTATTCAAAGAAAAGTTTGAATGGAGACCTCAACTAGACTCTCCTGATTTTCCTAAAATCTCCACAACTGAGAAGGAATGGATGGAAAGGCCAATAGAAGAAGAAGAAATTTGGAGTACTATTAAAATTTGTGGTGACAACAAATCTCCAGTGCCAGATGGGTACCCAGTGGAGTTCTTCAAAGTGGCATGGCCAATACTGAAAGAAGATATCATGGCAGTGGTTAAACAGTTTCAAGAAGATGAATAACTTGACTGGAGAATGAACTGCTCCTTTATCAGCCTAATTCCCAAGAAGGAAGACTCATATAGACCAAACATGTTCAGGACAATCAGTTTAGTAGGAGGTATCTGTTAATGAAAAAATATTTACCCCAACACTCCTCGAGATATGTGTAGATTGATTGCATCTCCATCGCAGATCCAATTTCACCAGAAACTGTTGATGAAAGTTGTGATTGATGCTGAAAAGGTGGGGGTACCTGAAAAGACACTCCGATGCTAAAGTCAGAAGGAGTTCTTAAGAAGGTGAGTTGTGGAGAAAAGGAATAGAAATTGTGTACCTTTTGAGTTGGATTTTGGCCTCTATTTATAGGCATAAATCCTAATCTGGTTCCATAATAACATAGATTTGTAGTTATCCAAAATAACCACCTGGATTTGTACTTATCCTTTAATATTTGTGTCTATCCATGAAAATCCATATTTATCTTGAAAGATCTTTGTATATATTGTCAAGATTTGAGTCTATCTGTGAAGATCCTTATCTATCTTCACAAGATTTGAGTATATCTTGGAAGATCAATATTATTTTCTCAAGATTTGTGTATATCCCCACAACATTTGTATTTATCTTGAAAGATCCATATCTATCTCTTCAAGATTTGTAACTATCTTGTCAATCTTCCAAGATTTATGTCTATCTCAAAATAACTTCTACAATAAGTCATTTGTGCTCCTATAATAAGATAGACTGGGCTTCTATATTAAGCAATGTGGGTTTCCTCAATAAACCCGCCGGTTTCGACAATAAACCGTATTAGGCTTCCATAATAAGCCATGTGGGTTTCCTCAATAAACCCACGATTGGTTTCTTTAATAAACCATCGGGCTTCTTCAATAAGTCCGGTTTGGGCTTCCTCAATAAGCCATGTGGATTTCCTCAATAAACCCATGGTTGATTTCTTTAATAAACCACCGGGCTTCCTCAATAAGTCCGGTTTGGGCTTCCTCAATAATCCATCTGGGTTTCCTCAATAAACTCACATTTAGTTGTTTTAATAAACCACCGGGCTTCCTCAATAAGCCATGTGGGTTTCCACAATAAACCCACGGGTTGGTTTTCTCAATAAACCACCGGACTTGCTTAATAAGTCCGGTTGGGTTTCCTCAATAAGCCATGCGGGTTTCCACAATAAACCCACGGGTTGGTTTCCTCAATAAACCACCGGACTTCCTTAATAAGTCCGGTTGGGCTTCCTCAATAAGCCATGTGGGTTTCCACAATAAACCCACGGGTTGGTTTCCTCAATAAACCACCAGACTTCCTTAATAAGTCCGGTTGGGCTTCCTCAATAAGCCATGTGGGTTTTCTCAATAAACCCACGTGTTGGTTTCCTCAATAAACCACCGGACTTCCTTGATAAGTCTGGTTGGGATTCCTCAATAAGCCATGTGGGTTTCCTCAATAAACCCACACTTTACCGATATTAAATAGCTTGTGCGGTACGCACGTACACTATTTTAATAGGGTACAAACATCGCCTCCTCTTAATTCTCAACTCGTTGATGGATTAAGAAATCCCGACTGTCCATCGCAGCGTGCCTACGATGACCCCGTTACTTTTAGGATCATCTTGCCGCGAATTTAGCCTAGCTAACTTTTCGAAGTGCGCACGGTTTTTTGTAAACACTTCTAACTTTTCCATGCATCCACATACTGCGGGTACTTAGCACACTGGAAACACGTTCAAAATACCAATAATGTACTATATATAAATTTACTACGTACCGGCATGTGAGGCTCAACGCGTCCATGCGCTCTTTAATATTTTGCTTTCGCCCCTTTAGCTCCATTTTAGCTTCGGCTTAATTATATTGAAACACTTTTTTTTTTCGCTTTTCTCTTATTAGAAAGATATTGTAGTTGTTTCCTTAACAATCGAAATACTTCTTTTTTGTCTTTCTCTTTACTAGAAAAACATTGCAAGTATTTATCCCTAGGCGATCGTTCATTCAACCCTTGCCGCCCCATTACTTGAAATGGTATTGAAAGGAATGCGTCCTATTGTTTTTGACTTCCTTAACCATGTTGGTTTTGATTGCATGTTAGGCTTTACCTTAGCCGCCTTCAATATCTGTAGAGATATTTCCAATTGGAAAAGACGTCCCCATGTAAAGCAGGAATTAGATCTATTATATCCGATCCTCACTTGCTAGATGGATCTGAACTTATGATCGGATATATTTTTCTTTGCCATCTCTATTTTTGTGTCCATCATGATTTTTTTTTCTTTCTTTGGAATAGCCTTCAAAATATTGTCTTATTGTGGCGCATCCCTCCGTTCCGGATCCTTTATCGAAATAGCCTTACGTGGTCTTGATCGGCTGGTCATGTGAAGTCCTCCAAGTTTAGCTTAATAATTCAACGTACCCAGAATGTACTTAAAACTTCCTCAAGCACCAAACACGTGTGGCTTAGCATGACCTCCTGCACTGCTTTTAGCTGAGGACCCATGTGTTAGTTTTTTTAACTCTTCAAACAGTGCTTGGTCATGTTGCTTAAGTACAATTGTTAAGATTCTTGTATGACCAATATGCATCTTCTCTTGTAAACTGCTTGGCTTACATTTTGATTTCTTCAAACTGTTTGCTACCTGTTTCGGAGAACGAAAGACGCCACCAGATCTTTTATATAGTGGAACTTACGTACAGGTCGCATGGATGCGACTATTTCGTACCTTACTTCTTGACGAGTCGGATTGTATGCAAGACCTTTATTTGGCGTTTGTCATGGTGGTCCAACGTCCATGTACCAGTGATCCCTTCTAGCTAAGAACAAACATCTTCTACAAAGACTTGGATCAAGGTTAACCGTCATGGCGTGTAAACGCACGCCTCTTTGTGTTTGTTGAGCAGATATAATCTTGTGTGGAATAAATACACGTTGATGCTGTGGACAGTGACTAAGAATAAGAAGATATTTCGAAGTGTCCAGATATGTACCTGGATGTGAGCTTCCGTCTTAGTTAGCACGTCACTATTATTAAAGCGTCCATTATATCTTGGAGGAAAAAGTAGCCGATAGTTCGCAAGTATTTAAACTCTAAAAAATTTGCATCGCGTCCAACTCCTTCCTTATTTTTCCTTGTACGGCACTAAAATCTTCCTTCCAAAATTGGTGCTTCATTCACCGTATTATTAGCGATCAGCAGCTTCATTATTCTTGTCTCAAGTAAATACTCTTCCTTTATAACGCCCTCAAGATCAATATTTGTACACTAGGCTTCGAGTTTGATCTTGGAATCGTAGCATCCAATAAAAAGAGTTTAGATCCATGTGGGATTCTAAAACCTTCACGGGTCTTCAAGAGATCAAAAAAAGAACTCCATGTATTTGTTTCTTATGCAACTCTCTATTTATGGTGTTGCATATCCACTATTAAAACGTATCAACTTCTTTATTTTTTTCAGGTAAGCTTATCTTTTTCTCCTTCGTGTCTTTTATGCTCAGCCAAGGAAGTGTTTAATTCGCTGACATACTTTTTCTTTGGATCGACTTGCAGCTAGTCAGCCTTCACTGTTGTCATGCTCAATCAATTTTCCTTTTTGTCCGCGACAAGAACAGGCAACCGCTATTTTCGAATCTTTAATGTCTTCTCTTATTTCTTTCCAGCCTTCAGTTTTGGTTGCATCGATTTTCATCAGCGACGGACTCCAAATTCCTCTGGAATTTAATTGATTCTGGAACACCGGTGATAAGGTGTCATATATACTTTAATCGTGGTCCAAAATATTGAACCAGAGACAAAACTCCCCACATCCTATATGATGGCGAGTCGTTTCCGATAATACTCTTCAGTACACCACAGCTAGGTCGCATGCGTCGCCGGCAGCCGATGATCCTTTTCTTTTTCATTTTTTTTAATAGAAAAAATTGCAAAAGTTTCCTTGATTCTAACCAGAACCAAAATTGTGTGTGAACTATAAACTAAATATATTGTAGAGCGGTTGTTGATGAACATGATGTCTCCACTCATCTTGGAAAGTCTGGACGACAACGCTCCTAGAATCCGATTGTTGGCACGTTGAAGATTCTTTCTTCTTTTTGCTGAGGAAACCTGCATCATGGATGTATTGTACTAGCTTGAAGTGGATTCTTGAACGCCAACTCCAACGATCAAGTTTGAATTAGGTTGAACTGTTAAATTGTGGTGTATCATCGAGAAACACTCATCGCAAAGTCTTCCATGACTTGTTGAGTTTCGGTCACGTCCAGTGTAGACGTCAGACATCTTGTGCTCACAGCAGGGGTAAGGCTTTGATCTTTGTACACGTTAAACATCAAGTCAAGTATAATATGCTGATAGTTCAAAACAACCACGTACTAATTGATTAGCGAAGTCCGGGGACAGGGACATTATTTATAGACCCATGACATCGTGGATAATGTATATTTCATGCAAAAACAATACATCATCACTTGTATTCTTATTAATAAAATATCGTGGCAGGCAGTTTGATTGAACTTTAAACAATATTGATGATACTTAGCTTGTTTTTATGAAAACTGAAGCCTCATTCCTTTTCCTCCATCAGACGTTTTCCCTTTATCATTCGTATATAGTTACCACCTTTTTGAGGACGTCCATAAATACCCGGGATTTAATGGAAGTTAGGTACCTATGTTTCATAGGATGACTTTTTTGATTGTTGAAAAATCTTTTCTCCTTAGTCGGCCCCAAAATATGTTGGTGCAAAAATATTTACCTCAACATTCTTTGAGATGTGTGTAAATTGATTGCATCTCCATCGCAGATCCAATTCCTCCAAAAACTGTTGATGAAATCTGTGATTGATGCTGAAAAGGTGGGGTACCTGCAAAGACACTCCAATGCTAAATTCAGAAGGAGTTCTTAAGAAGGTGAGTTGTGGAGAAAAGGAATAGAAATTGTGTACTTTTTGAGTTAGATTTTGGCCTCTATTTATAGGCATAAACCCTAATCTGGTTCCATAATAACCTAGATTTGTAGTTATCCAAAATAACCACCTGGATTTGTACTTATCCTTTAATTTTGTATCTATCCATGAAAATCCATGTTTATCTTGAAAGATCTTAATAAGTCCGGCGCCCGATGTTTGTACTCTATTAAAATAGTGTACGTGTGTACCGCACAAGCTATTTAATATCGGTAAAGTGTGGGTTTATTGAGGAAACCCACATGGCTTATCGAGGAAGCCCAAACCGGACTTATTGAGGAAGCCCGATGGTTTATCAAAGAAACCAACCATGGTTAATTGAGGAAACCCACATGGCTTATTATGGAAGCCCAATACCGTTTATTGTGGAAACCGGTGAGTTTATTGAGGAAACCCACATGGCTTAATATAGAAGTCCAGTCTAGCTTATTATAGAAGCCCAAATGACTTATTGTGGAAGTCATTTTGAGATAGACACAAATCTTGAAAGATTGACAAGGATCTTCCAAGATAGTTACAAATCTTGAAGAGATAGATATGGATCTTTCAAGACAAATACAAATGTTGTGGGGATATACACAAATCTTGAGAAGATAATATGGATCTTCCAAGATATACTCAAATCTTGTGAAGATAGACAAGGATCTTCCCAGATAGACTCAAATCTTGTCAAGATATACAATGATCTTTCAAGATAAACATGGATTTTCATGGATAGATACAAATATTAAAGGATAAGTACAAATATAGGTGGTTATTTCAGATAACTACAAATCTAGGTTATTATTGAACCAGATTAGGGTATATGCCTATAAATAGAGGCCAAAATCCAACTCAAAAGGTACACAATTTCTATTCCTTTTCTCCACAACTCACCTGCTTAAGAACTCCTTCTGAATTTAGCATCGGAGTGTCTTTGCAGGTACCCTCCACCTTTTCGGCATCAATCACAGCTTTCATCAACAGTTTCTGGAGGAATTGGATCTGCGACGGAGATGCAATCAATCTACACACAAATCGAGTAGTGTTGGGGTAAATATTTTTGCACCAATAGTATCTACAAGATAATCTCAAAACTCTGGCAAACAGGTTCAAGACAGTAATACCTAAGCTGATATCAGAGCACCATGGTGCCTTTATAAAAGGTCAGCAAATTCAGGATGGCATTCTAGTGGCAAGTGAATTGCTGGATGCAAGAATCAAATCCAAAATCCCAGGCATCTTATGCAAACTTGACATTGAAAAAAACTTTGATTATGTAAATTGGCATTGCTTGGATTCACTCTCGGAAGGTTCTGGTTTTAGGGGAAAATAGAGAAAATGGATCTACTGGTGTTTATCATCTGCCCAATCTTTCATACTCATTAATGGAAGTGCCACATCAAATTTCAAGCACCAGAAAGGGTTGAGACAAGGTGATGCACTTTCTTCTTTTTTGTTTATACTTGTGGCTAAAATACTCACTAAACTTTAAAAAAATGGGAGAAGATCTTAACATTATAACAGGATTCAATAAACACAACCAAATCAGTGTGTCTCATCTATAATTTGCTGATGACACATTGATATTCTTAGATGCCAAAGAGGAGATAGCTGAAAACCTATTGCTCATTCTTCAATTTTATGAAGCCATCACAGGGTTAAGGGTAAATCTGAAGAAAAACACTGTGATCAGCATAGCTGCGGATCATAAAATAGATGAAATTGTAAGGATCATGCACTGCAAGGTAGAAACACTCCCATTAAGATATATTGGAATGCCTCTTGGAGCAACATTGATGCAAATGTCAGTATGGAATTCCATTATTGACAAATTTTAGAAGAAGCTGGCAAAATGGAGGAGGAGATTTTTATCCAGAGCTCAAAGAATTATCTTAATCAACAGTGCATTGGCAATCCTTCCAGTGTATTTCATGTTTTTACTACAAATTCCAGTGGTAGTAGAGAAGAAAATTGTGAAAATAATGAGGGAGTTTCTGTGGGTGCTAGCTCATAAAGGAAAAAATTAATTGGGTGGCTTGGGATAGAGTAAAAAAACCTAAGAAACTAGGATGGCTGGGGATCAGACATCTTAAAGCCACAAACAAAGCATTACTATCCAAGTAGAGCTGGAGATATGCAAAAGAAAAAGAAGCACTTTGGAGAAAAGTAGTTCAACTGACTCTGATACTGAAGATTTGTGTCCTTTAGAATCCAAACTTCCTCATGGAAGAGGTATGTGGAAAGGAATACAACAAGGAGGGAAAGTAATGCAAACAAACTCAAAATTCTCTATTGGTGATGGAAATTTAGTGAAGTTCTAAATTTATCCATGGACTGATCAACCTCCTCTGTGTCAAGCTTTCAACTTAGCATACAAATCTGCATACAACAAGAGAGAAAAAATTACAGAGCTCATACAAAATGGGAGATGGTGCATTCAACTAAAGAAGACATCATCTGAAGAAGCCCAAAATCAACTCTCCAATCTTATTGCTGCAATTGGGAATCCACCAACTCTAACTACAACAAATGATCAAGTCTTCTTCCATACTGGAAATTACACTACAAAAGAAGGATATCAGCTCATTATGAAACAAATGCACCCAGACCCTCAGGAGTTTGGATATGTTTGGATAAAACATGTTCCACCTAAAGCACAAGTTCTGGCTTGGATAGCGGTACAGAATGCAATACCAACTACTGATAACTGGAACCATAGAGGATGTAGTATTACATATACCATGTGCATCATGTGCAACACTGAGATGAAAACAGTAGATCATCTCCTCCTTCTTTTCCCATTCTCCAAGGCCATATGGGACTATTTCTTTTCAAGAATGGATCAGCAATGGACACATAGACTCACACTACAAGAACAGTTGCTGAATTAGCAGTGCAGGAAAGGAAGAAAAATATGTTGAAAAGTATGGTCAGTTTTACCTTTTGCAGTGATTTGTCAATTTGGACCGAGATGAAATGACGTGGGTATCCAAATATACCTCAATCTAAAACTTTTCCACCTATAAGTCCTTTCTCCAAAAGTGATTGTCTATGGACTAAGTCGAGAAAATACAACTAATCGGTTCATATTTCATGTGATTGTATACGGATACGAGATCGAAACAATACAACAACGAAGTATGTTTACTTGATAAGAGGTTCGGACTTAACCAAACACAATAGGATTACTATCAAGTAAATACGAATTAACGTTTGTGTATTTTACTTCTAATTATAATAAAAACATTATAATTGCGGAAATAGAAAAGTAAAAGACACAGCAAGATTTTGTTAACGAGGTAACCGCAAATGCAGAAAAACCCCGGGACCTTGTCCAGAATTGAATACTCTTAGGATTAAGCCGCTATACAAAATCAAACCAACTTCGTATAGTTGAGACCAAGAACCTAAACCTATAGTTCACCTAGTTCCTTCTGTATTCCCACTCCTCCAACTTGAAATAAGTCACGTACTTGGAACAATTCCTTTGGTTTGTGTTCCAAACAGTAAAGGAACAACAAATTTGTTTGGTAACAACTCTTTTCAACCAAGTGATGTGAGTTCGACAAAAGGCTCTTCCGTTTATCCCAATAAACTCCTTTGTCAGGTCCTTCGATCTATCTACTAACAATTACCGAAGTAATCATCTATATTTTTCAATCAATACTTTGAATCATAAAGAAACGTATTGATGCCGATATACTCAACTAATCAATCCAATCTACCACAAGGATAAACTGATTATAGTTGGATCCTCTTTTGCCGAAACAAGTATTGTGCATACCAAAGATTATGAACCCAAATCAGAAATCTTCAAATTCTTCTTTGTCTTCAAATCTTTTTAGATCTTCAATAAACACCTGCACATAATCAACTTGAATCTCTTGTGATCAATCACGCACAGAACAGAGTCTGTTAACAATGGATTTTTACAAGACGTCTTTAGATCTACAAACAGTCTAAAGATCCCCGTCGAAACTTTGATCTAGTTTGAGTGAATCTTATATCAGAAGAGAAGATTCTCAAGCATAAACAAACTAGGTGCAATCAAAGTTCAACAACCGTTAGTCAATCTAATCAATCGAAAACTAATAATAAACCGTAATTATCTAGTATCCCACTAACGGTACTAATAGAGATTCTCAATCCCAAAGAAGTCTTTAAACTAAGCAGCCGTAAGAGATTTCGCCTAATTAGGTTACTTTCCTATCCGAATAGGCGGCTCCACCAGTAACAACACAACTAGGTAGTTTTACTAGCTCTGAGGATCAGTTTGCTAGAAATGCAAACTTTGGTATTTATAGACCAAGGAAGTTTGGACACCAAGGAATTTCCAAAAACGAAAATATTCTCAAGATATGCAACATATTCCATATTCAGTTTCCATAATTCCTGGAAATGCTTAGTCCAAACATTGACCGAAAATCTCTTAGAAAATCTCCAATTAGTAAATGCACATTACCAATTTTAGATTTCCAAAAATAAAATTAAAAACCTTAACTAAAAGATTATCCACTTATTTTTCGATCCAGGATTTTTTCTTTTAGCTATTAAGGAATATGTTTGAACAATAAAAGATAAGCGTTACTGCACATGTTCAAAGTATGTCGACATCTTTACTTTGTAATTCCTCTTTCATACTTACAATCTTGAAACCGATTTGACACACTTCCACACGAGTTTAGAATTGGTTCATCTGACTTTCAAGAACCATGTTATTGATTAAGAACACTCAATCACAAATCATGGGTTTCACGATTCTACCAAAACGAATTTCGGTTCTACCTCCATGTGAGTATTGTGCATAGTCACACTAGCTTTCCGAAAATTCGGTTGACTACGTACTAGGATCGGTTCCCCACATACTTATGGTAACTACTTGTATTTGCTGCACATGTCCATAGGATCAGTTCCCCTTTCACTAAAAACTTGTTGCACATGTTCATAGGTTCGGTTCCCCCATCTAATAAAAACGTGTTGCACCTCTTACAAGGATCAATTCCCCTCTTGTGATCGGTTGCACCTCTTCATAGGATCGGTTCCCCTTTGCCTAGAGTTGGTCATACCAAAAACACTAAATTGATCATACCATCTCAGGTGATTACTTAAGATCGGTTTCACTAATAAAAGTCATACCAATACAAAAGTCAGGCCTTGTGAATAGTTTTACCAAGAACATAAAAAAGTCATGAGCGGTTATACTAATCACACATATTGGTAGTTCAAAATATATGAAATGAATAACAATACCAATAAGCCTAGCGATTTCAATTTCGATTAACGAAACAAGTTCATGAATTTACTTCCTTTAAACTAATGTAAAACATTGTTTCCTACGATGAAATCTTCGCCTCATACCCATACATAATCACAATAGCATTCAAATGTTTATGTTGATGTCTTATATACAAAGCTCAAAATATAAGCGTTATACTTCGTATTGTATTCCTTAATAATACGTCTAAATAGAGTGCAATCATTCATGCTTCGTATATATGTTTTCAATATGCACGACTTAAAAGATACATTAAGGAATGAAACAGTTCAAGACAAATATCACTAACCTCAAATGGAAGGATGATGTTGTCGTTATAGCTCCTTACTTCTTCACTTCTTCAAGTCTTCGCAATACTTATAATATCTCATATTATAATACTTTCAAGATAACCTATACGAAGTTGACTCTAGTACATAATCAAGCGACTCTTTAGATGAGTTTTGGTTCACTAAAATATGACAACCAAACTTGACATACTAACGCTTGGTGGGTTCAACCGAGCTATGCTCTAACAATCTCCCCCTTTGTCAATTTTAGTGACAAAAATCTTACATCATATGGATAAACAAATTACAAGAATTCATTACACATACGCTTGATTCCCAAATTCAACAACACAATAAACTGTATACATTCAATCCATAAATGTCTTCGTTGACATTATAATTACAAAGCTAACACTCCCCCTAAAGGTAAGATAGGTAGATTTTATCAATCCGCACGTCTTTGTTATTCCTTTGTAATCCATATAACTACAAGTATGATATGATATGCTACTCCCCCTTAGTCTATGCTTTACTCTTGTTTAAGCACCAATGTCCTTTCCCTTAGTGACACCAATCAATATAAATCAATACCAGTATCACTTGTTTACTCCATATATTTCTCCCCCTTTTTGTCACAAAATCACAAAGGTACGAGCAAATAAAGGACAAACCGAAAGGATCTTACAAATCTCAAAATAGACTTGCAAACCTATAAGAGTTAAGCACGAGGGTTCCACACACCATTTTTGATAACCAATATCAAAACCAAAACTACAAAGTAATTTTGTTTTGATATGTTACCAAGGAAACAATTTCCAGAAGCAATTTTCCTAATAGTTTAGCAAACCAAAAATCGACTAAGCACCTTAGTTCCTTTGCTAAACCGATTGTACAAATACAATTGTTTGTTCGATAAGACCAAAATAAAGATAACTCTATTTTTCTCATCAGGTTCTAATTATCCATATAACTTATACCTTTAACTTTTAAACAAGACAAGTACTAGGTTAGTTAACTAGCATTTATTGTTAAAGCATTCGATTAGACTCGAATAACCGAAACCTCCACTTTGATAAGTCTAACTAAGATCATAATAAACTTAGTTTCTCTTATCCGGAGTCGAATTGGACTAAACAATTCATCCCAAAAACCTTTTCTTTCGTTAAGCCATAAACAATTCATACAAACCAAATAAATCAACTTGCATAAATATTCACCTCAACCGGAAGCAATTGAAACAACATATACATTAAAGCACCACAATTGCACCGAAATTTCGTAAGCCTAAACGATTGATACCAAACAATAAAGCAAGATAACAATAGTTTTCTTAACCGGAAACAATTGAATCACACACATATCCATACACAAATCATGGAATAAAACATCAATTGTACCGAAATTTTGTTAAGCAAAAGCAATAAATATACGCAATAAACTCAGGATTTTTTTAAACAGGAAAACGATTAACTAGCAAAGTCGTTACCTCAAATTTCGCATCCTCTTCTCCAATATGTTTGCATATTCTTCCAGGGAGAATTGATATCGAAATATCATTATGTTGTCATCCTTATGCAAAACAAAAGAATAACAATAACCAACCTTTACCAGAGAAAGGTTGTAAACCATTTTTAACTATTGCAAGCAAAAGTTGAAACCACGAAACACATATGCTTTTATGCTAAACCAAACGATTCAACATATTGTGACTTTTTCACATATTGTTTCAATCAGGACCCCTCATGATCCTTTGATAAAGCCTACCGACATGGGCTAGAACTTAATCCTGCTAAACCAAAAAGTCATCAAACCATAAGGGTTCACAACATATGAGATCGAATATCAAGGTTAGAAAACCGAAATCAAACATCCATCCACATACATAGCAATAAGATAAAGCATTCAAGCACAGGCTATGTAATCATAAACTATCACAAAAAATATATAAATCAAATAATTTTATTCATAATAAGAGATAGTTTTATTCATAATAGACCTAATACAATCATTGAAATAAATCAAAGACTAATGTATATTTTCCTGGATTAAGTACTACAATATATAACTTAATCTCTAGTGGTGCTCTTGTTGTTCACTGAGGTTTCTTCAGTGTTCAAAATTTTGATGCATGTCTCAAGAGACTTTTCTGCAACCACTTCTTGTTTCTCAAGTTTTTCAACTTGAACCTTCATATCAAAAATATCAGCTTTTGTTTCCTCAATCTTATCTTTGAGCCAATCTTGATTTTGAACCGTTATTATGAGATTGGTTTTTAGTTTCTCAAAACCTTGGATATAGTCAATCATACTATCATAACGAATCAACTTGGTTTTGGTTTGATCTTGTAGGTTGTAAGCCAACAGACATGACTCATCTTGTGATCCAACTGAACTATTAGAATCATAATCAGACATGATATTTGATATGTTTTTCTTCTTACTCTCTGTATTGATTCCTTGACAATCTTTAACCTTTTGAGCTTCCTTCTTATTAGCCTTTGAGATACTGCGAGTTATTGGAGGCATGTATAAAGGATTGATCAGGGTATCAGAATACAGGCAAGAGATAGTTTCCCTTTAATAAGAGACAACTTTCGGACCGCAAGATATCAGGAGAATCCAAAAATATTAAAGAATATATTTCATTTCCTTTGTCCGTACTTCTCAAGTTGGAAGGTTTATTAAAATTCGAAAATTCTAAATAAAACCTATTTTTGGAAGATCATGTTAATCATGAACATTTTTCAGACAACCATGGATTCACAGCTATCCATAAAGTGTCACTACTTTTCTGATAAACAACTACACAAACAAATGTGTTCCAGTTTTATTGTGCCTTTCCCATCCATGAATAAGAGCACGAAAAAGGATGAGAGTGCAAAATTTTGATACAACTAAGTTGCATCAGAGTAAGCTTTTTCTAGCTTACAGTGAGTATCAGAAATATAGTTCATGTTTCCCTTAGGGAACTTCTGCCCAAAATATTTTCTCCCAAGATAATGATCTTTTCTAACTCTAGAGATATGATCATGTGGAGACACTGTACTGATGTGAGAATTTTCAGAGATAGATAAATCTCTCTTAATTCATTCAGTGAGATTTTCATATGATTTTCTCATTCTAAGGACTTCCTTATGATCCACATCAGTGTGATTATCTGAAACAATTATCGGAAATTCCTGATTGTTTCTTTTGGCAGAGGTTCTCTCTTTCCCTTTCTTATGGAGTTGTTCTTCACCAAAACAAGAATTGTTTCGATATGGGTGAGGAGGAACCTTTTTCCAGAAGCGATTATCAACTCTTTCCTATGATTCTTTTGAGTTGATCTTATCGGGCAGTGGTATAATCTGTCTTTCTACTGAGGAATGATCTTTCAGTTTTTTAAGAAAAGAAACTTCTTTCAATATTTTTACCGCAGTATGTTGAAGAAGTATAAGTTTCCTGTCAAGTGACTGAAAGTTATATTCTTTTAGATCACATACACGGAATCGGTTCAAAGTTTCCTTTGCATGAGATTTCGTTTGATCATCAGTAGATCTAGAAGATGGTTTCTCATCCTCTTCTGACTTGATGTAGTTAGGCAAACTACCATCATATTGATCTGTTTCAGACGTGACTAAACCGGTTTTATCACAATCTGTAAGAGTCGAGCAAGGACTTTTAGTTTCCTCATTATAAGAAGAAATCATAACAGGATCATTAGTTAGAGTCATAGGACGTGTCTCTTTATCTAAAGTAAGAGATTTACCAAGAGCTTCTAGTTTGACAATGAGATCCATATTCTCTTTGGACAGACTATTTAGTTGAATGTCTTTATCCCTGATCTCATGTTTAAGAATATTTGACTCTGTCTTTAATATCAGCACTTTAGAAGACATAGATTTTATAGTCTTTAAGAGTTTTATCAACTCTTTATCAACATCTTCTCTTTCATCAGAGATAGACATAGATGTTTTCGCAACCCCCGGATCATGAGTCAACGAAGTAGTAACATCTTCAACTTTTGAGTATTCATACTCTTGCATAACGTTAACTGAATCAGACATGGACTCAATTTCTTATAGGTTGGATCGCACCAAACACAGATTGTTAGATCTTTCCGTGTTTTCCTGCTCTGATACCAATTGAAAAGACGAGGGTACCCAAATATACCTTAATATAAAACTTTTTCACCTATAAATCCTTTTTCCGAAAGTGATTGTCTATGGACTAAGTCGAGACAATACAACTAATCGGTTCACACTTCGTGTGATCGTCTATGGATACGAGATCGAAAAAATACAACAACAAAGTATGTTTACTTGGTAAGACGTTCAGACTTAACCAAACACAATAAGATTACTATCAAGTAAATAGGAATTAACGTTTGTGTATTTTACTTCTAATTATAATAAAAACAATTATAATTTCGGAAATAGAAAAGTAAAAGACACGTCAAGATTTTGTTAACGAGGAAACCGCAAATGCAGAAAAACCCCGGGACCTTGTCTTGAATTGAATACTCTCAGGATTAAGCTGCTATACAAAATCAAACCAACTTCGTATATTTGAGACCAAGCAACTAAACCTATAGTTAACCTAGTTCCGTCTGTATTCCCACGCCTCCAACTTGTAATAAATCATGTACTTGGAACAATTCCTTTGGTTCGTATTCTAAACAGTAAAGGAATAACAAATCTGTTTGGTAACAACTCTTTTCAACCAAGTGATGTGAGTTCGACAAAAGGCTCTTCCTTTTATTCCAATAAACTTCTTTGTCAGGTGAAAAGACGAGGGTACCCAAATATACCTCAATCTAAAACTTTTCCTACCTATAAGTCCTTTCTCCGAAAGTGATTGTCTATGGACTGAGTCGAGACAATAAAACTAATCGGTTCACACTTCGTGTGATCGTCTATGGATGCAAGATCGAGACAATACAACAACGAAGTATGTTTACTTGATAAAAGGTTCGGACTTAACCAAACACAATATGATTACTTATCAAGTAAATAAGAATTAACGTTTGTGTATTTTACTTCTAATTATAATAAAAATAATTATAATTACGGAAATAGAAAAGTAAAAGACACAGCAAGATTTTTTTAACGAGGAAACCGCAAATGCAGAAAAACCCTGGGACCTTGTCCAGAATTGAATACTCTCAGGATTAAGCTGCTATACAAAATCAAACCAACTTCGTATAGTTGAGAACAAGCAACTAAACCTATAGTTCACTATTGATGGGTAAAATGTGGGAAGGAGGAACTATCCCTAATCACAGAAAGTACTCCTAAGAAGAAGGTAGGTTTAGGGAAGTAATGGAGAATTAATGATGATCTCAAGAAGTGTAATGACTATCTTATGAATAAGTGCTCATAAGATTAGCATATTACTAAACTACCATTTCCCTTTCCCTAAGTTAATACTAAACCCTCAGAGGCTTTCCTCTTGGGTTAAATCCCATCTGTCTTGACATGGTCTTGGATGGGTTAGGACTACCCCACTATAATGGGTTAGGCCTAGTCCCCAAGTTCCTTCCTCTTAAGAGGAACTCTTAGTTATCTAGGGGGACACCGCTTTCAGGACTAAATATTTTCTTGTATCAACATTAGTCCCCTGACTGTTTGACTGGTCAAAGACCATGTCAACAGTCACACGTTCATGTTACGGTTACAATGGGGAGTTATGGGCGGTTTAAATTCACGACTCTTGGGATATGACGTTTACTAATCTGCTCAGTAACTGTTCCTACTTTTATTCTCCTATAAATAGAAGACACCTCGCCCCAGATCCCTCATCTCTTCACTGTCCTCTTTTCTCTCTCCTGGTATTTTCGGTTGCTTATCATGTCTAATGAATCAACTATCCGCGACTCACCTCCCAGGCTTGAGTCATATACACTTGAAGAATTTGTGCACAATCCCCGCCTTAGGGATAAAATTCGACCCCCCGCTGCGGATGATGGTACTGTTCTTTTCCCAATCGATGATATTTGGGTTACACGCATACTTAACCGCCATCCTTTTCCTCCATCAGGGTCCTCAGAATGGCTTATCCTTCCTCAAGCAGAATCACCACTTGTGCCTTCCTTTGAGGATTCACCCCGTCTGGCAGTCCATAGGGGAGATTATGTTTTCCCTTCAATCAACCACCGCTCGTCCGCCAAATCTCATGCTTCTTGGGATCCATGGATCAACTACATTCGTTATAATCCGGAGAATGTAAATATCATTCATTTTTTAGGTATAGAAGCGTCCTTGGAGTCTTCGAAATTTAGAGATGTCCGGCGGGATTATGACAGCATAAATCGGTTATGCGCATGCTAGGGAATCAATCCTCTTACGTTCATATTTTCCTGGGGTGAAGCAACTCCCATCCTAGAGGACGTAGTGGCGCTTACTGGTATGCCCGTTCATGGTGATGTGGTCTATGACAGTTGTTGCCTCCACAAGTCTCTGGATAAGGATGACAGAGATCTCTGTGATCGCTTTCTCAAGGCTAAGGAGAATTTCATGACCTTTCAACTGCCTGAGGAGATCAAAGCTGAAACCCCGGATGGGATAGGAGTCCCAAAGTAAAAAGGGAAGGGTAAGGCTACCGCGTCGACCTCTCAGGGTTCTCCACCGAATGTCTCGTCTTCTTCGAAACTCATGGCGTCCGCTATGAAAGCTTCTCAACCAAAGCCCTCCGCTACCGAAGAGGCTAATGACGTGAAAGAGGTGAAAGGCGGCAAACAGCCAAAATCTGGGCAACGTCGAGATTCTTTCTCGTGTTGGATCAAATACTTGGCTCCTTTGCAGTCTGATCTGGCAAGGGTGTCCCTCCACGAGAGGGGGAAACAGATAGGGCGAAGATGGCTGCCTTTCTCCTTTTTTGGCTATGTCACGATGTTTTCGAATACAGTCCCCGGGATACCATCAAGAATGAGTTGATTCCTATCGCCGCGTTGATGTCTCGCGGCGTGACTTTTCCGCTTGCTCCTATGTTCCTGGGTGGTTTGTACCACAATCTAGATTTGATGGTGCGCGATATTCGTCGCGTGGATGGATCCCATGAGGTTGAAACTTTCCTTCCTGCCAATTTTATTTAGGCATGGGTTTGTGAGCGCTTCCCCAAGTACAGGCCTTCGCAGACGAATCTCGTTGCTCTCTCTCTCGGCAAGAGGATGTCATTCAAAAGGATGGCTTCAAGCGTATAGTGAGGAAACCCGAGTCTCATCCCCGGATGGCTCTTTACCACAAGAAGGGTCATTTTCCAAAGGAAAAGCTCAAGGGTTTCATGGACAAGGGTACGGATTTCAACCCCATCACATATCAGCACGGTCGCACTGGTTCTTTTCACTACAATTTTGTTAGCCAAACCCAGAGAAGAGTCTCTTCAGCGGAAATACCTTCAGCCGAGGAATTCGACATGATCGTTTCTATTTTTCCCGGGCGTCTTCCTGGTTTTCATGGTGGGAAGTTTTCTTCTGAGGTGTAAAACACCATCTATGTGGCGCGTCAGCTGGGTTTTGATCAAGGGGTTCCTTATGACCCTCCTCGATAGAGGAGGACAGAAAGGTCCGGAAGAGTTTCGATCGCTTTTTTTTCAAAAGCGGACTTCGGATGAGCGATCGTCAATGCTTTTTCGATTTTTACCACCCTTAGTCCCGTCGTCACGTTGGTGTTACCAATGAGTGGCTTGTGTATCGCAATAACGTTAATCGGAGTGTGCTGAATCTGCTCATCAAGGAGCCATATGCTCCCCTGCTTTAACCAAGGAAGATTTCAAAGAAATGCATGCCTTAGGTCGTGTGAGGTTGAACGCCGAGATTTCTAAAAAGTATAAGCTAACTTCCAGCAACAGGGTCGCCCCCTTTGTCCGTTAGTTACCAGCCGGGACCCTCTTCCAGGTGACGAGTCTTCCAAAGAGGATGGGAAAGGCAGCGCTCTACCTCCATCCGGCTCCAAGAAGAGAAGGCGCATTCCATCAATGAAACCCTTGAATGTCCCTTCGGCTGCATCTCCTCCTGCTAAGGTATCTTCCTTTTCCTTTATATCATTTCCCATCCAATTCCGCGCTTAGTTTTTTTATGTTGGTTTGTCGTATTCTTTATAATTTTCCGCCTATCGGCTGCAAGCCTAGGGGTCACTTCTTCAAAGAATACATCAATCTGCCCCTTAACGAGTGGAGGGATGATCGGATGGATAAGAAGATTAAGCGAGATGCTGGTGTGCTGCCTATTCCGCGGTTGCCTTTCGTCTGCACTGCTAATGTTTCTCCTTCATTTTCCCCGCAGGCTCCCAAAGTGGGGTCGTCATCCGCAAGTACTTTCATCGAGCGTGTGGAACGCCAACTTGGTCGATTAGTTGGTAAGACCATAGAACCCTGTTCAATAAGTGGAACGCAATAGCTGTCCACTCTCAGACAGTGGCCCCGAAATACTTTCTCCTCGTATGATTCTTCACTCCACTCGTCCCCTAATTGTTCAGACAGTTAAATATCTCAATCATCCTCTTCATACTCCTTCCGACATGTTAGGTGCAGAGGACGAATCTGAGTCAGATCATTCTGCTCATGACTACTCCCACGAAGGTAGTGGCCTCAAAGGTGGCGCCCAAAATCGAAGCTCTTCCCATGCTGAATCCCGTGAGTGTACTATATTCATAATTATTAAGTTTCATATATACCGACACATGCCGGTGAAAATATTTTTGTTGTGATTATTAAATGCGTTTAATGATCTATATATACATCTTCACTTCCTAAACTCTTTGATGAGATTATTTTATTATCTTCATTGCTTTTGGTTTTCCTCTCTCTTTAGGTCGCTCGGAGCCAGCTGTATCGAGTTCTTCTTCTTCTTCTTCCCGTCAATCCGTTCTTTTTCCTGCTAATCTCCCTTCTCCCAATCCGGTATACACTGTTCCTTCCAACTTTCATTTTCTTACTGTATTAGGATATTTTGCTTATATCTTTTTCTTTTCCCTTTACCCCCATTTTTTTAGAACATGGGAAAACGAGACGATGCTCATGGTAAGAGGAGTGGCTCGAATCATCTGGTCAAGGGCAGCGAGTCTGGGAATGCTAATGACAAACGACAGAAATCTTCCAAGCCGGCCCCTAAGGTTTCTCAAAGCGTGGATGCAGACGCTAAGCTTATGGTTGTTCCGGAGGATCCTCAATTCATATATCCCCGTGTTATCTCCGCAGCGGAGGATGGTGTGGACAACCGTTATGCGCTGGTACACAGATTTTGGGTCCCTTCGTCCAAAGCATCCACCTACCGGCGCATAGTGGAGAAATTTGGCCACATGTGTGTTCATGAGGAATTGCCCATCAATTCATGGATCGTAGCCAATGAGGATCTACTCATCATAGCGGAGGGCCTTTCCCTGGCGGATGAAAAATCCAATTGGTCCGGACATCTTGAGGAAGTGGAACGCTACCATCCAGACTTATCTGGTCCTTCGATTCCCCGTTCAGTGGCTCAAGAATATGTTGGACCGGGCGAAGGCTAGCCACAGTGCGCAGACCACACTACCTCGTGAGATCGAGGAGTTGGAGCGGGAATACAAGCAGCTGTTCGACGTTGCCAATGCTAAGAAGGAAGCATGTGACCAGCTGTTGGCGGATGTGAGTCAAGCCACCAAATATTTGAAGAGCACACGGGAGACTGCCGAGGAGGTCAATGGGCTCTTGACTAAGAAGAAGGAGGAGTTGGTTGCCTTGGATATCTTCTGATAATGATATTTTGAACAATAATTTCCTTAGTTTTATTTTGGTTGACTCGAGAACTTTGATGGGTTGTTTTTCTTTGCAAGACATATTTATTAATTTTATCTTCATGGATTTATTATTACGGTTGGATGACTATTAATGTGGTGTTGTCTGTATAAATAGGAGTAAGTAGAACTGTCTTGGTATTTTCTAACTCTTATTAATATTTCATCTTTCCTTAGTTGTTTAGATTATATTTCGTAGCAGATGGCTCATCTCCTTCATGGGTTATGTTTTGGCTTTGGCTCATGTGCCAATACTGGTTGTTCCTTCTGAGAAGGGTCAAGAACTAACGCGTTTGTTGTTGGTAAAGGCCGAGGTGGAGATGCTCAGAGAGGTTAGCATGGTGAATAGAGTAGCTACGTGCACACGGTTTAATGAACAATATGAGACATATTCAATGGATCAGAGGTCACAGACGTCCGGGCGCCTGGCTTCGGATATACAACGCGCATTGAATAAAACTATAGCTTCCTGGAACAAAGACGAACAGCTGTTTCAAGAAGCGTTAATTATGACGACTGATATTGAACAAGCGATAGCCGATTGCCGTTCCTTTATTACTCAACAAGCGGGTCTGAATCTTCGTGGGTGTGTGTTGACTTTATGTGTTGTATCTGCTCTTATTCGTCATGTCAATATGAAGGCGGAGCTAGCGCGTTTACTGGTTTTAAAGGATGAAGTCGGGATGCTACAGACTCATCGATTGATTGCTCAAGAAAGGGCCCTTAAAGCCTATGAAGAACATGAGGTAACATTGGATGTGGCTCAAGCGGCCGGTGCTTCTGACGAGGTGATACGCGTGGTTCATCAGGTGTTGGAAGAGGTGCGTAATGCTTACACTGATTCTACTACTCAGCATAGTGAGGCACAATTGATGATGCAAGACTTAGATAGGGACATTTACTATTGCCGTTCACTTATAGCTGAGCGTTCTTAGACAGATAATCATCAGTTTTTTTTTTTTAGGGATTCGTAACATAACTGTTATCTGGGATATTGTTGTTAGAGCATTGCTCGGTCGAACTCGCATGCGTTGCTATCTCAAGCATGTTTGTCAATATTAGTGATCAAAACTATATGTCTTGATTTCTAGTTTACTTATTACTAAGTCTCGGTCTAGGATAGTCAAGTGTAGTTGAAGCTCCAGACTCCATGGAGATCATCTTACGAAGACGAATAACTACTCGAGGAACCGGTGGAACTTCATCCGACTAAAAGGTATGTGGAGACTTGAACTTATCAGTCACTCAAAAGTCTATTCTATCTCCTACTCCTGAGACAAAGTTGTATAAGTATGTTAGTTTTCATACATACACATTTGCTATTTCGAGCGGAGTTTACTCGCCTATTTTTTTTTCTCGAAATATGTGTTGGTAAGCTTTCGCTTTAACCATTTTGATCTTTACCCGTGACGAAAGTCATGATGACGTTTCAATCTTGAAAATAGCTTTGATGACGATAGTCGTAAATAACTATTGTTATAACATTATAGAAGAATGTTTCAATGTTGAAATGTAGAGTTGAGATTACCATCTATGAATATAAGCATATATAGTGTGTTCGCACATTAGTGTATAAATCCATGTGCCGGAAGCCAAGTGCGTGCATATGTGTGCATGCGGTATTGGTGAAGGAGGCAGGTTGAGTACGCATACCCATACGTGTACTCACGGAAGTTTTCATACCGAAAATTTCTGCTGGAGTTTGTAAGTTTGCAAACTAGTAAACCAGTCACCTTAGGTACGCGTACCCGTACGCGTAATCACAGATGTTTTCGAACCGAAAGTTTCTGTTGAGTTTGTAAACTCAAATCTGGTAGCTAAGGTACGCATACCCGTACGCGTACTCAAGGTGGTGATATCTCAAATCGATAGTTCATGATCTTAAAATAATAAATTATAAGGAATGCAATCTCTGCAAACCATGGATATATTGTTCATGAATTGATTTAAATGGATCAAACCGATTCTGTTTCAATTGTGTCTATGAATAAATACCTAAGCAATTAAACAACTCTTCAACTAGTTATTATGAGTCATTTAAAATGGTTATGAGAAAGATGAATACAATTAATATGAAAGTGCTCATATGGCTAACCATTGGTTAACTATTTGTGAACCAACTAAGTGTACACGTTTAGGTACGGTTACTCAAACCTAAATGAATACAATTCATTTGTGTGTGTGACAAGCTAAGTTTCGATCTAACAGTTGAAAGATATTAGCTTGGATGAATCAGGTTTTTCATCTAACGGTGAATATTGAATGCTTTGTTACCAAGGTAACTTAGATTGCAAACCCAGATTTGAAAACTATATAAAGGAGACATCTAGCATCTGGATAAAATAATATCCACACCTCCTGTGTTATAGTAGTTGGTTTGCTAGAGTCGATTCTCCTTTAACCTTAGGGTTCTTCTCGAGACCCTGTAGGTTAACGAATGAAAGAATTCATTGGGATTCTGAAGCCAGACGAAACTACTTTTCTTGAAGTTGAGCGATCTGATCTTGCTATTTTCTATCGTACGAGTTCAATTGAATAATTGGCTTGAGATTATATCTCCGATAGGGAAAGATAAAAACAAATCACAAACATCTTCGTCTCATCGTTTGTGATTCCACAATATCTAGTTTCGCTACCTACGATTTAGATTATTGTGAGGTGATTGATAATACTAGGCTGTTCTTCGGGAATATAAGACCATTTTATCAATTAGTTCCTGTTCACCTTGATTTATCAAAAGACAGAACAAAAACTCTTGGGTATTTCTGTGGGAGACATATTTATTCAATTCTATAGACTTTTCTGTGTGAGACATATTTGTCTATCAAGTCTTCTACTTTGGGTCGTAGCAACTCTTAATTGTGGGTAAGATCAACTAAGGGAATTAAGTGCGTAGTATCCTGCTGGGATCAGAGACGTAAGGAGCGCAACTATACCTTGAATCAGTGTGAGATTGATTAGGGTTCAACTACAGTCCAAACCGAAGTTAATTTGTAGTAGGCTAGTGTCTGTAGCGGCTTAATACAGTGTGGTGTTAAATCTGGACTAGGTCCCGGGGTTTTTCTGCATTTTCAGTTTCCTCGTTAACAAAATTTCTGGTGTCTGTGTTATTTCTATTCCGCATTATATTTTGTTATATAATTGAAATATCACATGTTGTGCGTTGTATCGATCAATTGTGAAATCCAACCTTTGGTTGTTGATTAGAAATTGATTGATCCTTGGATATTGGTTTTTGGTACCATCCAAGTTTATATCTCTTGTATTTAATCAAGACTCGCAGATTTGCTTGAGTAAGAGTTAAATCAAGAGATAGAGATATAAAACTCTTTGATATACTTTTCTATTGGTTGAGTCTAACTGTCTAGTTGATTCTCATAAAAGTATATTGGAGTTTGTCCATACAGATTGCTAATCGAAATATTGGGTGAGGTTGTTAGACCCCAGCTTTTTCAGTTGGTATCAGAGCAGGCAAACACGTTCAAGATCTCAAAAGTTTGTGTTTGTAGCGATCTGACTCTATGGACAGAGGTGTTATCTCTATTAACGTACCACCAGTCTTCGATGACTCTAATTACTTATGGTGGAAAATTTCTATGTGAGCTTTTATTCAAGGCGTGATTGTCAATCATGGGTATATGTTGTTAATGGATATGATGAATCTCCAGTCGATATTGAGAGAAACACCTAGTACTACATCCAAAACAAGCTTTGCATCCATCTCAAAGACCACCGAGTAATAACCAAAGGGGGGATCGGTGTGAGTTGAGCTCTGAGGATCGGTGTGACTCGACAACTTTTTCTTCGAAATTTTTTCGATCTCCGAGATTCAAAGCAGTAATTCAGGTGAAAAAATTCAGGTTTCCTTCTTGTTTTTTGTTACACAATGATTATTGTTTATTAATCAAGTGTTTTTAATGGATCTTGATCCAAAAAATACTTCGATTAATTCAAGTTCATCTGAAATGGGTTTTTTAGATACTAATAAATCTTCAAATAAAATTCCTTCAATCGAATTGCCTGATGATTTGTTTGAAGATAGTCTAAATCCGTGGAGATTCTCATTGATTGGTAGACTTAATTTGCAACAAATCAAATTTGTTGATGCTGTTGTTATTTTAAGAAGTCAATGGAAATTAGAAGGTGAAGTTAGAATGATTCTTTTGGGTAGAGGGTTTTTTACGATTAAGCTTGAGAATCAAAGAGATAAAAACTACATCAAGTCTCAGAGTTGGGAAGTCTTAAATCAAGTACTACAAATCAGAAACTAGATATATAAATTTCGACCTACAAGCCAAAGAACTTCAAAAGAAATGGTTTGGGTCAGATTTCCTGGGTTGGGATTGGAATTTTGGAGTGAGAAGATTTTATTCACTATCTGTAAGGAAAAAAGTACTCCAATTAAAATTGATTCTGCTACATCAAAATGTGAAATAGGGTATTATGCTAATGTGTTGGTTGAAGTTGATTTTGCAAAACACATTCCTAGTAAGGTTTGGATTGGAACAAAGTATGGAGGTTTTTTTCAAGATGTTTTAATACCAGATTGTCCTAAATTCTGTACTTCATGTAAGATATTGGGTCATTTGAATTCTGAATGCCAAGTTGAAAATTCTTTGGAAAAGACAAATAGTAATACAAATAGGAGGGAGAGACGGCCTCTTGTTCCTTTTAATATTGCTCCTCCAGTGCAAGTTGACTCAGTTGTGGATACTATGAAAGTTATAGTTCAAGAGAGTACTTCAAGTGGTGAAAATGTTGCACAACAAAATATATTCAGTATTTTAGACACTGAAATACAAGAAGAAACTATTATAGATGAAAAAGTTAGAACTCCAAATATTTTTAAGGTGGTGGAAGAAAGTAATCTTAATAATAGTAGTGTCAAATTTATGAATGGAAAAGATGGTACAGTGGATGATATGCCTGTTCAGGTTACTTCTTGGTCTAAAATAGTAGAGAAAGAAATAGTGACTTCTACTGCAAGTACATCTTCTTCAAAAAGTCCAGCAGTGAATGCAAAGGTAAATGGTTTAATTCCAGCAAATATTAAATATAATTTCAGAAAGAATCCTGGTAAAGGGGGTACAAGGAACCCCCCATCTAAATAATGAAGATCATATTTTGGAATGTCAGGGGCCTTAGAAGGTTGAGGGCTCAGGAAGAACTTTGGTCTTTAATTCATCAATTTAGTCCTTCTTTAGTATGGATAGCTGAACCAAAAGTAGTTTGCAGTTCTTCTTTTTGTCAAAAATTAAATCTTTCAGAATTGGAAAAAATAGATATCCATAATTCTAATCCTGGTAAAAAAGGAAATATCTGGTTATTTTGGAGAAAAAATATTAGTCAGCCACAAGTTATTTCAATTTCTAGTCAGATGGTAACAGTCAGTGTTGGTGATGTAGTAGTATCAGGAGTGCATGCACATGTTAAAGTAGTTCAAAGAAGATTCTTGTGGGATGAAATGCAAATTATCAGTGATATAAACAAACCATGGATTGTACTTGGATATTTTAATGCTGTGTTATCACAAGATGAGAAAATTGGAGGAAGACTTCCTAATAATAATGCAATGTTGGAATTCAATGAGTGTCTCAATCAGTGTGAACTATTTGAAGCTCCTAAAACTGGGTTACAATTTTCATGGTCAAAATGTCAACAAGGTAGCAAGAGAATTCTATGTGCATTAGATAGAGTAGTTTTCAACCAAAAATGGTTACATCTTTATGGAGATTGGGGTTACAAGGTTGGTATGAGAATTGTCTCAGATCATGCTTCCTTGTTGGGTGGTTGTGCTAGTATTCCAAAACCCAAGAATATACCAAGAAAATTTCAAAAAATTTGGATTAGTCATCCTGACTTCTTTCATGTAGTATCTAATTGTTGGTCAAAAGCAATTGTTGGTGATCCTGCTTTTCAGTTCCTACAGAAATTGAAAGATTTAAAAAAGATTTTAAATGAATGGAATTGGAAGGTTTTTGGAGATGTCAATGTTAAGATAAGAGAAGCTTAAGAAAGAGTAAAGGTACCAACAAAAATTTATGATAATAACCCATTTGATGAAGAGGCTCTTAATAATTTAGTTAATGCTCAAAATGAGCATGCAAGCAGAGAGGTTCAAGCAAATACTTTATTAAGGCAGAAATCTAGAGTTAAGTGGATTAAAGAAGGATCATCCAATACAAGCTTCTTTCATACCAACATGAAGATAAGGAATTCAAAAAATATGATTAATGAGATTGAAGATAAAGATGGAAATTTGACTGCAGACCAAGAAAAAATTGCAGCATTATTAGTGAATCATTTCCAAGAAAATTTCAATATCAACCTGTGGTTTGTGATGACAAGTTATTAGATGTGATACCTAAAGTAATTGATGAGGAAGATCAAAAAATGTTGGATGGCATTCCTGATGAACAAGAGATTAAAGAAATTGTTTTTGATATTGATCCAGAAAGTGCACCAGGTCCAGATGGTTTTTCTAGTATTTTTTATAGAAGTTGCTGAGAGATAATCAAGAATGATTTAATAAATGCTATTCAATTTTTCTGGAGGAGAAAGTTTATACCCAAAGGGATGAATTCAAGCTTTCTTGTCTTACTTCCAAAAGTGCAAGGAGCTAAATCTGCAAACAATTTCAGACCAATTGGGTTAAGTAATGTGATTTTCAAAATTTTCACAAAACTTATCACTAAGAGAATGAGTGGACTTATGCAGAAGATAATTTCACCTCAACAAGTTGCTTATGTAAAAGGTAGAAATATACATGAGTAAGTTATGCTTGCATCTGAACTTGTCAATGAAATGAAATTCAAAAGGAGGGGTGGAAATGTAGGTATAAAACTTGATATCTCTCAAGCTTATGATACAGTTAGTTAGGATTTCCTAATCAAGGTGTTAAATCAATTTGGTTTATCTTCTTCTTGGTGTGATTGGCTATTAATAATGTTTAAATCAGCAAGGATATCTGTAATGGTCAATGGAGGACCATGTGGATTTTTTACTATGGAGAGAGGGTTGAAACAGGGTGACCCCTTATCACCAATACTATTTGTCATAATGGAAGAGGTGTTAAGCAGAAATATATCATCTTTGGTAGATAGAGGAGAGTTACAACCAATGGTCAACAAAAAAGGTATTCACCCTACTCACCTTTTCTTTGCAGATGATTTCTTTGTTTTCAGTAATGGGGGGAAAAGGAGTCTAACAAATCTACTCAAACTTCTGGATAACTACCCAGCTAGTTCAGGCCAAATTATTAACAAAGTCAAGAGTAAACTATTTGTGGATGAAGTTTGTAAGTTTGCGAACTAGTAAACCAGTCATCTTAGGTACGCGTGCTCATAGAAGTTTTCGATATTCAAGTGTAGTTGAAGCTCCAGACACCATGGTGATCATCTTACGAAGACGAAGAACTACTCGAGGAACCGGTGGAACTTCATCCGACTAAAAGGTATGTGAAGACTTGAACTTATCTATCACTCAAAAGTCTATTATATCTTCTACTCTTGAGACAAAGTCGTATAAGTATGATAGTTTTCATACATACACATTTTCTATTTCGAGCCGAGTTTACTCGCCTATCTTTTAGTCGAAATATGTGTTGGTAAGCTTTCTCTTTAACCATTTTCATCTTTACCCATGACGAAAGTCATGATGACGTTTTAATCTTGAATAGCTTTGATGATGATAGTCGTGAATAACGATTATTATAACATTATAGAAGAATGTTTCAATGATTGAAATGTAGAGTTGAGATTACCATCTATGGATATAAGCATATATAATGTGTTCGCACATTAGTGTATAAATCCATGTACCGGAAGCCAAGTGCGTGCATATGTGTGCATGCGGTATTGGTGAAGGAGACAGGTTGAGTACGCGTACCCATGGAAGTTTTCATACCGAAAATTTGTGCTGGAGTTTGTAAGTTTGCGAACTAGTAAACCAGTCACCTTAGTTATGCGTACTCATAGAAGTTTTCGAACCGAAAATTTCTGCAGAGTTTGTAAACTCAAATCCGGTAGCTGAGGTACGCCGTACTCAAGTTGGTGATATCTCAAATCGGTAGTCATGAATTTAAAACAATATATTATAAGGAATGCAATCTTTGTAAACCGTGGCTATATTGTTCATGAATTAATTCAAGTGGATTAAACCGATTTTGTCTCAATTGTGTCAATGAATAAAGACCTAAGCAATTGAACAACTCTTCAACTAGTTCTTATGAGTCATTTGAACTAGTTATGAAAAAGATGAATACAGTTAATATGAAAGCACTCATATGGCTAACCATTAGTTAACTATTAATGAACCAACTAAGTGTACACGTTTAGATACGGTTAATCAAACCTAAATGAATACATTTCATTTGTGTGTGTGACAAGCTAAGTTTCGATCTAACGGTTGAAAAGATGTTAGCTTGGTTGAATCAGGTTTTTCATCTAACGGTGAATATTGAATGCTTTGTTACCAAGGTAACTTAGATTGCAAACCCTGATTTGAAAACTATATAAATAAGACATCTAGCATCTGGAAAAACTAATCCCCACACCTCCTGTGTGATACTAGTTGGTTTGCTAGAGTCGATTCTCCTTTAACCTTAGGTTTCTTCTTGAGACCCTGTAGGTTAACGACTGAAAGATTTCATTGGGATTCTGAAGCCAGACAAAACTACTTTTCTTTTGGTTGAGCGATCTGATCTTGCCATTTTCTATCTTACGAGTTCAATTGAATAATTGGATTGAGGTTATATCTCCGATAGGGCAAGATAAAAAGAAATCAAAAACATCTTCGTCTCATCGTTTGTGATTCCATAATATCTAGTTTCTCTACCATACGATTTAGATTATTGTGAGGTGATTGATAATACTAGGTTGTTCTTCGGGAATATAAGACCGGCTTATCAATTAGTTCATGTTCAACTTGATTTATAAAAAGACGGAACAAAAACTCTTGGGTATTTCTGTGGGAGACGGATTTATTCAATTCTATATACTTTTCTGTGTGAGACAGATTTGTCTATCAAGTCTTCGAATTTGGGTGGCAGCAACTCATAGTTGTGGGCGAGATCAGCTAATGGAATCAAGTGTGTAGTATCCTCTGGGATCAGAGACGTAAAGAGCGCAACTGTACCTTGAATCAGCGTGAGATTGATTAGGGTTCAACTACAGTCCAGACCGAAGTTAGTTTGTAGTAGGCTAGTGTCTGTAGCGGCTTAATATAGTGTAGTGTTCAATCTGGACTAGGTCCCGGGGTTTTTCTGCATTTGCGGTTTCCTCGTTAACAAAATTTCTGGTGTCTGTGTTGTTTCTATTCCGAATTATATTTTGTTATATAATTAAAATATCACAGGTTGTGCGTTGTATCGATCAATTGTGAAATCCAACCTTTGGTTGTTGATTGGAAATTGATTGATCCTTGGATATTGGTCTTTGGTACCATCCAAGTTTATATCTCTTGTATTTAATCAAGACTCGCAAATTTGCTTGAGTAAGAATTAAATAAAGAGATAGAGATATAAAACTCTTTGATATACTTTTCTATTGATTGAGTCTAACTGTCTAGTTGATTCTCATAAAAGTATATCGGAGTTTGTTCATACAGATTGCTAGTAGAAATATTGGGTGAATTTTGTAGACCCCCGCTTTTTCAATTGGTATCAGAGCAGGCAACACGTTCAAGACCTCAAAAGTTTGTGTTTGTAGTGATCTAACTCTACGGACAGATGTGCTATCTCTATTAACGTCACCAGTCTTCGATGGATCTAATTACTTATGGTGGAAAATTGTTATGCAAGCTTTTATTCAATTGCGTGATTTTCAATCATGGGTATATGTTGTTAATGGCTATGGTGCTCTCGTTTTTGCAATAGGTAACATTAATGTTCCAAAAATTATTGGCGAATACGATGTTGCTGAGATACTTGCTGCAAAACAAAACTTCAACGGTTTGAATGCCATCATACATGTCATTACCCAAAATCTTCAGCACGATGTGCTAAACTGCACTAGGTCTAAAGATGCGTGGGATATCTTAGAAACCGTATTCGAAGGTAATACCAGTGAAAAGGAAGCTAGGCTTCAAAACCTTAATTCCGATTGGGAAAACCTTCGTATGGCAGATGAAAATTCATTTGATGATTTTAGTCACAAAGTGTCTGAAATTGTTAATGCATCTTTTGCATTGGGTAAGACTATTCCTGAAAAGGACATTGTGATGAAAATTCTCAGATCGATGCCATCTAGATACGACTCTAAGAAGCATGCCATCGTTGAGGGAAATAACCTGGATAATCTCTCCAGAAATATGCTGGTTGGGAAGCTTAAGATATTTGATCACGAGCATTCATCCAAATCTATGGATGTTGCGTTCAAAGCACTAAAAGACACAAAATTACTTGATAAAAGTAAAAATGTTTATATCACTGGAGAAGATCATTCTGAGACAGATTCATCAGATGAAGATCTTCACAAATCGGTCTCGATGATCACAAGACAGTTTAAAGATCTTCTATTGAAGAGAAGTAAACGGTTCTCCAGAGATAAGGCAAAAGCATCAGTTAAACCTCATAGTCGTATTCCTCTTAAAAACAGGGATACAGATGAAACTGATGATGAGGATATGCCTCAGTGCTTTAAGTGTAAAGGTTTTGGTCATTTTGCTAACGAGTGCCCAAACAGTAGAAAATACGCTGGGAACAAAGGTCTTGCTGCGATACTTGATGAGATGTCTGAGTTATGGTTATGATGAAGACAAAAAATCAAGTGTTGATCTTCTATGTGAAAATATTGATTTTGATAATTGTAGCAATACATACATAAATCATGATAATCTTTTAGAAGAGAGCCCAATGAAAATGGAAGAAACAATTGACCCTTCTTTTGGAAACCCTTTGTTTAATGTTTCAGGATGTACCTTATGCATAACAGCTTGCGTTTCAAAGACGCCTGAATCATCTTTTGCGTTGACATGCTCCTATTGTTCTCTCAAGGGACATGAGTTTTCAAAGTGTTTCAAATACAAACACAAGATGAGATATGTCAACAAGCTTCAACGAAGAGCAGATCGTCTAGCTACCAAGCTTAAACTAGCGGATAAAACAGCTGAGGTATGTAAGATCTTATCTTCCTCGAAGAAATTAGTTTCCAAGAACAAAACAATACCATTAGAGAAGAAAGTATGGTCAAGTCGTTTTGATAGACAGAGGTCTGTGGATTCTTCCCTCGAGGAACATGGTGGACAAATTGTTGTTCACCGCAACATAACTTGATTGTGTTATTTTGTAAATTTTGTCTCATGTGCCTGATCAAAATAGAAAAGATTTTGTACCTCTCAGGATTTAGGAAAAGTTTTTTTTATTTTCTTAGCTTTTAGGAATTACCTGTCTATCATTAAAAGAGGGTTATTATAGATAATTCCTCTTTATAGAGTTGTGAGTTGGACGTGTACGAACCCGTTTAAAGGTTTTAAGGCCTACATTCCTTTTTCCTTCTCTGATATTCTTTATATCTTAAGACTGCTAGTTGAGGTTAGACTGTGAACTCCTCTCACAAAACCATGCTTTCATGGATACTCCAAGCACCTTGTCCTCTGATGGGAAAGATATCAATATGATTGTTAAGCCATCAATCACTAAGGAAAAGAGATAAATATCTATTGTCTCCAACTTTAAAAATAAAAAGAAGGAATGTGAGGAAGCCAAAAGTTGTTCCCTTCAAACTCTCAGAAGTTTTCTGATGTTCTTGAAGAGTTGAAGCTGGTAAGAAAAGAGATTCAGGAAATAAAGGCTTGTGTTTTAAGATCATTGTAAATTCAGAAGGCCCTGGTTCGACATCATCAGCCAAGAAGGTTTATTTATATTAACTCCTATCTTCATGAACCATACGTACCAATGGTTGTTGACGACAAGGAGTTCGGGGACGATAAATAATTCTTCAAAAGTCTTAATGTCTAGTAAATATTCTTATGATAATTTTATTCTTGTTTTGTTTAAAATAATAACTAGAGTTTGGAATAGCCATTATTGTGAGTACACATAGCTATGTCCTACGTTTTCATCTTCATGGTTTTAGGTTTATTTGTTTAAATTCTAAAAAATTGTTTTGGAAGATGATGATTGCAGTATTAATATTTATGGTTTTATATATTGCAATATGTTATGGGATATGTGTGTTTGCGTCCGTGAACTATTATTGTCCCATACGATGCCAAAAGTTATCTCGTTTATATGTCGATATGTATGTTGTTAGAGCACTGCTCGGTTGAACCCACTAGCGTTGGTATGTCAAGTTATTTGTCAATTTTAGTTGCCAAAATTCATTCTTGATTTAGCATACTAAAGAAAGCTTCGGACTAGATTAGGTCTAAGAAGATGAATCGAAGCTATCCTTAAAGGATGAAGATTGAAGATTGAAGACTACAAGAAGACATCGACAAGTACTTCATCAACAAAGGTATGCGATTGATTTCACTTGGATTCTTTTTCAATTATACCTTTCTAATCTATCAATATATATGCTCACTCTATGGAACAATTCCAATGACGGTAAATGTACATTTATGTATATCTACTTGAGGTTATTTGATTCCTGACTTTGGAGACAATAAACTTTATCCTTATAAAGAATCTCATGTTATAGTGAATGAGCTTACGAATCCAACGAGCCAAGAATCACTCAATTCCGAGTTATAATGATGAAGTTATGAGTGATTTATTAAAGTTCGTTAGTAGGAAACAATCCATGGGATGTTTGTAACAGTTCACGGACTTGGGCACAATTACGTGACTAAAAGATATTTTTGGTCAAGTTGGTGATGTTTCCTTGTCTAGGCAAGATGGATATTAATCCAAACATATTTGATTACCATATTAAAGTGTTTGTGATAACTTTTAATTCTCGCCTAAGTTAAAATGTGATTTATTCACATAAATAAATATTTGCTAATTAATTATTTATTTAATTATTTATGCATAATATTTATAACTTAGGAAAGACTCCCACAATTAGGAGAGTCTTGAAAAAGGAAAATAGCTTTGCTTAGCTTCCAAGATATTGTTCACTATAAATAAAGGGTTCGTGAGTTTACACGTTTTTCATCCCCTTTTGGAAAATTGGCATAATCTTTGCAGGTTGTTTCAATGTCTCCTGTTCTTCGTGAACAAGAGTGAGATAAAAGTCTTTGTATTGGGGATCACAAAGCCAAGTTGGATTTAATCTTCGTGATTGATCATACAACTTGTAATCTAGGTTTTTCACCTCTTGTCTATTCTAAGGTTTTCTCTTCTGATATAAAACCATTCAAGAGTTGTTGATCATAAACCCTAGGTTTTGATAGATTTCAGTTTCCAATCGTATACCAACACTTGTTAGTCGAAATCGGGAGCTAGAAAGAAAACTTCGATTAAGGTATCTCGTAAAAATCCTTAAGAAGTTTTAAACAAGATATCTCTAGATTTATTCTAGTTGTTCTTGTTGTAAAATTATTAGGGTTTTCTTAACTTGGAAATTGATCTTTGGAATCACCCAAGTTTACTTACGGAAATCAGGTTCACGAACTCCTTGTGTGTACGTATACTGATTGTAATTTAAAACCCTAATCTACAAGTTTGTTTTGGTATTACTTTTACCTAGTAATTGTTTTTATCAAAATAAACACAAGATTTCCAAAACCTTGATTCACATCTAAAGGGAAATCAAACCGATGTTTTGTGAAAACAAAATATCAAATCGTATCAATCGTGTTGGTGTATCTTCTAAAGAGAACTTTGGGTTCTGCTAGAAGATTTGTGTGAAGAGTTCCTAAAGAGAATCGGTATTCTGCTAGGAGTTCAATAAGTGCTGAAGCAGGTATTACATCTAGTCCGAATTGGTAGTAGGAAATTGGTGTAACATCTTTTAATCAGTGTGTGTTTATACTAGACTAGGTCCCGGGGTTTTTCTACATTTGCGGTTTCCTCGTTAACAAAATTCTGGTGTCTGTGTTATTTCTTTTCCGCATTATATTTTATTTATATAATAGAAATATCACAGGTTATGCGTTAAGATCAATCATTTCTTGTATCCGGCCTTTGGGTTGTTGAGTGAATTGACTGACACTTGAACATTGGTCTTTGGTACCGTTCAAGTTAATCCTCTTATATTCAATGGGGCTCGCAAATTCCTATTTGTTGATTGCGGATTGAATCAAGAGATAGAGATATAAAACTCTTCGATACACTTTTTATAGATTGAGTCTAACTGTCTAGTTGATTCTCTTGAAAGTATATTGGAGTTTGTCTATTCAGATTGCCAAACGAAATATTTGGTGTGGTTGTTAGACCCCCGCTTTTCATATGTATTGATAAAAGAATGAATGAACTTTTGACAAACAAAATTTAAGCCTATTATGTCAATTCTTTGATGGAAGATAGGTTAAAATATTTTGTTAACAAGGATTATGTCTATTGCATGTCGTTATGCAAATAGTTATGGAAAATAGAATGAATCCTTGTATATTCCGCAGTATTGATCTTCCTTGATCCATATTTTATGTATATACTGTGTGGATCCATAATTCTTCTTGTGTGAGTATTTCCAACTAAACTAATCATAGATTCGTTTGTGATTATTTCGGTTGTGTATTCCGATTAGATTAATCATGGGTTCTCTTGTGGTTAATTTGATTGAGAATTTTTGGATAACAAAATCATTTTTTGGTTTTTGGTGTCCAACGAAATCCTTCTTTTCTTATAAAAGTAAGTTCGCTCTTGTTATTCTTTCGGGAATGACATCAAATGAGGAAGAGTTCTTTTGAACTTGCGCTTAATTTCCATATCTTTGTGGGGAATGCGGTTGTGGAATATTTGAGGAGTTATCTTGTATCTTTATAAACTCCATGATGAATGCATTTAGCTTCGGATTTATGATTGCATCAAAACAAAGTTGATATGTACTTTTGTTTGGTCTTGAAGTGTCTCCACGAGAATTTCATTAGGATCCCGTTTTCGTACCTTTGCCAATTTTATTGACAAAAAGGGGGAGAATTAATATGTAGTTCACACTACAAATACATATGGTTTACGTGTTTTATGGATCATTATGAAAGGGGGAGTGGTTTATCGTGTTTAAACGAAGTATTGACTAAGGGGGAGTGATACATATCACCATAGTATTGTTGTCGAAGTTGTGATATGAGAACTTTGGTGCTGTGTAATAATACTATGACACTGTATAACAATGATCGAGAGCTTTTGTTTTCTCATTTTTATGGCTACAGAACTTCAACAACGATGATGCTAAAATTACAACCTTTGGATTCATTGGAGTACTTGGAAGTGACGAAGATTTCGAGTAATATTGAAGCACCAAGGAGATCAAGCATGTGGACGAGAAGCTACAAATTTTTTATCTATTTTGTAATCCATATGTATTGATAGTTTTGCCACTAAAATTGACAAAGAGGGAGATTGTTAGAGCATTGCTCGGTAGAACTCGCATGTGTTGATATCTCAAGCATGTTTGTCAATATTAGTGATCAAAACTATATGTCTTGATTTCTAGTTTACTTATGACTAAGTCTCGGTCTAGGATAGTCAAGTGTAGTTGAAGCTCCATACTCCATGGCAATCATCTTACGAAGATGAAGAACTATTCGAGGAACCGGTGGAACTTCATCCGACTAAAAGGTATATGGAGACTTGAACTTATCTGTCACTCAAAAGTCTATTCTATCTCCTACTCCTGAGACAAAGTCGTATAAGTATGATAGTTTTCATACATACATATTTTCTATTTCGAGAAGAGTTTACACGCCTATCTTTTTCTCGAAATATGTGTTGGTAAGCTTTCGTTTTAACCATTTTCATCTTTACCCGTGATGAAAGTCATAATGACGTTTCAATATTGAAAATAGCTTTGATGACGATAGTCGTGAATAACGATTGTTATAACATTATAGAAGAATGTTTCAATGATTGAAATGTAGGGTTAATATTACCATCTATGGATATAAGCATATATAGTGTATTCGGACATTAATATATAAATCCATCTGCTGGAAGCCAAGTGCATGCATATGTGTGCATGCGGTATTGGTGAAGGAGACATGTTGAGTACGCGTACCCATGGAAGTTTTCATACAGAAAATTTCTGTTGGAGTTTGTAAGTTTGCGAACTAGTAAACCAGTCACCTTAGGTACGCGTACTTACGAAAGTTTTTGAACCGAAAATTTCTACTGAGTTTGTAAACTCAAATCCGATAGCTAAGGTACGCATATCCGTACGCGTACTCAAGCTGGTGATATCTCAAATCGGTATTTTATGAACTTAAAACAATAAATTATAAGGAATTCCATCTTTGCAAACCGTGGCTATATTGTTCATGAATTGATTCAAGTGGATCAAACCGATTTTGTTTCAATTGCGTCTATGAATAAAGACCTAAGCAATTGAACAACTCTTCAACTAGTTATTATGAGTCATTTGAACTAGTTATGAGAAATATGAATACGGTTAATATGAAAGTGCTCATATGGATAACCATTGGTTAACTATTTGTGAACTAACTAAGTGTAGACGTTTAGGTACGGTTACTCAAACCTAAATGAGTATATTTCATTTGTGTGTGTGACAAGCTAAGTTTCGATCTAACGGTTGAAAGATATTAGCTTAGTTGAATCAGGTTTTTCATCTAACGGTGAATATTGAATGCTTTGTTACCAAGGTAACTTAGATTGCAAACCCTGATTTGAAAACTATATAAAGGAGACATCTATCATTTGGAAAAACTAATCCCCAAACCTCCTGTGTGATACTAGATGGTTTTCTAGAGTCGATTCTCCTTTAACCTTAGGTTTCTTCTCGAGACCCTGTAGGTTAACGACTGAAAGACTTCATTGGGATTGTGAAGCCAGAAGAAACTACTTTTCTTGTAGTTGAGCGATCTGATCTTGCATTTTCTATCGTACGAGTTCAATTGAATAATTGGCTTGGGATTATATCTCCGATAGGGAAAGATAAAAAGAAATCACAAACATCTTCGTCTCATTTTTTGTGATTCCACAATATCTAGTTTCGCTACCATACGATTTAGATTATTGTGAGGTGATTGATAATACTAGGCTGTTCTTCGGGAATATAAGACCGGCTTATCAATTAGTTCATGTTCACCTTGATTTATAAAAAGACGGAACAAAAACTCTTGGGTATTTCTGTGGGAGACGGATTTATTCAATTCTATATACTTTTCTGTGTGAGACAGATTTGTCTATCAAGTCTTCGAATTTGGGTGGAAGCAACTCTTAGTTGTGGGCGAGATCAGCTAATGAAATCAAGTGTGTAGTATCCTATGGGATCAGAGATGTAAAGAACGCAACTGTACCTTGAATCAGTGTGAGATTGATTAGGGTTCAACTACAGTCCAGACCGAAGTTAGTTTGTAGTAGGATAGTGTTTGTAGCGGCTTAATACAGTGTGGTGTTCAATCTGGACTAGGTCCCGGGGTTTTTCTGCATTTTCGGTTTCCTCGTTAACAAAATTTCTGTTGTCTGTGTTACTTCTATTCCCCATTATATTTTGTTATATAATTGAAATATCACAGGTTGTGCGTTGTATCGATCAATTGTGAAATCCAACCTTTGGTTATTGATTGGAAATTGATTGATCCTTGGATATTGGTCTTTGGTACCATCCAAGTTTATATCTCTTGTATTTAATCAAGACTCGCAGATTTGCTTGAGTAAGAATTAAATCAAGAAATAGAGATACAAAACTCTTTGATATACTTTTCTATAGATTGAGTCTAACTGTCTAGTTGATTCTCATAAAAGTATATTGGAGTTTGTCCATACATACTGCTAATCGAAATATTGGGTGAGGTTGTTAGACCCCCTCTTTTTCAATTGTGTTGTAATGATTATATAAATGAGAGTTTGTTTTGGGTAATCATGGTAAATATTCCTTGCGTTGTCTTCTCCCCCCACCCCCACCCCCTTTTTTTTGGTTTATGGCTAGTCGTGTGAGGTTAACCTGGAGATGGAGTATCTAAATCGCCTTTTCTGGGTGATGTGCCTTGCTCGGGATACTTTCGAGATCGAGAACTCGAGTTTGCATGAACAATTATCTGCTGTGGATCATCTAGTGAGGAAGATCCAAAGAGAGGGTGGTCTTCCTAATATAGCCCTTTTGGAATATCGTGGTTATTGCCGTGAGCAACGTCTGCCTACCCATTTTCGATGTGTTGATGCAGACCACGGTATTAGGTCCATTGAGATGGCTCTTGCTGAAGTTCATATGGCACTTAGTGTGTTACCATGATGTAATTAATTTTTTTTTTTTTTGTAAGTAGGGGTTGTGACAGTCTGTTTGTGCTAGTATAATGTCTTCATTTGTACATTATGTTCATTGTCTATACTAGTATTCTCTATATGGCTGAACATTTGCACGACTATGTAGATGGTGGATTTTCAACAAAGGTCAAAACCGTAAAATCATGATACATGTTTCTGACACGGCTTTCAGGCATGTGAAGATTCATATTTTGCGAAGCCATGATGATTATGCATTTCGGAAGGGCTCCACTAGATGAGTGTTCGATACCTCACATTTCATCATGCCCTCTATGTAGAATAACATAATTGGGCGGTTCTCCGTAAGATTGAGAGCAATAACGCCTTCAGGACGTCGGTGACACTCACTGTTCCCTGACTACAAGAGAGAGACCCACCTCTACATAAAAGAACGATTGGGCGGTTCTCCGTAAGATTGAGAGCAATAACGCCTTCAGGACGTCGGTGACACTCACTGTTCCCTGACTATGTAGAGAGACCGTGTATAGACCCAGGCGGTTCTCCGTAAAATTGAGAGCAATAACGTCTTCGGAACTTCGGCAAACATCCGTTGTTTCCTGACTATGCACCTCAGAATGGGTATGACGCTTTAACTGGCTAATATCCCATCTTCAATAGATTAATTCTACTGTGATATTCACCACTGGATTCCTAGAAAATAATCTATTTTATCTTATTGCTCCTATTCCATGGTCAAACTCATGACTGGTTCTACGGAATGGTAATAGATAAATGTATTGCTCCGATTTCATGATCGAATCCACGACTTGATCTCATGAAATGGTAATAGATATTAATCCTATTTCATGGTCGAATCCACGACTGATCTCATGAAATGGTAATATCACCACCTATCTTATTACTCCGATTCTGTGGTCTAATGCACGATCCCATGGAATGGTAATACCTATTTTATTATTGTTCCGAATTCATGGTCGAATCCACGACTGATCCTATGAATTGATAATAATAAACTACTCACTTTTATTTCTCAATTTCATGAATCATTCTCCACTGAATTTCATAAATTAGTAATAAATACTCAGTAATCGGGCATTTGGGCTATTCTTGAGTGATTCCCATAAAATGGTGCAAGTGTACTCAACCATGATGCACGAACGAGCACCCAAATGCGTGAACGAGCATCCAAAATATGGAAAAATGAGGAATCCCGCACAAAACAGGAGAGAAAAAATAATAACATTAAAATAATGGAGAAGCGCCCATGTGCCGGGCCCACCGGCTGGTCGGCCATGCCTTAGCCGTGGCCGGTCCCATGCTTCCTCCGTTATTTTCCTTATTTTTGTTGTTTTCATGAACCCATGAAGACTCCTCCATTCTAACAACTTTCCTTGTTTGAGCAAAACTCATGGTTTCTCCATATTTTCATGGTTTCTCCGTATTTTCGTGGTTTCATGAAAAATAATAATATAAAATAGGGAAAGGAGTCACGGGACCGGGCAACTTAGCCTTCCGGCCATGCCCTAGCCGTGGCCGGTCGCACACCTTTGCAATCCCTAATCTTTCATAAACTATTACTTCTCTCATCTTGTGAAACTTCCCTGTTTCAGCAAAAATCATGGTTTCTCCATATTTTCTCAAATATTGCTCAAACCATGAAAAATCTAAAATCCAACATGGTCCCATGACCGACTAGGCTATTCACGAAAATAATATTAAAATATTTCTATTTTGATATTTATAAAATATTGATCAATTGAGCTGTCATGCTCATTCCAGCAAAAATCAAGAATTTCAGTCAAGATGAAACTCTTCTGAAATTTCGCGATGTTGCTCGAACGCACATAAGAAAATGCTGAAACTCTCAGCACGGAAACACGGATACCATGGTAACACGTGCATGCCCTCTTGACCGACCAGGGTCGTCCTTGGGGCTTGCACAAAGCCGGTCCCACGCGTTTTCCTAGTTTTAACCTAATTTGCGCAATTGCTCATATTAGGTCCAAACTCTTTCTAATCAACTTGGAGTTTGCTCGAACGCTCACCAGCGGTCCCACGACCACCAAGGGCCGGTCTCATACCATCTTGGTCGGTCCCCCACCTTTCCATAATTAGGTTTTATCACCTAACGCTCAATCGAACACTATTTTAATAAGTGATGAAACCAACATTTAATCATCATTCTTTCACCAACTCTGGTGCATGCTAACTCAAGCGCTCGAGCACCGCATGGATGGACGTCCATAATTCCATGTAGTTGGTCCTCTCTCACTCGACCTATTTTCAGTAATCCACCAATTAACGAACAATCGATTGAAAACTAGGGTTTTGAACAAACGCTCAACAAATCATCATTCTGAGCATGATTCACACACCGAATAAATTTATGTTGATCCAGCAAACAACATGCGGATTAATTGTATAATATTTGGTAATCTACCAATATTTTAATTGGGTCACGTCACCAATAAATAATTTGTCGAATTGAGCAACACTTGCTCAATTGCTTGAATATTGATCAAACTATCAATATTCAGTAATTTATCAGTAATACGTCGAATTGAGCAATACTTGCTCAATTGCTCGAACATTTATCCAACTATCAATATTCAGTAATTACCAGTAATCCGTCGAATTGAGCAATACTTGCTCAATTGCTCGAATATTGATCCAACTATCAATATTCATTAATTCGTCGAATTGAGCAATACTTGCTCAATTGCCCAACTATCAATATACCAGTAATTCGTCGAGCAATACTTGCTCAGTTACTCGAATGTTCCACTGAGCAGTCATTCATGCTCAATTCAACAAAACCTAGACTCATTGTCTAAATCAGTCAACGTGACTAATTAAATACACGTCTGTCATGCAGACTCCACGATTCGTGAAACATCAATCACGTCACAAATTGGGGATGTCACTTAGGGTTTTGGTCTGGCGACCTATGGCACGTGGATACATCCACGATGAGAATGTGAGTAAGTCGTGCAAACGGTTGAAGGATTTATCAAAGTAGTGGGAGAATAATCAACCATGTCTCCGCACGACCTGGGACTGGTTTCACCACGATCTTCCACTTTCCCACTCTTTCACTCAATAAACCGTCACACTTACAGGGATCAGGGTGTTCATTATTCCTGCAATATAAATAAGTCCAAATCGAGGAAAATCGATTATCATCATCATCATCAATCACCATTCGTCAAATAAATCAATTAAAACTTATTCACAGAACTCAACTTTAGCAGTTCACCATTATTGAAAAAACCTTTAACACATCCACAATCCTTGATCCCGCACAATTCTCAGCTTCCCTCATACAAATCAACCCATCTCCCTCTTTGCGACCGAATTGACTCTGGAACAACCATTGACTTGGTTTAGGCCGGATTCCTACATATTGATCTCTCGAATCTAAGCACTCCCTTTGCAGTGCATCTGTGTGAGGTTGAGCAGTTTGGTCGGTTCGAGGAATCTCCATCGTACGGTGATTCCCTCATTTCCTAAAAAACCAGCAAACAGTTTTTCCCCATCCACAGATTGGCGACTACATTGGGAGATTAATCTCTCGGTTGTAATCTCACATTTTTACAAAATGGTCGATCTTAGGTCAGGTTCAGTTACAAATCCTAACACGAACATCGCTAGCACAAGCAACAATAACAATGATGGTATTCCAGAAACCATTCCTACTTCCAACAATGGAGGTGACGTTACTCCTCATGAAACCAATGTGGAAAATCATCCACTCTTCGGCCGGAATCCTGAGGAAATCAGAGAAAATCCACCCACCATCGCTGATATCATGAAGGTCCAGGAAGTTCTCGCCAAAAATCATACTGATATGGCTGCTGCTCAGAAGGAGCTACGTAACTACCTCAAAACTCTTACCGACTAGATATCATACAAAACTCAGGAGAAAGGAAAAGACAAGGAAACATCTCCAACTACGAATCCTGAAGTTATTCCAGTCCACGACGATGATAAAGCCCACAAAGCTGCAGAACCTGCTGGTTTCATCACTCGTGAAGACCTGGAACATTTTATGGAGAATCGAGGAAAGGGACATACGCCGTCCGTGCACCGTCATCAACCTCCATATCCCGCTGCTACACAAAGAATCCCTCTCCCAAAGGGCTACACTTCTCCAACGTTCACACACTACAATGGAACGGGGAATGCTCGAGAACACGTTTCCCGATTCTTGGAAGCCTTAGGAGAGGATGAACACAACCGTGTTGTCCATATGAAGGAGTTTTCAAAATACCTGACGGGTCGAGCATGTACTTGGTATAACAACATTGCACCAGGAAGCATAACCAATTGGGGAGAGATGATTAATGATTTCTACAGGAAATACTTCTTTGTTTCTGAGCAGATTACTCTTTATGACTTAGGAAGGATGGCTCAGAAAACTACTGAAAATCCGAATGATTATGTGAAAAGGTTCAAGATTCAAGCTTTGGATTGTCATGACCCTAATATTACTGAGCAACAACTGGTGAACTTGTGCATCAACGGAATGATTCCAGTCTATAGAGACTTGTTGGAAAATCTCCGATTTCAAACCTTTTCAGAACTTCATGAAGCGGCCAAGAGATCAGCAATCACTGCTCCAGCTTTGTTAGAAAGAACAAAAACTGTCAAAGTCGAGGAACCGAACACTCGAAGCAGCACCAACAGGCGTTTGATCAACAATCAGTATAACGTTGAAGCTTCCATGAATGTTGCTGATGGGAGCAAGACAAAAGCTGAGGCACAAAAACACAAGAATGCTCCTCCGACGTATCACCATCCAAAAGCACCAAGGAAGGACAACCAGACTAGAAACATGCAACCACCAATTCAGCATCAACAGAACGATCAGGAAGCGTCTGACTTCCTTTTTCCTATTGAAGAAGTGATCGAACTATTAAAAGTCTGGATTCAAGATGGTGCAATCAAATTACCTTCTGCCAAAAAGGAACCAACTGAAGAACAAATGGAGAATGCACGCTACTTCCATTTTCATAGGTATGTCAGCCATCCAATAAGTGATTGCAGAACTTTGAAGCGCATATTCAAAGAAAAGGCCGACTCAGTGATTCCAACAGACAAAGAGATGTATGACTGGGGACTTCTCACTATAGTCCATCTCAAAGGAAATGAATTCAAGCGAGCGTTGGTCAACGTTGGCACTGCTGTTAATATCATCCCTTGAAAACTCTCAGAGTTGTTGGCATCACATGACAAGAAGCAACTCATGCACCTATCTCAGTCAGAGACCATGAAGGAATCTCCAGGGATGCTTATGGTTACATCATTCTCAAGATAAGGAATGATTCAATCTGGACGGAAACTAAATTCTTCATAATTAAGGAGGATCCAGGATATGACATGGTCCTTGGGCGAACATGGATTCATGATGGAAAAGTTGCTGCGATATCTTCATCTTCACATTTCTCCATTAAAAAAAGCTCTAACTCGGAAGATGATCAACCGTTCGAGCATTTGGGAAAAGTTGAAGCCTTGATGGAACTCACACGAAAACCTGGGGAAAGCGCCCACGAATTCGTCAGAAGGTTTCGCACTCAGGCAAGTCTTATTCTCCCTGATGCATATGTATTACCAACTTTCAAATATGTTACCCTAGTACGGGGACTCAGTTCTCCTCAAAACCTAGCTATCACCAAACGTTATGAGTGGTTAGTTTCGCCTCAGCAATACCTCACTAAGTGGTTAGATGCAGAACGTCTCAAAATTCAGCACTCCACCAACACGGTCATCTCCAGAATAATGGCCGAGTTTGATAAACAGTATCCTAGATGCTTCCCTCTGCGCGAGTGTCCACATGTACCACAAACATGGAACTCCACTACTCGGGGAATCCCAAATCAGCAGAAGATATTCAAGGCACGTACAACCAAGCCTAACAAATTCCAGGAAGGAGATTTAGTCCTTAAGGCAGCTAAACATGATCTCCATTCTGCAAGGAGTTACAATTGGGAAGGACCTTTTATGGTTGCAAGATCCATAATAGGAGGATACTACAAGTTAATCAACATGGATGGCAGGACCATACCAATAATTCATGAGAATTGGCTTGAAGCTCTTGATGTCTGAGGTATTCGACAATTCAGACATTCCCTACCAGACACAGAAATATTTGGTTTGCTTTTAGGATTTTCTTTCACATGTATTTCCAATTCCTCCAAAACGTTTGCAATATTTGCATCCAGTATTTGAATTCAGCAATTTATCAAAGTTCTTTATTTAAGAAAAAATCTCTATCAGATCCAAAATTCAAAAAAAACTCCTCAATCGCTCATTAATTCAAAAGAAATCAAAAGTTCAGAACCAAAATAAAACCTGGCATCTCTCAGAAGTTCAATGTTCGGAGATTATCGGAAGAAAACTAAAGAAATCCATCAAAGTATGATTTCTGCTTCTAAGCATTCTCCAACACTTGCAAAGCCGCTTTCTCCGTCTCCAGCTTTTTAGTCAGCTCAACAATATTGGTCATTTCTCCATCACAGCGTCACTAGTAAAAGGGATGTTCATCACTACTGCATCCTTGATTGTGTTGATCTTCTAACGGAGCCACTTCAAGTTAAATCTAAGTCTCTCAGAATTCTCTAAGTTGTACTCCCAATCAAAGAGTACATATTGAGTAACAGTATTTCTGGCCCTGGTTCGTATATCGTCTATAACATGCAATATGTTTCCTAATTGCATTGTCAAGAATTATATACGTTCAGAATCTCTTGTAACGACAATATGGCCATACATATTCCATAACTTCTTATACATGATGGCATACCCAGTGGGAACGCTGAATCCACCAACAAATACATGATACGGGAGTGAAGAACCAAATAGAGGCTCACAAGTAATCCCTGCATTGGTATATTCGTGTATCACTACACGATTCTCAACTACTAGAGCATCCTCTATTGTCATTACAACATCCTCTTCTGGGACAGTCTCTTCTGTTCTTGGCTCAGTTTCAACAACAACTGGAGTCTCAGTTTCCTCCACAGCTTCAACATCGATATTCTCATAACCTGGAGGTGCATAGCTGGTCATTCCACTGCTTCGATTCACCACATTGCTCGAATTATCAACATTGATTTCGTCATTCTCAACTTCAATATTTGGTACCTTATGTGAAGATTACATGGCATTAGAATGATTCAAGCATGGAAATCAAAGACAATCATAAAATTCAGAATATAATCTAACTAACATCATCTAAGTTCCTTATTATGCAACCAAGCAATGTACCAATAGTGTAGAAGTCATGAAACACGTTTTCAAACAAGCTCAGCTGAAGAGATTTTACACTGCCCTGTATTCAACGGCGAACCGGGAGCAATTTGTAAGGAATTTAAGGTTGGGTCATATACCATTCTATTTGTATGGATGTTATCTACAACATATCAAAATTTCATAGCAATTGGATGAAAGAGCTAGGAGATGTTTCCAAAACATCCGACAACATGCAATATGAAAAAGTCCTGAAGGTCTCCTGGAAGTTCACCATTTCGCATTTTTCAGGCCCTAAACATGCTCAAAGTTCAAAAAGCTTCTTTGCTAAGCTTGGGAATTTCCTTGGCTTGAAGATACATATGCATACCGCGAAAATCTAACTTCAAACGAGGATTCTGCAGCGTTTCTAGTAAAACCTGAAGGATGAAATTTTCTGATGACGTATTTTGACAAAGTTATCCATAAATTTACATGGATTCTCATTCATTCATTCACAAATCAACAATTTCATACTTCTATGAAGAAATTACAGGAGATATACTTACTAGAGGAGTCTCTAAATCATTTGAAATATCGGCAATGCCAGAATCTTCATTGGCAACTCCGCTATCTTCATTCAGTTCGGGATTTCGGGAACTCTCCATATTCTCATGTCCCAAAGAAGATTTTGCTTCATCAACATGCTGCTTATATACAATTATTTCCTCCTGGATACATCAACAACAATAATCATCATCATTTCATTTGAAGAAATTCCAAAGTCACTTACATGAAAGGATACTCACATCAACCTCTCCATCGATGCTGGATTCCTGAATTGTTGGTGTGGAGGAAAGATGAAGACCGCCAATAACCGATGGAGCAAAAGTCTGAAACAAATTAACGGCATTCTTTCAGAATTCTAATTGCATGGACGATAAAATTGCAACAGAAGTGCTAACAACTTACCAAAGAAGCGGCTGGAGACTGTGTATTATTTGCTATCATTCTATAATTCATCATACTCCTGCTTTCTCCACCCTGGGGACTGTCTTTCCATTCAGAGAAGCCTACATGAATTCGAGACCTCAAAGCACGACGTCCCTACAATGAGTTGATCAAAACAATCAAAGGTGGGATTATCATGCTTTTACCAAAATCATAAGAAAATATCTACCTGTGAAGATTCTGGAGATGTCTTCCTTTTATCCCCACTGGAAAGAGGTTTCAACTGTGGGCGATCCAGGAGTATTTCAACAGAAGGAAACACCAGTGTCGGATATTTGACGTCCACTACAAAATTATATAAGCGTTCGAGTTGCTGATTTCAGAATTCTACATAACCTGGAGTTACATAAATATCCCGGTCAGTAAAAGAAGACAAATAATCATTTCCTTCCACATGTGTGCTATCCAAATGAGCCTTCAGATACTCAACCGATGGTTTATTCATTCGATGACCTGGAGCGCACTGATCGAGACCCATTTGTCGAGATCCTCTGTCGATATTATATTCTTCCACCTGGAATTCTCCTTGCATCACTGACACTATGTAACCCGGAGTGAAACTCGGCATAAAAGATTTCTCTCCGTCACTCAATTCAGTACCGTACTTCAAAGTGATAATCTCTTTAGTATCACTGAAAGTGATCAATTGCGAGAAGAAGGGAGGAAATGTCGTCCATGGACGAAAGTTGAACTCAGATTCAGTGTCTAAAATGCTGGCGAGACATGTCTTTTTCCGTGGTCTCTTTGTAGACAAGCGCATAATCCTAGCACTATCTTTCTCAAGGATGACATTACGGGTATCCACCTTGGGTCCTTGCAAGACACTACGAGGAGTTGGAGCATATTTCTCAAGGTGCTCCCACATTAAGGCTTGGAGGAACGCGGTATTAGCATATGTCTCAATCTTCATGAAACCATTGGAGACGCTGGAATCCATGACCAAAGAATCCAAATTAGAAAACAGTGAACCCAGAAAAAAAACTACCAATGGGAAGTTTCTCACCTTTAGCCTTTTTTATAGCAAAAGGGATCACAAACGGCTTCAATAAATGTCCACTGTCTTCAAGTATGTCTCGGAAGAGCCACAAACATAAGAGAGAAGCAATGTTCAAAGTATTAGGTTCTTCAGGAATCTCGTCTCTCGGCCACCAGTCTTTCAGCCATCGAGCATAGCAAACTATGGGCGACTCATTAAGATCTTTCATTTTGGCTTCCAGAATACCAGATATTATATTTTCCTCCGTTGAGAGCTCTTCAGGGAAATTACCAGTAACTGGGAGATGCAATAAAGCGACTACATCTTCCAAGGTGACAATGAATTCTCCCCATCTGCATATGAATGTGCGAGTAGGAATGCACCGATGGGAAAGCAGAGCCACCATACCTGGTATGTCGTGATTGATCACTAAATCCCCAGTTGCTTGAATGGATCGTGTCACTTGTGCACGATCCAGCATAGTTATTACATGACTATAGCCTAACATATGACGTGCCCATCCGGAGAAATGCGCCAGGGGTTTTCGAGAAAGTTTGAGTTCCACGTGAGAACCCAAATAGTGCTTCCCACTCAAACAGAACCTAATTATCGCCTGAGGAGTTACCAACTTGTTCTGAGTAGTGCTTCTGGGATTTATGAGCAACCGGAATGCGGAACCTGGAGGACGCCTTTCGGGTTTGTACTGAAACACGAAGAACTCGTCATTAGCATTTGGGATGTTCTTGGTTTTATCCTCCTTTCTCCTGGAATCCATAGAATCATCATCCTGGAAGATACATCAGCCGAAGCATCCTCTCTGGAATCATCCTCTCTGGAAGATTCTTCCATAGAAGCATCTTCAGAAGCGATGTCCTGGTGATCAGTCATCTTTACAAAGTTGTTGTGACATCCACACATAAATTTCATCAGTGGAATTAAAGTGAAGGAATAATCATGACCCTCACATGAGCTTCTACAAAATGGTAATCCTCAACTCTTACCTATTTACGATTTCGCGAGCTTAGCGATAACAGCGTAAAACTCTGAAAACTTGCTCGCTTCTTCAAACCTGCAAGAACGAGCAAAATTTAAATTCAAACACTTGACTTTTCATGAAACCATGAATGATCCATATAGCCTTCCATACGAACATTCGCTGATTTTTCCGTGTACACACTATAAAATCACCAAACTCATGTATACATTACGTAACGAACTCACCAAATATTGTTTGCTTTCAACAATTTCCCATAAATCAAAGTTTGATTTTTATTTTAAAATAAAAATGTGAACAGGTCTCGTAATTTTTTTAAAAGAAAATTCGTGAGTAATAACTCAAGTAAATCATATAATTTTTTTTTTTGCTCAAACGAGCATTCGTCTATAAAACGAGGGTCTTTACTATTTTTGTAAAATTCTACATGTTCCAAACAAAGTTTTGAAAGTTCACACATAAATTTTATCATGAACTACAGGTCTTTTGAAAATTCCTTTAACTCTAAAGGTTGTTATTTACTGCTTCTACTAGGAATGAACCTACGTTCCTAAAAGTACTTGTGAAAGTTCATGCTTTGAAAATAAATTTGGGTTTTCATGAAACCTCATAAACAAAATTTTCTGTACTGCAACTAGACCATGTCTATTCAATAGTATAGGTATCTCTTTCATATTAAGGATTTTTGCTCGTTTCTTAAACTATTGAACAAACGTCATACGTATTCTCAAAGGCAACAAAATTCATGAAATCTATGTATACATAATTGCATGAAATTTTTGTGTCATGAACAAACCATGAAAACCCCAAGATCACACAGCAAAAAAAAAAATCGGACTTACCTGTCGGCGTCGGCGGGAACTTGATCGGACGGCAGTCGGTGACGGTCGGCGACGCTGAGTCCGGCGGAAAACCTTCCCCCTACTGCTACTCACGTGAAGATGGTGAAGAGATGATGTGCTTGGTCAATCAAAAAATAAAAGAATTTTTAGGGATTCCTCCCTTTTATATCAATTTTATTTCCAAAACCTAATAAAACATGGGTTTCCATTTTTGGGCTTGGGTCCATAAATCCTAAATCGACCAAAACTGGACTTTTGACCGACCAAATCAGCGATGCTTCATCTCTCCGTGATGACGGAATCACACTCTATCACATTTTTAGGGTCCTCACCCAAACATTTACTCGTACATGACACCATTGGAGTAAATTGAGGATTCTGAGAATACCTTTGTGCAACTGAGCTCAACAATGATCTCGGCGGATGAAAATCACCATTTAATGCTTACTGCGGAACATAACTATCCCCCACTAAGCAGGGGACTTCATGTAGATGGTGGATTTTCAACAAAGGTCAGAACCGTAAAAACATGATACATGTTTCTGACACGGCTTTCAGGCATGTAACTATTCATATTTTGCGAAGCCATGATGATTATGCATTTCGTAAGGCCTCCACTAGTTGAGCGTTCGATACCTCGCATTTCATCATGCCCTCTATGTAGAATAACATAATTGGGCGGTTCTCCGTAAGATTGAGAGCAATAACGCCTTTAGGACGTCGGTGACACTCACTGTTCCCTGACTACATGACAGAGACCCCCCTCTACATAGAAGAATGATTGGGAGGTTCTCCATAATATTAAGAGCAATAACGGCATCAAGAGTCGATGTCACTCATTGTTCCCTGACTATGTAGAGAGACCGTGTATAGATCCAGGCGGTTCTCCATAAAATTGAGAGCAATAACGTCTTCGGGACTTCGGAAAACATCCGTTGTTTCCTGACTATGCACCTCAGAATGGGTATGACGCTTTAACTGGCTAATATCCCTTCTGCAATAGATTAATCCTACCATGAAAGTCACCACTGGATTCCTAGAAAATAATCTATCTTATCTTATTCCTCCTATTCCATGGTCAAACTCACGACTGGTTCTATGGAATGGTAATAGATAAATGTATTGCTCCGATTTCATGACCGAATCCACGGCTTGATCTCATGAAATGGTAATATATATTACTCCTATATCATGGTCGAATCCACGGCTGATCTCATGAAACAGTAGTATCACCACCTATCTTATTACTCCGATTCTGTGGTCGAATCCACGATCCCATGGAATGGTAATACCTATTTTATTATTATTCTGAATTCATGGTCGAATCCACGACTGATCCTATGAATTGATAATAATAAACTACTCACTTTATTGCTCAATTTCATGAATCATTCTCCACTGAATTTCATAAATTAGTAATAAATACTCAGTAATCGGGCATCTGGGCTATTCCTGAGTGAGTCTAATAAAATAATGCAAGTGTACTCAACCATGATGCACGGACAAGCATCCAAAATATGGACAAATGAGGAATCCCGCACAAAACAGGAGAGAGAAAATAATAACATTAAAATAATGGAGAAGCGCCCATGTGCCGGGCCCGCCGGCCGGCCATGCCTTAGCCGTGGCCGATCCCATGCTTCCTCCGTTATTTTCCTTATTTTTGTTGTTTTCATGAACCCATGAAGACTCCTCCATTCTAACAACTTTCCTTGTTTGAGCAAAACTCATGGTTTCTCCATATTTTCGTGGTTTCATGAAAAATAATAATATAAAATAGGGAAAGGAGTAACGGGACCGGGCAACTTAGACGGCCGACCATGACCTAGACGTGGCCGGTCCCACACCTTTGCAATCCATAATCTTTCATAAACTATTACTTCTCTCATCTTGTGAAACTTCCCTGTTTCAACAAAAATCATGATTTCTCCATATTTTTTCAATTGAATCGCTCAAACCATGAAAAAGCCAAAAGTCAACATGGTCCCATGACCGACTAGGATATTCACGAAAAGAATATTAAAATATTTATATTTTGATATTTATAAAATATTAATCAATTGAGCATACATGCTCATTCCAGCAAAAATCAAGAATTTCAGTCAAGATGAAATTCTTTTGAAAATTCGCAATGTTGCTCGAACGCACATCAGAAAATGCTGAAACTCTCCGGTATGGAAACACGGACACCATGGTAACACGTGCATTCCCTCATGACCGACCAGGGTCATCCCTGGGGCTTGCACAAAGCCGGTCCCACGCATTTTCTTTGTTTTGACCTAATTTGCGCAATTGCTCATATTGGGTCCAAACTCTTTCTAATCAACTTGGAGTTTGCTAGAGCGCTCACCAGCGGTCCCACGACCACCAAGGGCCGGTCACATGCCATCTTGGTCGGTCCCTCACCTTTCCATAATTAGGTTTTATCACCTAACGCTCAATCGAGCACTATTTCAATAAGTGATGAAACCAGTATTTAATCATCATTCTTTCACCAACTCTGGTGCACGCTAACTCAAGCGCTCGAGCACCACATGGATGGATGTCCATAATTCCATGTGGTCGGTCCTCTCTCTCTCGACCTATTTTCAGTGATCCACCAATTAACGAACAATCGATTGAAAACTAGGGTTTTGAACAAACGCTCAACAAATCATTATTATGAGCATGATTCACACACCGAATAAATTTATGTTGATCCATCAAACAACACGCGAATTAATTGTATAATATTTGGTAATCTACCAATATTTTCATTGGGTCACGTCACCAATAAATAATTTGTCGAATCGAGCAATACTTGCTTAATTGCTCGAATATTGATTCAACTATCAATATTTAGTAATTTATCAGTAATACGTCGAATTGAGCAATACTTGCTCAATTGCTCGAACATTGATCCAACTATCAATGTTCAGTAATTTACCAGTAATCCGTCGAATTGAGCAATACTTGCTCAATTGCTCGAATATTGATCCAACTATCAATATTCAGTAATTCGTCGAATTGAGCAATACTTCCTCAATTACCCAACTATCAATATACCAGTAATTCTTCGAGCAATACTTGGTCAGTTACTCGAATGTTCCACTGAGCAGTCATTCATGATCAATTCAATAAAACCTAGACTCATTGTCTAAATCAGTCAACGTGACTAATTAAATACACGTCTGTCATGCAGACTCCAAGATTCGTGAGATATCAATCACGTCACAAATGGGGGATGTCACTTAGGGTTTTGGTCTGGCGGCCTATGGCACGTGGATACATCCACGATGAGAATGTGAGTAAGTCATGCAAATGGTTGAAGGAGTTAGCAAAGTAGTGGGAGAATGATAAACCATATCTTCGCACGACCTGGGACTGGTTTCACCACGATCTTACACTTTCCCACTCTTTTACTCAAGAAACCGTCACACTTATAGGGATCAGGGTTTTAATCATTCTTGCAATATAAATAAGTCTAAATCGAGGATAAGCGATTATGATCATACATCATCAATCACCATTCGTCAAATAACTCGATTAAAACTTATTCACAGAACTCAACTTCAGCAGTTTACCATTATTGCAGAAACCTTCAACACATCCACAATCCTTGATCCCGCACAATTCTCAGCTTCCTTCCTACAGATCAACCAATCTCCCTCTTTGCGACCGAATTGACTCTAGAACGACCATTGACTTGGTTTAGGCCGGAGTCCTACATATTGATCTCTCGAATCTAAGCACTCCCTTTGCAGTGCATCTGTATGAGGTTGAGCAGTTTGGTCGGTTCGAGGAATCTCCATCACACGGTGATTCCCTCATTTCCTAAAAAACCAACAAACCGTTTTCCCCCGTCCACAGGATATGTATTATCTCTGGATTCCGTGCCATCGTTAGTGTCCCCATATAGGAGAGGTTCCGAGTTAGACCGCTTGCGACTTGTAAGGGCTGAGATAGAATTGCTTAAGGAGTCAAATATCGGTGAGTCGTACAAAAGCGCGGGGCCAGTTCGACAATCAATACAAAGTATTCTTATCATCTCGGAAAGCTCAAGTATCCGGGACGGTCTATTTCGGGATTCAACATGCACTGGACGATGTTGTCTCCGCTCGTCATGAGGCTGATCGGTTGTTGCGGGAAATAAATCTTATGATGATGGATATTGATCATGTTATCACGGATTATGATGTGTTTGCTTTTCATCAGTCAAGCCGACGTATGCATGGCTATGCACTGTCTTTGTGCACGATACTTGCGCTGGTGCATCCTTCAGATAAACAGGTGGAATTGGCACGGTTGCTAGTCCTCAAGAGTGAATTGAAAGATTTGCGGACTCATAGGTTGGTTGTGCACGAGAATGCTTGCAAAGCATTCGAGGAGCAGGATGATACCTCCGACATGGCTCGCCAGAATAATGCGTCTGAGAGGATTTTGTATGAGGTAGATAAAGTGCTAGGAGATTTGCGATTTGCTTTAACTGTGGCTACCATTCAATGTGAGTAAGTGCTATCAGTCAGTGCTTTATGTCTGTCTCTTAGGAAGAAAAAAAATTGAATTGTTGCAAGCTACTGTTGTTGGTAATGCCCGACTCGTTCATGAATGTGAGGAATTATTTGGGGTTAGCCAAATGCAGTATTTACATGCTATGGATATTTATGTGGATCGACTGAGTTCTAGTGGTATCGACCCTTCAATAGAAAACGTGATGGTTGCGGATGAGGCTTCTGAGGCATTTGCTAACGCTCGTGACCGGATGGAGTGCAAATAAGGCTATTTGGCTATTACCCGTGGCCGATTGATGTGCGCGAACTCGGTTCTATCTTCATTTCTTTGACTTAGTGGTTATGCCATAGAGTATATTTTTTTACCTATTCCTTATGTTGTGTAGAATGTTTATGAATATATTATTTGTGTTATGTTTCTGCGTATCATACACATGCGTAATTTCCTTTTAAGAATATTCCATCTTATAAAATGTCTTTATTACTTGGATTAGTCGTAATCTACACTTATAACGCTATGCATTGATCGTGTATGGAAACTATCATTCTCCGGAGCCACCGATGCGCTTAGTTAAGCTGACTACAGAATCTAGCCCTTTATGGGACTACTGATGCATTCCATTAAGCCATGCACAGAGCCTTGTGCTTCATCGGACTATTGGTGTACTTCAATTAAGCCCTGCACAGAATAAAAGTGGAGCTGTAAAGGATATATGGTTACTGGTTGCTTCCATTACAATGATGGAGCTATGGTTCTTAAGGAATAGAATTTGCTTTGAAGAAGAGAAAGTAAACTTGGGTAATTTCAAGAGAAGAATAAAACAGTATACAAAAGACTGTGCAGTGAGAATAAAAAGCTATATGTGGGAGTGTAGCTATGATTACATGGTCTTTAAGAATTTTGATCTTAAACATCAACCAATAAAGCCTCAAAGAATTATTGAAGTGAGTTTCTTCTTACCTGCAAGAGATCATATACTCATATGTTGTGATGGGTCATCTAGGGGCAATCCAGGTGCAGCGGGATATGGTTTTGTGTGCAGAGATGAAATGGGAGGTTGTATATATGCTGAAGCTACTGGCCTGTGAATTGCAACTAATTACATTGCAGAAGTAATGGCTATTACAGGCGCAGCTGAATGGGAAATACAGAACAACAAACTTGATATATGTATTAACTCTGATTCTAAAGCAGCAGTGAGTGCATACATGTCAGGAAGACTGCCTTGGTTCATGCAGGTAAGATGGAAGAGATTAAAAGATCTATTGAATAATATCAAACTTGTACATAGCTTGAGAGAAGTAAATTTCTCTGCTGACTCCATGGCAAATAAGGGTGCAGGATTGGTGAGAGGGGGAAAGATCATTTTCAATTCAAAACCAAGTTTCATCCCAGTTTTGGAATCACCTGAGCAAATTTACTATAGGTTTTGCTAAAAAAAACTTCTTATGTTTTTACAGTTGGGCTTTAGGAGTGAGTTTGCCTTATTTTTTCTTTTGAGTTTTCCATTTTATTGGGCCTTGGTGGCTCTTTTTGATGTAAACTCTTTAGTTGGTTGTATTTGGCCATAATGAGTAATAAAATGGTTTTGATTGAGAAAAAAAAAAATTAAGCCCTGCACGGAGTCTAGCCTTTTCTTGGACTATTGGTGCACTTCATCGAAGCCATGCACGGAGCTTAGTCCTTTCTTAGACTATTGGTGCACTTCAATTAAGCCATGCACGGAGCCTAGCCCTTTCTTGGACTATTAGTGCACTTCATCTAATCCATGCATGGAGCCTAGTCATTTCTTGGACTATTGGTGCATTTTAATTAAGCCATGCACGGAGCCTAGCCTTTTCTTGGACTATTAGTGCACTTCATCTAAGCCATGCATGGAGCCTAGTCATTTCTTGGACTATTAGTGCACTTCACCTAAGCCATGCAAGGTGCCTAGTACTTTCTTGGACAATTGGTGCGCTTCAATAAGCCACGCACGGAGCCTAGCCCTTTCTTGGACTATTAGTGCACTTCATCTAAGCCATGCACAGAGCCTAGTCATTTTTTGGACTATTGGTGTGCTTCAGTAAGCCATGCACGGAGCCTAGCCCTTTCTTGGACTATTGGTACACTTCATCTAAGCCATGCACAGAGCCTAATCATTTCTTGGACTATTGGTGCGTCCTATTGGGTCGTACACGAGAGTTTAGAGTGACTCATAGTATAATATAAGATAAATTTTTTTTTATTTCTCAGCCATCCGGCGTATATTAAGTTACTCAAGCGTAATAAGTTTTAAGCCATTTACCATTGATAGGAGTATTGATGTGTGAGCCATTCATCCGCTTCAGATAGTAATTCCCGCTTTCTGTTGCTTCGCTAATCATATAAGGACCTTGACAATTTGCAGCAAATTTTCCTGCCTTTTCATTACGCTGGACATGTGGCACGATTTTCATCACTACGTCATTTACGCTGAAGATTCGTTCTTCCACTTTCTGATTATACTATCTTGTCGTCCATTGCCTATAGTTATCCGCGAAACGTTCAGCGTTGGCTCGTCGTTCTTCTAAGGTATCCAGGTGAGCGAACCGACTGACCTCATCCGGGGTGGTGAGGATGGCCACAGCCATGCGTGCGAAAGGTATTTCAATTTCTGCTGGCAGTACTGCATCTTCTCCATACACCAGAGAGTAAGAGGAGGCACCAGTTGAATTTCTCTTGGAAATTCAATATTCCCAAAGCGAAAGGGGTAGCTGCTCATGCCAGCTCCTATGATGATCATATATTGTGCGTCTTACTATTCTTAACAATGTTTTGTTGGTTGCCTCTGCTTGTCCATTCCCCTGAGGGTAATAGACAGTCGAGGTGTGGAACTTGATGCCATACTGGTCCAACAAATCTATGATAGTTTGATTAACGAAAGATTTTTGTACCATTGTCCGAGCGTATAATCATAGTGCACCGAACCGACATATGATGCGTTCTTTGATGAATGCAGCAATCGTGGCGCCTGAGTAGTCTCGGAACGGGATAGCTTCAACCCATTTGGAAGAATATTCAGTCGCGGTGATGATATATTTGTGACCTCCGGATGAAATTGGGTTTATTGGCCCAATAATATCAAGTCCCCAGCTATGAAAAGGCCAAGGGGTGACGACACTATGTAGCAAGGCATGTGGGGCGTAGATTAATGATCTTTGGCTTTGACATTGCTGTCACTTCTTCACATGCTCAGCTGTATCAAACTCCATCGTGGGCCATTAATACCCCCGCTTCGTGCAACTCTAAGAAGAGTTTTCTCATACATTGGTGCTCGGCATCGTGAGTCGTAGCCATGACTATCTCTGCCTCCTCTTGCGACAGAAAACGTAGTATCTTATCCCCGAAACTCTTCCTATAAAGGATACCTTTACTCATGAATAATCGTCCGGATTTCCTTTGAATTTTTAACGCTTCCTGTTTGTTTGGCAGTAGACGCTCATGATGGATGAAGTCCATGTAAGGTTGTCTTCAGTTCTTTATTTCCACACTACATATTTCTGTCTGTTGTGGGGGTGCCTGAAAATCATCACATTTATCTTGGGCCATTGCTGCTTGGACTGCCATATTTGGCCAGTATACACCTATCCTCTACAGCCGACGGTACAGCGTGATTCCTCCTGTTTGTCCGCATGACTCTTCATGGACGCGATTCAGTATTTCCTGCGCTTCTAGCTTCCCCACACATCGTGATAGCGCACCTCCAGATGTTCGAAAGTATAACGCTCCTCGGACTATAACAAATTGTTTCAACACTTTGACGGGCAGTAAATGATCGTCTGCCTCTCTATTCATATCTTCGATGCATGTTGTTATCCAATCATCCTTTAATTCGAACGCTGCGTCTTCTTTCCATATGCTGGGTAATGCCCTTCTCTTTACCACTATGGTGCCTTCGTCAGCTTCATTTAATTATAGATTGGCCTCTAAGGTAGCCAACTCGTCTGCATGCTTATTAGTGGATCTTTCAGTATGCTCGATGATGGTTCTTCCTCTTCTCGCTATTAATTCCTGGGCTTCCGCTCGGTATGGTGACAAATGCGCCTCTTTTACCCGGAAATCACCCGATATTTGGTTTATGACTAACTTCGAGTCTCCCTTGACGTCAATGCTTCATACTCTTCCACATTGTTTATACACTCAAAGTCTAGCTTGAAAGAGAATGATAACAATTCTCTCTTGGGTGTCTCAAATACCATCCCTTCTCCTCTGTAAGAGCCGTATGACGATCCGTCAAAAATCATTGTCCAGCGTTCTTCTTCTTTGTCTTCCGCAACTTCTCCGGGTATTTCATCACTTAATTCCGTCATATCCATTCCTGGTAACGCGGCTAATAAATCCGCAAATGCTTGCCCACGTAATCCTTTCGACCGCTGGTATTTTAGCTCAAACTCAGACAGCTGTAGTAGCCAGCGGGATGTTCTGCCGGATAACACAGGTTTTGTTGTCCGGTAAGCGATCGGATTAGCCGTTGATACCACTATAGTTTCATGAGCGAGCAGATAAGATTGTAATTTTTGTGTAGCATAAATGAGCGCTAAACATGCTTGCTCCGCCTTCGAATATCTAAACTCTGCGTCTCTAAACCGTCACTGATGTAGTGAATTGGGCACAGCTGGTCGTTGTCGAGGTCTTGGGCCAACACTGCTCTGATTTCCATATTGGTAAATGCAGTGTACATGTAGAGTAGTTCTCCTTTGACAGGGGGTCGCAGGACCCGCGTGCCGATTAAGCATTCTTTAAGATTCTAAAAGGACTTCTCTTGATCATCTCCCCACTCGAATTGCTTGTTTTTCTTCAATAGCGGTGTGAATGCACATAACAGTTGTGCCAGCCCTGGGATGAACCTCCAGACATAAGACACTCTGCCAATAAAAGTCTACAACTCTTTACATTTGCGGGCGACCTCATAGTGGTTATCGCTTCAACCTTATCCGGATCGATTTGTATCCCTTTGTCAGTAACCACAAACCCTAGAAATTTTCCGGAGCTGACTCCAAAGGCACATTTGAGAGGATTCATCTTTAAGTGATACTTTCTACATCTGTTGAAGACATGCCTTAAGTGGTCGAGGTGGTCCTCTCGTGCCCGAGATTTTACCACCACATCATCTATGTAAACCTCCATAATTTGATGCATCATGTCGTGGAAGATATCCACCATTTCCCGTTGGTAGGTCGCACCTGCGTTCTTCAGCCCAAACGGCATCACAATATAGTAGAAGTTCCCATACGGGGTTTGAAAAGCCGTTTTTTGCACGTCTTCAGCAGACATCCTGATTTGGTTGTATCCGCTAAATTCATCCATGAAAGAGAACATACCGTATCCACACGTGTTGTTTACCATTATATCAATGTTCGACTCTGGGAAGTCGTCTTTAGGATATGCCCTGTTCAGGTCTCGATAATCAACACAGCAACAGACCTTTCCATTCTTCTATTCTGCTGGTGCGATACTAGCTAGCCGCATGGGGTACTGGATTGGTTTGATGAAATTTGCTTTCAATAGCTTCTCCACCTCTCCCTTGATTGTCAGTTCTATCTTTTCCGGAAAATTGCTCCTCCGCTGCTTAGCAGGTTGGTATTCGAGTGAGACATTGAGGTTGTGTGCGATTAGATTACTATCAAGACCCGACATCTCGTCATGTATGAATGCAAACACATCCCGGTACTCGCGGAGAAGGTTAACCAGTCGTGATCTTTCTTTTCCTTCCAGGTGCTTGCTAATGCATACGCAGAGAGGTTCGTCTTCCGAGCCAAGGTTTACTTCTTCTAACCCGTCGAGGGTCGGGTCGAGTCACGTCTTTTCTTCAGGTAATCCTTTTATTATTTCTTCTTCCGTGATCAAAGACTCCACCTCTTCCTGCATAACTTCAATTACTGGGGTTGCTTCCATCATTTCCTTTCCCGCTGATGACATAGCGCAATCATGTTGTCGACTGGAAGCTTCCCCGACTAATTTCTATAAACGATAAACATGTCCGCCCTCGGGTAGTGAGAAGCGTTTAAATTGGCAATTCTTTGTTTCGACTATAGTCCTCTTATTCCCCGTGACAGGTCCCATCTGAGATGGACTAAAGACCAATTTAGCCTTTCCTTTTGTTTGCGCCTCAGGTTGGAACTCTTCCCACTTGGGGAGGGGGGTGAAACGCTCTGACTGCTCACCTTGGTCCGTGACCGGCTGCATGTAGAATACTGCATCTGCCATGTAAGCCTCCTCTGGACCGAACGGATTACTCGTAGCCGTGATACGGAATTTTTTCCCCCCGATATTAGTCTTGACACATTGGTGATATGTAGACGCTACTACCTTGTGGTTCAGAAGCCATCCTCGCCCTAGTAGGATATGAAAAGTGGTATCATCCTCGAGCACGTAGAAGGGAGTGAGCGCTCTGATAGGTCCAATCTTTATCATCAGATGTACTATTCCCATTTCCGTTTGAGTATGTCCCCCGAATCCTCTCACAGTCGTTGCGTGCATTTTGAGATGTTCTTGATACTCCTTAGGATTCCGATGTGTGTAGGGAGATCATATTAAGAGATGATCCGCCGTATATAAAACATTGCTTGAGGGGTTGTTTATTAATATGAGTTGTAAGGTATAAGGGTCGGAGGTGTTCCCCCGGATAACATATATATTCGTCAGTGAAGGTAATATCTTCCTTAGGCAACGGGTTGTACGCCTTTCCGGATGCGATTGCCATGATAGCTTTGGATGCCTCGCATACTTGGTCCTCGCTGGGCCAAAACAGTTTGGGCGAATTTGCTAGCGACTCCATTTGTGTCTGAAAATATGGTTGTCTCGGACGCTTCACACGCTTCCTCTTCTTCCGCGTCTTCCCATGGTCTCCAAGTTTCTCCTTATGTGGGTTCATGAGAAATCATCATGACTTGGTGATGAGGGAGCGGATCCTTTTGGATGGTTTGCTCTCCTATCTCTAACTCACATCTGGATCATTTTCTCTGCACTATGTATCACAAAGAGAAACATTCCATGGTCGGATGATGGACCCTCCTGTGATAATGGCAGTATCATCGTGCATCTTATCTTTCGCGGTAGGTTCTGTAGCCACGGGCGGCAGAGTTTCTTATTTGTTTGCCACCCATTTCTCTAGAAGTCCTATTATTTTCTCCCTGCTGCACGGTAGTGAAGGCGGCGAATTTGATTTTCCTCCATCCGCTCTTCCCCCTCTCCTGTCGGACTGTCCTCCTCGGTAAGGGCCAAAAGTAGCAGATCCTCTTTTTCCTCTGTCGCCTCCTTGGTCATTGGATGCAGCGTTAACAAAATGTAGTTGCCAATTAAGTCCGCTTATCCCAGAGTTCATAACATCCGCACAGTCTGATATCCGGACGGCGGCCTCTTCGACCTCCACAAAAGTTTGAAACTTGAAATTTGTCAAGTTTTTCCGAAAAATGGCATCCATTCCTAGAATATAAATCTCCACCAAGCGCTCCTCCGGGATGTCCTCGTGACATTCTAGTGTGAAATCTCGGAAGCGAGTGATATACTTCCCGATCTCGTCTCCTACCCACTGGGTGCATCTTCCTAAATCTATTATTGTGACTCTTCTTTGTGCGGAATAAAACTTCTTCAGGAAAAGCTGCACCATGGAGGACCATGAACTGATACTTCCGGGTTTTACTTTATCATACCGGGTGAAGGCATTATCCGTGAGTGCCTTCGGGAATTCTCTCATGCAGAGACTCTCATCTTGAGCGTATGCGTTCATTGCTGATATGAAGCGGCTCACGTGCTCCCGCGCATCCATTTTCCTCCATATGTCTTGAACTTTGGTGATGTGTAGTTCTCGGGATACAAGTAATCAGCTACCTCTGCAGAGTATGGTGGTTCTAGTGAATCATAAGCGTTGTGCTTCATGACCCGGTAGTTTGCCTCCAGATACTTGGTGATTGCGTCTTATGTCATACCCGGATTTGTACTTCTCGTGCCGGCTGTTTTAGCAGTTGCCGCGCTTTTCTCCCTTGCTCTCTTCAGACGTCCCCGCAGCACTTGTTGTTTCTTAATGGTGTCTAACTTCTCCTGCATTGCAGACATCTCCTGCTCGCTGGCATTAGCTACGGCTTTCTATTTCAGTATTTATCCTTTCTTCTGGAGAGCTCTCGCACCTTGGGATACTCGCGCTCCTTGTACGATAGGTGTTGTGACTACTGCTCGGAAATGTATCTCATCGTCACTTTCCCCTTGTACGTCTTCTACTGAAACGCTATCCGGGTTAGACATTGCTCCGCCTGCTGGTACTTCCTGACTCGCACCTTGGAGTATCATGCTAGAAAAGATGCTAAGAACCTCCCACTGTGGTCGCAATGTTGATGGGTAAAATGTGGGAAGGAGGAACTAGCCCCAATCACAGAAATTACTCCCAAGGAGAAGGTAGGTTTAGGGAAGTAATGGAGAATTAATGATGATCTCAAAAAGTGTCTCATATTTACCTTTTATAATGACTATCTTATGAATAAGTGCTCATAGTATTAGCATATTATTAAACTACCATTTCCCTTTCCTTAAGTTAATATTAAACCCTAAGAGGCTTTCCTCTTGGGTTAAAGCCCATCTGTCTTGACATGGTCTTGGATGCGCTAGGACTACCCCACTCTAATGGGTTAGGCCTAGTCCCCAAGTTACTTCCTCTTAAGAGGAAATCTTAGTGAGCTAGGGGGATACCCCTTTTCAGGACTAAATATTTTCATGTATCAACATTCACCTAGTTTCGTCTGTATTCCCGCGCCTCCAACTTATAAATAAGTAACGTACTTGGAACAATTACTTTGGTTCGTATTCCAAACAGCAAAGGAACGACAAATCTGTTTGGTAGCAACTCTTTTCAACCAAGTGATGTGAGTTTGACAAAGGCTCTTATGTTTATCTCAATAAACTCCTTCGTCAGGTTCTTAGATATATCTTATGATCAACTACTAAAGGTAATTGTTAAGATTTTGCAATCAATACTTTTAATCACCAAGAATTGTATTGATGCCGATCTACACAACTAATCAATCTAATCTACCACAAGGATAAACCGATTATAGTTGGATCCTCTATACCGAAACAAGTATTTTGCACACCAAAGATTATGAACCCCAAATCAGAAATCTTCAATATATTCTTTGTCTTCAAATTTTCTTAGGTCTTCAATAAACACCTGCCCACAACAACTTGAATCTCTTATGATCAATCACGCACAGAACGTAGTCTGATAATAATGGATTATCATAAAACGTATTCAGATCTACAAACAGTCAAAAGATCCCTGTCGAAAGTTCGATCTAGTTTGAGTGAATCTTATATCAGAAGAGAATATTCTCAAGCATAAACAAACAAGGTGCAATCAAAGTTCAACCACCATTAGTCAATCAAATCAATCGAAAACAAAAGACAAACCGCAATTATCTAGTTTCCCACCAACGGTACTAATAGAGCTTCTCAATCCCAAAGAAGACTTTAAACTGAGCGGCCGTAAGAGATTTTTCCTAATTAGGTTACTCTCCTCTCCGATTAGGCGGCTTCACCAGTAACAACACGACCGAGGAAGTTTGTTGTCAATAAGGATTAGTTTGCTCGAAATGCAAACTTTGATATTTATAGACTGATGAGTGCCAAATATTGCATATTTTTATTGGCACTTAACTCATCTTTTGTGCTCTAATTCTCTATTTTATCCCAAATTCTTGTATTTTTATTGTTTTCAAGAATAATTACTTTTACTAATTAATTTTGTGTTTTTAGGTACTAAATAAAGCTTGGATGAATTGAGAAGCCAAAAGAGCAGGAAATTGGTGATCAGGGGCGTAAAGACAATGAGAAATTCCGAAGAAATATTGCGCAAAGAGAAGCTGCAATCCTCTTGCACTCATTCTGCAAGCCGCTTGCAAGAGATACACTAGCAGTGGGCTTGATATATTAGCTTTGAAGAAGATATGGGCTTGGTAGAGAACCCAAAACCCAAACCTTTTTTCCAAACCCGAGATATCAAATCAGATACACCCGTTCAACACCCAAAAGCTTCTCAACATCCATCGGCATCTCCACACGGTACATCAACATCTGAAGCATCCGCCCAAAACAGTAACATCCTCTCTTTCTCCCCAAAATCGACAGAAGCAAATATCTTATCCATTTCTTCCCTTTTTCTACAGTACCAACACCATAACCATCAATTCCTCCTCCAAATCCATGTCCCCCAACTATCTCTGCTCATAGCCGCCTCCATAAACACAATCAAAACTTCTTATCTCTATCTCTCTCCATCTTATCTTCTCCCTTATCAATAACAGTAACCCTAGAATCTAGGATTGAGAGAGATAAGATTAAGTTATCTTCACAGCTCGAATATTAGGTTGCAGAGATGAATTGAAGAAGGGAACTGTCAGAATATGCGTTTGGGTGAGTGGGTATTATGTAATTATCGAATTAAATTGATTGAGGAGAAATTTTTGTATAAATAGAGAATAGTTTTTTATGTAAAAGTCATGCCCGGATTAGCCGGTGCACCAAACAGTAATTCAGGTTTAATTTTAGTATTTTCATCATGTTCTGATTTCATAGTTAGGGTTTAGATGAACCCATTAATCTATTTCTAAGTTTAATTCAAGTTTTGTTATTGTTCTTGTTATGCTTAAAAATGATATAGGAATGATTTAAATATTTTGTCACAGTATATTGCTTTCACCTTTTGTTTGCTATGCAACATAGGTAGATAGAATAACCCTATGTTGTGCTTCAACTCATGCTTAAAAGATCAAGCTAATGTGTGATGAGTTGTGTTGTAAGAAGACAGCTTATGCTAGGAATTAGTTACCTTAGTTGATATTAAATCCTCCATTTGAGACCTCCCTGGATAAACGGCAGACTTGCATCTTGACCGGTGTCCATTAAAAGGGATAAGAATATTATCGAAACTGAATTGTCTTAGTGTAGGTTAATAGGAGGATTCGACTTCCCTAGCACCCTATTTATCTTCTTGTTTAGAGTATTCTTTTTTATTTTGCAAACATCATCTAGTCGTATCGACAAAACAAACCCCCTTTGTTAACTCTTTCGTCTTTAATTAATAATAGTAGAACTTAGAAGTTTAGCTTCGCATCGTAACAACTCCCTGTGGGATCGACCTGTATTTTCCATATCTATGTTATAGACACTGTGCGCTTGCAGTTAATTGTAGGTAATTTCCCGACCTATCAAATTTTTGGCACCGCTGCCGGGGAGTTGACAAGCGTTGTAGTTGGATTAATAGGTTATGTAGTTGGATTAATTGGTTCTGTTTTTACTAGTTGTGGTTAGGAATTGTATACAATTTCTGTTTTTCCTTTTAATAAACATTAAAAAATAAAAATAAAATAAAATCGGTATTGATTTAATAATCTTACTGCTCTTATGTTTCTTTGTTCTTTCTTTTACTGTGTTAAATATCCCGGCATCTTGTTTGAGCATCATTCCCAGTAGACTCTTAGCTTGTGTTCAGTTATCTGTCTTATAGCTTTTGTATTTTCATTTAGTGTAGATTTCTTTTACTACCTTAGATTGACTTGATTATAGTCCAAAAAATCTGTACATAGCTTTTATTCATTTTGTTTTTCATAGTTACGTCTTCTTGTCTGTAGTTGATTATAAAGTAGCATTAGTTTTGTTGTGTAGCTTTTTGATTTTGTATTTCACTTAGAAATTTTTCGTATAGCTTTGACATTTTTGTTTCAGTAGCTTTGGTCATGTTTGTATAATATAGTCATTTTATCTTTAGTTTAACTTAAGTTAGTGTAGTTTCATCTGTAGCTTTTAATCGTTTCATTTTTATGTATTTAGTTGCATCTAATTAATCTTGTTTCCCACTTTTAGCTTGTCTATACACTGGTCATAGTTAGTTGTGGTTCATACAGTTCATATATATATACTCCATCTGTTCTACTTTAGATGATGTTTTTGGAGTTTCCATGCAGATTAAGAAATACAGAGATATGAAGATTTTCCATCTATACCCTTGAGAAAAGTCTTCGGACATTAATTGCTATTAGTGTATCTAAAAAAATTTATGGTTCCAAGACAAAATGTAAGGATATAATTGGTAATTTTGTGGAAAAATATGAAAACTTTCAAGTATTATGGAACAAAAATGTAATCCTAAAACATCAACTAAAATGGAACGGAGAGAATATAAAAGAAAAATTATAGCTTAGCTTTTTATATATCTGTTAGTAAATTTTTCGTACTTCAAAGTCATGTTCGCATAATAATCGTCCCTATTGTCTTTGTGTAACATACTCTTTGATTTTCTGCTGGTAATAAAAGGCTATCTGTACATAACTTGTAGTACTGTTTTACATCTCCACTTATGTTCTTTTAGTGTATGTTGTCTCATTTGTAGTTTTAGATATTACTTAGTTATTATTTTCTAGTATATTTTAATCTGTAGCTATTCATATTAAGTTACATATAATTAGAATTGTCATATACGTTAGAGATAAATTAGTTAAGTCTTATTGGTATCTTTAGGTGTCTCGTAGCATTTGTCTTGTGGCTTTTGATTTCTCTTAATATGTGAGACTTTTAGGTACATATTTGATTCTATTAATTAGGTTTACTTTCTTTGTTTGTTCCTTTATTTCAATAACTCATAGTTTTCTTTATGTATTTATATATATACTAGTATCTTACCCGTGCGTTGCACGGGGATATCAACTTAAAAAATATCCAAAAAAATCTATCAATTACATTGCTTAGTTTTACTCAAGGTATATAAAATTCGAAATATATTCTCAATCAAATTAATCTCGGAAATTATAATCTAGAGAAACATGGGTTACGTAAAAAAAGAAAAAAAAAAGTAACTCAAAAAAGAAAACAGACGCTATCGTATCGATTAAACAATAAAAATACATTAATTACACGATTAGGAAACTTGAATACGTAAAATATTAAAATTGTATTTTACAACTCACAACTCCATAAGTGAAGTTTACATTTGGTATTCTTTGTCAAAAAACTCTCATTTTTTATCTCCACTTAGTTCTTCTCATATATTCAAGTTCCCCTCCCTTTGATGCTGGAGTTTCTCCATCTGCAGCGACACCTGCATCTGACACAATTTTACGTTATCTAGTACTTATGATCTATTTGTAATTGCTTGTTACCTGAATGTAAATTACTGAAGTATATGCGATTATTTTTATCAGTAATTTTCGAACTTTGACGTGATGAGTGAAAACTACCACATAGCATTTCCAATGAGTGAAAACTGGTCTTGGCAAGTCAACTTCAAGACTATGTATGGTCTTCGTAACAGCATAACTGGATAAGTATTTGTATTATCATGGAAATACAAATTCAGCAAGTTAAGAACGTAGTTCAGTTTGTATGGCTGATACACACTTTAATTTAATTTATGGAAATACAAATGTTCCAAATTTTTGTAATCACCAAGACTACCTCCGTCACTTAGAGGTGGGTATTTGAGAAACATGCAAGTTTATAATAAGGTTGGACATTTATATGTCGGTCTGTCTCCTGTATAACTCAGGAGTCCTAACATAGCTAAGCTATGATTTATGTTTGAAATGATGTAATGCAAAGTTAAATCTCCACAATCTAGCGAATCATAAAATTATAAGATTCAGAGTACAACATTTCATATCATAACATAAGAATTGGTGTACTATAAAGAAAAACATATGAACTCATTCATTTAAAGTTACTTAAAGCATCAAGAACTTACCAACACATCTGCTAATCTGTATCCGGCTTTTCCTTGGGCATATCTACTTCAGTTCTTACCAACGGAGATGAGAGGGAAAAAGAAGCGCCATATACTTATACTTCACAGATTGAAATGGATTCATTAGTTTACATTAACAAAGGGAGTACCATGAACCGTGGTGTTCAACACACAACAGAAATTAAGGATAAGAGGCAATAGCAACTTATGTAAGCCACCTATACATATATGAAGACTGGGTGAAAATGAATCCATTTTGATTATATTTTTAGGGCACATGAGGTCCACTAATTTGAGATATAAAAACATGTCAGAATGATGCAGTCCGTCATACCTATCAAAAAGATATCCCTAACAATCTCAATATATTAAATCCCTTCTTTTCTTAGCATCGATATGTTCAGTAGCTTTACTAAGACACTAAAGCTCACTTGGTTCCTTACGAGCATACCAACATTCTCATATTCCAAGAAAATAATTCCAACCTTACAGATGGATAGTGGTAAACGTGGGTACCATTGATCCAAGATAACTACAACTATATAATCTAGCAAGAAGAGCTTAATTATGTCATCCAGTGATCACACCTATCTATGAAGAATACCTAGGATTGAGAAACCATAACCTGAGAAAACTGCAGCTGACATGGAAATTTGTCGTCATAGAACTTGCAGATACCTAGAGTGACTCCCTTCACGATGACCTTCGCCCATTATATGTGATCCGGAACTGCTCAATGAGGCTCACCTAATTCCCTTTATTAAGGTGGCTCCAGATTGTGATTCTATTTGTAAGATGCTGTCGTTGTGCAAGAAAACAATTTTTTTTTTTAAATAGTTAGAATAGTTTATAAATGAAGATATGAAAAGAACTCCCTAACAATCCGTTAATCAAATGATTTTCTCTAAATAATTCTTATCAGATTACTCTATCAATCATATTGTTTCAACGCAATAATATGATAACAATCATTATCCTAGAAGCTGTAAAATTTCACACCAAGACAGAAGAAAAACTAATTTTGACCTATTACTTTGATTGTATTTTCATACCCCTACAGTGATCTTTTTGATAATGAGGAAAATGAAAAAGACCCACACTCTCTGTGGTGTACCTTATGTATGATGCAAAGTAGTTTGCTATATGATGCAAAATAGTTATCAAAATTAATAGTAGTGCTATGCTGCATATAATTATGAGACATACGGAAAAGCATCACAACTCGATATTTATAAACCCATATTTCGTATAATCATCATAGATAAGTTAACGTAGTTAGTGTAGACTTTTCCACCATTATTGATAGATATAGATATATACATATTTATCTTCTTCGAGTGATTGATTTTCTAAGGCCCGCAAAAACCCTTTGTCTAATCCGGTATACCAAAAACTGAATGAAAACTCAATTTTTGAAGGATAATCAAACTTGAAATTCCATTATAGAAATTGGTCACTATGAAAAACTACCTTCAATAACTGCAAAGAGTTGAGTAGAATATAAGCCACTTGTAACCTTTGCCTGGCATATTTCTATTGGACTTCATGCTCTTAGTTCCCCTTCCACATCTTATTGAGAACATCATTGTATAGAAGAAACAGAAACAACAGCAAAAGCACATTATAGTGACCATGGTTGGGAGTGTAGAAATCTTTTGTGAACATGAGAAACATAATCAAAGACGACTGACGAAAAAACATTTCAACTTAACCACATTAACAGATGGATTCTCCTAACTAAATTTATAGAACTACAAAATTAAGGCTTGTGTGCACTGACTTGTTGTGTATATGCCAGCAAACCTATTTTCTTTACATGGAAATAAGTGATGTTTCAATCTCCTCGCTGAAATCACTTACCCCAATCAGAAATCACAAAACTTAGCACCAATCATAGAATTTATCGCATCTATACTTGCTAAGAGAGAGGAAGATCCGGATTACATCGATTAATTTTTCAGGGCCGATACAGGGAATATACAACATAAGAAGAGTTTCTTTGGCTGTCTAGGGCTCAATTATCTGCCACTGCTAAATATGCAAATAAGCTGGAGAGAAAATAAGAACACGCGATAAGAAGACTGAATATAACGGAAACAATGATTAAAAGAAAGAGAAAAAGAATTAGGGTTTGCAAATAAAATTGTTTTATGCATCTTCCGATCGGCCTGCTAAACCTTTAGGATATTAAAGCCTCTGATCAATTGGGTATACAAAGAAAATAACGAAAACCTACATCATAATCTCCCGTCACCGCAATAGTAACTTCATGCCGTATGAGAACTGGAAAAAGAAGAGAGGATGTTTTAGGGGAAGAAAGTTACGGAGAAGTAGATACCTAAGGTTGTGAATGCCGAATAAAATGCAAAACTCTTGATTTCTATTGGTAGGGGGCCAGGAGCTCTAGAATTCAAGCTTTTGGCCTAACTTTCAAAGTGAGGCCAGCAATTTGTACTCAATATATATATACAATTAGTATTGTAAGAAACTGGTCACTATGAAAAACTACGTTCAATGACTGCAAAGAGTTGAGTAGAATATAAGCCACTTGTAACCTTTACCTGGCATATTTCTATTGGACTTCATGCTCTTAGTTCCCCTTCCACATCTTATTGAGAACATCATTCTATAGAAGAAACAGAAACAACAGCGAAAGCACATTATAGTGACCATGGTTGGGAGTATAGAAATATTTTTGTGAACATGAGAAACATAATCAAACACGACTGACGAAAAAACATTTCAACTTAACCACATTAACAGATGGATTCTCCTAACTAAATTTATAGAACTACAAAATTAAGGCTTGTGTGCACTGACTTGCTGTGTATATGCCAGCAAATCTATTTTCTTTACATGGAAATAAGTGATGTTTCAATCTCCTTGCTGAAATCACTTACCCCAATCAGAAATCACAAAACTTAGCACCAATCATAGAATTTATCACATCTATACCTGCTAAGAGAGGGGAAGATCCGGATTACATCGATTAATTTTTCAGGGCCGATACAGGGAATATACAACAGAAGAAGAGTTTCTTTGGCTCTCTAGGGCACAATTATCTTCCACTGCAAAATATGCAAATAAGAACACGCGATAAGAAGACTGAATATAACGGAAACAGTGATTAAAAGAAAGATAAAATGAATTAGGGTTTGCAAATAAAATTTCTTTATGCGTCTTCCGATCGGCCTGCTAAACCTTTAGGATATTCAAGCCTCTGATCAATTGGGTATACAAAGAAAAAGAACGAAAACCTACATCATAATCTCCCGTCACCACAATAGTTCTTCATGCCGTATGAGAACTGGAAAAAGAAGAGAGGATGTTTTAGGAGAAGAAAGTTACGGAGAAGTAGAGACCTAAGGTTGTGAATGCCGAATAAAATGCAAAAATCTTGATTTCTATTGGTAGGGGGCCAGGAGCTCTAGAATTCAATCTTTTGGCCTAACTTTCAATGTGAGGCCAGCAATTTGTACTCAAATTATATATACAATTAGTATTGTAATCAAATTTTGTTTTTGTAGTCAGTTTTTCCGTTAGGTTTAGATATTTCATTGTCTTTGGAATTGATTTTCTAGTGAGATCCAGGTTCTGGGGAAACCACGGCATTGGCCAAAGAGAAAGAGGAAAAGGAAGGAAGGTCATTCGTAGTGTTCATACTCTCGGTCGTTCTCGCGGGTAAGTACCCTTGTAAACATTGTGTTTGTGTGCACATCCGTTACTTAATATCACATTCTCATAAGCATATCTTGTATGATTTGTGCATGCGTTTGATGGTCTTGTCACTTGTTCCTGACTAGAGAAGTTTATTGTATGTTGTCAAGCTTATCATTAAAACGTGGATCTCAGTTTAGGATTGATAAGTTGCCCATAGAAATTTCCATTTTAGCTGTTGATATACCTATCCAGAAAGGAATGATGACTGATAATATGAATTATCCCCGCACTCTCCAGAATTACATGTATCCTGCGAGAACAAGCATGTCCTCATGTATTGTCTTACCCCAGACCGATAACTCATTTGAATTAAATGCAGACATAATGCAATTGGTTCCTATATTTTGAGGGGTTGATTCTGAAAAACCCTACCATCATGTAAGAGAGTTTGAAAAAGTCTGTCTGACTATGCAATCTGACCATATGTACGAAGATTCTCTGAAATTGCGTTTGTTCACATTTTCTTTGAAAGAAAAAGCTAAAACATGGTTTTACAGTTTGAGACCACAGTCAATTACCACTTGGGAACAACTCACAAATCAATTTTTAAGAAAATTCTTTCCACATCATAGGACCATCGCTATTCGTCAAAGTATAAATTGTTTTGTCCAGTTGGATGGAGAGACTCTTTTTCATTATTTTGAACGGTTTAATGATTTGTTGATTGAGTGTCCACACCATGGCTTTAAGAAGTGGAGACTGGTCATTATCCTCTATGAGGGACTAGACTTTAAGTCTTGAGCCATGGTTGAGTCTATGTGTAATGGTGAATTCATTGATAAAATTGTGGATGATGCATGGTCATTCTTAGCTGAACTTGCAGAGAAAACCCATCAATGGGAATCCGTTAGGGAAACCAGGATACTGTCACATGATATGGGTAACCCCCATGAGTTAGAGTTCGATTTGGACTCTGATACAAACATGAACTACATGACTAGGAGAGGTGAAGCTCTATAAATATGTATAAATACAAATGTTATTGTCCCTAAGTCATTTTCCCAAACTGAACTCCATGTTTGTATATCGTGTGATAGCTCAGACCATTTGAGTGAAAATTTCCCTAAATTGCATGCCCTGGACTATTGTAGAACACATCATGGTAATGATCTATGTGAAACACAAAACACTCATTCACTGACTTGCACTCCAGGATGGAAAAGTCCTTGTTACGATGATGATGAATCAAACTGTGAAAATGGTGTATCCAGTCCCACTCATGTAACTGATGTTTAGTATGAACCTAATTGAGAAGTAAATGAGTGGACTGAGAACACCACAACTGTTAACAGGGAAGAGTATGCATATTACTCTGATGATGATATGATGTTAGAAGAGCTAGTTCTTCTTGAAGACCCAATTTCGGAGTCATGTGACTCGGAAATGCTAGACCACAGTGTAGAGACCTACATTGATAATGTTCCTTCTAATGTTGAATTTCATCGTAATCCGGATAATTTTGGTGCTGATACAGAATTTGTGCAGTTGTCTTGTGAAGGAGAGCGTGACACATAACTTGTGTCCGACTTAGGGAAGGCTGATTTCTCCAATGGCATTATTGATCTCATGCGCGAAAATATATTTGAAGTGTCTATTGCCCTGCCTAGGTCACAACATGATGTTTCTTTGGATTTGTCTATGCATGAGAATAAATCTTTTGATGATGATTCTGAATTTGGCTTGTTAATTTATTCAATGACTGTGAGCATGATACTGTTATTCTTGTGTCTGACTTAGGAAAAACTGAACTGCGTTGTAATGATTTTGAACCTGCACATGCATACAACTTAGACGCATCTAGTTCCATGCTTAAGTCACAAACTGATAGTCTTGCTTCTGACCTGGAGATGATTCCTCTAGAATGTGCTAAATTCATGTTAATGACAGTTCCCAACCTAGGGCTAGAGTTATGTGCATCTCAAATTCTTTTGGACATTTTGTCCACGAAATATCATGTCATTGAGAAGCTACATCTGGAGTCCCCTCCTGTTTCTTTGCATATCCATGAACATGTCAATTTAGACTTTGGAATTGTGCAGGAAGTACCTCAAGATCTGATAGTTTTTGATAAGTGTCATATCTCTGTAAAATCCAGGTTTGGGGGTAACTCATTCGGTTTAGCAGCCTCACTTAAATTTTTGTCATGTTATGAATGTGTGAGACTGTCGATATTTCTGCATTTCGTCTTTTAGGTTGATCCTCAACTCTTTCGATTGTTGGTTTATGGTGAATTTTTCTTGTACATACTCCAGTAGGTAATTTTTCTATCTTGAGTCTGTTGAATCTTATTGTGCTAATCCAATATGATCTCAGCTGAAAATGTTGGATTCTAACTATGAATAATGAAGCTCTAATCTTGTTTTCGCCAACATACCGATAATCTCTTCCCTTTTCTCTATTCAGCATGGTTCTCATGGTATGTGGATGTTTAAATTCTTATCATCTTTTGAACATTGAGGACAATGTTAGATCTAGGTTTGTGGGTGTATCTTTGCATGAAGAGTTTTTAGTCTTTTGCAATTAAAAAAAAAAATCTTCAAAATTTTCAAAAATATTTGTAAATATTTGCATAAAACCTCCAACTTTTAGAGATCTTAGAGTCACTAGCATGCTTCTAGCTATGTTTACATAGAGAGTCTGACCGAAATAACTGAACTTGGAAAAACTGGAGAACACAATCGGGTTTCTTGTTTGTCTGAGCGTTAAAGTTGGATTTAACCATGCCGATGAGCAAATTAGGTGCAGAAAAGATATTTGGTACTAGAGTTGTGATCACCCTTAGTGGAAACTACCTATTTTTACATCAAGCGAGGCACCGGCCTTCAATTTTTGTGACTATTGAAAAAACTCCTTTTAGAGTGTATGTGTCACCGTACGTAAATTCTGGGTAGGAATGGTGAGCTACCCAACTTCGCACCACTTTCAGCACTATTTTTTTTATCTCGTGAGTGCTAATTTTGTCAATCACGAGGATGACGTCTAAAGATGAAAACTTCTTCTTATAGTTTGATTTGCAGTTAGCACCATTCTCTCTCTCGACAACATCAACAGATCCATAGAAACACATCATCAACAAGCAGCACGACATCAGAATATTTGAAGAAAGTTGAAATAGTCCAAGGTTTACATGCAACAACTCAAGGAAAAGAAAAAGTCTTATTCAAAAGTGAAGATACAGTATAAAAAGCAGAATTTTATACACAAGTGAAGACTTATCTTACAAGAATAAAGAAAACAGAAAAACATGAGAAATAATGAAGTTCATAAAATCAAGACAATACAGGTTGTGAAGAATTAAGTGATAAGTCCTTCATCCATGGCTTTAGTAGTCTCATTATTTATTTTTTTGTTATATTTTCAGGTTGTATTTTATAGTTTGATCAAAAAATAAACAAATAAATAAAAATGTTATAAAAGAAAAGAAAAGAAAAAAAAAAAGATTAAACTGAGGGAAGAGTTTTAATCATACTATGCCTTTGGTGTTAAAAAAAAGATCTATTATTGCGGTTTATTTTTAGTTTTGTTAATAGACACCATGGTAAAGAAGAAAAGTTTAAGAGTAAAATTCAAGCAACAAGGAAATTGAAAAGAAGAATCAGAAATTGCCAAGTTTTTACGAAATTCAGAAGTTCATCATCAACTGTTGAAGACCGAAGACGAAAGACTGAAAACGTTTCTATGGATGCTGTGAGAGTGGTGTTGACTGCCGATCGGATGTGAAGGTAAGTGACTACTCCCATCCTTGCTAATGATTGATTTCCTTTCTTAGAGATCATCATAAAAAGATTCGTATTCCCACAACTTTTTGGAGTCTCTAGAAATTATTTCAGAAGGTTTTCCTTCCCACCATTCAACGTGTGCGGGATTTCACTCTTTATTCCTGCCTGCACACATGAGAGACTAAAAAAGGGGTCTTTTTGAGTGCAATTATCATAAAACACTATTGGTGAGGCAGAAGTCGAGGCTTGTGATCACTCTCAAACCCAATATGGTATGGTTACTTCTCGCTCAACTCTTAAGGATGAGAATGTGTTCTTTTGGTATTTCTAACTTCTTATCACTAGCATGCAGAAACTCGATGTCCTCACAGCTCCTTGGATGCTTGGGACTCTATTACGCTCTGAACTTGGAGAAGGTTTTGTGGGTATACTTCTGGTAGGCCCTCACGAGACCACAACTCGTCCACTAGGGAAACCTAGGGGTTTAAAGGCTTAGTGCATACGCTAAATGCATTCGAGAGACCAGCGACAGTGGTATAGTTGGTATTTACTTAATTTTGTTTCACTTGAGGCCAAGTAAAATTCAGGTTTGTGGGTATTTGATGAGTGCCAAATATTGCATATTTTTATTAACACCTAACTCATCTTTTATGCTCTAATTCTCTATTTTATCCCAAATTCTTGTATTTTTATTGTTTTCAAGAATAATTACTTTTACTGATTAATTTTTTGTTTTTAGGTACTAAATAAAGCTTGGATGAATTGAGAAGCCAAAAGAGCAGGAAATTGGTGGCCAGGGGCGTAAAAACAATGATAAATTCCGAAGAAATATTGCGCAAAGAGCAGCTGCAATCCGCTTGCACTCATTCTGCAAGTTTCTTGCAAGAGATGCACTAGCAGTGGGCTTGATATATTAGATTTGAAGAAGATATGGGCGTGGTAGAGAACCCAAAACCCAAACCCGAGATATCAAATCAGATACACCCGTTCAACACCTAAACGCTGCTCAACATCCAACGGCATCTCCACACGGTACATTAACATCTGAAGCATCCGCCCAAAACCGTAACATCCTCTCTTTCTCCCCAAAATCGACAGAAGCAAATATCTTATCCATTTCTTCCCTTTTTCTACAGTACCAGCACCATAACCATCAATTCTTCCTCAAAATCCATGTCCCCCGACTATCTCTGCTCACAGCCGCCTCCATAAACACAATCAAAACATCTAATCTCTATCTCTCTCCATCTTATCTTCTCCCTTATCAATAACAGTAACCCTAGAAGCTAGGATTGAGAGAGATAAGATTAGGGTTATCTTTACAGCTCGAAAATTAGGTTTGCAGAGATGAATTGAAGAAGGGAACTGTCAGAATACGTGTTTGGGTGAGTGGGTATTCTGTAATTATCATTTGGGTGAGTGGGTATTCTGTAATTAAATTGATTGATGAGAAATTTGTGTATAAATAGAGAATAGTTTGTGATGTAAAAGGCATGACCGGATTAGCCGATGCACCAAACAGTAATTCAGGTTTAATTTTAGTATTTTCATCATGTTCTGATTTCATAGTTAGGGTTTAGATGAACCCATTAATCTATTGCTAAGTTTAATTCAAGTTTTGTTATTGTTTTTATTGTGCTTAAAATGATATAGGAATGGTTTAAACATTGGTAGATAGAATAACCCTATATTGTGCTTCATATCATGCTTAAAAGATCAAGATAATGTGTGATGAGTTGTGTTGTAAGAAGACAGCTTATGCTAGGGATTAGTTACCTTAGTTGATATTAAATCCTCTATTCAAGACCTCCCTGGATAAACGGCATACTTGCATCTTGACCGGTGTCCATTAAAAGGGATAAGAATATTATCGAAACTGAATTGGCTTAGTGTAGGTTAATAGGCGGATTCGACTTCCCTAGCACCCTATTTATTTTGCAAACATCATCTAGTCGTGTCGACAAAACAAACCCCTTTTGTTAACTATTTCGTCTTTAATTAGTAATAGTAGAACTTAGAAGTTTAGCTTCGCATCGTAACAACTCCCTGTGGGATTGACCTGTATTTTCCATATCTATGTTATAGACACTGTGCGCTTGCATTTAATTGTAGGTAACTTCCCGACCTACCATAGACCAAGGAAGTTTTGACCAAGGAATTTCCAAAACCGAAAATATTCTCAAGATATGCAATATATTCCAAATTCGGTTTCCATAATTCCTGGAAATGCTCTGTTCAAAATATCGACCGAAAATCTCTTTGGAAAATCTCCAACTAGTAAATGCACATTATTAATTCTCATTTTCCTAAAATAAAATTAAAAACCTTAAATAAAATATTCTTAACTTATTTATGTTTCGATCCTGAGATTTTCTTCCTTTAGCTATTAAGGAATAACTTTAAACAATTAAGATAAGCGTTACTGCACATGTTCAAAGTATGTCGACATCCTTACTTTGTAAGTCCTCTTTCATACTTAAAATCTTAAAACCGATTTGCCACACTTCCAAACAAGTTTATAATTGGTTCATATGACTTTCAAGAACTATGTGATTGATCAAGAACACTCAATCACAAATCATGGGTATCATGGTTCTACCAAAACAAGTTTCGGTTCTACCTCCATATGAGTATTGTGCATAGTCACACTAGCTTTCCAAAAATTCGGTTGACTAAGTACTAGGATCGGTTCCCCACATATATATGGTATCTAACTTGTACTTGTTGCACATGTCCATAGGATCTGTTCCCCTTTGCCTAAAAACGTGTTGCACATGTCCATAGGATCGGTTCCCCTTTCTGATTAAAACTTGTTGCACCTCATACAATAATCGATTCCCCTTTGTGATGTGTTGCACCTTTTACTAGGATCGGTTCCCCTTTACCCAGAGTCGGTCATACACAAAATCACAAACTCGATCGTACCATCTCAGGTGATTACTTAAGATCGGTTTCCCTAATAAAAGTCATACCAATACAAAAGTCAAGCCTTTGTGAATAGTTTTACCAAGAACATAAACAAGTCATAAGCGGTTACACTAATCACACATATTGGTTTTTCACAAGATATGCAATGAATAACAATACCAATAACGCCTGGCTATTTCCTTTTCGATTCACAAAACAAGTTCATGAATTTACTTCCTTAAAACACATGTAAAACATTGTTTCCTAGGATGAAATCCTCACCTCATACCCATACATAATCATCAAGGCGCACCTTTGTAGATGAAGAGACTCGTTTAGGGGCTCCAACGGAGAGGAATCAGCTGTCCAATTTTGTCACATTAGAAGATTTGGAACGACTTCTTGGAAACCGAGACAAAAGTGATTCTGCAGACATGCATCAGCATCAACCCCCGTATCCTCCTGAAGTACAAAGAATTCCTCTTCCGAGAGGGTACTCTTCTCCTCAATTCTCCTTGTATGACGGCAACGGTAATGCGCGTGAACATGTCTCTCGATTTTTGGAATCCTTGGGCGAGCATGAATACAACCATGTTCTCCGTTTGAGGGAGTTTTCGATGTCACTTACCAGAAGAGCACACAACCGGTACAACAACATTGCACCAAACAACATATCCAACTGGGGTGACATGGTTACGGATTTCTACAAGAAGTACTTCTTTGTATCTGAGCAAATTACCTTCTCAGATTTAGGAGGGTTATTTCAACGAAATAATGAACATCCAAATGATTACGTCAAAAGATTCAGGATTCAAGCGCTGGAATGTCACGACCCAAATGTGACCGAATAGCAATTAGTGGATTCTTTCATCAATGGTATGGTTCCCATCTACCGTGCCTTACTGGAGAATCTGCGATTCCAGACATTCTCTGAACTTCATGAGGATGTTGAACGGTCGTCCACAACAGCGCCAACATTGTTGGAAAGAACCAGGCCAGCCAAGGTTGAAGATGTACGCGAAACTCGAGGAAATAGACGCCCCATCAACAAGCAATATAACACTGGCCCCTCTGTGAGCATGGTAAGTGAAAGAAGAAAAAGGAAGGCTCCAGCGGCAAAACAACAATCCAAACGCACAATGCCAGCACATCCGGCGGCTCCACCACGAAAGACCGCAGCTAAGGCTCTTGCTCAGCATCAAGAATCCGGAGAAAATTCCTTAGATTTCCCGTTCCTAATCGAAGAGGTAATTGAACTCTTGGAAGCATGGATCCAAGATGATGCCATCAAGCCGCCTCCAATCAGGCGCCCACCAACTGAAGAGGAAATGGAAAATCCTAAGTATTGCCGCTACCAAAGATTTGTCCATCACCCGACCAGTGACTGCAATAGGTTAAAGTGTATTTTCAAAGAAAAGGTGGAGGCATGGTAACTTCAACTGGGCAATGAGGGACTTCACAGAGATCCTCTTCCAGTCAGGAGTTGCATGCTCTCTGGGGACTCTGTTCACAAAACCGTGCAATCCATCATGAAGCATGTATGCGATATTCTCTATTTCTCAAAGGCGCAGCGTCAAGATATATTTGCATCCCTTAATCGAGTCGTGTCGGGAAAGCGACTTTTTCCTATTGAAGAAACCCCGCCAGAACCCCAAACACTCTCGGGAAGCGGTGCTGGAAAATACAAATGGGGACTGCTGACCACGGTTTATCTTAGGGACGCCGAGCTTGACAACACATTGATCGACGCGGCCTTTGATTTCAACATCATTACCATCAAAACTCTGAGAGCTGCGGGAATTTCGAAGCAGGAGGCTACCAGTTTCCCCAATCGTGGTCAAAAACTTGGAAGGAGAAGCAATAGACGCATATGGCTACATCAACCTCGAAATTAAGGTTGGAGACGCTCTAACACGTGGAAAATTCCACATTTTCAAAGAACTCTCAAATTACGACATGATTCTGGGGCGCTCATGGGTACACGGAAACAAAGCGAAATTGGGAGTATCCCCTGTGCCGATGTCGATACCCGAAATAATTTCCAACAAACCGTCCAACTTTGAAGATTACATGTTGTCGTATCAACAACTTACCAATGTAACTCAATTATCTGCAAAATGCCCGTCGGCGTTCATCCGCAGACTCTGAACACAAGTAAGTCTAGTTAAACAACCCTTTCTGCACCCAGCCATTTCTCCTCTCGGCCAGGCATGGGGACTCGGTCTAGTTATCAACCCGGGCGTCATTAAGAGATGTGAATGGGACGCTGGGCCTTTCAAGTGCTTTGTCAAAAATTTGTAGGCTTCCGCAGTAAAAAATGACGAGCTCAAAAATCAAGTGGTTGAACAACGCCCAAACCCGTTTCAAATTGGACATATGGTAGTCAAGACGACCTCGTTTCAAGTTGGAGATGTAACAATGAAGATAGCCGCTCAACCTGATTCGCTTAAAGAAAAGGAAGATGATCCATATCTGGTGGCAGATGTTATCTTGGGTGGTTACCGCAAACTCATCAATGCTGACAAATTGGAAGGTGTGACGATTCACTCGCGATGTCTCAAGCCCTTCAATACCTAAAACGATGTGCTACCTTCTCCTCCAGCGTTTTCCTTTCAGTATTTCCTTCAGCAATTTCCCCTTTCATACAATGTTTGTAACTTCTCTATAAATGATTGCACTGCTTGCATTCGTGATTAGAGTTTTCGATTTCAATTAAAGAACATATTTCCTTAAAAAGGTTTTCCTGAACCATCTTAAAGAAAAAATACCAAGTGAACCCAAACTCTCACAGAGTCATTACCCGTCGCTTGAAAACCAGAGAAATCAAACCCCCACAAAAATATCTTATTCAAAAAATACTCAAGAAAAGAATAATGCAAGAAATAAGATCATCAAGCAGCGGCACAGACACTTTCCTTCAAGAATCTCTAACAACGGCTTTCACCTGACAGGTTTTCTCTATTTCTCTTGTGACGTGTTATCCAACTTGTGGCAGCTCACACTTCTACGCACTCAGGCGGCATGCCATAGAAGCCCTAGATGATTTTCAAGGGAAAATCCAATAAAAGGTTGGTCAAATCCTTAATTGTTGCTACTATTTTTCCACATTTTGAGTTACTGTTGCCAACGACGTGCGAGGTGCTGCTATGAAAGTAGCTAAATGAGAAGAAGATAACACTCCTATTAGCATTATCGTATTTTGGCTCTCTTTCCGCTGGATTGTTGTGGGGATGAAAGAACTGGTTCTTCGCAAAAGGGGTTTTAGGGTTCTTCTGGGAGACTTTATTCATTCAATCAAAGATATGAAATTATCAAAGCAGCATAAACGAAGGAATGTTACTCGGTGACACATGGCTTCAGTCGCACAAAACAAAAACAAAAAACTGAAGTATCGAAAAAAAAGAAAAAAAAACATCTACAAGCTACGAAAAGATTGTTTTTCTCTACGGAAGGAAATGGCGAAATGGGAAAACCAGTTGTCAATGACAAAACACCTTGGTCAATGACGCCTCCATAAGAGCTTTTTCAAGCACTTTCCCCATCACCTTCCCCGACAGCAAACATTCCATCCAGAAGCTATCTCAGCAACAGCTTCAACATCCCATCCAGAAGCCATTTCAGCTTCAACATTCCATCCAAAGCCGTTTCAGCAGCAGCTTCAACATCCCATCCGGAATCCGTTTCGGCAGCAGTTCCAGCATATGTCCCCACAGCTTCTCCAACGACTCCAACATATGCTTCCACCGCCTCATCATCTGCCTCGACGACATCCTCAGCGGTCGCTTCGATTTCCTCAACAGCAGTTTCGACAACCACTTCAGAAGCTGCTTCAGTCTCGCAAACCACATCCTCTTGAGAATGCTCCGGTTCGTCCACCTCAGAATCGAGGATTACGTTACCATTATGGACAGGGTAATTAAACTGGCTCTCGTCTAGAAGTTTCTTGGACTCAGTCTTTCGTCGTTTCAATCGAGAGGAGAATCGTCCAGCCCTGGCACTGGGTTGTGGAGAAGCTTCATCACGTCGATATTTCCCGACTTGTTGGGATACTTCATCATGTATCCACTTCTCCTCCATGTCAATCAAATCCATGAAAGCCTGGGCACGCACCCGCATGATGCGTAGATGGGTGAGAGACATTCCTTGTATAATCCGGTCGGATGCATGGAACAAAGGGTTGATTTGGTTTAATATCTCCTCATGTTAAGAAAACCTGGGTTCGTCAACTTCAAAAAATTTCTCCGAAGAGTCGGAGGTATGATCATCGCCGGAATATCCCATTGTGCACTACAATTTTTTTTTTTTACATTATGGTTGCATCGGCAATCTACATGATGAAGAACACAATGGATAACTATGAGAAAAGACATGAGACGATACCTGTGAAGAGGATGGGTGCAATTCTATGATGATCTATATGAAAGAAACAATAATTGGCTGACCTGGACTGCTGATGGAAAGAGGATTTCCGCTATAGAGATAAAGCCAATGATACGAAAATAAAAGGGTGGACAACGCCTTTTATATACATTGTATTTTGAAGTTTGAGTAGAAGAAGGTTTCTTCTTTCGGGTCATGTACAGAAGAAGGCAACCTGACCCGCAATGCCAGCCAGGCGCTCTCCCTGCCATTTCGTGACCTAGCCAAAATAGCGCCTTCTTCACCGCTCAAAGCAGCGCAATCTCCACCCGCTCCGCAGCCTAGCAAGCAACCCCGTGACTCCAGCACTCCGAGATCAAAGCCGCACTATCTCTGCCCATTCTGCGAAAACGCCGACTCCATCTTCACTGTTTAGTATCCAAAGTTCAAAGCGTTGTATCCACCATTCCACGGACGTAGCCAAGCAAGCGGCGTCATTCCGCAGCGCCATCTCTGCATGGCCCAGATTGAAGTACCATCTCCACCGTTCAAAGCAACGCCATCTTCACTAGCCAAAGCAGCGCCATCTCCGCCGTTCAAAGCAGCGCCACCTTCACCATTCCAAGCCAAGCATTATCTCTGCCCTTTCTGCGACCTAGCCGGCTCCATCTTCACTGTTTGGCAGCCGAAGTTCCAAGTGTTGTTTTCATCGTTCCGCGGACTGAAGCCAGTTTCCATCATTTCATGGACTGAAACCAAGCGTCATCTCCATACGTTCTGTGACCTAGCCAGATAGCGTCATTCACCGATTCGCGGACAAATTGCAGTGCCATCTCTTCCAATCAGTAGCCAAAGTTTCAGCGCTGACGCCAACACCCTATGGCCAAGTCAGAATTACGCAGAGCCGCCAACAAAAGGATCACAGATTCCTTATTCCTTCCATCAAAGGTTAGTCGAATTTCCCTGGCAATCTCTTCATGTCTTGACCTTTCGATTTTACTCTTGTCTGTCACTATCACATGCTTACCCCGCAACAACGCCACTGTTACGTGCTAAGCAGGGGATTTAATGTTGATGGTGGTTTTTAGCTTAGAGTTAAAATTGTAAAACCATGCATCTGATGTGACGTCACTCTGTAAGGAAACGGAGCCATGAGTGTTAAACTTTCCACTGGAATATTTATTGATCCATTCAGTATATTTACATGAAATTTATCCAGACTGGCGCATGTAGCAACCATCCCAGATGTTCTGTAAATTTCGGAGCCTTGCCTATATTCGCTTAATATAAGTTTATTTGAATGCTTTCTATGCTATGTTCCCCGGATGAACCCTTAATGTTGATATGGCATGAAAATTTGTGTTCACTCACAGCAGAGTAGCACAAATTTCCAAATATCAAGGATAAGGTCTTTGCATAAGGTATTCAATCAGGAAGCATGCCGTTATATGGCAATGAACTTAAAGAACTCTGTGTCAACACATAGTATTAAATCAATTACTTTTTCTCCTTGCGCAATATACTAGACCTTGCTTGTCGAAAGTAAGCCTAAGCAAACTAGGAAATTAATCCGCCATGGATTAGTAGGTGCAAAACCTTACCCAGAATCAGAAAAAATGAATCTGCAACAACAAAGGGAGGCGTGGCCATGCCTTAGGCCAACTGGCGCCACTTGACATTGGATGCTCCCCATCCTAAACCGGTCTTATTTCCCTCGACCAATCAAGTCGCCTCAAACTAGCCACGCGCACATAAGTTGTGGCTGGGCCCTTACTTGCCGACCCCACTTCCCATCGACCAATCAGGTTGCTCTAAAGCCGCCACACTCATACCAGAAGTGTGGCCACGCCCATGCTTGGCCGGCCCCTCTCCTTCCTACCGACCAATCAGGTCACTTTAGAATGTGCCACGAGCACTAGAGGTGTAGCCGTACCTTATGTTTGGCCGGCCCTTTTCTTGACCAATCAAGTCGCTCTAAACTCGCCACTATACATTAAAGGCCAAACGCACCCTGCCACAACAACATTGGCATGCCAACATGCCACTATGCCGCAGTAACATGCCAATGTGCCACAAATGACGCCACTACGTGCTAATCCACTTTATATTCGTGGCCAATGCCATAACGGACTCCAATTAGGATTTCATGATCAAAACAAGACTTTTTCTTCAGTAGCATTAGCCGAAACCCTAATTTTGGTCATAGTCCACAACATGCCACGAGCCAATCCTAGCCTTGGCCACGCTGCCAAGCCCCTAACTTTGGCCACGGTGCCAAATCCTAGCCTTGGCCACGCTGCCAAGCCCTAACTTTGTCCATTGTGCCAAATCCTAGCCTTGGCCACGCCGCCAATCCCTAACTTTTTCCACGACTCCAAATCTTAGCCTTGGCCACGCCACCAAGCCCTAACTTTGGACACGACGCCAAATCCTAGCCTTGGCCACGCCGCCAAGACCTAAATTTGTCCATGACGCCAAATCCTAGCCTTGGCCACGCTTCCAAGACCTAACTTTGGCCACGAAGCCATGTCGCACGTGCTAAATAAGGTTGTGATGCGCCAAACCCTAATTTAACTAAAAGTTTCCATGCCAACTGAGTCCAGTGACTCTCTTAAGGCCTCAAGATTAACTTAGCAACATGGCCAATGTTGCCAGAGCCATATTCGGGTCTAACACCAATATGCAAAAACAGTTGCCACGGCTACGCCACTGGCATGCCTCTATGCCATGGCTCCGCCAGGCGCCACTATGCCAATGGCGCCACTTCACTATGCAAACAAGATGCGGCCTTAATCAATGGCCATCCTTCCTCATGAGATGCAATCTCGGCCATCCAAGTTCGCCACTGAACTGACAGATTTGTGGCAAGTTTCAGGCGACCAGCTGCCTAAATCTAGTGTCCATGGCTACGCCAGGCGTCACTTGCACCACCGTGCCACTGGCATGCACGAGCCATGCCAGCCGTGCCACATTGCCACTGGCGTGCACCAAAAATCCATTGCGCCATTATCAGGCGCCAACACAAGGTAACCACAATCAATGTCTACCCTTCTTCATGAGATGCGATCTCAGCCATCGAAGTTCGCCACCGAACTGACAAACCTGTGGCAGGTTTTAGGCGACCAGCCAAAACGAGCCTAATAGCATTATATGCTATTTTTCTGCGGTAAGTCCCTCGACTTTGACTTGCCACACGTAGCAAAGTGCTACATGTTTACCACGAAAATACTCGAGATATCAAACATGTCACAAACTGGGGGATGCTCATCAGGGTATTGGTCTGACGGTTTACAGCGTGCGGCATGCAATGCACCTGTTACAAGAAAGTATCATGAAGCGGGACAATTAGTGGTGGTGAAAAGTAACGGTGTAAACGAATTCAATTCCTTCATCATGGAAGCATAATGTCTCACGGTTACACAAATTCACTTCCTTCATCATGGAAGCATAATGTCTGACGGTTACACGTTACTCTGTTTTTCCACCACTCAATCGTTTCCACTTCCTACAAGACCAGGGTACGTTTCAATATGACTTGTATAAATAGGCTTTACCTATTTCCACCAAAAACTTTTGGTCAGAGAACAACACAATATCCAGAAATCACCTAATAGATTTCCATTCTGCTAGCCAATTCTACTTTCCGATACAAGTCATAAATAGCCACACCTTCAGAATCAACGATTCTGGTCTCAACACTTTCTTCGCTTCCCTCCCTAAGATCAACCCTTCTCCTTCACTTTGTGACCGAAGCAAGCCTGGAACGGCCATTTCTTGGTTTAGGCCAGGATTGTACAGATTGATATCTCGAATCAAAAGTACTCTTGTGCAGTGCATTTTTTAGGGTTTAGACTCGTTTCTCATCCACACACACGAATTTACCAAAACCGGTAGAAACAGTTTTCACCCACAAACAACCATTTAAAAGTAATGAGTGTCCAGGACTCTCTACTTACACATGTATTTTGCAATTCAGTATATTTATATGAAATTTATTCAGAATGGTGCATGTAGCAACAATCCCAAACATTCTATAAATTTTATTAATCTCTCGCCTGTATTATTCATTAATGTATAGATTATTGAGTATTTTTCATATGCTATATTCCCCGGCTGAACCCTTAATATTGGTATGACATGACAATTAATGTTCACTCGCAGCTGAGTAGCATGAATTTCCCGAAGTATCAAGATTAAGGTTTGCATGAAAGTACTCAGTCAGAAAACGCGCTAACTGCTCTCTGAGGATAAAGTTAAAGAATTTTGTGTCAACACACAAAATTTATCAAATTTGTTCAATTTTGTGATAACTCACAAGATACAAATTTTAACCTAATTAATTTGCAAAAATTAGGTTTTTTGCGCCCTGCGCAATATATCGAACCCTATTGGTCGAGAAAAACCTAGGTAAGCTAGGAAATCAATCCGCCATGGACTAGTAGGAGCAAAGTCCTACCAAAAATCATAAAACAAGAAGTAAAAGAGGAGGCGCGGCCACGCACTGCCCGTGGCTGACCAGCCACGCACCATAAAATTGCTTGTCGGCCCACTTCAGATCACTTTAAACCCTCCACACGCACTTTTAAATAAGGTTGGAAGTTGATTGGTCGATGGTAATTCCTTAAGGAATCTAATCTAGGATTTTCAGTCTCAAAAAAGATCACAGCCGCATATTTTTCTGCCTTTACCTGGAGAGTTTCCTTGAAAATGGTGGGACCAGAGGCGTACGGCTGGTTTACCAAGCTTGGCCGCCTCCTGACGTGACTGGACAAGCGTCACCGTGCACACCGGCGGGCCAACTAATGTTTTGGCCGATCGAAATCCTTCCAACTCACAAGCGAAGCCGCCAAATGTCTACCCAAAGTAGGTTGGTCGCGAGATTATAAAACCCTAATTTATGTTAGCAGCAGCATATTTTTGCCACAAAACGATCTTGGCCTCCCAACTTCGCCAGCCGAATTGACCAGCCTAGATTCAATCTCAATCAATGGGAAAGGTGCGGATACGCTCACCAGGGGGCCAACTATTGTGCTGGCCAGACGAACGACTCCCAACATGGCGCCAACACCAAAAACGTTGGACTTAAAATAGGTTGGCCACACGACTTTTTAAAACCTAAATTAAACCAATGACGGCCATTAACTGCCGCAAATCATCTCGAGCGCCCAACTTCTCCAGATGAATTGGCCGGCCTAACTCCCATTTTAGGTAGCCAACAAGATGTGGCCATGATAAAGGGCCACTCCCCTTCCATAAGCCGCGGACGGCTAAGCCAGGCCTCCCCATATGGCTCCTTAATGATCGTCCAAAAGGGGATGGTCGAGCCGCTTACATGAATTTTAAGGCAGCCATTAACTACCGCAAATCATCTCGGTCATCCAACTTCGCCAACCGAATTGACCGGCCTAGATTAAATCTTAGGCGACTAATAAGATGTCACCATAGGTGCCAGCCATCACTCTCCTATAGAGACCAACCGTCTTTCCTTTGGCGCGCGTGAATAGTTCCTGGAAGCTTCCTGAAAATGGCCAGTCATGCTCCTTTTAAGACATTAAGCTTCGCGACTGATTTAAGCGAGCTTTATATAACGATGCTTCACATGCATCGAAGACAATACAATATTTTATGAGTATCAAATAACTTAGTTATTTAACCTAATAGCATCACATGTTATTCTTGGCGGCAAGTCTTATGACTTGGCTCGTCACACATGACTATCCGCCACCCAGCTTGCGCGCGATTGGTCAGAATATCTAGGTCTTGAACACAATACCCACTCAGCAACCTGCGACATATTTTCCACGAAAATACTCGAGACATCAAACATGTCACAAACTGGGGGATGTTCATCAGGGTATTGGTCTGGAGGTTTTATAGCGTGCGGCGTGCAACGCGCCCATTACGAGAAAGTGTCAGGAAAGAGCGGTCGATTAATAACGGTAAGAGAGTAGTGGGTGTAAGGCTGACCAGTTTTCCCTCGTGATGAAAACGTGACCGTCACCACTTTTTACAGAACCCCACTTCTCCACTACATAACTGTCTCCACTTCTTACGAGATCAAGGTGTGCTCAATCATGACTTGTAGAAATAGGTTTTCAACCTATTTCGAAAACAACAGTTAGTGTTATCAACACAAGTATCCAAAAAACACCAAGAACTGATAGCTTACATTCCGCAAGCCAGTTTCGTATTCCGATACAAGTCATAAAACAACCACACCTTCAAAATTCAATATTTTTGATATCAACACCTTCTTCGCTTCCCTCACTAAGATCAACCCTTCTCCTTCACTTTGTGACCGAAGCAAGTCTGGAACGGCCATTTCTTGGTTTAGGCCAGAATTGTACAGATTGATATCTCGAACTGATAGCTTACTCCCGTGCAATGCATTTTTTTAGGGTTTAGATTCATTTCTCGGCGTCATAACCCAATTTACCAAAACCAGCAGAATCAGTTTTTACCCCAAAACATCAGGTTTTCATCTTACGGTAAATATTCAATGCTTTGTTCCCAAGGTAGCATTGATTGCAAACCCTGATTTGAAGACTATATAAGGGAGAACTCTAGCAACTGGGAAACCTAATCCCCACACCTCCTGTGTGATACTAGTTGCGACTAGAGTCGATTCTCCTTTAACCTAGGTTTTTCTAAAACCATTATAGGTTAACGACTTAAAGACTTCATTGGGATTCTGAAGCCAGACCCAACTATTTTCTCTGTAGTTGTGTGTTCTGATCTTACTTTGTTCTATTATATTGAATATTATCTTCTCTAATATTTACTCGAGATTTAATCTCCGACAAGTAAGATAAAAAGTAGTCACAAACATCTTCGTCTCATCATTTGTGATTCCATAATATCTTATTCTGCTACCATACAGTTAAGATCATTGTGAGGTGATTTATATTATTAGGATATTCTTTGGGAATATAAGTCTGATGTATCAATTGGTTCCTATTCATCTTGATTTATCAAAAGACGGAACAAAAACTCGTAGGTATTATGTGGGAGACAGATTTATCTTTTCAATGGACTTTTCTATGCGAGACAGATTTGTTTATCAAGTCTTCGACTTTGGGTCGTAGAAACTCTTAGTTGTGGGTGAGATCTGCTAAGGGAATCAAGTGCGTAGAGTCCTGTTGGGATTCAGAATCGTAAGGAACGCGACTATACCTTAATCAGTGTGAGATTAGTTAGGGCTCAACTACATTCCAGTCCGAAGTTAACTTGTAGTAGGCTAGTGTCTATAGTGGCTTAATACAGTGTGGTGTTCAAATCTGGACTAGGTTCCGGGGTTTTTCTGCATTTTCTTTTTCCTCGTTAACAAAATTTATGGTATCTGTGTTATTTCTTTTTCGCATTATATTTTCTATATAATTGAAATATCATAGGTTGTGCATAGTTCAATCAATTGGTGAATCCAACCATTGGTTGTTGATTGAAATTGATTGACGCTTGGATATTGGTTTTTAGTACCATCCAAGTTATTTCTCTTATTAATCCGTCTCACAGATTTCTATTCGTTCGATTGCAGATTGATTGATAAATTGAGATATAAATCTTGGATATATTTTCCTTGATTGAGTCTGACTGTCTAGTTGATTCTCTTGGAAATATATTAGAGTTAGTCCATACAGATTGCCTAAACGAAATATTAGGTGTGGTTGTTAGACCCTCATTTTTTTCACGTAATACACAAGATTGAGTACTAGTACAACTTAGTATCTTTATTGCAACAAAATGGAAGAAATTGTATGGTTAATTACCCGATGCCCTCTTATCCAGTTGTTCATCAAATATGACTAGGCATCATCAGAGATGGATAGAGTTCTGCAAAACCAGTGCTGGAAACTTCTTCTCCTACCAGAACCTGAAAACAAACTAACACGTGCACTAGTTTTTTTGATGCTATTGTCTATCCATTTAATCTTATGAATTGCAGTTGTGTTCTCAGCTCATTACTCTTACGTCACTACAAAGACATGGTTGCTCATAATGTCAAGAACATCAAAAAAAGATGATAGAGCATAGCTCGGTTGAACTCACCAAGCGTTGGCATGTCAAGTTTGGTTGTCATATTTTAGTGTGTCAAAACTCATCTAAAGTCGCTTGATTATATACTAGAGTCAACTTCGTTTAGCTTAGACTAGAAAGTCTAGGAATGCTGAGACATACAACTATTACTCCGAAGATCTGAAGAAAGTGAAGAAGTAGCTAACTACAACGACGACATCATTCTTCCACTTGAGGTTAGTAATATTGACTTGAACTGTTTCATTCCTAGCGTATCTCTCAAGTCGTGTTATATTGAAAACATAACTGCGAAGCTATACATATTGTATAATATTCTAGTGATGTGACATGGTCATAATTGTATGATCATAGTATTAGGGAATTATACTACTAAGTATAACACTTATATTTTGAACTTCGTAGATATGACATCGACATAACCTTGTATATACTGTTATGATTATGTGAATGGGTTATGGTGAAGATTTCATCCTAGGAAACAATGTTTTACATTCGTTTAAAGGAAGTACATTCATGAACTTGTTTCGTGAATCATTAGGCTTATTGGTCTGGCTATTCACTGTAAATCTTTGGATGATAAATATGTGTGAGATGGTAGAACCGATCGTAACTATGTTATGTATCTTGGTATAACTAATAATAATGCCTGACTTATGATTTGGTATGACGGGTTTTTATTAATTGGTGTAACCGATCATAAGTAATCACCATGAGATGGTATGATCGATATGTAATTGGTGTGACCGATCCTAATAATTGGTGTAACCGATCCTAGTAATTGGTGTGTCCGATCACAGAGTATTGTGTAATTGATCCTTGTATTTGGTAACCGGTCCTGGTAACTGGTGTGACCGATCACAAACAATACCATGGGAATATGAAACCAATCCTGGTAAATGATGTAACCGGTCTTGGTAACTTGTGTGACCGATCACAAGTATTTTCATATTAAGGTATAACCGATCCTAGTGATTGGTAGAACCGATTGAACCCATGTATGTGATTTGGTATTTGATCAATCACATAGTTATCTTGGAATACAGGTAAACCAATTCTAAACTTGTTTGGAAGTGTGGTATAACCGATTCCAAGAATGTAAATCCATGTAAATATGAATAAGGATTTACAGTGAAACGATGTCAACATACTTTGAACACGTACATTAAATCTTATCATTTATTGTTCAAAGATATTCCTTAGTAATCAAGGAGATCATGTGCCGAAATAAATTGAGAATCTTTTAATTAGGTTTTTTTGTTTTATATGCTTTAATTACCAGCAATTAAATGCATATCTCTAGAGAATAAATATCAGTAATGTGCATTTACTAATTGGAGATTTTCTATTGAGAGATTTCGTAAATTTTGGACAAGCATTTATTGGAATTAGGAAAACCGAATTTTGCCATTCATTGCAAATCTTAAGAATATTTTCGGTATTGGAGATTTCTTGATGTCCATACATACTTGGTCTATAAATACTTATGTTTTCATTTCTTGCAAACTATCCGAAGAGATTCAAGTGGTGTTGTGTAGTTTTTTATTGAAGATTAAAGAAGATTTGAGGACGAAGAATATTTTTTATTAGTTCTCATATATTTTTGTGTGCACAAACCTTGATCGACTGGGGTCCAACTAGAATCAAATTTATTCGATTGATTAGTTGCGTGATATCGGCATCGCTTTATAGTTTCTCGTTGAGATCTATACTGATTGATTGTGAATATAAACTTAACTGCTTTGGTAGTTATTGGATAGATTGATTTAACCAGGAAAAGGAGTTTATTAGATTAAACGGAAGAGCCTTTGCGTATGACTTGAGATATCTTTATCTTGGAAAGAATCAATAGAGTTGTTACCAAACAGATTCATTGTTCCTTAGTTGTTTGGAATACGATCCAAAGGAATTGCACCAGTGCGTGACCTTCGAAGTCGGAAGCGCAGGGATACTGAAAAAACTAAGTGAACTAGGGGTAGTTGCTTGGTCTCAACTATACGAAATTGGTTTAGATTTGGTATAACGGCTTAGTTATTAGAGTATTAAATTATGGACTAGGTCCCGGGACTTTTTTGCACTTGCAGTTTTCCTTGTTAACAAAATCTTGTTGTGTGATTTACTTTTGTTTTATGCAATTATATTTTTTTGTATAATTTAAAGTAAATTGCACTTTACGTTAACTCCGATATACTTTATAGTGATCCTATAGAGTTTGGTTAAGTCCGAACCTATTACCAAGTATCACACTTTGGTAGTCGTACTGTCTCGATCTCGTATCCATAGATAATCACGCAAAGTGTGAATACCGAAGTTGTTGTATTTTCTCGACTCTGTCCATAGAAAATCACACTTGGTAAGAGGACTTATAGGTTGAAACAAAAAGATTATGGTGTATTTGGATACCCTCGTCTTTTCAATTGGTATCAGAGCAGGAAAACACGAAAAGATAGAACAATCTATAAGAATTGAATCTAATGACATATTCAGTTAACGTTGAGCAAGAAGATGATATACTTCATAAAGTCAATTGCTTTTCAGATCCTGATAAATAACTCAATACTATTGGTTCACTGGTTGAACACAACTCAGGAAATATTAACCACGATGTGTTAATAAGAAAACAAACACATGTGACATACAAGTCAGATTCATATGACATCGATGAGATTAAATTCTTCATAAATCTTGATGAATAATATAATCTAAAAGATAATATATATTATCCATCCATCAATAGGATTATCAAAGATTCTTTGATAAAAACCAGGTCCCATGAAGAAGCTGTGTCTCAAGAAAATCTTGAAATTCATGAACCTCCTGATATGATGATACTTAGTCTATGTCAAGATGAAAATACTGTTCTGTTTTCTCTTGAAACTGAATATGAAAATTCTGAAAATGATCCTAAATTCAAAAAATATTTATTCGTTTAGACAAGGTGTAGACTTGCTGGTTTTCTAGGGAACGAAGAGACGATCGAGCGATCGAAGACTCCTCAACCGAGCAAACTACCTAACCTCAACCAGAAGCACTGCACGGGAGTGCTTTTAAGTCGAGAGATCAATCTGTAGGACTCCGGCCTAAACCAAGTTAATGGTCGTTCCAGAGTCAATTTGTTCAAAAAGAGGGAAGAGGGTTGATCTGTAAGAGGGAAGCTGAGAAGTATGTGAGATCAAGGGTAATCTGTGAATGTGTTGTGGGTTTCTGCAAATGATGAATAAGTTTGAGTGATTGAAAGAGTGTTGGTCACACGATTCTTGGTTAGACGATGGATTTCTGTTCAATATCTCGTGGATTTTCTGTGTGTTTTTCGTACTTATCTTCAATCATAGACTCAAAGACTTATTTATATTGCTGGAAAATATAAAACACATTGATCTCCAGTAAGTGTGACAGTTTCTCGAGTTAAAGAGTGGGAAATCGTGGTTTCACTAGTTCCTCGTACGTGAGAAGGTTGGTTAATTTTCCACCCACTACTTTGGTAACTCCCTCAACTTCTTGCACGACTTACTCACATTTCTCATCGTGGATGAACACACGTGATGTAGGCTGCCAGAATAAAACCCTAATGGATATCCCCCATGTGACGTGATTGATGTCTCACGAATGTGGATTTGACTAGACAATGGGTATAAATTTGTTTGGATTATTCATGGATCGAGCGTCTGCTAGGACACGGTTCTCTAATAAATGTGATAGTCTGAGTAAATATTACTCCAGCAATTGATCGATAAATTACTGTGAATCGAGCGTTTGAGAAAGTATTTCTTACTCATGAATTACTGAATATTCATAACTGGATCAATATTTGAACAATTGAGCGAGTATTTCTCGTTCAGTGAATTACTGAATATTGATAGTTGGATCAATATTCGAGCAGATGAGCAAGTATTGCTCATTCGATGGATTATTGGTAGTGTGACCAAACAATAATTAATTAAAATATAGGAAGAGCCGAATATTATATAATTAATTTAGATGTTGATTGTCAGATCAATCATAAAACTATTAGTGTTTGAACCGCTCAGAATTGTGATTCAGCGAGCGTTTGTTTGAAACCCTAATTTTCGATTAATTGTTCGTCAATTGATGAATTACTGAAAATAGGCTATTGAGTAAAGGAGGGACCGACCACATGGGATGATGGGAGACCATGTGGTATCCAATTTCTCGAGTGGGCGTGCTCCAGGGTCCTTTGCTGACTGGATGGTGAAAGAATGATCAAATGCTAGTGTTGATCATTTATTAGAATAGTGCTCGAGTGAGCGTTAGGTAGTAAAACCTAATTGTGGAGAGGTGAGGGACCGACCAAGAGGGTATGGGACCGGCCCTTGGTGGTTGTGGGACCAGTTTCCAGTCGTTTGAGCGAGTCCCAAGTTGGTTGGAGAGAGTTTGGACCCAATATGAGCGATTGCTAGCAAATTAGGTCAATATTGTGAATATAAGTGGGACCGGCTCCTTGCAAGTCTTAGGTACGTCCTTGGTCGGTCAAAGCAGCATGCCCGTGTCACCACGGTGTCCGTATCTCAGTCCTGAGAGTTTTGGTATTTTCTGACGATCGTTCGAGCAATGTTTTGGATTTTCAGAAGAGTTTGATCTTGACTGAAACTCTCAATTTTTGCTCGAATGAGCAAGAAGAACTTTGCTCATGCGACGGATAATTTGAGAATATTAAAATAATGATATTTTAATTTTTGACGTGGGAAGCCTAGTCGGTCGAGTGACCATTTGACTTTTTGGCTTTTCCATGGTTTGAGAAATATTTGAGAAAATATTGAAAAACTAAGGTTTTCGGTCAAACAATGGAATTCCATGAGATGATGGAAATAATAATATGTGAAAACAAGGAATTGTGAGGTGTGGGACCGTCCAAGGCTAGGGCATGGCCGGCCGGCTAGGTGTCCCGATCCCGTGACACCTTTTCCCTATTTTTGTTCGATGTAAGCATGGAAACCCAAGAGCTTCTTATAAACGAGGGAGTTTTCTCAAGTGAGGGAAACCCTATGAGATGAGAGAGGAAATAAAAAATATTAGTGAAAATAAAATAAGGGAGGGACCGGACAGGGCATGACTGGCCGTCCGGTCGGTGGGCCCGGCCCCACGCCTTTCCTTATTTTATTAATTATTGTTTTATTTCCATGGGTCGCTCTTTCGTCCATGCTTTGATAGTTCGTTCGTGTGTTTGGGTGCTCGTTTGTGCAATATTTGTCGAGTACACACGCACCATTTTCTCAGGACTTACTCGATGACGGTCAGACGCCTGATTGTTGAGTATTTATTACTAATTCATGAAATTCTGCTGGGAATGATTCATGAAACGGAGTAATAAAATGAGTTGAGCATCTATTACTAATCTATGAAATCCAGTCGGGGAATTCAGGGAATGGAGTAATAAGATAAAGTGATTATCTATTACTAATCTATAGGATCAGCCGGGGATCAACCTTGGAACGGTGTAATAATATAGAATAGATTATCTTTTAGGAATTCATTCGGTGAATGTCACGGTAGAATTAATCTATTGTAGAAACGAGATATGAGATAGTTGAAGCATCATACTTGTTCTGAAAGGTGCACAGTCGGGGAACAACATGCAACGTTGTTAACGTCCTGAAGGCGTTTTGCCTCTCAACAATCAATTATGTATGGAAAGCCACCTGAATCTATATACGGTCTCTCTACATAGTCATGGAACAGAGAATGAGTGTCGCCGACGTCCTGAAGGCGTTTTGCCCTCTCAACAAACAATTATGTATGCAGGACCGCTCAATCGTTCTTCTATGTAAAGGCAGGTCTCTCTATGTAGTCAGGGAACAACGAGTGTCACCGACGTCCTGAAGGCGTTTTGCTCTCTCAACAAACAATTATGTATGGAGGACCGCCCAATCTTTCTTCCACATAGAGAGGCACGATGAACTGCGTAGCATCGAATGCTCAGCAAGTGGGAGGCCTTTCGAGAAACATATTCATCGTGGCTCTGAGAGGTACTCGATCAGGGATCGTGAAAACGGTTGACGGATAGTAAAAACACAAATCGTCACATGCGTTCCTGAAGCCGGGCCAGAAACATGCAGTATCATGATTTTACAATTTTATCCCTTACTGAAAATTCACCATCAACATTATGTCCCCTGCTTATTGAGGTATAGTCATGTTCCACAGTAAGCATTAGATGGTGATTTTCCAGTTAAACTAGATAAGTATTTGGACTTAGTCGTACAAAGGCATTTTCAAAATCCCTGATTTGCTCCAATGATGTCGTGTACGAGCAAACCATAAGTAAATACCCTGACATGTGATAGAATGTCGTCCCACGGTCACAGAGAGACGAGGCACTACTGATTTGGACGGCCAGACATCCAGTTTTGGTCGGTTTAGCGTTTGCGGGCCCAAGCCCAAAAAAGGAAACCCATGTTTTATTAGGTTTAGAAACAAAATAGATATAAAAGGGAAGAGACCTTAAAAAAATAATTTGTATTGACCGACCACTTCCCCTTGATTTCTTCACGCCCAGAGCAGGAGGAGAAAAATTTCCCGGAGCCGCGTCCGGCGAAGTTCCGGCCAACTCCGGCCGTTTTTAAAGTAAAAAGAAAAATACGTGATCTGTTCACGTTTGTTTGTTTTTTTGCAAAACTAAAAATTTATGTATGATCGAGTTTTGATTCCTAGCAATCGTTAGACATAAACAATTTTTGGTAAAATGTTGTTTGTATGGATTTTGTGATTTAATAATGTATGCACAAAAACCAATAAATGTTCTCCCAGTAGGAGTTGTTTACTTGATGTAAGTTGTGTGAATCGTTCATATGAGTTTTATGAATTGCTCATGGTTTTGTGAAAATCATGTTAGGATTTTAAATAATGAATTTTTATTTGTCTCTGCAGGTCTCAAGGGACGAACAAATTCTAAGGATTTTGCGTTGTAATCACTACAGCTAGTGAAACTATAAACAGGTAAGAGTTAAAGTGTTACCATTTTTGTAGATGTGCATTTTTATTCCATGATCCGTTGTCTTGTTGAATAATGTGCTGAAATAAAATGTGGCATGCCCAACAACTTTTGCAAAGATGACCGATTCTCATGATGGCACCTCCAAAGACAATGCTCCCAGGGATGATGCTTCCACAGACACAACTTCATAAAATGATGCTTCTGTAGATGGGACTTCTATTGAGGAAGAAGAAGAAGAGGAAAGAGTTGGACCAAAGAATATTCCAAACGCTACTGATGAATTTTTTGTGGTCCAATATATCCTAAGAAACGTCCCCCGGGTCCGGCGTTTCGTCTTCTTATAGATCCCATGGACATTACTCGGAGAAAATTGGTGTCTCCTCGAGAAATTATTCGATTCTGCATTGACGGGAGACATTATGCCGGCTCACATATAGACTTCAAGCTTTCTCGGAAACCTTTGACAGACTTTTCTGGATGGGCGAGGCATATGCTGGGACATAGTCATATGAGAGCCATGTTGGACCGTGTGCATGTGACACGAACTATCCAAGTAGCTGGAGAATTGCATGTTTACCATGATGTGAGAGGTATAGTAGCTCTGCTCGCTCATTGGTGTGTTCCTACTCATACTTTCATATGTAAATGGGGAGAATTTACCATTAATCTAGAGGATGTGGTTGCTTTAGTGAATCTTCCAGTCACGAGTAATTTCCCAGCAACACTTTCGACAAACGAGAAGGCGATATCTGAGATCTTGACAGCTAAGATGCATGGCATTTACAAATCATCCAACAAAACTTGTTATGCCCATTGGTTGAAGGAGTGGTGGACGAGAGATAGAACTCTTGAGATACCTGTGGATGGTATGTTAAGAATTGATGCTTTCTTGTGTCTGTGGTTATCCAGAGATGTGTTTGAAGATAGTGGAAATTTGCTAAAACCATTCGTGATCCCTTTTGCCATCAAGATGGCTCAGGGTGAGAAACTTCCCATTGGTTGTCTGTTTCTAGGTTCCTTATTCTCAAACTTAGATTCCTTGGTTGTGGATTCCAGCATTTCCAATGGTTTTATGAAAATTGAGACATATGCCAACACAATGTTTCTCCAAGCTTTGTTGTCGGAGTGTTTTGAAAAATACGCTCTGATTCCACGTAGCATCTTTCAAGGACCGAATGATGACATCCGTTATGTTCTTTCTGAGAGGGATAATGCTAGAATTATGCGCTGGTCTACCAAGAAGCCTCGGAAAAATATACGCCTCACCAGTGTCTTAGACGAAGAGTCTAAGTTTCACTTTCGTCCCTGGGTGTCGGTTCCTCTGTTCATCTCACAGCTGATCACCTTTAATAATAATGAAGCGAATGTCATTCTGGAGTCTGGTGCAAACCTGAGTGATGGTGAGAGATCCTTCATACTGAGTTGTACCCCTGGTTACTTAGTATCAGTAATGCACGGGGAATATCTGGTGGAAGAATATAACATTGACAAAGCATCTCGACAAATGGGTCTTGATTAGTGTGTCCCGGATGTTTGAAAAGAAAAACCATCATCCGATCAACTCAAAGCTTCTTTTGAATGTACACATCTGAATGGGAGTGAATATATGTACCCTTGTCCTACCCGGGCCGTCTATCCGACTTCGGGCTATGTGGACTTCTGGAGGCTGCAACTTGATCGTTTGTTTGATTTCATAATGGCTCCTCAAACTCCGGCACAAGAACCTCCTGCTGATGAGATAGTTTCTGAGCGACCAAGGTTGAAGCATCTTTCCATTGGTGATAAACGAAAAGAACTTCCAGGATGTTCACAGGTAAGAATTCTTCTTGTAATTCTTATGGTGGTATATTGATTGTCTCTTGATTATTCTATTGATTTTACCACAGGATGCCCGTGTGGTGAGAGCCCGAGTTGATACAAACTTTACTGAAATTGAAGAGAGTTTTCGAGGAGGGGAACCCCGGAGCAAGACTTACAGGATGGTGTCGAATAATGTGCAGTCCCCAGCCGCTTATGTGGTGAGTTGTTAGCACTTTTCCCGTAAAGCCTTTTTTTTATCGGTGTGATTAGGATCACAACAAACATTTGTTAAATTTCAGAATTTTGCTCCATGAATTATTGATGGTCTTCAATTTGTTCATGGGCGAACAATCCAGGGATCCAGCACAGATGAGAAATTTGATGTAAGTATCCCCTTTTCATGCAGACGATCATGGCATTTCCTTGAACAAATTAATAATAATTTTTGTTAAAGCTTTCAAGAGGAAATTATTATGGATAATCAACATGTTGATGAAGCACATTCTTATTTGGGGAATGGATAGACGGAGAATCCTCAAAATCTACAACCGAATAGAGGTAGTAATGTCGTTAATGGTGATTCCAACATTGTTGAGCCTCCAAATGACTTAGTGACTCCCCAAGTAAGTATTCCTCCTGTAATTTCTTCATAGAAGTATGAATTTGTTGACTTGTGAATGAATGAATGAATGAATGAGAATCCATGTGAGTATATGAGAAATTTTGCCGAAATACGTCACCAGAAAATTTTAGACTTCAGTCTTTTAGTAACAACGTTGTAGATTCTTCGTCCGATGTCGGATTTTCGCCGTCTACAATGTTTTGTCATGCCCAGGAAATTTCCAAGCTTTAGTAAAGATGATTTTTGGGTTTTGAGCATGTTTAGGGTCTGAAATAGGCGAAACATTAAACTTCCAGGAGACTTCCAGAACTTTTTCAGATTACGTGTAGTCCAATGTTTTGGCCACATCTCTCTGCTCGTTCTTCCGATAATTATGAAATTTTGATATGTTGTAGAGAACACCCATACGAAGAGAATAGTACATGAGTAAACCTTATATTCCTCACCAATTTCTCCCAGTTCATCATCTTATACAGGGCAGTGTAAAACCTTCTCAGACGAACTTGTTGCAAAAACGTGTTTAATGACTTCCACGTTATTTTTTCATGTCTTGGATGCATAGTAAAGAACTTAGATAGTGTTAGTTCACTTACATGTTTAATTTTATGATTGCTTCTTCAATTCCATGCTTGAAAACTCTAACTTCTATCTTTGTTATATTAGGTGGAAAATGGCGGAATCAAGCATAATGAGACCCACAATGATGATTCAAGCAACCTTGGGACTATTAATGACAGGAAAACCACCTCTGCACCTCAAGGCCATGAAACTATCGTTGTTGAAACCGTTGAAGCGATCGATACTCCAATTGTGGTTTTCTTAGAGATGGAAGAAATCGGGCCAAGAGTGGAAAAAGCTGCTCCGGCTGTTGAGGAAACTGCTGCTATGACTGTTGAAGTTGCTACAGTGATTTAGAATCTCTTGATATTGCACGAATATCCTAATGCAGGGATTGTTTGTGAGCCTTCATTCGGCGAATCACTCCCATATCACACATTAGTTGGTGGATTCAGCGTTCCCATATGGTGTGCTGATATGTATGAGAAGTTATGGAAGATGTATCATTGCCGTCAAAAGAGACCCCAAGCTCCGTTAATTCTTGAAAATACAAGTAGGAAATATCTTGCGCGTCATAGATGATATACGAACCAGGGCCAGAAGTACTATCACTCAATATGTACTCTTTGGTTGGGAGTACAACTTTAAGAAATATGAAGAACTTGGTTTCAACTTAAAGTGGCTCCGTGAAAAGATTGACACCATCAAGGATGTAGTATAGAACAATGTACCTTTTACCAGTGATGTTGTGGTGGAGAAAAGGGCCAAAATTGCTCAGTTGACTGAGAAGATGGAGTTGGAGAAGACGGCCTTGCAAGTCTTGGAGAATGCAGAGAAGTATAAATCTTACTTTGCCGATTTCCTTTAGTTTCCCTTTCCATGATCTCTTGAACCTTGAACTTCTGTGAAATGTGAGGCTTTAGTTTTTGGTTTTGATTTTTGATTGGTTTTTGAATACGCGTTGATTGAGGATTTCCTTTTGGATTTGATAGAGATTTTTTCTTTAAATAAAAGAACTTTGATAAATTGCTGAATTCAAATACTGGATGAAAGTATTGCAAACATTTTGGAGGAATTGAAAATACAGGTAAAAGAAAATCCTAAAATTCGTTGGGTGTCTCGAACAGTCGCACGTGTCTTGAGCGAATGACACCCCAAGATGCCGGATGTCTCAGCCGTCAAAGGATTTGAGCCAATTCTCCTATATCACTAGTATGGTCCTTCCATCTGTGTTGATTATCTTGTAGTATCCTCCAACTATGGATTTAGCGCCATAAAAGGTCCTTCCCAATTAATTGCAGAATGAAGATTGCGCTTAATTTCTTTGAGAGCCAAATCCCCTTCATGAAATTTGTTTGGATCGATGGTTCTTGCCCTAAAGATCTTTTGCTGATTCGGAATTCCTCTGATGACGGGGTTCCATGGTCGTGCAGTCGGAGTTTCCTGACCTTGTGGCACATATGGACACTCGCGCAAGAGAGAGTACACAAGGTATTGCTCGTTGAACTCAGCCATTATCCTTGCAACGAATGTATTAGTAGAATGCTGAATTTGGAGAGGTTTTGTATCTAACCACTTGGTGAAGTATTGCCGAGGAGAAATCAACCACTCATAGCGTTTGGTTAGTGCTGTGATATTAGCAGAATTGAGTCCCTGGACCAGGGTAGCATATTTGATAGTTGATAATATGGAAGCATTGGGAGGAATAAGACTTGCCTGAGTGTAAAACCTTTTGATGAAAGTATGTGCATCTTCTTCAGGTTTTTGCTTTAGGTCATCAAGGCCTTGACTTTCCCCAGATGCTCGAATGGTGGGGTGTCCTCTATTTCTTCTGAGTCTGAGCTGTCCTCTGAGTCGGGGCTTTCTTCAACAGAGAAATGTGCAATTGAAGGCGTTGGAGTTACCTTTTCAGTATGAATCCATGTTCGTCCAAGGATCATATCATACCCTGGGTCTTCCCTAATTATGTAAAATTTGGTTTCTGCCCAGGTCGAGCCAGTTTTTATCTTGAGAATGAGTAGCCTCTTGTCTGGTGATGCCTGCAGCTCTGAGAGTTTCCAAAGGGATGATATTGACAGCAGTGCCAACATCGACTAACGCTCGCTTGAATTCATTTCCTTTCAGGTGCACTATGGTGAGAAGTCCCCAGCCGTACATCTCTTTGTCAGTGACCGGACACTATATGGTTCAAAGCCGCAAACATGTCCATCCTTTGAGCCTTTGACAGATAAAGAAATTCGCAGGCATGCTCGATCAATGATTGAACTGCTTCTTTGACTGGTAGTTCAGAGAACGTAAAGGTTCTGGTTGGGAGAGGATTCTTGTGTACTCCTTCAGTCCCCAGTTCTCCTGAATCGACTTTTTCTGTGAATATGCGTTTCGAAGTCCTCCAATCACTGGTTGTATGGATGACATATCTGTGGAAACGTCGGTAGCGTGGATTTTCCATTTCTTCCTCTGTTGGCTCTCTCCTGACGGGAGGTAGTTTGATAACACCATCTTGAATCCAGACCTCTAATAACTCGATCACTTCCTAAATAGGAAAAGGGAAGTCTGGATCCTCTTGGTCGTTCTATTGACGTTGAGCCGGTGTTTGTGCATTTCTAGCCTGGTTGTCCATTCTTGGTGCTTTTGTAAGATGGGACGCTGGAGGAGCATTTTTATGCAGCGCTTCAGCTTTCCTCTTACTTCCTTCAGAAACATTCGTGGAGGGTTGTACATTGTACTGTTTATTGATTAGCCGCCTAGTGTTGACTCGAGCGTCCCGCGACTCCTCAGTTTTGATAGTTTTTGTTCTTTCTAACAAGGCCGGAGCAGTAGTTTCTGATCTCTTGGCCGCTTCGTGGAGTTCTGAGAAAGTTTGGAACCGGAGATTTTCCAGCAAGGCTCTGTAGACAGGGATCATCTCGTTGATGCACAAGTCCACCAATTGTTTTCAGTAACATTAGGATCATGACAATCCAAGGCTTGAATTCTGAACCTCTTCACGTACTCATTCGGATGTTCAGTGTTTTTCTGCGCCATTCTCCCTAAGTCACGAAGAGTGATCTCCTCCGAGACAAAGAAATATTTTCTATAGAAAGCATTAACCATTTCTCCCCAATTAGCAATGTGTATGCTCGTCCTGTGAGAGATTTTGAGAATTCTTTCAGACGGACAACATGGTTGTGCTCATGCTCTCCTAGCGCTTCTAAGAACCAGGAGATATGTTCTCGAGCATTCCTCGTCCCATTGTAAAACGTGAATGTCGGAGAAGTGTAGCCTTTTGGAGAGGGATTCTTTGCGTAGCAACATGGTATGGAAGTTGATAATGATGGAATGATGGTGCATTGACTTTCCCTCGATCCTCCATAAAGCGTTCCAGGTCTTCATGAGTGATAAAACCGGCAGGCTCCTTTGTTGGTTGGTTTTCTGCAGCTTTGCGGGCTTCATCATCATCAACTACGTGGACTGGGACAACTTCAGGATCAACTGTTTCTTTGGCTTTCCCCTTCTCCTGAGTCTTCTCTGCCATCTTGTCAGTGAGAGTTTTGATACAATTGCACATGTCCTTCTATGTTGCAGCCATGTCATTCTGGTTTTTGCAAGAGTCTCCTGCACCTTCATGAGATCATCTATGGTGGGCGGATTTTCTCTGACTTCCTCAGGGAAGCGGTCGAACAGGGGATGGCCTTCTATGTTGGTTTGAGGAGGAGTGATATCACCTCCATTGTTGGAAGCAGAGATGGTTTCCGGAATACCATCATTTGTGTTGTTGCTAGTGCTAGCGTCGTTTGTATTGGGATTTGTGACTAACCCAGACCTAAGACCAGCCATCTTTGTGAAAATTAATATTACAACCGAGAGATTAATCTCCCACTGTGGTCGCCAATCTGTAGATGGGGAAAAAGATTTGCTGGTTTTCTAGGGAATGAAGAGACGATGGAGCGATCGAAGACTCCTCAACTGAGCAAACTGCCTACCTCAAACAGATGCACTGCACGGGAGTGCTTTTAAGTTCGAGAGATTAATCTGTAGGACTCCGACCTAAACCAAGTCAATTGTCGTTCCAGAGTCAATTCGGTCACAAAGAGGGAAGAGGGTTGATCTGTAGGAGGGAAGCTGAGAAGCGTGTGAGATCAATGGAAATCTGTGAATGTGTTGTGGGTTTCTGCAAATGATGAATAAGTTTGAGTGATTGAAAGAGTGTTGGTCACACGATTATTGGTTAGACGATGGATTGTCTGTCCAATATCTCGTGGATTTTTTGTGTGTTTTCCGTATTGTTCTTCAATCATGGACTCAAAGACTTATTTATATTGCTGGAAAATGTAAAACATATTGATATCCAGTAAGTGTAACAGTTGCTCGAGTGAAAGAGTGGGAAAGTAGGAAATCGTGGTTTCACTAGTTCCTCGTACGTGAGAAGGTTGGTTAATTGTCCACCCACTACTTTGTTAAATCCCTCAACTGGAGAATCTCCTATTCCATACGTTCTCATAACTACATGAAGCATCTAAGATGTCAGCCACAACAGCACCAACATTGTTAGAAAGAGCCAGGCCAGCCAAGGATGAAGACGCATGCGAAACCCGAGAAACCAGACGCCTCATATACAAGCAATGTAACACTGGCCCCTATGTAAGCGTGGTGAGCGAAGGAGGAAACAAGAAATCTCCGGCGACATAACAGCAACCCAAGCGTGCAGCACCAGCATATGAGGCGGCTCCACCTCGGAAAGCCGCGACTAAAGCTCCTGTGCAACACCAAGAAGCCGGAGAAGCTTCCCTGGATTTCCCATTCCCAATCGAGGAAGTAATTGAACTCTTGGAAGCATGATTCAAGGCGATGTCATCAAGATTCCCCCTATCAGGCATCCGTCAACTGAAGAGGCAATGGCAAATCCCAAGTATTGTCGCTACCACAGGTTCGTCCATCACCCGACAATTGAATGCAATAGATTGAAACGCATCTTCAAGGAAAAGGTAGAGGAGAGAGAACTTCAACTAGGAAATAAGGGAGTTCACAGAGATCCCTTTCCATTCAGGAGCCGTATGTTTTCTAGGGAATCTGTCCACAAGACAGTGCAGTCCATGATGCAGCGTGTATGTGAAATCCTCTATTTCTCCAAGCGCCGCGTCAAGACGTATTTACATCCCTCAACCGCATTGTGTTGGGAAAGCGACTCTTTTCTGTCGAAGAAACTGCTCTCAAATCCCAACTTCTCTCGGGAAATACTGTTGGAAAGTGTAACTGGGGACTGCTGACTACTGCTCACCGAAGGAACACCGAGTTCGATAGCACGCTGATCGACGCGGCCTCTGACTTCAACATTGTTACTGTCAAGATTCTGAGAGCCGCAACAGGAGGCTACTAACTCCCCAATTGTGGTCAAAAACCCAGAAGGAGAAGCAATAAGCTCCTACGGCTACATTAACCTCGAAATCAAGGTAGGAGATGCTCTAACACACGGCAAATTCCACATTGTCAAAGAATGCCCAAATTATGACATGGTTTTGGGGCGCTCGTGGGTACATAACAATAAACCAAAGTTATGAGTGTTTCCTCTGCCGGTGTCGGTACCTGAAAGAATTTCCAACAAGCCATCCAACCCTGAGGATTATATGTTGTCGTATCTACAACTTGCAAATGTGACCCAATTGCTGGAGAAATCCCTTCGACGTACATACACAGATTTCGGACACAAGTAAGTCCCTTATTGAACAACCCTTTCGGCAATCAATCACCTCTACTCTCTCCCAGGTCTGGGGACTCGATCCAATCATCAACCTAGGCGTCATTGGAAGATGTTAATGGGATGTCGGGCCCTTCAAATGTTTCATAAAAGTTTGGAAGTAGTCTTAGTCAAAAAAAATGGATCCAAGCATCAAGTAGCGGCGCAACATCAAAACCCGTTCCAAGTTAGAGACATGGTAGTAAAAGTTGCCGCTCATCCTCCTTCGTTCGATTTCGCAGATGATCCATACCTAGTAGCAGAAGTTATTTTGGGAGGCTACTGCAAGCTCATCAATGCGGACAAGTTAGAAGGTGTAGTAACACATGCCCGGTGGCTCAAACCCGTCAAAGCCTAAGGTGTTACGCCGCCTCTCGCTTCAAAATTCTCCCTAGTATTTCCTTCGGCAATTTCCCTTTTCATGCAATATTTGTAATTCCTCCAAAATTATTGCACTACTTGCATCCATAATTAGGGTTTTGATTTCAATTAATGCATCGTTTCTTTCAAAAAATAAGTTTTCCTGAATCATCTCAACGGAAAAATACCAAATAAATCCAAACCTCACAAAAACATTATCAATCACTTCAAAATCAAACCCTACAAGAAATATCTCATTCAAAAATACTGAAGCGGAGAATACGCAAGGAAGAAGATCAGCGGCGGCAGACACCTTCTCTCAGCTGGCTTCAACCTTCACCAGACGAGATTTCCGTAGATCTCCACCTTCTCTCAACTGGTGTTTCCCAGTCTGTGGCACCTCGCGCTTCTAGTTACTCAGGCGCCATGCCTCCAGAGATCTCCACCTTCTCTCAGTTGGTTTTTCCCAGTCTGTGGAACCTCGCGCTTCTACATACTCAGGCGGCATGCCACTGACGCCTTGTATGATTTTTGTGAATAAAGGTTGGTCAAATCCTTAACTATTGCTACTGTTTCCCTTATTTTGGAGTTACTGTTGTCAACGGCATGCGGGGGAGCTATTGTGGAAGTAGCCAGACTGAGGGAATGTGAAGTAGAAAAACGGAGGGAATGTGACACGCCAACCAACATTATTTCTGCATTATTTATGTATTTTGGATTTCCATTTTTTGAATCGCTCTAGAAGAATGGAAGAGCTTATTTTTCACAAAAAGGGTTTTTGGGGTTCTTCTGGGAGATTTTGTTCATTCATCCAATTAAAGATATGAAATTATCAAAGCAGCATGAATGAAAGAATATTACTCGGTGAAGCATGGCTCCAGTCACGTGAACAAAAAAAAATGAAGTATCAAACATCTACAAGCTACGGAAAAGATTGTTCTTCTACGGAAGGAAATAATGAATTGGGAAAACTAGTTGTCAATGACAACACCAAGGTTAGTGGCACCTCCACTAGAGTTCTCTCAAGCACTCGCTCCAGCACCCTCTCCAACAGCAGGCATCCACTCCAGAAGCCGTTTTAGCAGCAGCTTCAACATCCTCTCCAGGAGACGTTTCAGTATCATCTTCGGCAGAAGTTGCTCCAGTTTCCTTCTCGTGGGCCGCACCGAAATCTTTCTCAGAAACTGCTCCAACAGCCTCTTTAGAATACACTAGTTCGTCCACGTCAGAGTCAAGGGTTACGATGCCGTCATGAATAAGATAATCAAATCTATTATCGCCCTGAGGCTTCTTATGCTCAACCATTCGCCGCTTTAGCCGAGCAGCGAACCTTTCAGCTCTGCCACTTGGTTGCTGAGACGCCTTATCACACTGGGACGCTTCATCATGTCTCCATTTCTCCTCCATGTCAACCGAAGCCATGAAATCTTGAGCACTCCCTCGAAAAATGCGCAGATGAGTGAGAGGCATACCCTGTATAATCCGGCCAGCCTCACAGAACAGAGGATCGATTTTGTTTAACGCCTCCTCAGACGTAGAAAACCTGGGTTTGTCAACATCAAAACTTTTCTCAGAGGAATTGGAAGAGTGGTCATCACCAGGAGTTCCCATCATATACTGCATAAAGGAATTATGTCTGCATCAACAGCCTACGTGATGAAATAAGACAAAAGAAAAGTTGTAAGAAGATATAAAAAAATACCTGAAAAGAAGATGAATCCAACTATGTAATGATCGATATGAAAGGGAAGGCTCATAGTGGTCTTTTATATTACGCGGATATAAAATAGAAACTTGAAAAAGAGAAACCCTTTCGCCTGCCGTATATGAAGGCTCGGGATACGGGATATCAACTGGAATAGATACTTATCTATCTGGGATAATTGGCTCACCTGGTTTGCTGACGGAAGGAAGCTCACTTCTACAGAAGCAAAGCCAATGGAACAAGAGTAGAAGAGAGGGTAATCCCTTTTGAATGCACGACTCCTTGAGAGTTTGGGTAGGAAAAGGAATCCGTTTTGGATTCAGTCACGCCCAAATCAGCGCCAACGTGACACAAAGCTCCATGACCGAACCAGCGCCAATACTCTGTGTCCAAAGTTTCAACGCCAAGCACTTGCACCCTATGGCCGAGCCGGAAGTACACCAACGCTCCAAGCCGCTAGCGCAAAGATCATGGGATACTCGTGCCTCTTGCCAAGGTCAGTCGAATTTTTCTGGCAAACACTTCATATCTTGTGTTTTTCGATTTATTATCCTTGCCCGTCACCATCTCATGCTTACCCCGCAACAATGCCACTGTTACGAGCTAAGAAGAGTACTTAATGTTGATGGTGGTTTTTAGTTCAGGGTTAAAATTATAAATCTTGCGTTTAATATGCCGTCACCCTGCAAAGAAACAGAGCCATGTAAAAGTGATGAGTGTTCGACCTCTCCGCTAGCACATTTATTGAACAACTCAATATTTCCTCATGAAATTTATCCAGAATAGTGCATGTAACAACAATCCCAAATATTCTGTAAATTTCGGCACCATGCCCATATTATTCAATTAATATAAGTTTTTTGAATACTTTCTGTGCTATGTTCCCCGGCCGAACCCTTAATATTGATATGGCATGACAAAAAAATTTCAGTCGCAGCAGCGTAGTACGGATTTCCAAGTATTGAGGTTAAGGTCCTTGCATAAAAGTAGTCAATCAGAAAGCATACTGTTCTCTGGCAATAAAATTAAATAACTCTATGTCAACACATAGAATTTAATCAATTTTGTGATAATTCACAAGATTCAAATATTACCCTGACTAATTTGCAAAAATTAGGGTTTTGCGCCTTGCGCAATATATTAGACTCCGTTGGTCAAAATTAAGCTTCAACGAACTAAGCAATTAATACGCCATGGATTAGTAGGTGCAAAATCCTACCCAAAATTAGAAAACAAGGAATAAATGGATCCGCGGAATAGGGGCAGCATCAAAGGGAGGTGTGGCCATGCATTAGGCTAGCCGGAGCCATTTGCAATTGTCCACGCCTCATGTTGCCCAACCGGCCCTATTTCGTTGTCGACCAATCAGGTCGCCTTAAACCCGCCACACGCTGGCTAGGCCCATACTTACCTGCCATATTTCCTAACGACCGATCAGATCGCTTTAAATCCACCACACGCACGCTAGAAGTGTGGCCACTCCCATGCTTGGCCGTCCTCTCTTATACTAACCAATCAAGTTGCTCCAAACTTGCCACAATGTTAAAAGAGGCAAACTGCGCCGAATAGTCACAAAGCCATTGGCTTTCCAAAAACCGCGCCAATATGCCAAATGTGCCATGTTGCGCCAATGGGCTGAACGGCATGCCAACATGCCATTCCGCCACACCAGACGTGCCACTTTGTGGCAGCATGCCAAAACATGCCAACATACCATAAATAGCGCGCCTACGTGCTAACCTACCTCTTGTTCATGGCCAACGCCATGATGTGTTTAAATTAGGGTTTTCTAGTCAGAAGCACGACTCTTTAGGCGCATTAACAAAAACCCTAATTTTCATATGTGGCTCAAATTACGCCACTTTGGTCCCCACAACATGCCACGAGCCATGCGGGACCTAGGAAGCCCTAGGAATGGCGCCATATCATATCCACTCATATCATCCCTTACTCATGTGGACGTTTCACATTGTGGCCTTACCATAATTCCTTTGGCGTGACTATGGCATCGTTTGTACAAAAAGCGTTACCACGCCGCGGCCGCATGTCACACGCACTAATTAGGGTTTCGGCATGCCAAACACTAACTTAGGCAAAGTTGCTACGCCAACCAAACCTAATCATGCTACCCAGAGCATTGGGATTGATGTGGCAACTAGAACTAATGTTGCCAAGCCATATTTGGGTCTAACACCAATGTGCCAAAATCTAGCGTCCATGGCTACGCCAGGCGCTACTTTCACCATCGTGCCACTGGCATGCGCAAACTATGCCAACCATGTCATTGTGCCAACGGCGTGCATTAAATGTGCCATTATGCCATTGGCATGTACCAATGACGCCACTGTGCTATTATTGGGCGCCAACATAATGTGGTCATAATCTATGTCCACCCTTTCTCATAAGTTACAATCTCAGCCGTCCAAATTCGCCACAAAATTGACAGGCTTGTGGAAAGTCTTAGGCGACCATCCAAGACAATCCTAATAGTGCCACATGTTATTCTCCTGCGGCAAGTCTCTTGACCTATACTTGCCACACATAGTAATCTACTACACATTTTGAGACATCAAACATGTCACAAACTTGGGGATACTCATCAGGGTATTGGTCTGGAGGTTTACAGCGTGCGGCGTGCAACACGCCCATTATAAGAAAGTGTCAGAAAGAAGCACAGTTAGAGGCGGCAAGAAGTAGTGGGTGTAAACTAACTCGTCTCCTTTATAGTGGTAACGTGGTTTCTGGCATTTACACACGACCCCACTTATCCATCACTCAATCATTCCCACTTTTTACGAGATCAGGGTGCGTTCAATATGACTTGTATAAATAGATTCTACTTATTTTCAACCAAAGAACGATAGTTTTGGTTAACAACAACACAGTATCCAGAAAACTCCAAAGAACTGATAGCTTTCATTCCGCAAGCCAGTTCCAAATTCCGATACAAGTCATAAAATGGCCACACCTTCAGAGTTAACCATTCTGATCCCAACACCTTCTTCGCTTCCCTCCCTAAGACCAACCCTTCTCCTTGACTTTGTGACCGAGGCAAGACTGGAATGACCATTTTTTGGTTTAGGCCAGGATTGTACATATTGATCTCTCGAATCTAAAGTACTCTGGTGCAGTGCATTTGTTTAAGGTTTAGATTTGTTTCTCATACACACACCCACATTTACCAAAACCAGCAGAAACAGTTTTTACCCACAAACAATTGGCGACCACAGTGGGAGATTGATATCTCGGTTGCAAAATCAATTTCCAATTTTTAATTTCATTTTTCAATCCGAATTTCAAGATGGTAGAGCTCAGATCCGGGTCAGCAACAATCCCTGAGGCCACCGGCGCTGAAAACTCCATTGGTATCAACGTTCCTTCCAGTGACATTAATGTACCACCCGTCAGCATGATCAGCACCAGCGGCATAGGAACCATTCCCTCAGGCGTTACACCTCCGATCACCAGGGCCAGAGCCGCTGCCGCCACCCCCAATATTTCTTCAAGCGTGACGCCTCCAGTTGTCACCAGAATCGTCACCACTCCACCATCGGGACGAGAGACTGGAGGAACCATAGGAGGCCGGCCCTCCATTACCATTACTGACTTGATGGAAAGATAGGAAGTTCTTGCTAAGGATCAGACGGATATGTCTTCAACTCAGAAAGAGGTACTTACTTTCCTTACGACACTAACGGAGCGGTTTCCACAGGAATCACGCCAACCAAAGCCAATGAGGAGCACCTTTAATACTCCTGGCGCCAGTACCTCATTGGGGCGCACCTTTGTAGATGAAAAGGCCTGTTTTGTACCTGAACGTCCTTTGGAGAGGAATCAACCATCCATTTTCATCACACATGAAGATTTGGAACGACTTCTTCGAAACTGATACAAAGGAAACCCGGTGGACATACATCAGCATCAACCCCCATATCCTACCGATGTGCAGAAAGTTCCTCTTCCGGGAGGGTATTCTTCTCATCAATTCTTCCTTTATGACGGCACTGGTAATGCGCGTGAACATGTCTCTCGATTTCTGGAATCCTTGGGTGAACATGAGTACAATCATGTCCTCCGTTTGAAGGAATTTTCCAAATCACTTACTAGAAGAGCGTACACCTGGTACAACAACATGCCACCAAACAATATATCCAAATGGTGTGACATAGTTACAACTTTCTACAAGAAGTACTTCTTTGTGTCTGAGCAGATCACTTTCTCATATTTAGGAAGGATGTTTCAACGAAACAATGAACATCCTAATGATTATGTCAAAAGATTCAGAATTCAAGCACTGGATTTTCACGACACAAACGTGACTGAACAACAATTGGTGGAGTCTTGCATCAATGGAATGGTTCCCATTTATCGTGCCTTACTGGAGGATCTGTTATTCCAGACGTTCTCTGAACTACATGAAGTAGCTAACCGATCATCCACAACAGCACCAGCATTTTTAGAAAGACCCAGGCCAGCCAAGGGTGAAGACGCACGCGAAACTCGAGGAAACATACGCCTCATCAAAAATCAATATAACATTGGCCCCTCTGTAAGCGTAGTGAGCGAAGGAGGAAAAAAGAAAGCTCCGGCGACAGAACAGCAACCCAAGCGTGCAGCACCAACACATCAGGTGGCTACACCTCGGAAAGCCGCGACTAAAGCTCATGTGCAATACCAAGAAGCCGGAGAAGCTGTCCTGGATTTCTCATTCCCAATCTAGGAAGTAATTGAACTCTTGGAAGCATGGATTCAAGACGATGCCATCAAGATGCCCCCTATCAGGCGTCCGCCAACTGAAGAGGAAATGGAAAATCCCAAGTATAGCCGCTACCACAGGTTCGTCCATCACCCGACCAATGAATACAATAGATTGAAACGCATCTTCAAGGAAAAGGTAGAGGCAGGAGAACTTCAACTAGGAAATGAGGGAGTTCACAGAGATACCCTTCCAGTCAGGAGTTGTATGCTTTGTAGGGACTCCGTCCACAAGACAGTGCAGTCCATTATGCAGCGTGTGTGTGAAATCCTCTATTTCTCCAAAGCGCAGCGTCAAGACATATTTACATCCCTCACCGCGTTGTGTCGGTCAAGCGACTCTTTTCTGTCGAAGAAACTTCTCCCAAATCCCAACTTCTCTCGGGAAATTCTGTTGGAAAGTGCAACTGGGGACTGCTGACTACTGCTCACCTAAGGAATGTCGAGTTCAATAGCACACTGATAGACGCGTTCTCTGACTTCAACATTGTTACTGTCAAGACTCTGAGATCCGCAATAGGAGGCTACTCACTCCCCAATTGTGGTCAAAAACTCAGAAGGAGAAGCAATAAACACATACGGCTACATTAACCTCGAAATCAAGGTAGGAGATGCTCTAACACACGTCAAATTCCACATTGTCAAAGAATGCCCAAATTATGACATGGTTCTGGGGCGCTCGTGGGTACATAAAAATAAAGAAAAGTTAGGAGTGTGTCCTCTGCCGGTGTCGGTACCTAAAAGAATTTCCAACAAGCCATCCAACTCTGAGGACTAAATGTTGTCGTATCTACAATTTTCCAATGTGACCCAATTGCCTGGACAAATCCCATCAACGTATATACGCAGATTTCGGATACAAGTAAGTCTTATTGGACAACCCTTTTCTACAATCAGTCACCTCTTCTCTCGCCCAGGTCTGGGGACTCGATCCAATCATCAACCTATGTGTCATTGGAAGATGTGAATGGTTGTTTATGGGTGAAAACTGTTTCTGCTATTTTTTGTAAATTTGGGTGTGTGCGGATGAGAAACGAATCTAAACCCTAAACAAATGCATTGCACGAGAGTGCTTTTGATTCGAGAGATCAATCTATACAATTCTGGCCTAAACTTAGAAATGGCCGTTCCAGACTTGCTTCGGTCATAAAGTGAAGGAGATGGGGTTGATCTTAGGGAGGAAGCGAAGAAGTTTTTGAGATTATGAAGGTGTTGGTTGTTTAAGACTTGTAAACAATGATGAACTGGCTTGCACAATGAAAGCTATCAGTTCTGGTGTTTTCTGGATACTGATGACAACACTTGGTTTTTCTGTGTTGTGTTGGCAATAGGTGAAAGACCTATTTATACAAGCCCTTGAACGTAAACCTTATCTCGTAGGAAGTGGAGTGATGGAGTAGTGGGGTCATGCAAGTGATTGTCACATGATCACGTCTTTGCCCACTTTTCCCATCATCGTTAACCGTCCATGCCTCTTGACACGTTCTTGTGATGGCGCGTTGCACGCTGCATGTTTTAAACCGCCAGACTTATACCCCAGTAAGTATCCCCCAGTTTGTGACATGGTTGATGTCTCGAATGAGTGGATCGTGGAACACACAGGAAGTAGCATACGGTGCTAGGTTAAATAACTGAGTTATTTAGGAAATCGATATTCATGAAATATTGTGTATACTCTATGCATGTAATGCATCGAATACAATCAATATATATGATGCATCGCTGTTTTAAATCTTTACGGAGTAAGTCGCGGATTAAGCGTCTTAAAATAGCTGCATGCACAACCATCTTTGAGTGATCGTTTGGAGGCCGCATGGGCGGGCCATCCCTTGGCCGATCACTCATTGTGGTAGAGTGACGGACGGTGATCACCAAGGTGCCTTATTGGCCGTTTAACTCATAGCCTAGGCTGTCCGACCAAGCTGGAAAAGTTTGACGGACGAGATGATTTGCGGCACATGTTTGCGACCGATGGATTTTAGGGTTTTAAAGAGATGCGCAAGTATCACTCTTTAGCTTGACCGAAATCAAGCATGAACAAAGTTTTTGGTGGGACGACCGGGCATACGTGTAGACGGCTTGCCCGTGTACAAGTCCATGCAACTCTGTCTCGCGGAGGTGCGATCTTGGCCACTCAATTTATCCGGAAAAGATGAGTGATCGTGATCGATTTACGACAGAAATCCTTTGCCGCAAAGGATTTTAGGGGGCCACGGTATGCCATCTTTGGGCGTGCGTTTCGAGGCGCCTGGCCATGGTCCACCTTGGCCGACTGGTTGCATGCGCAGGTGGGCCCATGGTGATCGTGTTGATGCTCTATGGACCTCCTTAGTCTATATTTATACCCTCCATCCGAGTTGGCGAAGATGGATGGTCATGATCAAACTGTGACATATATGTAATGCCGCAAACCCTAATTAGGGTTTTGGATCATTCACGCGTACGCAACTTTGGCCAAACGGTTTGGCAGGATTTGCTCCTTCTTTGGGGAGACCGACCATGTGGGTCCCATGTTGGGCCGACGGTGAACTTATGTACACCTTCCCGATGGTCCTAGGCGCGATCTAAGCCATCCAAATATGCTGGCGAAGTTGGATGGTTGTGATCGACTTAAGACGCTAGTGGAATTTCCGCGACACTACGAGCAAGCGTTCATTGCTCTAGGGCTAGGTCATGAGAATACCGATCAGGTGGGTGAGGAGTGGGCCCGCCAATGTGTGCATTAGCGCTTCACTGATCAATCGTGGGATGATCTTATCCATCCAATCAGGATGGTGAAGTTGGACGGTCATGATGATTTTAAGACTTCTTTGAGCGGTCTTGATCGTCTGAGACTTCCCCAAAGCAACGCAGACATCCCTCTTTGGGGCCGGCGTTTGACAGGCGTTAGGGGTATAGCGTGGTATTCGACCGGATAGGGCATAGGCGGGCCCGCCAGTGAACATCACGGTGATTGCCTGCTCCTATTAGGGTTCTTCTAGGCTAGTTAAATTATGCGGACAATTTGCATGGCCTTGATCGTTTCTGAGACTGACATGGACAGTCCAGATTTCCCTTAGGGAACTAAACATGCTCGATCGGGCTAATATAAGCGCACCGACACAGGGTTCTCTTGGTTAGAGAATGATATGGCTTGTACGGGTATTTCGTTCATACCTCACTATTGACACTTGGAGATTCGCGTTACTCTGCTGAGAGTAAACACTCAGTCGTCATGCCGCACCAATAATGAGAGTTCTGCTGAGAACAGCACAGGACATACAAGGCAACTCATGCATTAATTAATAATGCTATAAATACACAGAATATTTGGGATTGTTGCTACATGCACCATTCTGAGTGAATTTTGTATATTTATTGAATTACTTCAAGTAAATAAAACGAGAGGATTTCTGCGCTCATCATTTGTCAAATCGCCTTACCCTTTGCAGGATATCGGCACACTAAATCTGGTTTTACAATTTTAGCCCTGAACTAAAATCCACCATCAACATTAGGTCCCATTCCTAGCACATAATGGTTTCATTATTGTGGGGTAGGCACCAGACAAATAAAGATAAAACTTATGAGACAAAGTTCGATGTTACCAGGAGAGATAGGTCGGCCTGTCTTTGGAACATGTCACGTTCAAGAGGCATCCAGGTGAGCGTTCCCCTAGCATGATGTCGGTTGGCCCCAGGTAGATTAGGCATGCGGTTGGTTGGGATCTCAAACTATTCATGACGATGCCATAATCCTCGACTCTGATGTGGACGAGCCTTATCATGAGGAATATCCTTACAAGGTTGCTGAAGCAATTTCTGAAAAATATGTTGAAGCATCTCCCAAAGAGAACGTTAATGTAGCTTCTGGAAAGCGTGTTGAAGCAACTTCTAAAGCGAACGTCGAGGCGGCTCCTATATAGAGCGTTGAAGAACTTATAGAGCGTACGTCGAAGCGGGTCCCGAAGAGCGTTGAAGCATCTTCTGGAGCGAACGTCGAGGCGGGTCCCGGAGAGAGCGCTGAAGCAGCTTCCGCTGGAGAGCGAGCTGAAACGCCTTCTTCTGGAGAGAGAGAGCAGAAACGGCTTCTGTTGGAGAGAGAGTTGAAACGCCTTCTTCATCAGTTTTATTTCCCCTTACGAATTACATGCTTCTTGACCATCTCTCTTGTGTTGAAGAAGTTCTTGACTGACGGCGTAGGAATTTCATGCTAAGCCTCAGTCCCCAAGCGTGGTCTACGTGTCTCTATCTTGTATGCCCGATGGGTCTACCATAATAAAGGTATCGCCATCCAGCCTTCGTATTAGTAATCATATTACTTCTCCATGGGTAAAAAATATGCAGAAGTTTAGATTACCTTTGTACGTAGTGGTTGTTGATATGGTGAAGCTCTGGATGGTATCAATCAACGAGCAACAACGGTTCTTGGAAGCAACTGTGATCAGAAGAGACTGGAAGGGAGAGGCGTGGTGGCAACTTGCACGAACTTGGCACTCTTCATACAATGGTAGAGATAGTCTCGTTATTAGATGTAGAAGTTGTAACCGATGGCTTTCTTGATGTTTTTTTATGGAATAGAGAAGAGGAAGGCAGTCCCCTGCTCACGAGTATCCACTGAGCTTTCGACTTAACAGATGTTGTCACGCTAGGTTCATGAGGCCATCTTTACGTCTTCTCTCTTGAGTACATCTTGGAATCATAATGATAGCGCTTGCATCTCTCTGAATTCACCATCTTTGAGATGGTCAGTGCTAAGAAGTCCCCAGTCATACTCCTTTGACATTATCATCTTTGGATCGTGTCTTTGAGGAATAGGTAAGTTCCTCTTGAGTCTCAGGTGCAATCTCCTTTGGTAACGCAACTACTTCTTCTACGGGAGACGAAATTCTGAAAGCGTCTCTAATTGATGTAGTTATCGTCGATCCAGACATGGAATATCTTGGACATTTTTTCATCATTGTGGCAGTCGTGCATATGGTACTGGAGTTGGAGTTGGCGATTTTGGACGCGCAGGATGTTGTATATCGGTAGTTTTCCTCTTGCTGCTTCAGCGAAACTGCTTACAGGAGGCTGAAGCTTGCATTGCATGTTGGTGAGATGTATGCTTCCACGAACATCATGAGGCTCTTCATTACTGGCAGGCTTGGTTTTTTTAGCAGGGAAGGTGTTGTCGCAACTTGAGCGTTTAGCATCTTCACGGAGTTCAGAGGATATCTGAAAGCGCAGGTTCTTCGACAAAGCACGATTGACGGGTACCATCCTGTTGATGCACAATTACACCACTTTTTGTTCAGTCACATTTGGATCGTGACCCTTCAGTGCATGAATTCGGGACCTCTTGACATAATCATTTGGATGTTCGCTGTTTCGCTGAAGCATTCCTCCTAAGTCTGACAGAGTGATGCACCCAAGCTGTGGATTCTTTCTCGACATGATGATGCGGACATCACTATCTTCTTGAGGATGCTCCCTTGAGGTGTCGTCTCCAGTAGATCTGAAGATGTCCCGGGCTCGCTCTCGTCCGGGCTGACATAATAGGCGAACTCTTTATGATGATTTGGAGATGACAATATTCGTTGAATCTTCCGAAACGCTTCATGTTGTAGTATGGTCGCTTGCTCCTTTCTTCAGCAATGGAGTGAATGAAGCAACGAGCTGGACCAGACCATGGTATAAAACGTCGAATGTAGTTCACCTTGCTGATGCGTGTCGTAACCACAAAAAATTAATTAATATTTTTCCACCTAATTAACAAGTAATATAGTGTAGTCAAGTTTGTTCCCACGAGGAGAAATAGGTTTTAGTTGTTTAGTTGTCACAAAAAGGGGGGATATGTTTTAGATTTTAAAAACGAAAGAAAGTAAATAAAGTAATTAAAAGTTTAAGTTGAAATCAATAAGAGAGATTAGATCAAGGAATCCTTCTTCGTTGCAAAACAATGATTCAAGTTATGTTCTTTTCCACTTTTTATTAGTCACAGATTATCACCAACCGTAGGTAAAGAAGCTAGCTCAGTGCTAAACCCTTAAGTCCCTAGTATCGCCGGATACGGAAGTTCTCGACTACCGGATTCTATTCACCAAACCACCTAGTAGTAGCTCACTCAAGATGTAATTTAGTTAAACGCATTAAGATTTCTGAATTTATTAGGTTGATATTAGTAGTTAGACTCTTAGCTCAAGGTCTACTTGCTAACGTTGTTCCCACACACAATTACTCCACGGAATCCCTCCGCAAGGTCTCGTGTTTGCTACTTATGTAAAGAGTCAAGAAACGATTATTTATCCCCTAACTTTCACTTGCTTTAGATCAATTAACAAATCAATTTAGTTGGCCTCCTAAACAATCTATCAATCAACCATGAATGTATAAACATTCCTATTAGTAAAAACAAACGATAATCATGTGAAAAACTTCAAAGTAGATTTAAGAACAAAACTCAAAACATGTTAAGAACTAGGAATTCATCCTCAATCAATAAGAAAATTAGCTACTCATGTTTTTGAAATTCACACAAATAATTAAAGGGAGAATTTTTGAATTTCACACAAATAATTAAAAGAAGAATTTTGAAAGCAAGCAAAAACACAAGTGTTGTGTGTGTAGAGAGGTGTGTAAGTTGTGTAGAGAACTTCTCTATTTATAGGCTTCAATGCTCTTGCAATCCTCTTAGGAATAGAATCCCTTTCCTTTTGTAACTCAACTTCCAAATCCTTGTTTTTGTAAAACTCTTCCACCTTCTCCTTCCAAATTCAAGCCCAATTCCTCAAACCCATTCCAATTCTAGGAACACCCCATGAGAGAAAATCATACAAAAATCTGTTATTTTGGTCGCCGGGAAAATCCTGGAATCACCGGAAAAAGTCACTGTCGGTCGCTGATATATTCATCTCTGATAACGGAATATTTCGTTACAGTGCAGTTAAAGTTAACAGTCAGACTGGTCAACCGTCAGTCAACAAGTCAAGGGGAGGGGGAGTCAGCCATCTTAAATCAGCTTCTCTGTCAGTCTTACTGAGCTTACTGGTCTGAATTACAGGTCTGGATCCGTTAACGGACTCGCTGAGTTAAATCGTCGGTATAAAAATCTGACAGAGTTCCGTTTATTTTCTGGCTATTCCCGGCTGAATTCAGGCCTCACTTTTCTTCAGTTCCTGCACAACCTGTATCCTAACATTCATCTAAACTGTTAAGCATTCATTCAAGCATATGCAACTCCATTCCACAACACCTTGTCCTTCAGCTCTACCTCATACTCTTCCCTGCAATTTCAGCTCACCATAATCCATACCCATTTCAGCAGAACCTCGATACTGTAAATCAGATCGAACCCATCTACTATCTCATCATTCAACAGCAACACACTCCAATTTCCAAATTCATCCATCTCAGCTCCAATTGAACAACAACAACGGCAACTGGATCCATTCATCTAACTTCAATTCAAGGGCAACAACAAATTCTTCAAACAGATTCAATCTCATCTTTTAATTCGAGTCTCAGCTATTACCAAAGTCTTTAGAACTTGTCTTCTCTGTTAGAGCCCATCTACGATTCACTTCCTTCTTCTCACCGAGTTCTCTATCTCACACAAACCCACCTCCTCAACCTCAACAGCAGCAGCGAGGTCTTGTTCTTCATCTTTTCTTCATTCCCTTACTCAGTTACAGCTGCCACCACCGTCTGCATCTTTCACAGATCGAACCAATTTATTTTCCCATCTGAATCTCAAAACCCCATTCATTCCTGCTACTGTGATATCACCATAAGCTCAGCACCACCGAACCCATTACAGATCTTAAATTTCACCATCTATCGAGATATAGAAACCCTAATTCCTTCTTTTGATTTGAACACCAGCAGCAATTGATTCGACCCATCTCAGCCTCATCCTCTCTGACTTCAACAGCACCTTCTTCTTCAAAACCTTGTTCTCAGCAGCACAATCAAACCCCTTATTCCAGTTCTGATCTTCTTCTCTTTTAATTCTTCAATGACTCCTTCAATCCGTCTCTCAATCTCTCGGTCTCACTCAGCAGCAGTTGCTTTTCTTCTCCTGGTTTCAACAGCAGCAGCCGCTGCTTTTATTTTCAGGTGAATGGATGAATGAGAGGCAGTTTCCTCTCGATTTTAGGGTATAGGCATTAGGTTTGGACGACTACACCCCAGAGATAGGGACCACCCCAATTTGGGTGCTAATAGCACAAACATTTTCTGGCTAAGGGCTACCCAAATTTCCATCCCCTTAATTCTCAGCTGGCCTGTCTTTAGTGCTCTTCCAAATAGATCTTCCCCTTAACATTGACTAGGCTCCAGATAGTGTTCGCCCATGAAATAACAATTTTCGCCCTTTTCGCTCAAATTGGGTGATTTCTTCTTCTTTTTCTCCGTGCGACTCCAGAGTACCTAATAACTCAAAAACATGCGTAAAATACATAATTTACAAGAAAAATAGCAGAGAAAGCATAAACAATAGATAATAAATAGGATGTATTCTACACCCTATCACTTGCCCATGAAGCTTTGGAGCTCCTTCATAGTCCGCGGCGGCGGTATCGTGAGGATAGCTTGAGTCTTGGATGGGTCCACCTTGATCCCCTCAGCAGTTACCTGGAATCCCAGAAACTTGCTTGAAGAAACGCCGAAAGTGCATTTCAAAGGATTCATCTTCAATTTATATTCACGGAACCTTTCGAACACTTGCCGTAGGACTCCTGTGTGATCTGCCCGAGCTGTCGATTTGACTACTATATCATCCACATAGTCTTCGACTTGCATATGCATCATGTCGTGGAAGATTGCCGTCATAGCGCGTTGATATGTTGCACTGGCATTCTTCAAACCAAATGGCATTACAGTATAATAAAAAATTCCGAGAGGAGTTCGAAAAGTTGTCTTACTTGCGTCATGCTCGTACATCCTTATCTGATTGTACCCGCTATATCCATCCATGAAGGAGAACATGTCGTGTCCGCTGGTGGCATCTACTAACATGTCTATGTTAGGTAGAGGAAAGTCGTCTTTTGGGAAGCATCTGTTCAAGTCTCTTAAAATTACGCAGTACCTGATCTGTCCGTTTTTATTTTTCACCGGAACTACATTAGCCAACTAGGTCGGATGATGGATAGGCTTATTGAAGCCAGCAGCTAGCAGCTTCTGAATCTCATTCTTGATTTGCTCTTCTATCTCGTTCCTGAATTGCCTCGGAGATTGCTTGATCGTCTTTAATCCAGGTATGATATGTAGATGATGGGTGACCAATTTTTCATCTAGACCAGGCATTTCTTCATACGTCCAAGCGAATATGTCCTGGTATTCTTTGAGAAGTTGCACGAGCTCCGTGCATTCATCCGTGGACAAGGTGTAGCTGACGCAGATAGTCCTGGGAGATTCTTCATTCGATATTAACGATTTCGAGATCATCGGTCGTGGAGTTGGTGCCATCCTGCAGTTGTCGTGGAGCATCCAGCACCTCTTCTTGTGGCTCGTCGTTATTGTAGCATTCCATTGGCGGAGAGACTGGGTAACAGTCTCCTCTGCTAATTTCTAACAGCGGCGTAGGTAAACGATGTTCCCTTTATGATCACGACTTTCCACAAAGGTTCGCTCCCTCTTAGTGTGAACGTGGGTCGCGGCTTTACCGGATGAAGAAGAACGCCTTGTCTGCCAAGATGCATCGTGGGTCTTAGCCCTCAATGATGCGAGTTGGTCCTCCTATGAATTGACGCCCATGTGGGGAGTGGGATGCAATGAACTTTGTCTGATTCTTCTCGCGGAGCTTCTTGGTGGACCCGGGAAAGCGTCTAAAATTGAAGTGAAATGAAATGCGGGCCTACAGTAATACCGCAAGTGCACGGTCGTCGGTTGTAGCTCGTGCAAGTACGGGTCGATCCACAGAGACTGGGAGTGTTTGGAGTTTCTAGCTATTTGGGCTCTAAATTGCTATTGGGCTTCTAATTGTGCTTTGGGCTTAGTGGGTTTTTGTAACAATGAAATGGTTTTGGGCTCAGTGGGTTTGGATTGACTGTGAACTTATGGGCTTTTGGTCTTTTGAATTGCACTGGGCCTTGGGCTAACAGTGACTGTGAATTGAGAATTGGGCTCTAATTTGTTGTTGGTTAACTATGAAGCCTTTTGGGCTTTGGGCTTAGGGTACCTTTGGATTATAGGCTTGTTTGATAATGAAGTGAACTGAGCTTGGGCTCAGTTGGTCTTGAAGTGCACTAGGCTTGGCCCTTGAAGTGCACTGGGCTTTTAATTGAGTTTGGGTTTTGACCTTATTCCCTAAGAATGAACTGGGCTTTTAGCCTTTCACCTGGGCTTTGGTTAAGTCCACAGTAGACTGGGCTTAGGGTATGGTTTGAACCTGGGCTGTATTGAACTGGGTTTGGAGCAGTAGCAGCAAACAAGGCTGGGCCTGGCAGGAGCACAGCAAGGCTGGAGAAGTGAAGGCAACAGGAGCTGGGAGCAGCAACAGGAGAAGAAGTAGCAGCAGCAGTAGCAAGAGGAAAGCAGCAGCAGCAGCAGGGTTGCAGGGCAGTGGCCAAGGCAGCTGAGTAGCAAGGCAAGGAGAAAAGAAGAGATGGCAGTGAAGTAATGGTGGCACTAAGCCAAGAACAGTGAAAATTGATATAGGAAAAATGGACAGTGGAAAATGAAGAAAAACAGTGGCCAATGGCCAAAGGCAGTGATGGTGTGGCAGTGACAGTGACAAAAGAAAGGCAATGGCCAAGGGCCAAAGGCAAAGGAAGAACAGGGCACAAAACAGTTATGAAAGGCCAAGAGTGAAGAAATAACAAGATACAAAAAATGAAAGGCAAAGTTGGGAGCCTAGGCATACAACTAGAGTGGGAAGAGAACCAGTTTGCTCACAGTCACTAGTGAGCACTAGTTTCTCCCCACTGCTCAATCAATCCAATGCTTCAAAGGCTTTAGCCTAACATTCACACAAAACAGTAAACATCACAACTAGGTTATGAATCCACCTTGTGACCTAGCCAGATGGTGTAATTCTATGTTAAATCCCTGTCCCTAATGGAGCTAGGTGAAGGTTCAAGCCTGCCTATGTTCCAGGGCATACATAAACGGAATGGAAGGAGAAGAAGCTTGCTAATGAGCACTAAATTCCTCCATTTCTCAATTAGCTCAATTTACAAGAATTATAACCTAACATTCCACCTCTAACAGTGACTTAAGGCATCGTCTCAGCCTAGCTATACACATACACATGAGAGCTCACATAACAGCAACAACAACAAAACAATTACTAAACAGAGCATTGAACTGAACATAAACAAACACAGAAGACATAAAACAAAAACATGAACTGAATTGAAACACAAAAACAGCAAATGAATTGAAACTGAATAAGAGTAATGGAATAAACATAAAAATAGTTGAAAATTAAACACTAACCCTTGAGACACTGGCTATTCCAGTGCTCTTGGGTGACACACTGGCTAACCCAGGCATGGCTTTACAACAACACCCACAACCCATATTTATACCCAATTACACTTTAAAAGCAAAACCCCCAAAACAGTAAATTAGGGTTTCTGAAAATTGAAATTAAATCATACCAACTCTCTGAAATTTGATTTTGATTTTGACCCATCCCTCTTGTGCGTCTCCTACGTCTCCTGTTGCTTTCAATTTGCGTCTTTAGCTTAACCTAGTTTACCATTTGTACACGCCTAGGGTTTCAGAGAGCCGTGTAAAAATGGAAAAGTAGACAGCTAAGAGAAGGGGTATGTGATGATGGGTGTGGAGCGGTGTACGTGGTGATTATGGTGGTGGTTGAGGATTTGGTGGCGGACATGGGTGTAGCAGGTGGAGGAGCAGGTGATGGAGGTTGCTGTGAAGAAGAAAGGAGAAGAAAGGAAATCGAGTGAGAGAAAAGTGTGATCGGTTAGGGTAGATAGGGTTTGGTGTTCCGGTGTTGAGCGGACTCATCAGATTTCGATGTTTGGCAAATCTAGACCGTGGGATATGGAGATGAAAGATCAATCTGACGGTGAGATGAAGTGGATCCTGAAGCGACCGTTGGATTATACAATACAACAAAATTAACGACACCAGATGGAGTTAGGTGTTGTAGTGTTAAGCGGAAGTATCGAGGTTTGATGCGCAGGCAAAGAAGCGATCGTTGGATTCAACTACAATCTAATCTGAAGGCTTGGAATTTAAGCGATGTGGTGTTTTGCAGAGACTTCAGATTTTGATGCTCTGCGAAGGAGCGACCGTAGGATTTCGATGTAGTCCCATCTAACGGCTGAGAATGGAGGCGGTTATGGATATAGAAAATGGGTTTGGGTAAGGGTTTTGGGCCTTGGGTATGCCAAGCCCATATCTTCTTTAAGAACAATTCTTCCTTCTTGAGCCCATTCCTAGCTTTTTGGACATGTGCTCCATTCTTTGCGGCTTCCTTGCGTAATTCTTCCCGGCTTTTCACTACTTTTCTGCTCTTTTCGCTCCGCGACTCATCCGAACTTCATTTATTACCTAAAAATGCAAGATTAAGTAAGAAAAAATATTTATTCTTGAAAACAATGAAAATACAGAATATGGGATAAAATGTAGAATTAATGCACAAAAAATGAGTTAAATGCCAAGAAAAATATATAGAAATATGCACTTTTTAGCACTCATCACTTCTCTTGGTTCAAACAATTTCACTCCACATATCGGTGCATAAGAAGACAACGATGCAGGGATACGAATGACTTCCCTATTCAGCATAGTCTTCAGGGACTGGTGATATGTCGAAGGGACAATCCTATTGTCATGAAGCCACGGTCTCCCCAGTATCATATGGTAGTCTGGCTCCTTTTCTATGACTTCGAATATCACCTTTGATTGGACGGTCCCTACAGATAAATTCAGATTGACATACCCGTACGTGTTGGTCTGGTTTCCTTCGAAGTCTGTCATCGTGGTAGGATTTTGTACGATCTTGCCTGGGAGAACCTTGGCTGTCCTGAGAATCTTGAGAGTAATCACATTCGAAGACGCTCCCATGTCGATGAGGGCCCTCTTGAACTATGAATCCTTGATGCGTGCAGTAACATGTAGGGGCATGTTGTGACCTTCCTCTGCCATCATGTTCTGGACGCAAAGGAGTTAAGTGCACATCCATGGCTATATTTATTGCAGCAAATGTCTCCGCCCGTTGATTCTTCGAGAGGTGTAAAAGTTCGCATAAACTTTCCACTAGAGAAGCCGCTTCCTGATCCACCGGCCTCTGGTTTGTAGTGAAGCTACTAACTTGAGGAGGATCGTTGTGAGGATCAGTCCCCAGTATAGAAATCCCGGTCACAGGAAAAATGCTCTTCTTTGATCAGGGCCATGTTCTTTGTGTGAATCCCATGCACTCGTGCCTACTCGATCAATGTTGGGATTCTTCCTGCCGCGCCGTCAGACATACCGTTGGAAAGAGGAGCATCTTCGTTAGAGGAACTCCGACCGGGATTTGAAGTTGTTGGGTTAGACTTAAGAGCAACCATTTTGAAATCATCCAAATGGAATTGGGTATTGAAGAAATTGACTTCACAACCGAGAGATTAATCTCCCACTATGGTCGCCAATTGTTTATGGGTGAAAACTGTTTCTGCTGTTTTTGGTAAATTTGGGAGTGTGTGGATGAGAAACGAATCTAAACCCTAAAAAAATGCACTGCACACGAGTGCTTTTGATTCGAGAGATCAATCTACACAATTCTGGTTTAAACCAAGAAATGGTCGTTCCAGACTTTCTTTGGTCATAAAGTGAAGGAGATGGGTTGATCTTAGGAGGGAAGCGAAGAAGGTGTTGAGATTATGAAGGTGTTGGATGTTTATGACTTGTATCAGAATGATGAACTGGCTTGCATAATGAAAGCTATAAGTTCTGGTGTTTTCTGGATACTGATGACAACACTTGGTTTTTCTGTGTTGTGTTGGAAATAGGTGAATGACCTATTTATACAAGTCATTGAGAGCAAACCTTATCTCGTAGGAAGTGGAGTGATGGAGTAGTGGGGTCGTGCAAGTGATTGTCACACGATCACGTCTTTGCCCACTTTTCCCATCATCGTTAACCGTCCATGCCTCCTGACACGTTCTTGTGATGGCGTGTTTCACGCTGCACGCTGTAAACCGCCAGACCAATACCCCAGTAAGTATCCCCCAGTTTCTGACATGCTTGATGTCTCGAATGAGTGGATCGTGGGACCCACATGAAGTAGCATACGGTGCTAGGTTAAATAACTGAGTTATTTAGGAAATCAATACTCATGAAATATCGTGTATACTCTATGCATGTAATGCATCGAATACAATCAATATGTATGAAGCATCGCGGTTTTAAAGCTTAACGGCGTAAGTCGCGGATTAAGTGTCTTAAAATAGCTGCATGCCCAACCATGTTTGAGTGATCATTTGGAGGCCGCATGGGCGGGCCATCCCTTGGCCGATCACTCCTTGTGGTAAACTGACGGACGGTGATCACCAAGGTGTTTTATTGGCCGTTTAAATCTTAGCCTAGGAAATCCTACCAAGCTGGCCAAGTTGGACGGACGAGATGATCTGTGGCACATGTTTGCGACCGATGGATTTTAGGGTTTTAAAGAGGTGCGCAAGCATCACTCTTTAGCTTGACCGAAATCAAGCATGAACAAAGTTTTTGGTGGGACCGACCGGGCATGTGATAGGTGTCTAAAACACCTAATTTACTATGTAGTAGTTATGCTTTCTTTTCTATTTTTTCTTGTGAATTTTGAATTTTACGTTTGTTTTGAGTGTTGTAGGTATTTTGGAGTCATACGGAGGAAAAGAAGAAGAAATCACCCAATTTGAGCATGGAAAGGGTAAGAAGGTCATTCACAACAAGCACTATTGGGAGCCTGGCAAGGTTAACGAGCAACTCGACGTTAAGGGGCTATCGTGGGGTGACTATATTCCAGCAGTGGGTGCAAATAGCTGTCCCACTTTTATAACCCTAAAATCGATTTTCTCCAATCATTCGTTATTACATCTGAAATTGAGAAAGAGTAAAAGAAAGCAGCAGCCACTGCCATTATTACCATGACCAGATCGAGAAATAGACAGAGAATTGAGAGATGAGAAAAAGGTGAGATGAAGAAGAAGCTGTTGTTGTGAGACCGAGAGAGAAACAGGCAGAGGAATTAAAGAGATGAAGCTGCAATTGTTAAATCGAAAGATTGAGATGATGAGATCGAGAAACAGTTCAGATGAAGAAATATAGAGTTTGAGTCTGTAATTGGTGATGACTTGAAGCTCTTGTCGATGCTCAACAGATGGGTCTTGAATCTGTGGTTTATAAGGGTTTCGATTGTTTCTGCAATTGAAGAACAGAATTAGGGTTCATCTCTGCAATTGAAAAACGAGACTGTGATATGAATCAGATGGGTTTTGGTAACATTGGTTAGGCTTTGAAATAGACACAGAGAGGAGAATCAAAGATAGGTCTGTTCGATTTGAGTCACAGTTGGTGAAGAGAACTGCTGGTGTTGTAGTTGTTGCCATGGATTAAAAGGGTTTTTGGTTGAATCTGTGATGGCCAAGACGACAAGAAATTGAAGGGGTTTCTGTGAATTTGTGAGATTGTGAAGCAGTTATGAAGAAATAAAGAAAAGAGGATCTGGTGCAGAGATGAAGATGAATTGAGGTTAGGGTTTAGGAGATTAAACAAGGAAGATGGGTTCTGGTGGCTAATTGCTGTGAATTGAAGACAGGGTTGTTTGAGAACAAGGATTGAAACATAGAGGGAAGAATTGATCTCATTCTTGAGATGTTATGACATACAAGGAAAGAGGAGGACATGGTGGATGAGTGCAGGTGAATGATGGTGGTCTAAGGCTGTTGTTGATGAACGTTAGTACCGCAAATAAAGTTACAATAGATGTATGCTAGGTTTCTTAACAGGAGAAGACCAAAAAAATAGGCCTGAAATTGGCCTGGAAATACACCTGAAACAGAGGAAACTCTGTCGGATTTTCTACCCTGACGAGTCGACTCGGTGCAGGAGATGACCGTTCCAGACGAGTTTGATGACCGATCCATCCATGTGACTCAGTAATTCAGCGACTCAGACCAATCAGTCCTGATTAGACAGCTGATTGAGCTGACTCTCTCCTCCCTTGACTTTCTTGACTAACGGTTTGACTGTTCTGACTGTTAACTTTGACGGGAACTATGACAGAATATTCCATCGACGACAGAACTATTCCAGTGACCAGCAGGGATATTTCCAGTGCCGTATTCCGGTGGAACCAGTAAATTTCCGGCGACCCAATTTGTAAAGAATTCTCTATACTCATCTAGACTCATGGGTTTGAGGAATTGGACTTGAATTTGGAAAGTGAAGATGGAAGATTTGAGAAAGACTTTGATTTGGAAGTTGAGCTACAAAGGGAAAGGGATTTTATTCCTAAGAGGATTGCTAGGAAATTGAAGCCTATAAATAGAGAAGTTCTCTACATACACTTCTACACCTTTTTACATACACAATACTTGTGTTTTTGCTTGCTTTTCAAAATTCTTCTTTTAATTATTTGTGTGAAATTTAAAAATTCTCTCTTTAATTATTTGTGTGAATTTCAAAAACATGAGTAGCTAATTTTCTTATTGATTGAGGATGAATTCCTAGTTCTTAACATGTTTTGAGTTTTTTTTTTTAAATCTACTTTGAAGTTTTTCACATGATTATCGTTTGTTTTTACTAATAGGAATGTTTATACATTCATGGTTGATTGATAGATTGTTTAGGTGGCCAACTAAATTGATTTGTTAATTGATCTAAATCTAGTGAAAGTTAGGGGATAAGTAATCGTTTCTTGGCTCTTTACACAAGTAGCAAACACGAGACCTTGCGGAGGGATTCCGTGGAGCAATTGTGTGTGGAAACAACGTTAGCAAGTAGACATTGAGCAAGAGTCTAACTACTAATATCAACCTAAAAAATTCATAAATCTTAATGCGTTTAAATAAATTACATCTTGAGTGAGCTACTACTAGGTGGTTTGGTGAATAGAATCCGGTAGTCGAGAACTTTCGTATCCGGTGATACTAGGGGTTTAGGGGGTTTAGCACTGAGCTAGCTGCTTTACCTACGGTTGGTGATAATCGCTGACTAATAAAAGTGGAAAAGAACATAACTCGAATTATTATTATGCAACGAAGAAGGATTCCTTGATCTGATCTCTATTATTGATTTCAACTTTATCTTTTTAATTGCTTTGTTTATTCTTTTACTTTATAAAATCTAAAACCCCCCTTTTTTGTAACATTATAAGACAACTAAAACCTCTTTCTCCTCGTGGGAACGATCCTTACTATCGCTATATTACTTGTTAATTAGTGAGAAAAATATTAGTTAATTTGTGTGGTTACGACACGCATCAAATTTTGGCGGCGCTGCCGGGGAGCAGCGGACGATTTTAGTTTTTTTATTTTTCTTTTTGCTTTATTCTTGCTTTGTTAGATTTTATATAGTATCTAACTTAGTTTTCGAGAATCTTGTTTCAGGTACTATATCTTTGGTGAATTCTTAAAGAGGGCAGACCGAGTCCAATTAGTATACGTCTTCGATCTGGCACTTAACTAAAGGACCTCTTTCGAGCGGTTAACACTCCGCTTCCTCCTTCTTCATCTAGTGAGTTCGCAGATTCCGATATAGACGAAGAAGAAATGGATGATCGTACACTCAAGGATCTAGCTTCTCATAAGCTCGATACACAAAAATGTTGTATCCAAACTAACTCAACCTTCGAGATCAATCCGGGGTTGATTAGAAAGTTACTAAAGTTTCATGGCATGGTGAATGAAGATCCAAACAAACATCTTATGGACTTTTATACCATAGTCATGGCTATGGTTCCACCGGAGACTAATGTGGATGGACCAATGTTGAAAGATTTCCCGTTCTCTTTAGCGGGAAATGCTAAGGAATGGTTGTATTATTTGCCTTCCGGAAGTATCACAACATGGAATGGGATGAAGAAACTTTTCCACGAGAGATATTTTCCTGCATCAAAAGCTACTCAAATTCGCAAGGAGATTTTTGGGATGAAGCAAAATGTGGGAGAGTCATTGTATTAATGTTGGGAGCGATACAAGAGATTGGTGGCGATATGACCACATCATCAATTCAGTGATGTCATGATACTCCAATACTTCTATGAAGCTCTCCACCCAAGTGATAGATATTTTCTTGACGCCGCAGGTGGTGGTGCACTAATGAACAAGACATTAACCCAAGCTAGAGAGTTGATTGAAAGTATGGCTGCGAACTCGCAACAATTCTACACAAGAGAAGAACCAATGGTTAGGCGAGTGCATGAAGTTGGTGATTCATCATCACACCTTGATCAAAGGATGAGTAACATGGAGATAATGATGCAAAGGATGGCTGCAGTTATCATACCTTCATATGATGAGACCGAAAAAGTAAATGCTTTATATCCAAATCAAAGGCCAAGGTACGATCGATACTCCAATACTTATAATCCCGGTTGGAAGGATCATCCTAACTTTAGTTATGCCAACAAGCAAGCGGCGGATCCTAACCCATATGTGCAACAAGGTGGTTTCCAGCAATCACGCTTCCAACCTCAACAACAATTTCAACCACAACAAGTCAAGGAGCATGATTCTTCGAGTGATGACAATATCAATGCGTTAATGCAAGGCATGCAAGGTATTACTTCTATGTGACAACAAAGCCAACAAAAGAATGAATCGGCCATTAAGGCTTTGAAAACCAAAATGGGACAATTGGAAACTGATGTGCATCTATTGAAATCTCAAGCATCCACAAAGCTTCCTTCACAACCATTTGTGAATCCAAGAGAGAACCTTAATGCAGTTACTTTAAGAAGTGGAAGACAAGTGGAGAGTCCAAGTCACCATGAAGAAACTAGTGAAGAGGTAGTCAAAGAAAAGGAGGAAGCCGAACCAAAGGAGAATCCAACACCTACCAACCAATCCAAGGAAACGGTTCCTAGTTTCACTACTCTACCTCCTTTTCCTAGTCGTTTTGCTAAATCTAAGAAAGAAGCTCAATACAAGGCACTCATCGAGATCATCAAGAAGATCGAAATTAACATCCCATTCATAGAGGTCATCAAGACAATACCAAGGTATGCTAAGTTCATGAAGGAATTATGCACAAAGAAGGATAGGTTGCTTGATAATGAAATTACGAAAGTTGGCGAGAGTGCGTCGGCTATGCTACTGAAGAAGATGCCTACAAAGTGCACGGATCCCGGTGGTTTCACGGTGCCAATTACTATTGGTACAAAAAGGTTTCAACATGCTTTACTTGACTTGGGATCTTCCATAAGTGTAATGTCGGCCGGTATATATGACTCCTTGAATCTTGGACCTTTAAAAGAGACAAGAGTTATTATCCAATTAGCAAACAAGTCTAACATATATCCTAAAGGACTTGTAGAAGACGTGCTAGTGCAAGTGAATGAGCTAATTTTTCCGGTTGATTTCTTCGTGGTGGATATGGACAACAATGAGGATCGGTCATCTACTTCTTTACTTATTGGGAGGCCATTTTATGAAGACCGCAAAGACAAAGATTGACATTGATAAGGGTACACTTATTATGGAATTCGATAAGGAGATAATACACTTCAACATATTTGAAGCCATGCGCCACCCAAGTGATGTGCATTCTGATTACTCCATTGATGTATTTAGTTCGTTAGCGCAACAAATGGTGGAATTGAGTCAAGAGGACGAACTTGATGTGGTGTTACAAAAGAGCATTGAATTGGACGTCCACGGCTTGTCTAATTTTAATATTGAAATCTCCAAGGAATTGGTGGAGATGTGTGGTGCCTTGACGGTATTGCAAGAAGCTAAAAAGGGTAATGTTTCATATATTTCTTTACCCATGGATGATGAATTACTTGTACCATCTATTGTGAAGGCGCCTAAGATAGATTTGAAGCCACTTCCGGACCATTTGAAGTATACTTTCTTGGGAGATGAAGATGAGCTTCCGGTGATTATTGTAAAGAACCTCACACCAGTACAAGAAGACCGTTTGCTTAAAGGTTTGAAAGAGCACAAAACGGCTATTGGGTGGACAATTGCGGACATCAAAGACATTAGTCAATCTGTGTGCATGCATAGAATTCTAATGTAAGAGAACGTGAATCCGGTACGTGATGCTCAACGTAGGGTTAATCCTCCCATGATGGAGGTTGTGAAGAAATAGATACTCAAATTGCTAAGTGTGAGGGTGATCTACCCAATATCCGATAGCAAATGGGTTAGTCCGGTACAAGTGGTACCAAAGAAGTCCGGTGTTACGGTTGTTAGAAATCAAGATGATGAACTTGTTCCTACAAGAGTTCAAACCGGTTGGAGAGTGTGCATTGATTATAGAAAGCTTAACTGCAACTCGAAAGGATCACTTTCCTTTACCTTTCATTAATCAAATGTTGGAGCAGTTAGCGGGGCATTCTCATTATTGTTTCTTGGACGGTTATTCGGGATACAACCAAATTGTTATTGCACCGGAGGACCAAGAGAAGACCACTTTCACTTGTCCGTTTGGAACGTTTTCATATAGACGGATGTCGTTTGGTCTTTGCAATGCACCGACTACTTTCCAAAGATGCATGGTTAGTATATTCTCGGACTATTTGGAGCGCATCATCGAGGTATTTATGGATGATTTCAGTGTTTATGGCAATTCTTTTGATAGTTTTTTAGACAACCTTGAAGTAGTTCTTAAACGATGCATAGACACAAACCTCGTCCTTAATTGGGAGAAATGTCACTTTATGGTAAACCATGGCATAGTACTTGGTCACGTTGTGTCATCTCGAGGGATCGAAGTGGACAAGTCAAAGATAGATTTAATAAGGAACTTATAATATCCCACTTCGGTTAGGGAAATCCGTTCATTTCTTGTCCATGCAGGTTTCTATAGGCGGTTTATCAAGGATTTCTCCAAAATCTCCATGCTGATGTGCAAGTTATTACAAAAGGAGGTACCTTTTGACTTCAACAAGGAATGCAAGGATGCCTTTGACAAATTGAAGGCAATGTTGACAAGTGCGCCAATTATCAAATCACCGGATTGGAATCTTCCATTTAAATTAATGTGTGATGCTAGTGATTATGCGGTTGGAGCCGTTTTGGGTCAAAGAGTGGACAAATTGTCCCATGTTATCTATTATGCATCGAGGACCCTTAATGATGCACAAATCAACTATCTACCACGGAGAAGGAGTTATTGGCTATAGTTTTTGCATTGGAAAAGTTTCGATCATACTTGGTGGGCACAAAGGTTATTGTATATTCCGATCATGCTGCACTTAAATACTTAATAAAGAAGAAAGAAGCTAAGCCAAGGCTAATCTGATGGATCCTATTGCTACAAGATTTCGACATAGAAATTCGAGACAAGAAAGGTGTGGATAATACCGCTGCGTATCATCTCAGTAGACTTGTTATGTCTCAAGAAGAACTTCCATTACAAGACCGCTTTCCGGACGAACAAATTTTCTCCTTGCAAAATTCTACACCTTGGTACGCGGATATAGTAAATTACTTGGTGACAAGGAAGGTACCTAATACAGTGTCTAACTTCCAAAAGATGAAACTTAAGAAGATAGTCAAGCAATATGTGTGGGATGAACCATACTTATGGAAATATGGCGTGGATCAAATGATACGAATGTGCGTGCATCATTACGAATTTCAATCTATTCTCTCTTTTTGTCACACTCTTGCTTGTGGTGGCCATTTTGGTTCTAAACGTACCGCTCTCAAAGTTCTCGAGAGTGGATTTTATTAGCCCACCTTGTTTGAAAATGCACATGTTTTTTGTAAATCGTGTGATAGATGTCAAAGAACGGGCAATCTAGGTGCTCAAAATCAAATGCCACTCACACCAATTCTCGCCGTTGAGATTTTTGATGTGTGGGGTATCGATTTTATGGGCCCTTTTGTCATTTCGAATGGAAACTTTATATACTTCTTGTCGTACATTATGTTTCGAAATGGGTGGAAGCTAGAGCCACCAAAACTAATGATTCTCAAGTTGTTTGTGATTTTGTAAGAGAAAAAATATTCACTAGGAATGGTACACCAAGAGTGGTGATAAGCGATGGAGGCTCACATTTCAAGAAGTCTTTCCACGCTCTCCTCAAGAAGTACAACATTACACATAAGATTGGTATGCCCTATCATCCACAAACTAGTTGACAAGCGAAAATTTCAAACCGGGAAATCAAGTCCATTCTTGAGAAAACGGTGAATACTACAAGGAAATATTGGAGCTTTAAGCTTAATGATGCACTTTGGGCATATAGAACGGAGTACAAGACACCAATTGGAATGTCTCCATATCGGTTGGTTTATGGTAAAGCTTGTCATCTTCCGGTTGAACTTGGACATAAGGCTTATTGGGCGATAAAGAAGTGCAACATGGAGTATGACAAAGCGGGGAAGCAAAGGAAGCTACAACTAAATGAGCTAGAGGAGGTACGTAATGATGCATACGAGAGTGCCCGTATTTACAAGGAAAAGACCAAGCTTTTTCATGATAAGATGATTTCTCGTAAAAGCTTCGAAGTGGGACAGAAAGTCCTTTTATATCATTCTCGCCTTAAACTATTTCCTGGAAAGTTAAGGTCCCGTTGGATTGGACCATATGTTGTTACTAATGTTTTTCCTTATGGTGCAGTTGAAATTAGTAGTCTTAGATACAACTAGGTTTCCTAGGTCAACGGTCTTAGATTGAAGCCATACTACGAGAACATCGCATATGTGAATGTGGATGAAATTTCATTTGAAGATTCACTCCCTCTGGAGGAGTAATGTGAAGCAAGAGCTAAGTCGGGCGGCCGACTTTAAAACAAGCGCTTAATGGGAGGCAACCTATAGGTTTTGTATTTCTTACCTTTTACTTTTTATTTTCTTTTTGTTTTGTTTATTTATTTTTTCTAGTTCCATATCATTTTAGGATTTCCCACCTTGACTTTGCTAGGAGGATTCAATTACATTGAGGACAATGTAAGGTTTAAGTGTGGGGGAGTGGTTAAGCATACTAAAAAGAAAAAAAGAAAAAAAAAATTGCATAAAACCTCCAACTTTTAGAGATTTTAGAGTCACTAGCATACTTCTAGGTATGTTTACATAGAGAATTCTGACTGACATAACTGAACTTGGAAGTGTTAGGAAACTACATTAATATTTCTTGCTTGTTAGAGTGTTAAATAATGGATTTAATCATGTCGGTGATGCATATTAGGAGCAGGGAAACATGCATTATTAGAGTTGCTGATCAATCATTAGTGGAGACTACCCTATTTATATCATGAGAGGCACCGACCAGATTTCTTTATAAATAACTAAAGAGCTTTCTTTTGAGTGTGTGTCACCCTACGTTAATTCCGGGTAGAATGGTGAGCTACCCAACCTCCCACCAATAGAAGCACTGCTCTTTGATATCTTGAGTGCTAATTTTATCAATCATGAGGGTGACGTCCATGGATGAAAGCCTCCTTCTTGTAGTTCGATTTGCAGTTAGCACCATTCTCTCTCTCGACAACAACGGATCCATATAAACACCATCATCATCAACAAGGGAGCGACATCAAAATCTACAAGGAAAGTTGAAAACTTTCAAGGTTTACAAGCAACAGAACAAGAAAAGAGAAAATTTCATATCCAAGTAAAGCAACATATAATGAGCGCATTTTAAAATATACATGTTGAAGACTTATTTACATGAGCAAAGAAAAGCAAAAGGTGAGAATTATTGAAGTTTATGATTTCGAGACGATACAAGTTGTGAAGAATCAAGCGGTAAAGTACTTTTCCCACGGCCATGGTTTGTTTTTATTTTCACTTTGTTTTGTATTTTATTTCTCTTGTCTTTAAAAAAAATAAAAAATTTATCATTGTTTTACTTTTTATTTAATAAGACGTGGGGAAGGAAAATCTATAAGGAAGTTTCAAGCGACAAGGATTTAAAGTAAAAAGTTACAAATTGTCAAGGATCTACAAAATTCAAGAGTTTACCATCAATAGTTGAAGCCGAAGACGAAGACCAAGAAGATGAAAACGAGGAGCGAAGACGTTTCTATTGGATGTCGTGAGAGTGGTGCTATCATAATTGGAAATCGGATGTGAAGGTGAGTAAGTAATCTCATCCTCGATAATAATGTTTGATTTCCTTTCTTAGAGATCGTCAGAAAAATGGTTTTTCAAAACATTAAAAGATGTGGGTTTTTAAAATATTTCGGAAGTTGTCCTTCCCACCATTCAACGTGTTGCAGAAATTCTCTCTTCATTCCTACCTGCACACAAGTGAGAACCATAAAAAGTATGTCCTTTGAGTGCAATTTCATAAAAACCTTTTTGGTGAGGCAGAAGTCGAGGCGAAATGCTTATTGTTCGCTTCTCAAACACGCATTCTCTCATATGGTGTGGTTATTTCTCACTCAACATTTAAGAATGAGGATATGTTCTTTGGTATTTCTAACTTCTTATTACTAGCATGCATAAACTCTATGTCTTTATATCTCTTTGGATGCTTGCCACGCTGGAAAGCTTTGAAATTCGAGTGGATTTTATTTGATTTGCTCGAGGACTAGCAAAGTCTAAGTGTAGGGGAATTTGATAGGTGTCTAAAACACCTAATTTACTATGTAATAGTTATGCTTTCTTTACTATTTTTTCTTGTGAATTTTGTATTTTACGTTTGTTTTGAGTGTTTTAGGTATTTTGGAGTCATACGGAGGAAAAGAAGAAGAAATCACCCAATTTGAGCATGGAAAGGGTAAGAAGGTCATTCACAGCAAGCACTATTGGGAGCCTGGCAAGGTTAAGGGGCAACTCGACGTTAAGGGGCTACCGTGGGGTGACTATATTCCAGCAGTGTGTGCAAATAGTTGTCCCACTTTTATAACCCTAAAATCGATTTTCTCCTATCATTCGTTATTACATCTGAAATTGAGAAAGAGTGAAAGAAAGCAGCAGCCACTGCCATTATTACCATGACCAGATCGAGAAATAGATAGAGAATTGAGAGATGAGAAAAGGGTGAGATGAAGAAGAAGCTGTTGTTGTGAGAACGAGAGATAAATAGGCAAAGGAATTTAAGTGATGAAGCTGCCACTGTTAAATTGAAAGAATGAGATGATGAGATCGAGAAGCATTTCAGATGAAGAAATATGGAGTTTGAGTCTGTAATTGGTGATGACTTGAATCTCTTGTCGATGCTCAACAGATGGGTCTTGAATCTGTGGTTTATAAGGGTTTCGATTATTTCTGCAATTGAAGAACAGAATTGGGTTGGAGACAGATTTGAAACCAGAGGAAAGAATTAGTGATGTTGTGTAACGATGGGGCTTGAAATTGAAGAAATGAAGAAATTAGGGTTTGAAATAGACACAGAGAGGAGAATCAAAGATGGGTCTGTTCAATTTGAGTCACAGTTGGTGAAGAGAACTACTGGTGCTGTAGTTGTTTCCATGGATTAAAAGGGTTTTTGGTTGAATCTGTTATGGCCAAGACGACAAGAAATTAAAGGGGTTTCTGTGAATTTGTGAGATTGTGAAGCAGTTACGAAGAAATAAAGAAAAGAGGATCTGGTGCAGAGACGAAGATGAATTGAGGTTAGGGTTTAGGAGATTAAACAAGGAAGATGGGTTCTGGTGGCTAATTGTTGTGAATTGAAGAGAGGGTTGTTTGAGAACAAGGATTGAAACACAGAGGGAAGAATTGATCTCATTCTTGAGATGTTATGACATACAAGGAAAGAGGAAGACATGGTGGATGAGTGCAGGTGAATGATGGTGGTCTAAGGCTGCTGTTGATGAAGGTTGTTAATGCAAATAAAGTTACAAGAGATGTATGCTAGGTTTCTTAACAGGAGAAGACCAAAAAAATAGGCCTGAAATTGGCCTGGAAATACACCTGAAACAGAGGAAACTCTGTCGGATTTTCTACCCTGACGAGTTGACTCGGTGCCGGCGATGACCATTCCAGACGAGTTCGATGACCGATCCATCCATGTGAATTAGTAATTCAACGACTCAGACCACTCAGCCCTGACTAGACAGCTGATTGAGCTGACTGTCTCCTCCCTTGACTTACTTGACTAACGGTTTGACGGGAATTGTGACAGAATACTCCATCGACGACATAACTATTCCATTGAACGGCAGGGAGCTTTCCGGTGTCGTATTCCGGTGGAACCAGTAAATTTCCGGCGACCCAATTTGTGAAGAATTCTCTAGACTCATGGGTTTGAGGAATTGGACTTGAATTTGGAAAGTGAAGATGGAAGATTTTAGAAAGACTTTGATTTGGAAGTTGAGCTACAAAGGGAAAGGGATTTTATTCCTAAGAGGATTGCTAGTAAATTGAAGCCTATAAATAGAGAAGTTCTCTACATACACTTTTACACATTTTTACATACACAACACTTGTGTTTTTGCTTGCTTTTCAAAATTCTTCTTTTAATTATTTGTGTGAACTTTAAAAATTCTCTCTTTAATTATTTGAGTGAATTTCAAAAACATGAGTTACTAATTTTCTTATTGATTGAGGATGAATTCCTAGTTCTTAACATGTTTTGAGTTTTGTTTTTAAATCTACTTTGAATTTTTTCACATGATTATCGTTTTTTTTGCTAATAAGAATGTTTATACATTCATGGTTGATTGATAGATTGTTTAGGTGGCCAACTAAATTGATTTGTTAATTGATTTGTTTAGGGGATAAGTAATCGTTTCTTGACTCTTTACACAAGTAGAAAACACGATACCTTGCGGAGGGATTCCGTGGAGCAATTGTATGTGGAAACAACGTTAGCAAGTAGACCTTGATCTAAGAGTCTAACTACTAATATCAACCTAAAAAATTCATAAATCTTAATGCGTTTAATTAAATTACGTCTTGAGTGAGCTACTACTAGGTGGTTTGGTGAATAAAATCTGGTACTCGAGAACTTCCGTATCCGGTGATACTAGGGGTTTTGGGGTTTATCACTGAGCTAGCTGCTTTACCTACGGTTGGTGATAATCGGTGACTAATAAAAAGTGGAAAAGAACATAACTTGAATTATTGTTTTGCAACGAAGAAGGATTCCTTGATCTAATCTCTCTTATTGATTTCAACTTTATCTTTTTAATTGCTTTGTTTATTCTTTTACTTTATAAAATCTAAAAACCCCCTTTTTATGACATTACAAGACAACTAAAACCTCTTGCTCCTCGTGGGACCGATCCTTACTATCGCTATATTACTTGTTAATTAGTGAGAAAATTATTAACTAATTTGTTGTGGTTACGACACGCATCAGCATGCATGTAGACGGCTTGCCCATGTACAAGTCCATGCCACTCTGTCTCGCGGAGGTGCGATATAGGCCACTCAATTTGTCCGAAAAAGATGAGTGGTTGTGATTGATTTGCGACAGAAATCCTTTGGCGCAAAGGATTTTAGGGGGCCACAGCAACCCATCTTTGGGCACGCGTTTCGAGGCGCCTGGCCATGGTCCACCTTGGCTGACTGGTTACATGCGCAGGTGGGCCCACGATGATCATGTTGATACTCTCCGAACCTCCTTAGTCTATATTTATACCCTCCATCCGAGCTGGCGAAGATGGATGGTCATGATCAAACTGCGACATATATGTAATGTCGCAAACCCTTATTAGGGTTTTGGATCAGTCACGCGTGCGCAACTTTGGCCAAAAGGTTTGGAAGGCTATGCACCTCCTTTGGGGAGACTGGTCGCGTGGGGCCCATCTTGGGCCGACGGTAAACTTATGTGCACCTTCCCGATGGTCCTAGGCGTGATCTAAGCCATCCGAATATGCTGGCGAAGTTGGATGGTTGTGATCGATTTAAGAAGCTAGTAGAATTTCCGCGACCCTTTAAGCATCACGTCAGCCACACTTCGAGCAAGCGTTCATTGTTCTAGGGCTAGATCGTGACAAAACCGATCAGGTAGGTGAGGAGCTGGCCCGCCAATGTGAGCATTAGCGCTTCACTGATCAATCATGGGATGATCTTATCCGTCCAACCAGGCTGGTGAAGTTGGACGGTCATGATGATTTTAAGAATGTTTTTAGCGGTCTTGCTCGTTTGAGCCTTCCCCAAAGCAACGCGTCCATCCCTCTTTGGGGTCGCCGTTTGACAGGTTTTAGGGGTATAGCGTGGTGTTCGACCGGCTAGGGCATAGGCGGGCCCGCCGGTGAACATCACGGTGATTTCCTGCTCCTATTAGGGTTCGTATAGGCTAGTTAAATTATGCGGCCAACTTGCGTGGCCGTGATCGTTTCTGAGACTGACATGGACAGTCTAGATTTCCCTTAGGGAACTAAACATGCTCGATCGGGCTAATATAAACTCACCGACACAGGGTTCTCTTGGTTAGAGAATGATATGTTTGTACGCGTATTTCATGCATACCTCACTATTGACACTTGGAGATTCGTGTTACTCTGCGTAGATGGGGAAAAACGGTTTGCTGGTTTTCTAGGAAAGTGGAGAGTCGAGCGTGCTGTCGAGACTCCTCAACCGAGCGAACTGCTGAACCTCACACAGATGCACCGCTGCAAAAGGGGTGCTTAGATTCGGGAAATCAATCTGTATGACTCCGGCCTAAACCAAGACAATGGTCGTTCCAGAGTCAATTCGGTCGCAAAGAGGGAGATGGGTTGATCTGTAGGAGGGAAGCTGAGAGTTGTGTGGGATCAGTGATGATCAAGGATTGTGGGTGTGTTGAAGGTTTCTGTAATATTGTTGAACTGCTGAAGTTGAGTTTTGTGAATAAGTTTATATCGAGTTGTTGACGGATAATGATGATAATCCATGATTGATGATATCCTGATGTCCTCGACTTAGACTTATTTATATTAAAAGAACGATGTACCACTGATCCCTGTAAGTGTGACGGTTTCTTGAGTGAAAGAGTGGGAAAGTGGGAGATCGTGGTAAAGTCAGTTCAATGACGTGCGGAGACTTGACTGATCGTGCACCCACTACTTTGCTAACTCCTTGAACCTTTTACACGACTTACGCACATTTCTCGTTGTGGATGAATCCACGTGTCGTAGACCGCCAGACCAAAACCCTAAGTGATATCCTCCCATTTATGACGTGATTGATATTTCACGAATCATGGAGTCTGCAAGGCAGACGTGTATTAGTTAGCCAGTTGTTGACTGATTTAGACTGTGAGTCTAGTTTTGTTGAATCGAGCATAAGTGGTGAATGCTCAGTGATTCATGGATTGAACATGTAGTTCTCTAAGATGTCAATGAATTACTGACTAGAGCGACTGAGCAAGTATTGCTCAACTCGACGAATTGCTGAATATTGAGAGTTTGTCGAGCAATTGAGCAAGTATTGCTCAATTCGACGAATTTGATAATTTTGGCGTGCAACTGAGCAAGTGTTGCTCAATTCAACAAACTACTGATGAATTACTGAACATTGATGGTTGGATCAATATTCGAGCAACTGAGCAAGTATCGAATAATTTACTGGTGTCGTGACCCAATAAAATATTAATCAAAAATATTGGTGAATTACCGAATATTATTAATTTGGATGTTGATTGCTGAATCAACATTATTTTGTGTTTGAACTTGCTCAGAATGGTGATTCATGGAGCGTTTGTTCGAAACCCTAATTTTTATCAATCCTTCATCAATTGGTGAATTGCTGAAAATTGGTCATGAGTGAGGAGAGACCGACCACATGGGATAATGAGCGTCCATGGGTGCCCAGTGCTCGAGTGAGCACGCACCATGGTTTTCAGTTTGAGAGTTGGTGAAAGAACGATGATTAAATGCAGGTTTCATCATTTATTGAAATATTGCTGGATTCAGCATTAGGTGATAAAACCTAGGTATGAGAAATAAGGACAAACCGAGAGTGCATGGGACCGGATCTTGGTGGTCATGGGACCAGTTGTTGGTCATTTGGAGAATCCCCCAGTTGGTTGGAGAGAGTTCGGGCCCAGTATGAGCAATTGAGCAAATTAGGTCAGAATTATGAAAACCTGTGAGACCGGCTTTGTGCAAGACCTAGGAATGACTCTGTTGGTCATGAAGGCATGCACATGATTCCGTGGTGTCCGTGTTTCCATACTGAGGGTTTCAGTATTTTCTGATGCGCGTTCGAGCAACATAGTGAATTTTCAGAAGAGTTTCATCTTGACTGAGAATTCTCGATTTTTGTTCGAATGAGCATGTATGCTCAATTCATCAATATTTTGAGAATATTAAAATAAAAGTATTTTAATATTTAAAATTGCCATGAGAGGCTAGCCAGTCGTATGACTATGTTGGCTTTTGGTTTTTCGTGAGATTAGGGAATAATAATTATAAAAATCTAAGGATTGTGAGGTGTGGGACCGGCCATGGCTTAGGCATGGACAGCCGGTTAGGTTACCCGGTCCCGCACACCTCTCCTTATTTCATAATATTATTTCGTGAATCCACCAAGTTATGGAGAATTCACGAGTTTTACAAAAACAAGGAAAGTTGCTAAAACCAAGGAGTTTTCGTGAGTTCATGAAATAACAAAAAATAAGGAAAATAATGGGAGAGGCACGGACCGACCATGGCTAGGGAACGTCCAGCCGGCCGGCTGGTGGGCCCGTCCCTAGGCGTATCTTATTATTTTATTAATATTTATTGTTTTCTCCTATTTTGCGAAGGATTCCTCATTATATCATATTTTTGGACACTCGTTCGTGCATCCGGGTGCTCAGTCGTGCATCATTGTCGAGTACACTCGCACCATTTCTGTGGGGCTTACTTAGTGATGGTCCAGATGCCCGGTTGTTGAGTATCTATTACTAATCTATGAACTCATTGGAGAATAATCCATGAAATTGAGTAATAAAAATGAATAGTTGTTCATTATTAATTCGCATGATCAGCTGAGGATTCGAATATGAATTCAGAATAATAAAACAAGCATTATCATCCTATGGGATCGTGGATTCGACCATAGAATCGGAGTAATCAAGATTATCTATTACCATTTTATGAGATCAGTGGATTCGATCATGAAATCGGAGTAATGAGATAACACAGTTGTTTTATTGCCATTCTATGAGATCAAGCCGTGGATTCGACCATGGAATAGGAGCAATTGTTATTTCCATTCCATCGGATCAGGTCGTGGGTTCGACCATGGAATAAGAGCAATTGTTATTTCCATTCCATGGGATCAGGCCGTGGATTTGACCATGGAATAGGAGCAATAATAGATTATTTTTGGAATTCAGTAGTGAATGTCACGGCAGGATTAATCTATTGCAGAAAATATATTAGCCAGTTAAAGCGTCACATCTATTCTGAATGGTGCATAGTCAGGGAGTCACGATGTTGTTTACGACCTGAAGGCGTTAGTGTTCTCAATCTACGGAGAACCGCCTGAATCTGTGCACAGTCTCTCCATATAATCAGGAACGGTGAGTGTCACCGACGTCCTGAAGGCGTCCGCCGCCCAAATATTCTTCTATATGGAGGTGGGTCTCTCTCCTACAGTCAGGGAACAGTAAATATCACCGACGTCCTGAAGGCGTTAAGCTCTCAATCTACGGAGAATCACCCAAATACTTTATTTTACATAGAGGTCACGACGAAATTCCATGGATCGAACGCTCAGCTTGTGGAGGCTTTTCGAAAACATATTCATCATGGCTTCGTAAAATATGAATCGTTGCATGCCTAAAAGCCGTGTCAAAAACATGCTTCGTGATTTTACGGTTTTTTCCCTTTGTTGAAAATCCACTATCTACATTAATTAGTGAGGAACAGTCATGTTCCACAGTAAGCATTAAATGATGATTTTCAGTCGATGAGATCAGTGGTTGAACTCGGTCTACAAAGGTATCGTCAGAATCCTCGATTTGCTCCAATGGTGTCATGTACGAGCAAATGTTTGGGTGAGGACACCCTATGGTATGATAGAGTGTGATTCCGTGAGCACGGAGATGAAGTATCGCTGATTTGGTCTGTTGAAAGTCCAGTTTTGGTCAGTTTAGCGTTTATGGGCTCGGCCAAAAAAAGGAAATCCTTGTTTTAGGAACAGACGTTCGTTCGTTAGTTTAAGAAACAAACAAAATAGACCTGAGTCTAATGACATAAAATTTTGTCTATGATATTTCATGAAAAATTTTATTTTTGAAAATATGATCTTGTTTCAAAGACGGATGCTCGCACAAGGGAGCAAAATATATTTTTTCAAATTTACGTGAGTTTCACGTTAAAAATATTTTCTGTAAAATCAATGTTTTGATTTGAACAACTGTTGAAAGTAGAGAATCATACATGGTGAAATAATGTCTGAGTTTTCACAATTATAGAATGGACGTTTGTCCAATTTTGGAAAATCAGTGGATGTTCACACAGTATACTTTACGTGGGTTGTTCACGGTTTTATGAAAATCAATTTATGATTTTTGAGCAATTGCTGAAAGCAAACAATTGTATATGTGATGAAATAATGTATGTATGAGTTTGGTGATTTTATAGTGTATGCACACATGTAGAAAATCAGTGGATGTTCACATGAAAGGTTATGTGAACTATTCATAGTTTTGTGAAAAGTCAGTGTTGACTATAGAATGATAAGTTTTGCTCGTGTTCGCAGGTTTGAAGGAGTGAGCAAGTTTTCGAAGTTTCGTGTCATCACTAAAGTCTAGTGAAATCGTAAAATAGGTAAGAGTTGGGGATTACCATTTTTGCAGACGCTGATGTGAGCATCTCTATTCCATGATTCATTGTTTTGTTGAATCCTGCGCTTTGTATGAATGATGCGCTGAATGTTATGCATCTTCACAGCCACTTTGCAAGAATGACTGACTCCCATGATGACACTTTCAAAGACGACGTTTCCAGGGATGACATCTCTACGGATGAAACTTTAAGAAATGGTACTCCTGGGACCTCTGAGTGATGGTGAGAGATCCTTCATACCGAGTTGTACTTCTGGTTATTTTATTAGCTTTACCGCAGGATGATCGTATAGTGAAATCCCGGATCAATGTAGACTCCACGGAAATGGAAGAAAGTCTACGGGAGCGGAGAACCCAGAAGTAAGGACTACAAGAGGTTAGCAAATGACGTGCAGTCCCCAGCCGTTTCTTTGGTGAGTTGTTAGCGCTCCTTGTGTCATGAATTTGACCGTGCAATTAGGATCACGAGACCAAGGTTTGTTATTTCTTTAGACTTTTGCTCCATCGATTGACGGTCTTCAACTTGTTCCCGGGCAAAATTCAGGAATCCAGCACTGAAGAAGTCGATGTAAGTATCTTTTTTTGCGCATCTCCTTGAATGAAATAATAATTGTTGTTGATGAATCCAGGAAGAAATCATTGTAGATAAGCAGCATGATGAAGCGTTCTTCTTTGGGACATGGGAATATGGAGAATTCCCGAAATCCCGAACCGAATGGAGATAACGGCGTTGCCAATGGAGATCCCGGTATTGCCGAGCCTTCAAATGATTTAGAGACTCCCTTAGTAAGTATATCTCCTGTAATTTCTTCATAGAAGTATGAAATTGTTGATTTGTGAATGAATGAATGAATCCATGTAAATTTATGGATAACTTTGCCGAAATACGTCACCAGAAAATTTCAGACTTCAGATTTTACTAGAAACGCTGTAGAATCCTCGTAAGTCGTATTTTCGCGGTCTGCGTATGTATCTTCAAGCCCAGGAAATTTCCAAGCTTTAAAGAAGCTTTTTGAATTTTGAGCATTTTTAGGGCCTGAAAAAGGCGAAATAGTGAACTTCCAGGAGACCTTCAGAACTTTTCCAGGTTGCATGTTGTCCGATGTTTTGGCCACATCTGTTAGCTCGTTCATCCGATTGCTATGAAATTTTGATATGTTGTAGAAACATCCATACGAAGAGAATGGTATATGACCCAACCTTAAATTCCTTACCAATTGCTCCCAGTTGTCGTTTAATATAGGGATGTAGAATCTCTTCAGATGAGCTTGTCTGAAAAACGTGTTTCATGGCTTCTACACTATTTGCTCATGTTTTAGATGCATAGTAAAGAACTTAGATGATGTTAGTTCACTTACATGCTGGATTTTATGGTTGTGTTGGGTTTCCACGCTTGAATCATTCTAATCCCATGTAATCTTCACATTAGGTGCCAAATGCTGAAGTTAGGAATAATGGATCCAACAATGATGACTTGAGCAACCATGGAGCCGTTGATAATGACCTCCATCCCTGTACCTCAAGGTCATGTAACACTTGTTGTTGATGCCGTGGAGGTGACTGAAACTCCAATTGTGCGTGAGATGGTGGAACCCGAATCGAGAATGGAAGAAGCTGCTCCAACCGAAGTTGTTCCTATGATTGCTGACGTTGTTCCAGCGACTGAGAACCGGATAATAGTGCATGAGTATCCCAACGCAGGGACTGCTTTTACTCCTCCATTTGGTGAGATACTCCCATATCACAGGTTTCTTGGTGGATTTAGCGTTCCCATTGGATATGCTGCTATGTACAAGAAACCGTGGAAGATGTATGGGCACATCGTCGTTACCAAGGATCCGGAGCATAGCTATTTCTTGACGAGGCAAGTAGAAGTCATCTTGCGTGTTATAAATGATATCTGTATCACAGCTAAATACTGTCACCCGGGATGTACTCTTTGATTGGGAGTACAACTTGAAGAAAGCTGAAGAACTTGGCTTCAATCTGAAGTGGCTTCGTCAAAAGATTGATGCTATCAGGAAAGCAGTGGAAGGTGACACTCCTTTCACCACCAGTGATGCCGTGTTGAAGAATGGATGAAGCTGCTGCTGAGCTGACCAAGAAGCTGGAGGCGGAGAAAGCTGCTTTGCAAGTCTTGGAGGATGCAGAAAAGCAGAAATCTTATTTTGCTGACTTTCTTTAGTTTTCTTTCCATGATATCTTGAACCTTGGACTTCTGAGAGATGCGAGGTTTTATTTTGGTTTTGATTTCTTGATTGGTTTTGGATTGTGAAATCGATCGTCTTGACCAGTGGACCGTCAGTCCCCAGTATTTTGTTAAGTCTCTCCCTTTCGTTTTCCCTTCTTCTGGTGAGACCTAGATAGAGGACCCAGGTAGAAAAATTGATGTAAAGACCTAGGTGGTCGAAGTTGGAGGTACCTTGATGAAGGATTTAGCGGAAGGACCTGGTGGACATCGATCGACTGTGGAGGTTATGAATCCCGTCTAAGAATTGCTGCTTGCATGTTGTATGCTCTGGAAGCTGTAGGAACCTCATACGACGTCGGAATTCGATGCTTGACCCCAACTTTTGAAGCTAAGAGACTGAGTTATCACATGAGCAAAGAATCACTCAATTTGGAGTTGCAGAGTCAGCCAACTAAGCGTGCACATTTGTAATTTGTAATCCCGTACAAATTTTTCAGATGTCGTAGACCTGACGGTAAAGGCCATATCTTTCAGCTCGTATGCCCGATTGATGCGCCCTTTTGGTATGTTGTAGAAGAAACATAGACGAACATCTTTCGTTGAGGAAGTATTGTCCCATTCCTCACCCATTGGTACGTTTTTGTAAACCCATGGCCTGGAGCATGTCGTATCTCACTTGTAGAGGCGATGAGAACATCTTGTAGAAGATTTTGGTTTTGTGCCCGTCTGCCGGGAAGCTTTGGGAAGACGTTCATGTTAGCATGTTTTCATGTTTACACATCTTGATATGAATCATTAGGGCTTGAAGAAGTATGATCCATAGAGAATGGATAGTGAAGCCGGATGTTGCGCCCGAGAGTGATGTTGAGATTACAACTGGAAGTTCTCCATAAATTCTTGTTGATGCTGAGACCATGAATAGAGTTCCTCCACATGCTGATGCCGATACTATGATTGGAGTTGATACAGAGACCGAAGATGATAGTCTTTGCTCTTCCGTCCAGTGAGCATGCACGAACTAATTGGTGAGTTGAGCATTCCTAAGATGAAGGTGTATTAGGATTTCAACCCAAATCCTCCTGTTATGACTTTACTGTGAAGTGGCTTCGTCATGGAATCGATGTTGTTCGCGGTAGATAGCAGCAGCAGTCTTCATTCTGGATATGATTGGTGAAGAGAGGAAGTTCCCCAGTCGTGCAGGGGCTTTTGATGTAGAGAGGTTCCGTTTGACGACGTTTCATGGAATCACATTAGGTTGCAATGACTTGTTATGTGGATAACATTTTTTGAAATATATTGAATTGATATTTCCAATAAAATCAAGTCCCCAGTGCATCCCTCATTCACTTAGCAGAGTTGAAGGAGTTTGTAGCATCCATTGATGAACGGTGTTGCATCTACTTCAGAAGTCTTATCATGGGATAGTGAAGGCTTATCGATTGTAATTCAGCTATACTTTGATCGTGTCGGTGTTGAACCGGTGTGTCACGTCGAGATATTGTGCTGAAGCTAGAGGCGTTATTATTGAAGGTGTACTCTTTGATTGGGAGTACAATTCGAAGGCTTCTTATGTGCTTGAGCGCTGAAGCGTCGAATGTCTTATGCTTGATCGTCTCGGCTCCGTGTATCTTCTGTCGATTCAGCATTCCGCTGCGAGGGATTCAACACTTGTGCAGACATCAGAGATTTCTGATTTTGTGGCACTCGTGGACATTCCTGCAAGTCTATGGAGAAATTCCCAAAGTGTTCTTTGCCATGCTTCCGTCATCTCTCAGTGGTGAATGTCACGGTGAGATGCTCGATTCGAAGCGGTGTCAGGTTCAACCACTTGGTAAAATATTGCTGGAGTGAGATTACCCACTCATAGCGTCTTGTAATAGCAGAGCTAGCTGAATTGAGTCCCCATGCTAGAATAACATGTGAGGGAATGAAAGACATAGACATGGAAGGAATGAGACTTGCCTGAATGCGAAACCTCTTGATGAATTTCTATGTATCTTTTGCAGGTTATTGTTTCAACCTCGTCAGAGTTCGAATTTCCTCCAAGTGCTCTGATGATGGAACGTCCGCCAAATCTTCTGGATCAGAACTTTCTTTGTTGGAGAGATGTGCAACAAAAGACGCTTTGTTTGTAGTCATGTTTTCAGCATGGGTCCATGCTATCGCGTCATATCTTGGATTTTCCTGATTATGTGAAACTTGTTATATGTTCAGGTTGAACGTATTTTCACCTTGAGAGTGATGTAGACATAAGCATCTCTGAGCGTTCCTTCATGGTCTCTGATTGAGATGGGTGCATGAGTAGCTTCTTGTCGACTGATGCCTGTGACTCTGAGGGATTTCAGTGGAATGATGTTGATGGCGGTGTCAGCATCGATCAACATTCTTCTGAATTCATTTCCTCTAAGATGGACTGTGGTAAGAAGTCCCCAGTCATGCATCTCCTTGTCTGTGGCGGGAGGTTCTGGAGGCACTTCTAGAATATGGTTCAAAGCCGTGAACATGTCTCCCTTTTGAGCCTTTGACAGATAAAGCAATTCGCATACATGCCTGACTGAACTGCTTCTTTGACTGGTTGTTCGGAGATTGTGAAAGTTCTGACTGGAAGAGGGTCTCTGTGTACTCTTTCAGTCCCCAAGTTAAGTTCCCCAGATCCGACTTTTTCCTTGAATATGCGCTTCAAGATCCTGCAGTCGCTGGTGGGATGATTGACGAACCTATGGAAACGGCAGTAGCGAGGGTTCTCCATTTCTTCTTCAGTTGGTTCTTTTGACATATGGCAGCTTGATTGCACCATCCTGGATCCAGACATCCAGTAGTTCGATCACCTCTTCGATGGAGAAAGGGAAATCAGGTTCTGCTGGATCTGCATTTTGAGTTGGAGCTTGTGCATCCCGGATTTGACTACCCCTTTTTTGGTGATTTCGGAGGAGCTAGAGAAGCGTGCTTGCGCTGTGATTCGACTTTCTGTTTGCTCCTTTCTGCAAAACATTTGTGGAAGGCTGGAGATTGTACTGATTGTTGACTAGGCGTCGATGCTTCGAGATTCCTCGACCTTGCAGACTTTGCTCTTTCTAGTAAAGCATTGTGATCGCTTGGCTGCTCCATGGAGTTCTGAGAAAGTCTGGAATCGCAGATTCTCCAGCAAGGCTCTGTAGATTGGGATCATTCCGCTGTGTTCATGCTCTCCTGGTGCCTCCATGAATCACGTGTTCTCGAGCGTTCCCTGTTCCGTTGTATAGTGTGGACGTTGGGGAAGTGTAGCTCTTTGGGAGAGGAATTATTTGAGTAGCAGCAGGATATGGAGGTTGATGACGGTGGACAGATGGTGTCTTGTCTTTTCCTCGATCCTCCATGAAGCGTTTCATGTCCTCACGAGTGATGAAGCCTGCAGGTTTCTTTTTGGCGGGTTATCTGCAGCCTTGTGGACTTCATCATCATCTACTACATGGATCAGAATGACTTCAGGACCAGCGGCCGGAGATGTTTCTTTGGATTTTCCTTTCTCCTGAGCTTTCCCTGACATCTTGTCAGTGGGAGTTTTGAGATAATTGCACAGCTCTTTCTGAGTGGTGGCCATGTCAATCTGATTTTTGGCGAGAGTCCCTTGCACCTTCATGAGATCAGCTACGGTAGGTGGATTCTCCCTGACTTCCTCAGGACGTCGGCCGAAGAGAGGTTGATTTTCGTTGTTGGTGTGAGGAGGAGTATTATCACCACTATTGTTGTAAGCAAATGGTTTCTGGAATACCACCGTTGTTGCTAGTGCTAGCGATGTTCGCGTTAGGATTTGTAACTGAACCTGACCTAAGATCAACCATTTTGCGAAAATGTGAGATTGCAACCGAGAGATTAATCTCCCACTGTGGTCGCCAATCTGTATATGGGGAAAACGTTTGCTGGGTTTTCTAGGAAAGTGGAGAGTCGAGCGTGCTGTCGAGACTCCTCAACCGAGCGAACTGCTGAACCTCACAAGATGCACCGCTGCAAAGGGGTGCTTAGATTCGGGAAATCAATCTGTATGACTCCGGCCTAAACCAAGACAATGGTCGTTCCAGAGTCAATTCGGTCGCAAAGAGGGAGATGGGTTGATCTGTAGGAGGGAAGCTGAGAGTTGTGTGGGATCAGTGATGATCAAGGATTGTGGGTGTGTTGAAGGTTTCTGCAATATTGCTGAACTGCTGAAGTTGAGTTCTGTGAATAAGTTTATATCGAGTTGTTGACGGATAATGATGATAATCGATGATTGATGATATCCTGATGTCCTCGATTTAGACTTATTTATATTACCAGAACGATGTACCATTGATCCCTGTAAGTGTGACGGTTTCTTGAGTGAAAGAGTGGGAAAGTGGGAGATCGTGGTAAAGTCAGTTCCATGTCGTGCGGAGACTTGACTGATCGTGCACCCACTACTTTGCTAACTCCTTAAACCGTTTACACGACTTACGCACATTTCTTATTGTGGATGAATCCACGTGACGTAGACCGCCAGATAAAAACCCTAAGTGATATCCCCCCATTTGTGATGTGATTGATATTTCACGAATCGTGGAGTCTCCCAGGCAGACGTCTATTAGTTAGTCAGTTGTTGACTGATTTTGACTGTGAGTCTAGTTTTGTTGAATCGAGCATAAGTGGTGAATGCTCATTGATTCATGGATTGAACATGTAGCTCTCTGAGATGTCAATGAATTACTGACTAGAGCGACTAAGCAAGTATTGCTCAACTCGACGAATAGCTGAATATTGAGAGTTTGTCGAGCAATTGAGCAAGTATGCTCAATTCGACGAATTTGATAATTTTGGCGTGCAACTGAGCAAGTGTTTCTCAATTCAACAAACTACTGATGAATTATTGAACATTGATGGTTGGATCAATATTCGAGCAACTGAGCAAGTATTGCTCAATTCGACGAATAATTTACTGGTGCCGTGACCCAATAAAATATTAATCAAAAATATTGGTGAATTACCGAATATTATTAATTTGGATGTTGATTGTTGAATCAACATTATTTTGTGTTTGAACTTGCTCAGAATGGTGATTCGTGGAGCGTTTGTTCGAAACCCTAATTTTTATCAATCCTTCATCAATTGGTGAATTGCTGAAAATTGGTCATGAGTGAGGAGAGACCGACCACATGGGATGATGAGTGTCCATGGGTGCCCAGTGTTCGAGTGAGCACACACCAGGGTTCTCAGTTTGAGAGTTGGTGAAAGAACGATGATTAAATGCAGGTTTCATCATTTATTGAAATATTGCTGGATTCAGCATTAGGTGATAAAACCTAGGTATGAGAGATGAGGACCGACCAAGAGAGCATGGGACCGGCTCTTGGTGGTCACGGGACCAGTTTTTGGTCATTTGGAGAATCCCCTAGTTGGTTGGAGAGAGTTCGGGCCCAGTATGAGCAATTGAGCAAATTATGTCAGAATTATGAAAACTTGTGAGACCGGCTTTGTGCAAGACCTAGGAATGACTCTGGTCGGTCATGAAGGAATGTACATGTTTTCGTGGTGTCCGAGTTTCCATACTGAGAGTTTCAGTATTTTCTGATGCGCGTTCGAGCAACATAGTGAATTTTCAGAAGAGTTTCATCTTGACTGAGAATTCTCGATTTTTGTTGGAATGAGCATGTATGCTCAATTCATCAATATTTTGAGAATATCAAAATAAAAGTGTTTTAATATTTAAAATTGTCGTGAGACGCTAGCCAGTCGTTTGACTATGTTGGCTTTTGGTTTTTCGTTATTTGAGCAATATTCAAGAAAATATGGAGAAATCATGAATTTTTCTCAAATTCCAGGAGTTTCATGAATTAAGGAAAATAATATTACAAGGTGTGGGTCCGGCCATGGCTAGGGCATGGCCGGACGGCTAGGTTTCCCGGTCCCGCACACCTTTTCCTATTTTATTATTTTTCATGAATCCTTGAAGTTATGGAGAATCCACGAGTTTTCGTTGAAACGGAGGAGTTTCGTGAGATTAGGGAATAATAATTATAAAAAAGCATGGTCGGCTTAGGCATGGCCGGCCGGTTAGGTTGCCCAGTCTCGCACACCTCTCCTTATTTTATAATATTATTTCGTGAATCCACCAAGTTATGGAGAATTCACGAGTTTTGCAAAAACAAGGAAAGTTGCTAAAACCAAGGAGTTTTCGTGAGTTCATGAAATAATAAAAAATAATGAAAATAATGGGATAGGCACGGACCGACCATGGCTAGGGCCCGGCCCTGGGCGTCTCTTATTATTGTATTAATATTTATTATTTTCTCCTGTTTTGCGAAGGATTCCTCATTATTTCATATTTTTGGACACTCGTCGGGCATCCGGGTGCTCACTCGTGCATTATTGTCGAGTACACTCGCACCATTTTTGTGGGGCTTACTCAGTGATGGTCCAGATGCCCGGTTATTGAGTATCTATTACTAATCTATGAATTCAATGGAGAATAATCCACGAAATTTGAGTAATAAAAATGAATAGTTGTTCATTATTAATTCGCATGATCAGCTGAGGATTCGAATATGAATTCAGAATAATAAAACAAGCATTACCATCCTATGGGATCGTGGATTCGACCATAGAGTCGGAGTAATCAAGATTATCTATTACCATTTCATGAGATCAGTGGATTCGATCATGAAATCGGAGTAATGAGATAGCACAGTTGTTTTATTGCCATTATATGAGATCAAGCCGTGGATTCGACCATGGAATAGGAGCAATTGTTATTGCCATTCCATCCATGGAATAAGAGTGATTGTTATTTCCATTCCATGGGATCAGGCCGTGGATTTGACCATGGAATAGGAGCAATAATAGATTATTCTGGGAATTCAGTAGTGAATGTCACGGCAGGATTAATCTATTGCAGAAAAGATATTAGCCAGTTAAAGCGTCACATCTATTCTGAATGGTGCATAGTCAGGGAGTCACGATGTTGTTTACAACCTGAAGGCGTTAGTGTTCTCAATCTACGGAGAATCGCCTGAATCTGTGCACAGTCTCTCCACATAATCAGGAACGGTGAGTGTCACCGACGTCCTGAAGGCGTCCTCCGCCCAGATATTCTTCTATGTGGAGGTGGGTCTCTCTCCTGCAGTCAGGGAACAGTGAGTATCACCGACGTCCTGAAGGCGTTAAGCTCTCATTCTACGGAGAACCGCCCAAATACTTTATTCTGCATAGAGGTCACGACGAAATGCCAGGGATCGAACGCTCAGTTGGTGGAGGCTTTCCGAAAACATATTTATCATGACTTCGTAAAATATGAATCGTTGCATGCCTGAAAGCCGTGTCAAAAACATTCCTCATGATTTTACGGTTTTTTCCCTTTGTTGAAAATCCACCATCTACACTCTGCTGAGAGTAAACACTCAGTCGTCATGCTGCACCAATAATGAGAGTCCTGCTGAGAACAGGACGGGAAATACAAGGAAACTCATGCATTAATTAATAACGCTATAAATACACAGAATATTTGGGATTATTGCTACATGCACCATTCTGAGTGAATTTTGTATACTTATTGAATTGCTTCAAATAAATAAAACGAGAGGATTTCTGTGCTCATCGTTTGTCAAATGGCCTTACCCTTTGCAGGATGTCGGCATACTAAATCTGGTTTTACAATTTTAGCCCTGAACTAAATCTACCATCAACAATGGGATGCCGGGATCTTCAAATGTTTCATCAAAAGTTTGGAAGATGTCTTAGTCGAAAACAATGGATCCAAGCATCAAGTAGCGGCGCAACATCAAAACTCGTTCTAAGTTGGAGACATGGTAGTAAAAGTTGTTGATCAGCCTGCTTCGTCCGATTCCTCAGATGAGCCATACCTAGTAGCAGAAGTTATTTTGGTAGGCTACTGCAAGCTCATCAATGCGGACAAGTTAGAAGGTGTAGTAATACATGCTCGGTGGCTCAAACCTTTCAAAGCCTAAGGTGTCACGCCGCCTCTCGCTTCAAAATTCTCCCTAGTATTTCTTTCGGCAATTTTCCTTTTCATGAAATATCTGTAATTCCTCCAAAATGATTGCACTACTTGCATTCATAATTAGGGTTTTGATTTCAATTAATGCATCGTTTCTTTCAAAAAATAAGTTTTCCTGAATCATCATCTAAAAGGAATAATACCAAATAAATCCAAACCCTCACAAATCCATTATCAATCACTTCAAAATCAAACCCTACAAGAAATATCTCATTCAAAAATACTGAAGCGGAGAATACGCAAGGAAGAAGATCAGTGGCGGCAGACACCTTCTCTCGGCCGGCTTCAACCTTCACAAGACGAGATTTCCAAGGATCTCCACCTTCTCTCAACTGGTGTTTTCTAGTCTGTGGAACCTCGCGCTTATACATACTCAGGCGGCATGCCTCCAGAGATCTCCACCTTTTCTCAGCTTGTGTTTCCCAGTATGTGGCACCTCGCGCTTCTACATACTCAGGCGGCATGCCACTGACGCCCTGTATGATTTTTGCGAATAAAGGTTGGTCAGATCCTTAACTATTGCTACTGTTTCCCCTATTTTAGAGTTATTGTTGTCAACGGCATGCGGGGGAGTTATTGTGGAAGTATCCAGACGGAGGGCATGTGAAGTATCCAAACAGAGGGAATGTGACACGCCAACCAGCATTATTGTTGCATTATTTATGTATTCTGGATTTCCATTTGTTGAATCGCTCTAGAATAATGGAAGAGCTTATTTTTCACAAAAGGGGTTTTTGGGGTTCTTCCGGGAGATTTTATTTATTCATCCAACAAAAGATATAAAATTATCAAAGCAGCATGAATGAAAGAATATTACTTGATGAAGCATGGCTCCAGTCACGTGAACAAAAAAAAAACCTGAAGTATCAAACATCTACAAGGTATGGAAAAGATTGTTCTTCTACGGAAGAAAATAATGAATTGGGAAAACTAGTTGTCAATGACAACACCAAGTTCAGTGGCGCCTCCACTAGAGTTCTTCAGTGGCACCTCCACTAGAGTTCTCTCAAGCACTCGCTCCAGCACCCTCTCCAATAGCAGGCATCCATTCCAGAAGCCGCTTAGCAGCAGCTTCATCATCCTCTCCAGGAGCCTTTTCATTAGCAGATTCGGCAGAAGCTGTTCCAGTTTCCTTCTCGTGGGCCGCACCGACATCTTTCTCAGAAACTTCTCCAACAGCCTCTTGAGGATACACTGGTTGGTCCACATAAGAGTCAAGGATTGCGATGCCGTTATGAACAGGATAATCAAACTTATTCTCGCCCGTAGGCTTCTTATGCTCAACCCTTCGTCGTTTTAGTCGAGAAGCGAACCTCTCAGCTCTGGCACTTGGTTGATGAGACGCCTTATCACATTGGGACGCTTCATCATGTCTCCATTTCTCCTTCATGTCAACTGAAGCCATGAAATCTTGAGTACACCCTTGAACAATGCGTAGATGAATGAGAGGCATACCCTGTATAATCCGGCAAGCCTCAAAACACATAGGATCGATTTTATTTAATACCTCCTCAGACGCAGAAAAACTGGGTTTGTCAACTTCAAAACTTTTCTCCGAGGAATTGGAAGAGTGGTCATCACCAGGAGTTCCCATCATATACTGCAGAAAGGCATTATATCTGCATCAACAACCTACGTGATGAAATAAGACAAAAGAAAAGCTGCAAGGAGATATGAAGCAATACCTGAAAAGAAGATGAATGCAACTCTGTGATGATCGATATGAAAGGAAAGGCTCAGAGTGGTCTTTTATATTACGCAGATATAAAAGAGAAACTTGAAAAAGAGAAACCCTTTCGCCTGCCGTATATGAAGGCTGGGGATACGGGATATCAACTGGATTAGATACTTATCTATCTGGGATAATTGGCTCACCTGGGTTGTTGACGGAAGGAAGCTCGCTGCTACAGAAGCAAAGACAATGGAACAAGAGTGGAAAAGAGGGTAATCCTTTTTGAGTGCACGACACCTTTATAGTTTGGGTAGGAAAGGAATCCGTTTTGGATTCAGCCACGCCCAAATCAGCGCCAACGTGACCGAACCAGCGCCAATACTCTGTGGCCAAAGTTGCAATGCCAAACAATAGTACCCTATGGCCGACCCGGAAGTACGCCAACGATCCAAGCCGCCAGCGCAAAGATCATGGGCTACTCTTGCCTCTTGCCAAGGTCAGTCGAATATTTCTGGCAAACTCTTCATGTCTTGTCTTTTTCGATATATTATCCTTGCCCGTCACCATCTCATGCTTACCCCGCAACAATGCCACTGTTACGAGCTAAGCATGGGACTTAATGTTGATGGTGGTTTTTAGTTCAGGGTTAAAAATGTAAACATTGCGTTTAATATGCCGTCACTCTGCAAAGAAACGGAGCCATGTAAAAGTGATGAGTGTTCGACCTCTCCCCTGGCACATTTATTGAAAACCTCAATATTTCCTCATGAAATTTATCCAGAATGGTGCATGTAGCAACAATCCCCAAATATTTTGCAAATTTCGGCACCATGCCCATATAATTCAATTAATATAAGTTTCTTTGAATACTTTCTGTGCTATGTTCCCCGGCCGAACCCTTAATATTTATATGGCATGGAAATTTGTGTTCACTCGCAGCAGAGTAGCACGGATTTCCAAGTACCGAGGTTAAGGACCTTGCATAAAAGTACTCAATCAGAAAGCATACTACTCTCTGGCAATAAACTTAAAGAACTATGTGTCAATACATAGAATTCAATCAATTTTGTGATAATTCACAAGATTCAAATATTACCCTGACAGATTTGCAAAAATTAGGGTTTTGCGCCTTGCGCAATATATTAGACCTCGTTGGTCAAAATTAAGCTTAGGAGAACTAACCAATTAACCCGCCATGGATTGGTAGGTGCAAAATCCTACCCAAAATCAGAAAACAAGGAATAAAAAGAGCCGCAGAATAGGGGCAGCAGCAAAGGGAGGTGTGGCCATGCCTTAGGCCAGCCGGCGCCATTTGAAATTGTCCATGCCTCATGTTTCCCGACCGCCCTCTTTCGTCGTTGACCAATCAGGTCGCCTTAAACCCGCCACACGCTGGCTGGGCCCGTATTTACCGGCCCTATTTCCCATCGACCAATCAGGTCGCTTTAAATCCTCCACATGCACGCTAGAAGTGTGGCCACGCCCATGCTTGGCCGGCCTATCTTATATTAACCAATCAAGTTGCTCCAAACTTGCCACAGTGTTAAAAGAGGCAAACTGCGCCAAATAGTCACAAAGCCATTGGCTTTCCAAAAACCGCGCCAACATGTCAAATGTGTCATGTTGCGCCAATGGGCTGAACGGCATGCCAACATGCCATTCCGCCACGCCAAACGTTCCACTTTGTGGCAGCATGCCAAAACATGCCAACATACCATAAATAGCGCGCCTACATGCTAACCTACCTCATGTTCGTGGACAACGCCATGATGTGCTTAAATTAGGGTTTTCTAGTCATAAGCACGACTCTGCTTTGGGCGCATTAACCAAAACCCTAATTTTCAGTTGTGGCTCAAATTACACCACTTTGGGCCCCACAACATGCCACGAGCCATGCGGGACCTAGGAAACCCTAGGAATGGCGCCATATCATAGCCACTCATAGAATCCCTTACTCCTGTGGTCGTTTCCACATTATGGCTTTACTATAACTCCTTTGGCATGACTATGGCACCGTTTGTACAAAAAGCGTTACCATGCCGCGGCCGCATGTCACACGCACTAATTAGGGTTTCGGCATGCCAAACCCTAATTTAGGCAAAGTTTCTACGCCAACCAAACCAAATCATGCTACCCAGAGCATTGTAATTGATATGGAAACTAGAACTAATGTTGCCAAGCCATATTTGGGTCTAACACCAATGTGTCAAAATCTAGCGGTCATGGCTACGCCAGGCGCTACTTGCACCATCGCGCCACTGGCATGCAAAAACTATGCCAACCATGTCATTGTGCCAACGGCGTGCACTAAATAAATGTGACACTATGCCTTTGGCATGTACCAATGATGCAACTGTGCTATTATTGGGCGCCAACAGAATGTGGTCATAATCAATCGCCACCCTTTCTCATAAGTTACAATCTCAGCCGTCCAAATTCGCCACATAATTGACAGGCCTGTGGCAAGTCTTGGGCGACCAGCCAAGACAAGCCTAATAGTGCCACATGCTATTCTCCTGCGGCAAGTCTCTTGACCTTGACTTGCCACACATAGCAATCTGCTACACGTTTTCCATGAAAACATTCGAGACATCAAACATGTCACAAACTGGGGGATAATCATCAGGGTATTGGTCTGGCGGTTTACAGCGTGCAGCGTGCAACACGTCCATTTCAAGAAAGTGTCAGAAAGCAGGGCAGTTAGTGGCGGCAAGATGTAGTGGGTGTAAACTAACCTGTCTCCTTTATAGTGGGAACGTGGTTTCTGGCATTTACACACGACCCCAATTCTCCATCACTCAATCATTCCCACTTTCTATGAGATCAGGGTGCGTTCAATGTGACTTGTATAAATAGGTTCTACCTATTTTCAACCAAAGAACAACATTTTTGGTTAACAACAACACAGTATCCAGAAAAACCAAAGAACTGATAGCTTGCATTCCGCAAGCCAGATCCAAATTCTGATACAAGTCATAAAATAGCCACACCTTCAGAGTTAACCATTCTGATCTCAACACTTTCTTCGCTCCCCTCCCTAAGACCAACCCTTCTCCTTCACTTTGTGACCGAAGCAAGACTGGAACGACAATTTCTTGGTTTAGGCCAGGATTGTACAAATTGATCCCTCGAATCTAAAGTACTCCCGTGCAGTGCATTTTTTTAAGGATTATATTTGTTTCTCATCCACACACCCACATTTACCAAAACTAGCAGAAACAGTTTTTACCCACAAACACCAGGTCCCGTGACACCTTTTCCCTATTTTTGTTCGATGAAAGCATGGAAAAACCAAGAGTTTTTCACAAACGAGGGAGTTTGCTCAAGTGGGGGAAACCCTATGAGATGAGAGATGAAATAAAAAATATTAGTAAAAATAGAATAAGGGAGGGACCGGCCACGGCATGGCCGACCGGCCATCCGGTCGGAGGGCCCGGCCCCACGCCTTTCTTTATTTTATTAATTATTGTTTTATTTCCACGGGGCTTTCGTTCGTCCATACTTTGATAGTTCATTCGTGTGTTTGGGTGCTCGTTTGTGCATTATTGGTCGAGTACACATGTACCATTTTCTCAGGACTTACTCGATGACGGTCAGACGCCCGATTGTGGAGTATTTATTACTAATTCATGAAATTTTGCTGGGAATGATTCATGAAACGGAGTAATAAAATGAGTTGAGCATCTATTAATAATCCATGAAATCCATTCAGGAATTCAGGGAACAGAGTAATGAGATAAAATGATTATGTATTACTAATCCATGGGATCAGCCGGGGATCAGCCTTGGAACGGTGTAATAAGATAGAATAGATTATCTTCTAGGAATTCAGTCGGTGAATGTCATGGTAGAATTAATCTATCGTAGAATCGAGATATGAGATAGTTGAAGCATCGTACTCGTTCTGAAAGGTGCACAGTCAGAGAACAACGTGCAGCGTTGTTAACGTCCTGAAGGCGTTTTGCCCTCTCAACAAACAATTATGTATGGAGAGACGCCTAAAATCTATACACGGTCTCTCTACATAGTCAGGTAATAGCGAATGAGTGTCGCCGACGTCCTAAAGGCGTTTTTCCCTCTCTACAAACAATTATGTATGGAGGACCGCCCAATATCTCTTCTATGTAAAGGCAAGTCTCTCTATCAAGTCAGGGAACAACGAGTGTCACCGACGTCCTGAAGGCGTTTTGCCCTCTCGACAAACAATTATGTATGGAGGATCGCACAATCTTTCTTCTACATAGAGAGGCACGATGAACTGCGTAGCATCGAATGCGCAGCAAGTGGGAGGCTTTTCAAGAAACATACTCATTGTGGATCTGAGAGGTACTCGATCAGAGATCGTGAAAACGGTTCACGAATCGTAAGAACACAAATCGTCACATGTGTTCCTAAAGCCGGGCCAAAAACATGCAGTATCATGATTTTACGATTTTATCCCTTACTGAAAATCCACCATAAACGCAAGGATATATGATTCTATCTCTCGGAATTTCTTAATTAATAAACAACATATGGATTCTAATAGCTTAACCACTTGCAAGAATCAAAAGAGATGTGTTTCAAAGCATAATCCTGTGACTAATATCCAGTCAAGAAAAGTTGTCATTCATTGTGACAAGGATTATCTCCCTGAAGGTGACAAAGATCAGCTTAAAAGCACACAAACAAATGATTTCAGATCATGTTGTTTTGTTTGTGATCTTCTTTGCAAATCGGAATCAAGTAAACAATCTCATCAAAAGATGTTGTCATATTCCAAGGAGTATCTGGGTCAATATAAGAGTTCTGCTCAACTCATGACTCAAAAGGTTTCTAGTCACACTTACAATCATGTTCATACTAGAATAGATCTATCTGTTAAATCAGGTAATTCAGGTTGTGACTCACAGATGTGTGAAACCTATTATTGGTTTTTAAAAGCGTATGCTTCACGCTTCGGAGCAAACGCTTCGCTTCAAATTTTAGCATTTCACTCTTAAGAGGTCATGTGAAGCGCATCTTTCATGAAGCATGCGCTTCGCGCTTTGGAGCGTACGTTTCGCTTCTAATTTTAGCATTTCGCTCCGAAGCGGTTATGTGAAGCTTTAAAAATTTCGCCTAATTTTTAAAACTTTTAAAAGAAAAATATGAATGTTTTAGGGGGGAGTTGAACACCCCACCTCCCACTCGTCTGGAGTAGGTTGAACTGGTATACACACCCTTTGTTTTTAGAAAAATTAGACTTATATAAAATTTATATAGATATTATCTTCTTATAAATTTATAGTTACTAGTTACAACTAATTTTTTTATAAGAAAACATCCGCTTCAAACATCAACCATGAAGCGACGCTTCACGCTTCGACATACGCATCGCTTCCTAAAAATGAAAAACGCTTCACGCTTTCAATACCTTGATTGGAATTGTTCCAGAAAAGAACATATCCAAAAACATAAAGATAGATTTTGTTTCCTTGAGCCATTGAGAGCTCAATTCAACAACTAAGCTTGTTGATCAGAGCTTCCTAAAATTTTGTGCTCGGTATTAATAAATGAGAAGTTCTTAAAAGAACACTAAGGAACATGTGAAAAGTATAAAAACTATACTAGATCCATCTGTTTCATGAACCACTTAAGTATTTTTCTAAATTTGGAATTCTTTCTTTCTATTTAGAAGAATACTTTCGATTTTAGGAAAGTTCATGATAAAATTGTACAAGACATATTCGGACTCTCTTGACAATAATATTTCGGAAAATCCTTCTTGATTTTATATCCGAGTTTGTATATTTTCACGACTATATTAATCAAATAAAAATACCTTGTTAGGTGTTTTAAAACTTGGAAACCAAGTTTTCTGAAAAAGCGGGGGTCTAACAACCTCACCCAATATTTCTCTTAGCAATCTGTATGGACTAACTCCAATATACTTTCAAGAGATTTAACTAGACAGTCAGACTCAATCTTAAGAAAAAGTATATCAAAGAGTTTTATCTCAATTTCTCAATTCAATCCGCAACCAAACAATTAGGAATTTGCGAGCCTGATTGAATATAAGAAAAATAACTTGAACGGTACCAAAGACCAATATTCAAGGATCAATTAATTTCAATCAATAACCGAAGGTAGGATTTACCAATTAATCGATTCAACGCACAACCTGTGATATTTCAATTATATAACAAAATATAATACTGAAAAGAAATAACACAGACACCAGAAGTTTTGTTAACGAAGAAATCGCAAATGCAGAAAAACCCCGGGACCTAGTCCAAATTTGAACACCATACTGTATTAAGACACTACAGACACTAGCCTACTACCAATGAACTTCGAACTGGATTGTAGTTGACCCGTAATCAATATCACACTGATCAAGGTACAGTTGCATTCCTTACGCCTCAAGAACCATGCCAAATTCTGCGCACTTGATTCCCTTAGCTGATCTCAACCACAACTAAGAGTTTCTACGACCCAAATTCGAAGACTTGATAAACAAATCTGTATCACACAGAAAAGTTTATTGAATAGATAAATCTGTCTCCCACAGATACCTACGAGTTTTGTTCCGTCTTTTGATAAATTAAGGTGAACAGGAACCAATTGATAAACCGGACTTATATTCCCGAAGAACAGCCTAGTATTATCAACCACCTCATAATAATCTTAATCGATTAACGAAACAAGATATTGTGGAATCACAAACGATGAGACGAAGGTGTTTGTGACTACTTTTCAATCTTGCCTATCGGAGATAAAATCTCGAGCAAATCTTAAAGAATATAGTACTCAGTCACGATAGAAAACAACAAGATCAGAACACGCAACTACAGAGAAAATAGTTGGGACTGGCTTCACAATCCTAATGAAGTCTTCAAGTCGTTAACCTACAGGGTTTCGTGAAAAACCTATGGTTAAAGGAGAATCGACTCTAGCTTATACAACTAGTATCACACATGAAGTGTGGGGATTAGGTTTCCCAGTTGCTAGAGTTCTCCTTTATATAGATTTCAAATCAGGGTTTGCAATCTAAGTTATCTTGGTAACAGTGCATTCAATATTCACTGTTAGATGAAAACCTAATTAGATTCAAGCTAATATCTTTCAACCGTTAGATCGAACTTAGATTGTTATACACAAATGAAATGTACCTTCATTTAGGTGTGGGTAACCATACCTAAACGTGTACACTTAGTCGGTTCAACAATAGTTAAACAATGGTTATCCATATGATCACTTTCATATCAACCTTATTCATCTTTACTATAACTAGTTCAAATGACTCAAATGAAACTAGTTAGACAGTTATTCAATTGCTTAGATTTCATAGAAGTATACAAGACACAATTGAAGAAAAATCGATTTTGATTCACTTGAATCAATTCATGAACATCATAGTCACGGTTTGCAAAAGATTGCATTCCTTATTATATAAATGTTTTAGTTCATGAACAAACGGATTTTAGAAAGTAACCTAATTAAGAATGCAAACGGGTACGCATACCTAAGTAGACGGACCGAGTTTGGTTACACCAGTACGCGTACGGGTACGCATACCAATTCACAATTCCACACTCCAGCAGAAATTCACGGAACCCAAACTTCCGCCAATACGCGTACGGGTACGCATACCTTAGTTCTGAACTTCCAACAACCAACCAGTACACGTACGGGTACACATACTTAGGTTCCCGTTTTTGGACTTTACACAAATGTGAATACACATTATGTTTATATCCAAATATGGTTACTTGTTCTAAACTCTCATTTCAATTATTGAAACTTTCTTAGAGGATGACAATAGTTGTTATCCACAAACTATTAGCATCAAAGCGATTTTCAAGTTATTTAAATTATCAATATGACTTTCGTCAAGATTAAAGATGAACTTGGTTAAAGCGAAAACTTACTAACACATATCTCGATAAATAGATAAGTGAGCTAAACTCAGCTCGAAATAGAAAATGTGTATAATTGAATTCTATATAGCAATACGACTTTTGTCTCAAATAGGAGATAGAATAGATAGACTTTTGAGTGATAGATAAGTCCAAGTCTCCACATACCTTTTGGTAATAAAGTTCCACAAGTTCCTTTGAGTAGTTATTCGTCTTCATTAGATGAACACCGTGGAGTCTAAAGCTCAACTACACTTATTATCCTAATCTGAGACATAGCTATAGGTAGACTAGAAATCAAGACTTATAGTTTTGGAAACTAAACTTGACAAACAAGCTTGAGATAGCAACGCTTGCGAGTTCGACCGAGTAGTGCTCTAACAACATGTTTATTACCCTATAACTGTAATAACTAAAAAACCACAACAAAGTACTAACCATTTTTAATTTTAAAACAACTAATCCAAGCATTTTATAACTCAAACTAAATAGGGAAAAAAACACAAATTAATTTATCGTGAATTTGGATTTAGGTTTAAATAAATACAGTTTATCTTGATTTCTTAGTTTCATAATCACTGAAAATAAGTCAAAATCAAAAATGATTGAAAACGCAAATTTCTGTTACAACCAACTGTCCTAAAAAATTAAACACAGTGAACAAAATTAGGACAAAAAAAGAATGATACCTGATTTATCGTGATTGGTGAGCAGCTACAATAACATAAAAAAAAAAAGAAAAAAAAAGATGACCTAGAATCTCAGATTAGTGCTTCTAGCTATAGTAAAATAAAATAATGCCATTAACAAACATAAAATCGCAACCCTAACTATCAATCTTACAGAGAAATAAACAATAACTGAAACCCTAACTATCAGTCTTACAGAAATATAAACAACAATCGTAACCCTAACTATCAATTGTAGGTGGACTAACCAAAGAATTAATTGAAACCCTAACAATCATAACCTTAACTTAGTTTGTGGTTTTTTCAGAGCAGTTTTGTGGATAGAAATGGACCAAATGGTTCACTACGATATGGGAAGGGGGGAAATGCCGCGCGCAAGTGAAAAAGGGTTGAACCATTTCTGCACTTTCTTTTCAGTTACAAAATTTGGGCAAAATGATGGGTGGAAGTGTTCCCCTTCACAGGCAAGTTTGGCATGATTGTTTCCTAATAGTTTCCAGTAGTAACATGAACCGGAACGTTACAAATCTGGTCTGATTTCGTAACTGAACCATGGCCATTACTAAAATTTAGTAACTCAAATTTTTCGTTGAAAATTAGTTACGACTACATTTTGGTTACTAATTTTAGTTCCTAATCACCCAATATAGTGTAGTGTATGGAATTGGGAGGATAGATTGCAATTTATTTTCAGTTATAGACATTAACTAGCATGTAACATCTAAATCTAAATACTCCAATGATTAAAAGTCAATATTATAGAAATTCATGGGTGGTTACGACCAGGTGGACTATTCCTAGACATATCCGTAACTGCTTATAAATGCTTAACAAAAAAAAAAAGGAACACCAGCCATCTCGGCTGGCTTTTCTAGTCGTTGCTACAAAGATGGTTGGGTTTACTAACCGTGAATACGCTTTACGGTTGGGTATCCGATCCGTGATTGCCTTTGTAGTTGTCATAAAAGTTGACCCATTATTTCAGTGGGAAATTCCTAAACTTAACATAGTTTACGGTTAGGATTCCGAGTTGTTGTACCTTTAGGGTTAGAAAACACCTAGCCGTAACTTTTTTTGTAAACCAAAAAGAAAAAAATTGAACCTCCGATATGTTTAGACATTCTGGTCTATAACATTTTTATGATAAGGAGTCTGCGCCGTAAATCTGACATTAAATCAGAAATCTTTTTTACGACCAGGATTTCCAACAGTAATTATGAAAATTCCAAAACCAACAGTCTTATACTTACTTAAGGCCAGGTCGATATAGCCATTTCCTAGACGTAAGTTCCTGAAAAAAAATTCTAGAACATTCTATTGGCTAGTTTTTAAATTTTAAAAAATAGATCCGTTAGAAGACTAATTTATACGCCATTGAAGAACAATATAGTTGTTCTAAAAAAGCGGGGGTCTAACAACACCACCCAATATTTCGCTTAGCAATCTGTATAGACAAACTAGAATATACTTTTAAGAGAATCAACAAGACTCAATCAATTAAAAGTACATCAACGAGTTTATATCTCTCTCTCTTGATTTGATTTTCTCAAACAGAAACTGCGAGTACTAATCAAATACAAGGAATAACTTGGATGATACCAAAGACCAATATCCAAGGATCAATCAATGACAATCAACAATCAAAAGTTGGATTACTATAATTGATGATCTAACGCACAACTTGTATTATTTCAATTATAAAGATAAAACAATATAATGCGGAAACTGAAATAACACAGACACCAGAAATTTTGTTAACGAGGAAACCACAAATGCAAAAAAACCTCGGGACCTAGTCCAGATTGAACACATGCTGTATTAAGCCACTACAGACACTAGCCTACTCCAAGCTAACTTCGGACTGGATTGTAGTTGAACCCCAATCAGTCTCCCACTGATCCAAGGTACAGTTGTACTCCCTAGGCCTCTGATCCCAGCAGGATATTGCGCACTTGATTCCCTTAGATGATCTCACCCACAACTAAGAGTTGCTACGACCCAAAATCGCAAGCTTTGACAATAAAAAAATTTGTCTCCCACAGACAAGTCTATTAAAGGATCAATCTGTCTCCCACAGAAAAACTCTAAAGTTTTTGTTCCGTCTTTTGATAATAATCAAGGTGAACAGGAACCAATTGATAATCCGGTCTTATATTCCCGAAGAACAGCCTAGATAAATCAATCACCTCACAACAATCTTAATCGTATGGTAGCGAAACAAGATGTTGCGGAATCACAAACAATGAGACGAAAATGTTTGTGACTACTTTTTATATATTTCCTATCAGAGATATTAATCTCAAGCCAATCAATCTGATTGTACTCGTACGATAGAAGATGCAAGATCAGATCACACAACTACGATAAAAGTAGTATCGGTATGGCTTCACAATCCCAATGAAGTCTTTAAGTCGTTAACCTGGTTTTAGAAGAAGAAAACCAAAGGTTAAAGGAGAAACGACTCTAGCACACAAACTAGTATCACACGTGAAGTGTGGGGATTAGTTTTGCGGAGTTGCTAGATGTCCCCTTATATAGTCTTTCAAATCAGTGTTTCGCCTTGTTCACAAAGCAAACAATATCCACCGTTAGATGAAAACCTGATTTAGATTCAAGCTAATATTTCTCAACCGTTAGATCGAAAACTTAGCTTGTTATACACAAATGAAATGCACGCTTCTAGGTTTCTTAATCGTACCCAAATGTGTACATTGTTGGTTCAACAATAGTTAACCAAAAGGTTAGCCATATGAGCATTTCATACCAACCATATTCTTCTTCACCATAACTAGTTCAAATGACTCAATTGAACTAGTTAGAAAGTTGTTCAATTGCAAGTAAATCTTATGTACTACACAAGACACAATTGCAGCAAAGAAGATTTGATTCATTCGAATCGGTTCATGAACTTTATAGCCACGGTTTGCAAATTGCATTCCTTAGTCTTTATAAGTTTAAGTTCAGAAATCATCTTCAGATATATAACCTTCTTAAGTTCGTACACTAGGTTCGCGGAATTAAGCAACCGGGCAGAGTTTACAAACTCCAGCAGAAAATCTCGGCAAAGACTTTCTGCATGTTCGCAGACTGGGTTCGCGGACTTGTACTCACGTAAAAAGTTTGTCAACTCCAGCAGAATTTCTCGGGATGAGAAGTTCGGCAGTTAACGGACTGAGTTCGCGTATTTGGAAACAAGCCATTCTTCCGGTTTCTCTTGATCAACAAAGTTCGCAAACTTTGGTTCAAGGGATATGACTTATGCACATATGTGTTTCCACAACAATCTTATGTCCATCATTGGTTATGTAATCTAAACTCTCATTCCAACCATTGAAACATTCTTAGGGGACGTTATACAGTTTTTACACGATTTCTCGTCAAAGAAATTTTCAAAGTGATTGAAACATATCATGACTTTCGTCACTAGGTAAAGACAAACATGGTCGAAGCGAAACGCTTACCAACACATATTTCGAGATATAGATAGGCGAGGTATACTCGGTTCGAAATACCAAATGTGTATAATCTAAGTCTATATATAGCATACGACTTTTTGTCTCAAGAAGTAGGAGATAGAGTAGATAGACTTTTGAGTGATAGATAAGTTCAAGTCTTCACATACCTTTTTTCGAGAAGTCCCACCGGTTCCTTGAGTAGTTCTTCTTCTTGTATGATGAATCGCAATGAAGTCCTTGAGCTCAACTACACTTTCTATCCTAGTCCGAGACTTTGCTATAGTAGACTAGAAATCAAGACTTATAGTTTTGGTCACTAACATTGAGAAACATGCTTGAGATAGCAACGCATGCGAGTTCGACCGAGCAATGCTCTAACAATCTCCACCTTTATCAATTTTAGTGACAAAACTATCAATACATATGGAATACAAAAAAGATAAAGAAACTTTAGTTGCTCCTATTCCACATGTCTAATCTTCAACATTCCTCGAAATCTTCGTCATTTCTAAGTACTCTAATAATCCCAAAGGTTGTAAGTTTAGCATCACCGTTGTTGAAGATCCGTAGCTATAACAATGAGAAAGCATCGGTCTCGATCATTGTTATACAGTGTCATAGTATTATTACACAGTGTCAAAGTCCAATTGTATCACAACTTCAACAATAATACTATGGTGATATGTATCACTCCCCCTTAGTCAATACTCCATCTCACATGGAACCACTCCCCCTTACACAATGATTTGAAAACCATATGTATTTGTAGTGTGAACTACATATTAATTCTCCCCCTTTTTGTCAATAAAATTGGCAAAGGTACAAGAACATGATCACAATGAAATTTTCGTAAGAGACATTTCATGACTAAAGGAAAATTCATACCATCTAATTTAGATGCAATCATATAGCTGAAGCTAATAGCATTCATCAAGGAGTTTAAAGATACAAGATAACCCCTTTAAAATTCCACAGCCGCACACCCCTCAAGATATGACCATTAAACACAAGTTCAAAAGAACTCTCCCCCATTTGATGTCATTCCCAAGAGAACAACAAGAGCGACCTTAATTTCAAAAGAAAATAAGGATTTTCATTGGACACGAAAAACCATGAGAATGATTTTCTATATCCAAAAACTCAATCAAATTAATTACAAGTAAACCATAATTAATTTAATTGGAATACGCAATCAAATTAAATACAAAAGTGATCAACTTAATTGATTATGCTCGACATAAGAGAACTTTCGGAGCATACGACTAACATAAGCATTAGAAAATGAATAGGATAGTCGTTCATATACTCAACATAAGAGGAATCTTACGGAGTATGAAAATACTCAACTAGATTAATTATAAGAGAACCCATAATTAATCTAATTGGAATACACAACCAAACTAATTACAAAAGTAATCAATTTAGTTGTCATTTGTTTTGCTCGACATAAAAAGACTTATGGAGCAATAACTAAATAACCAAACAAGATGATTAATTTAGTTCAAGAATGCTCAACATAAAGTACCTTACGGAACAACCAACAAAGCTAATCAAAAATTAATCAACTTGGTTGTATCGTGCTCAACATAAGACACATTACGGAGCTTCATAGTATTACATAAAATATGGATCAGTGAATATCAATACTGTGGAATACACAAGGATTCATTCTATCTTCTATCACTATTTGCATAACGATATTTAATAGACATAATCCTTGAACACAAAATATTTTAACCTATCTTCCATCAAAGAATTGACAATATAGGCTTAACTTTTGTATTTGTCAAAATTCCATTCATTCTTTTATCAATATCTGGGTATCGACAACAAATGACTTTACTTTTGACAAAGTATGGGACAAACATAGTTCACGGACGTAAACACCAATATCCCATGACAAATTGTGATATAACAAATCATAAAGATTAAATACTGCAAGTATTATCTCTCAAACAAATTTAGAGTTTAAACCAATAAATCTAAAAACATGAAGATAAAAACGTTGGACATAGCTATGTGTAATCACAATATTTACTATTCCAAACTCTAGTAATCCTTCTCAAAAACAAGACTAAATTCTCATAAGAAGTTTCCTAGGCATCAAGACAAACTCGTAATGCACATATAAGATGATTTGTCCTTAGAGAGTAGAATCAATCTTTTTCGCCCGAATTTATACCAAGAATAGCTACCAAAGGCATATAAAAAGATTTTCAAGGATGAACATACAAAGTCATTAACGACCATGCACCATAGTTCACATAAAATGATTGTGAACATTCAAGAATCCCATAATAATGCGTACTACTTCCCATTCTTGAACTTCCTTCTTTTTTATTCACCAACAATATTCTTGTGAAAGCTACAAATGAGCTTAGAAGAGAACTAATCCACGAATCCAAGTGCCCAAGTCCAAGAGAAGTGGAACAAGTGCAACGAAACGGAGCAAAACACTCAAAAACAAGAGACAGGACAAATACCAATCTTAACTCATCCAAATTCAATAATTATCTCCTCCATTTTGAATATAATTCAAAGATTAAGAGAATTCAAAAAGAATGAGGTCATTCCGAGTTCGGACGAAGAAGATACGGCCAAAACAAGTTTACTGAATATCGACGTCAAGTATGCATACGGGTTTGCAAACGAATTTTCAAGTCCGCGAACTTAAACCCCTGGATTTTGATTTTAAAAGATGTTATGCATACCTGGTAGGTGTACCATGAAGTCCAAACATCCCGAACTACTATTTTCAAACCTAAACGTTTAAGAACCTTAAACACATATCAAGTTAGGTAGAAAAGAACGATAAGAAAGGTACGTGAATCATTATAAGTTATCTAAACAAATAAAAGCACAAATATTGCTCAAGTTTATAGACATACCTTTTTAGATGAATCCAATTGAATTCTACAGCCTTACCGAACATAATCTGTGCTCCCCAATTTTCGTGTTTCCCTCACTGTATACATAGCAGGGCATTCCTTGGTGAGGATGCATTACAACACAATCAAGTTGTGTTGGAGTGAATAATATCTTGTTCACCACAATTGACCTTTGGATTAGCATGAAAGGGATCACTTTTAGAGCGTTTCACATCCAATTCCATTTTTCCAAAAAACTTGTTAAGTTCCAACATCATGGATATTGACTTCTCCATAGTCATGGAATTTTCTGGAAGATCATTCCTTTTCACACTCAAAGCATCATTATCTTTCTTTGTTACCCACTTTTGAGTGTGTTTAGGAACAACTGGAACCTTCTTTCCATTACTCTCTTCAAGATTTCTCGGAAGAGAATCGGATTAACTATTATTTTGCAAGTTAGTCTTTATCCAATTGGGAGCATAGGATCTTGTCTTCGTATTTGTGAAGGTATCCTTTTGATAACCATTACGATTGTGAAAAGGCTTCGTATAACGTTTATAGGAAAATCTAGGTTTATCACAGCAACGATTCCTTTGCCTAAAGGTTGGAAAGTTACAACCTGTAATGTTAAGGGTATTAGCCTTAGCATATGATTTTGGTTTCACAACTTTTTCTGATGCCCAAACAAGAACATCATGAAGTTTCTTATTCCTTATACGGAAACGACATATCCTTTCTAGGGGACCTTTATTTCCGCAATAGTGGCAAACATAAGGAATGTTCTTACCCCGATATGTATGTGCTGACTTTGGAGGTTGATATTCTTTGCTCTTTCGAACCTTAATTTCCGGTGAAGGTTGGTGGGCCCGGGAAAGCGTATAAAATTGAGCGTAATGAAAACGGGCCTACAGTAATACCGCAAGTGCACGGTCGTCGGTTGTAGCTCGTGCAAGTACGGGTCGATCCACAGAGACTGGGTGTGTTTGGAGTTCTCTAGCTATTTTGGGCTCTAATTTGTTGTTGGTTAACTATGAAGCCTTTTGGGTTTTGGGCTTAGGGTACCTTTGGATTATAGGCTTGTTTGATAATGAAGTGAACTGAGCTTGGGCTCAGTTGGTCTTGAAGTGCACTAGGCTTAACCTTTGAAGTGCAATGGAATGGACTCAATTGATTTGGTCTTGGGCTTTTGAGTTTAGGCTTTTGGATTAAGCCCACAGTTGACTGAATTGGGCTTTGGGCCTTTTGACTACAGATGGACTGAACTGAGCCTTGGGAACCCTAACAGTGATATGGGCTTTTGCTTCACCCTAGCAATGAGCTGGGCTTTTGGGCTAACAGTGAATTGGGCTCAATGTTGAAGTGAGCTTTGGAGAAGCAGCAGACAAGGCTAGGCTGGAGAAGAAGCAGCAGCAGCAGTGGTGGCTTCAGCAGAAGCAGTGCACAGCAGCAGCTGAAGCAAGCTGGAGCAGCAGCAGGAGAGGTTGAAGTAGCAGGAGAGGTTGAAGTAGCAGGAGAAAATAGCAAACAACATGAAGGACAAGTGAAAGTAAAACAGTGGCAGTGAAGGAATGAGGAAAAGTGACAGTGCAATGAAACTAAACAAGAACAATGGAAGTAAACCAAGGCCTAAGCCAAGGGCAGGGGAGATGGTGAAGTAGAAAAAAGGAAGGAAAAGAAGCAAAGCCAAGGCAATGGCTTTAGGCAATCATCTAGAGTGGGAAGAGAACCAGCTTGCTCACAGTCACTAGTGAGCACTAGTTTCTCCCCACTGCTCAATCAATCCAATGCTCTAAGGCTCTAACCTAGCATTGACACAAAACAGTAAACTAAGCCTAACATTTGAGAAGCTAACAGTTGACAAAACAAGAGAGCCTAGGCATACAACTAGAGTGGGAAGAGAACTAGTTTTCTCACAGTCACTAGTGAGCACTAGTTTCTCCCCATTGCTCAATCAACACAATGCTCTAAGGCTTCTAGCCTAACATTCCATCACTTCTTGACAGTGAATTGAAACAACAACAAAAAGAAATTACAACATAACTAAACACTAAACACTAAACATAACAGTGATTCAAACATGGAATTAAACCTAAACAGGATACTAACATAACATTTGCACAAGATCAAAACAATTAAAATTAAACTGACCTAACATATAACATGAAATTAAAATTAAACATTTCTGAAAATTAAATTGATTCTAAAAAAACTTCATTGAAACTTAAAGCAAACAGAAATAAAAAAAAACAATTGAGAATTAAAATTAAACTAAACCCTAATTTTACTGAGATAGAAATTGAAATTTTAAAAACTAAATTAAACCTAATTGGAGACTTGGCTAGTCCAAGCACACCCCTCCATACACACACCTCACTCTCTATTTATAGCAGAAAATACCCAATTTTTATGAACCCTAATTTTGAAATTAGGGTTTTGAAAATCCTAAAATTACTCACCTAATCTTCAAATTGACGTCGACCCATCCTTCTTTTTATCTCTGTGCTCCTTCCCATGCCTTCAATTTCTCTCTAGGCTTACCTAATTCACCAATTTCTCACGCCTAGGGTTTCAAGAAAGAAACGTGAGGGATTGATGGAATAAGTAGCTAGAAGGAAGGGGTAAGTGATGGTGATGTTCGGTGGAGTTGGTGGTTTGGTGGTGGCAGAGTAGGTGGTGGCGGACATGGTGGAGATGGTGGAAGTACGGCGGTTGCAGGTGAAGGAGAAGGTGGTATGGTGGAGTTGGTGGGAATGAAAGAGAAGAAGGAAAGAAAATGTTAGGGTTTCTCTTGTTTTTGGCTTATATATCCTAGGGTTATTTCGGTGTGAGGCGGGTTCATCGAACTTTGATGTCTAGCGAGGAGATGCATTGGATGTGAAGATGGTAGGTGGATCCAACGGTGGTATGGGGGCATGTATTGAGAGACTGTTAGATGCATAATACATCTAAACCAATGTCTCAGATTAGAACTAGGTGTTGTGGTGTGAAGTAGGACCTTCCAGCTTGATGTACCGGCGTTGAAGCGACCATTGGATGCATCTGTGGGTTGATCTGACGGCTAAGAGGGGAAACAGGCTTGGGTTGGAGATTGGGCTTGGGATAATTCTGAGCCCATGTATTCTTTAAGAACAAATTCTTCCTTCTTGAGCCCATTTCTAGCCTTTTGGTCTTGTGCGCAACATTCTTCGCGGCATCCTTGTGTGATTCCTTTTGGCTTCCACCACTTTTCTGCTCTATTCCTCTCCGCAAGTCATCCAGACTTTATTTATTACCTAAAAATGCAAAATTAAGTAAGAAAAATATTTATTCTTGAAAACAATGAAAATACAGAATATGGGATAAAATGTAGAATTACTGCACAAAAGATGAGTTAAATTCCAACAAAAAGGGATAAAAATATACAATATTTGGCACTCATCAAAGGTATTTCACTTTTTTCCATCAGTGGAAACCTTTTGTTGAGAAGAATCACTAGCCTTGACAAATTTTACCTCTTTGGTAATACTTGGAGCATTTATTCCCTTATAGCCCAATCCTCGTGTATCACGATGATTTTTACTTGCTCCTAGCATAGTGGTTAATTTGCTTGAACTAGTATTGAATTTTTTCAAGTCATCTTCCAACATCTTGATTTTATCAAGAGCAGCAGCTAAATCAGTCTCAAGGCGTTTTTCTCGAGCGAGACAAGCACTTTCTCTGTCATCAAAACTAATTTGTTGAGAGTTAAACCTTGCATCATATTCTACAAGTTTCTCTTCCAAAAAAAAGTACTTTTGATAAAGATTATCGCATTCAAGTGACTTCATACGTAGGTTTTCCTCAGAATCCTTGAGAACCGATTTTTTAGAACGATTCGAAAAATAAACACCTGCGTAACATCTTCTCAATTTCTTGTTTTCTCGACAGAGAGAAGTCAGAAGAGGTGAGATATGAGAAGTTGTAATCTTCTTCATCTTCCACAAATCCAAAAACTTAACATACTATGAGACTTCCTCATCAACATCTCTATCAATATCTGAATCACCTTCATCAGAAAGTTCATCCAATTGTTCTTCTAGGAGAGTTTCCCAATCAACAATTTTTACATCAAGAGAATGTTTAGATATTGACTTAGATGTGATAGTTCTCTCAGGCGAATCCAATCTTTTAGAATCATCTGGTAATTTCTGAACTGGTGCGTTATTAGAGATAGACTCGTCCATAATCAGATCACTACAAACACAAACTTATAAGGTCTTTAACATGTTTTCCTGCTCGGATACCAATTGAAAAGGCGGGGGTCTAACAACACCACCCAATATTTCGCTTAGCAATTTGTATGGACAAACTCGAATATACTTTTAAGAGAATGAATAAGACTCAATCAAGTAAAAGTAAATCAACAAGTTTATATATCTCTCTCTCTCTTGATTTGATTTCCTCAAACAAAAACTGCGAGTACTAATCAAATACAAGGAATAACTTGGATGGTACCAAAGACCAATATCCAAGGATCAATCAATGACAATCAACAACCAAAGGTTGGATTACTCTAATTGATGATCTGACGCACAACCTGTGTTACTTCAATTATAAAGATAAAACAATATAATGCGGAAACTGAAATAACACATACACCAGAAATTTTGTTAACGAGGAAACCGCTAATGCAGAAAAACCCCGGGACCTAGTCCAGATTGAACACACACTGTATTAAGCCACTACATACACTAGCCTACTCGAAGCTAACTTCGGACTGGACTGTAGTTGAACCCCAATCAGTCTCCCACTGATTCAAGGTACAGTTGTAATCCATACGCCTCTGATCCCAGCAGGATACTGCACACTTGATTCCCTTAGATGATCTCACCCACAACTAAGAGTTGCTACGATCCAAAATCGCAGGCTTTGACAATAAACAAATCTGTCTCCCACAGACAAGTCTATTAAAGGATCAATCTGTCTCCCACAGAAAAACGCTAAAGTTTTTGTTTTGTCTTTTGATAATAATCAAGGTGAACAGGAACCAATTGATAATCCGGTCTTATATTCCCGAAGAACAACCTAGATAAATCAATCACCTCACAACAATCTTAATCGTATGGTAGCGAAACAAGATGTTGCCGAATCACAAACAATGAGACGAAGATGTTTGTGACTACTTTCTATATCTTTCCTATCGGAGATATTAATCTCAATCCAATCAATCTGATTTTACTCGTACGATAGAAGATGCAAGATCAGATCACACAACTACGGTAAAAGTAGTATCGGTCTGGCTTCACAATCCCAATAAAGTCTTTAAGTCGTTAACCTGGTTTTAGAAGAAGAAAACCAAAGGTTAAAGGAGAAACGACTCTAGCACGCAAACTAGTATCACACGTGAAGTGTGGGGATTAGTTTTGCAGAGTTGCTAGATGTCCCCTTATATAGTCTTTCAAATCATGGTTTCGCCTTGGTCACAAAGCAAACAATATCCACCTTTAGATGAAAACCTGATTTAGATTCAATCTAATATTTCTCCACCGTTAGATCGAAAACTTAGCTTGTTATACAAAAATGAAATGCACGTTTCTAGGTTTGTTAACCGTACCCAAACGTATACATTGTTGGTTCAACAATAGTTAACCAAAAGGTTAGCCATATGAGCATTTCATACCAACCATATTCTTCTTCACCATAACTAGTTCAAATGACTCAATTGAACTAGTTAGAGAGTTGTTCAATTGCAAGGAAATCTTATGTACTACACAAGACACAATTGAAGAAAAGATGATTTGATTCACTCGAATCGGTTCATGAACTTTATATCCACGGTTTGTCTCAAGAAGTAGGAGATAGAGTAGATAGACTTTTGAGTGACAGATAAGTTCAAGTCTTCACATACCTTTTTGTCGAGAAGTTCCACCGGTTCCTTGAGTAGTTCTTCTTCTTGTATGATGAATCGTAATGAAGTCCTTGAGCTCAACTACACTTTTTCTATCCTAGTCCTAGACTTAGCTATAGTAGACTAGAAATCAAGACTTATAGTTTTGATCACTAACATTGACAAATATGCTTGAGATAGCAACGCATGCGAGTTCGACCGAGCAATGCTCTAACACGTTCAACCACTTATTTAAATTTGAAATAAGTCCATCTCCATATAACCACTCATCCAAATCAAAATCACACCTTCGACATCAATAATCTCCACTAAAACCGTTACGATCTCTATGCAATATACTAAAAAATGGATAAACCCAACTATACTTTGTATGAAGACTTATCTCTTTGCAAAAAAATTGTAGTATGTTATCCAAAGAGGGGGAATGACGAAAGCAGTGTGGTTTAGTAAGTGTTAGTTATTGGAGAAATATTTTTGACCATTTTTTGTGGTGAAACAGGTAACCCTAATAACCGTGATGGAGTTGAATTGTATATTCGGTTTGGAGACATTTGCAAAAAAGTTGAAGAACATATGGCTTTACTTCGTATTTGAAAGCAACTTCAGCTTAGAGGTGAAACTGATGTTGAAGTCCTAGCTCAAGCTAGGATGGAACCAAGAAAATGGAAAGGTTCAAATTTCAACTACGAAACTCATTTCCCCATCATCAAGTACTTCTTAATATATCTTAAGGGATGTTATTAAATCCAAATTTGTAACGGATCTAATAAGATGTAATGTGTTTAATTAATGAAAGTATTTTTACTTTTCAATCGTATTATTTATGTCGAAAATCTAAATATCTGAATATACATATTCAATTACAGATGTGAAATTTTCTTTCTAAACCTGTTAACCCAGTCGTAATACAGATTCAGGTGATTCTTGTCATAATTACAGATAGAAGTTCTTCGCTTCCCAGCCATTAAGCTGTTTTACGGTTGAGAGTTCATCAATTACCAGCCATAATCCTTTATTTACGGCTTGGGGATTCAATTTCAAACCGTAAATCGAGCTCACCGTTGAGTCGATGTTGTATCCCATCCGTAACTGGAAAAAAAAAACATAATTTTTTCTCGATTTTGAATCAACAAAATTGATATTGGGAGCTAAGTATAAGGTTTTCCTGAGTAATTTTAACGATACGTTTCATCATTTTCTTTTAAGATTTTCAAAAAAAAGTTCATCAAAATCATCCTTCTCCTTCTTCTAGATCAAAAAAGTAAGAAAAGAAAATCTAAGTGATATATTAAGCATAATTAATTTAGTTAATCACTATAATCACCCCTAATCAAATCAAAGATAAATTAGGTATTAATGAAAATAATAGGATAAAGGGTTATGTCATTTACTACTTCATGACCTCTTTTGTTCTTTAGTCAGTCCTGAAACCCAGCCGATACAACCCCAATAATAGGATTCTAGAATATATCTTTACGATAGAAAAATGAAAAAATTAAAAATTAAAAATAAATTTTATTAATTAATTACGTAGACGTAGAAAAATGATATAAACATGAATAGAGGTTTAATTTCTAGCAGTGGTATCGGGTTTTTTCCTACCGAAGAACTGATTTTCGTTTTTCATGTAGAACTTATTTTCCACCCTTATCATCAGGGACAAAGCCAGTTTGAGCACACCCATACTTTAAGCTGGCACCCAAGCCCATTTTGGCCATTTTAACCTAGTTTTTGGCAACTCTGGCCATTTTGCGCCCCCTCAATCCACCACGTTTGTGTAACTTGCCCACTCATCCCATGAAACCTGGCTCCATACCTATATTTCATCAGATGTTCATGTGTCAAACATTCTTTTCCACCTTATATCCACCGGTACCAACACGATTGATGAAGGGTCTGAATCGATAGACGAAATAATCTGACAAACGTAGATCAATTTTTATGGACTCAACAAACTTTTTGTTTGTTCATTTTACTTCCACTATGAACTCAATGAACATAAAAAACGTATGGGCAAACCAACAAATTTAAGGAGTTGAGTGAGGCAGTAGAACAAACGCGCGTTTGGTGGAAAACCGGGCGTTGGAAGAAAAAACGCTGGGGTGTGATGTTTGACCTCCCCTTGGTTTTCTCTCTCCAAAACTCGGTTATTATATTTAGATTTTATTTTTTATTATTTGTTTCATACAAAAACTCTTCTTTTTTTTTGTTATTTTTGTGAAACTTAAAAATTAAGAATCATACGAAACTTTGGTTGGTAATCTTGCAACAAGCTAGCTTGAACACCTTTTTTGAATAGCAATACCTAATTTATGAAAAATAAAACTACCCAAACCACTACTAGCGTCGTCGCTAACTAGATAATTCTTCGGACGCTTAAAAAAACACAAAGTATCTCACTGCCATAGGTATAGAAACCTAGAATACCCAGACTGTAGCCATGTGAAACACACTTGTCCAAGTATTTAGTACGTTTACGCGAAACAACACTAGAAATAGATTTTCCTTGTACAAAAGAGCGAATACCTTCACCAGTGAAGGGCAAACTCTTATTAGTTTATATTAATAAAATCACTAGTGGGACCTAACTCTTATTAGTTTATATGAATAAAATCACTAGTGGGACCTTAAAATATCATATTTGTTCATTTTACCTTGGTTTCCCATAGTGGAAAAACACGTTTGTTCATCCACGTGCCTCAACAAAAACTCTTTTTTGTTGACTGCCATAGGAATTCCCCTTACGAGTGTTGTAGATTGGTTTGGTAGAAGTATGGTGATCTACGAAATAATTTAGCCTCATTTACAAATGGGGGATGTTGCTCAAATGGAAGCGCTCATTTTTGCATGCAAAAGGTACAGGGTTCGATACCCTGCATCTCCATTCTATTAACTTTATGGACGATTTCCTGTTTTATTCTTCATATTTTTAATACCATGTTTCTTGTATTTGCAATTTCCCTTTCCTATTATTTCCATGCATGTATTACATCCCCGCCAATGTATTTGAAATTTGGAACATCACCCTAAGATCATCTTCCGCGTCGAAGGGTCAAAAATCAAGCATAAAAATAGAATGAGTTTGTAATCAACGAACCATACAATTCTTTACCAAAGAAGAAAAGCAAAAGTGACAAAAAGATAGTGCCAAAATATATAAGTTTGAAGGGAACCAAATTTCTACCATCAAGATTCGAAATGCTTTCGCAATGTTGATACCTGTTCTTGTACGAGCCTTCAACATCTACCCGCCTTGACTTGTCCTTACCAAGCCTAGTTTTTGCCTAACCCCAGATACATTTTATACATATTTCTCGGACAATTTTTTTTCCTGCCTAGAATTGGATTCCTTGTAGCTTAACAAAACACTCTTAAACTAATACACGTACTTTCTAATAAGTACTTGTGAGTGGAATACTTGTGTTTAGGGTTGCACTTTGGAAGGTTAGTAAAAAGTAAGAATTTAGAGAAGAATACAGTTTATCGTGAGAAGCAGAGAGAGTGTGTGTGTGATCACATGCGCTTAACCCCACATTTTCAATAACAAAAGTACATTGTCACATGGAGAGGAGAGGAGGTCCCCTACCCACTTAGAAGGTTTTTGTATTGTCCTAGCTCATCTTCTCTTCCTTCGACCACAGAAGAGAAAAGGAGAAACCATCGAGAGAAAAGGGAGACGAGAGGGCTGTCATTCTCTCAATGTCGCTCTCTCTGTCTCTAATATGGATAAGAAGTAAGAACTGGTCATCTCTCTCAATCCATCCAGACACTGCGATAGGAAATGGATTCACTCGAGCTTTCTATAAACGAACCCATGCCATTATAAGTGAAAAAGACTTGCCCAAGTCCTTGATTAGTAATGTTTATGGTGCATTTCTTACACTCCTGCTCACTCCTTGTAGAGATGGTTTATCATGTGATTTGACTAATATCAGTTCATATTGATAAGAAATCCAAACAAATGAAAGATAACAACCATCTCTTCTTATCAAAAAAGTGTCTGAACTTGGAGTATTTCATGATAAATCTGTAAAGAAAACATCATTTCTTTAAGACATGAAACTATCCCAATAATTTCTACATTTTGAATATTGATGGTGAAACTGATAACAATTGCCCCAATAATGTTGATCATCACTACTAAAAGAAGCAATGAAGAGAACTAACCCCTAACAATAAACTTACAGACCACAACGTCAAATTTTTAGTATCTCGTACATCCAAAGACTATTTTACTCTTTACCAATTACAAACTCATCATCAGAATCAACCTCTTAACAGAAAAATTTGCAGACCACACCATGTGGAAAATTTTGATTTAAGATTTTCTGCTATCCAGTGATCGCCACTCAGTAGTAAAGGTTGAATTCCCCCCCCCCCCCCCCCCCCCCCCCCACCCCCAATGTAACCAAGCAGTGCGATAATGGTTCAACATTAGTATAGTACATAGAATGCAGATTTTGCATTTGTACCACAACGTTTCACAGGACAAGGGACAGCCCTCTTCCTCCCTTTCTTTCTTCTTTGACATCACAATCTTTGGATACATTCACCTATTCTTCCCACTGCCAAGGGTAAGTTCTAGATCCTCGACGCCCATTTCATGAATTTTCTCTCCTTCCCATGGCTTCACTCTTCCGTTCTCAAACTCAAACTCTGGTCCACCCACGGCATCCTGTGAAAAATTCTGCTGAAGAACAGGCTTCATGAGATTAAATGTAGGAGAGGATGGAGCAGCCGTTGGAGCAACTGTCTGAAAACTGACCCATCGGCCCGAATCAACTGTTGAAGCATCCGACTCATCACACTCATGAATCGTTGCAGGAGTAAAATGGTGACGCCTAGTTGGACTCGCAGGAGCTGAAGCAGCAAATAGAGGATGTCGGAAAGAAGCCATAGAACTATTAGTTAATGTTTCCCAATCACGTTTAAGATTAGGAGTTCTTGATGAAGTTGGGGATGAAAGAGGGGGGGTTACAGGGGCACTATTAGATATTCTAAGTGGGGGCAAATTGGAAGGAATTGAAGCAAGATTCCGAAGAAAAGGCAAGAGATACGAAGACGGGTTAGCATCAAACCGAGAAGGGCTAGGAAATGAAGAGGAAGTAGGACTAGCATGGTAAGAAGGGACTGGACTTTGGAAAGCTGAAGATGATGGACTTGGTTGATATGATGAACATGGACTAATGTTTGTTGAAGTTCCTGCCATATTATCATTTTGCGGTGGTGGTTTACATCCCTGTGAATCAGTTAAAGATAATATGTTAATGAATTTTTCTTTTTCTTTTTTCATTCAATTCATTAAATAGATAAAACAAGATCCATGTGAAGTAGTTCAAGGTAGCATTTATAGAAGACGATATAAATCGGCTACGTAAATAAATATAGCTAAAACGAGATCCCCTTTCTATTAATCAATCATAGAGATTTAAATTGAACTTTCAGATTTGAGATTGAGAACTAAATCAAGAAATGTAACTGAAACACCTAAATTCATCTCCGATTAGTCTTATTTTTACTCTTAAGAAACCTAAAACAGAATCTCTACATAGCAAATCTGGATTCATCAAGCCATTTTAGTATCAAGAACGAATCAGTAAAAAGAAAAGAGAAAAATGAAATGAAATATACCTTGCGGTATGTAGTGCCATCTTCTTCAACGATCCAACCAGCTTCAGAACAAAGAGCTTTTAAGACTTCGTTATTATCACAGTGTTTAGGAAGTTTGTAATTACCCATAGCTCTTAAACCAGCATAGATCTTAGCAGCTATGGCTCTTCTTCTTCTTTCTCTTCTTTTATTATTTTCTCTTTCTTTCCAAGTTGGTAATCTCCCGGATGATGAACCACCGGATGTCATTTTTCCTGTTAATACCGCCACTGTGTTAATCTTTCTCTATCTGCTATTGATCTTACTCCTCTCCTTCTCTGTCAAAAAAAAAACCCCTTCTCCCTCTGACTCTCTACTCAGCGTCTCTTCTCCTCCTCCTCTCTCTCTCTCCTCTATGAAAAGAGAGCTTCTTTCTGATTCACGAGGAGTATGCTTTCTCTCTCTCTTTATTGGAACTGCGAATGCTAAGATTCTCTCTTCAGCTGAAAAATAACTAAAGACGTAAATATAGTACTCGCCTTGGGGTATTAAGGGGTTTATGTTCATTTGAACCGTTTTGGAGAAAACTATTACGTGGTCCGGTCAACATGTTCTCCCGGGTGGCTAAAATCTCTTATGTCGACTCTAGACTCTAGAGCATGTGAGGTTTTTAGTTCTCATGAACTAATACTCCCTCCGTCCTAATTTATTTGTCAAAATTTGGAATTTTTTTTTTTTAAATTATTTATTTATCAAAATTTGGGATTTTTTTGCCTAAATTATTTGTTAAGTTTCATATGTTTCCACTTTTTATTCTAATTTATCCCTCTGTTGAAATCAGGTCATATTATTGAGAATTGTGTAATTCTATTTCCTATATATAATTTTAAATTCTCCTCTTTCTCTATATATCCTTGATCGTTTTTTGTTTTGAATTCTTCAAGTAAAGACCAGGAAGCTAGATATGTAAAAACTATGCATCTTAAATACTAGCTTGGGTAATTTTGGAAAAAAATCTACTCTCTCTACATTTCTTAATTTGTGTGCAAAAACCAAATTTAGCGAGTAAACTCAGACGAAAGGAGTATAAAGGTATTCGGCAAGGTGATCTTTTCTCATCTTTTTTGTTTTTTTTTTTATCGTTGGCAAATTTTTAACTATTATGGTACAAAAGGCTCAATCTATTGATTATTTTTGTGGCTTTCAATTCTTCTAGCATTATTATTAATCATCTGTAATTTGCGGATGACAGCTTAATCTTTCTTAACGCAGACGTGAATAAGTAAAGTTTTTAAGTATGCTTTTATTTTGTTTTGAACTGTTAACTAGTGTTCGTATTAACTTTTCAAAAAATCACATGTATGGAGTGGGTTACACAGGTGATATGTTTCATTTTACTTCTCTTTTGGGATGTTATAATTTTGTTTTATCTACTAATTATCTTTGTTTTCCTTTGGGGATAAGTATCAAGGAATTCATAAATGGGACAAGATAGTGGACAGATTTATTGCAAAACTGGCGGGCCGGGAAAAGAAAATCTCTTCTTAACAGAGCTGGTAAGATTGTGTTGATTAAACATATTTTGTCTAGTCTTCCGATTTATGTGCAGGATCTATGTATGCATTTTATTAAGGAAATGAAATTGCAGTTCATCATTCTTGAAGAAGTACGTGCAACTCTATTATCTTGGAAGATCACTCATTTTGAGGTCCAAGAGAGGGAGATTTGGAATCTTATTGCTGCAGCTATATTATGGTGCACTTGGAAGGAGAGGAATGCACGAGTTTTCGCAGCTAGGGCTCATAATTTAGTACATACCATTCGCATGATAAGATATGCCTTATTGCAATGATCTCTTGCTTTTAAAGACTTCACTGATATTTCTTTTGGCAGTATTATCAAAATTGGTATAAGGTGTATTTTGAACCTCCATAGTTTCTTTTTAGAGTTTTTTGGATACCTTGGTAGCTTGTTACCAGGTTCTATTTTTCTCTTCTTTTCTTTTCTTTTCTTTTCTCTCCTCTTAAATGAGTTCAATCCTTTTGTATTACTTTTTTTTGTTATATAAAATCTTCGTTATCGTTAATAAAAAAAAAAATCTTTTATGGCCAAGTCCGTAATTTCACGGGAGGTTGGGGTCGAAATTTTGTAATAACGAAATCCTAATCTTTGATAGTGCTTAGAGACATTGTACTATGTAATAAAAAATAAAAACTGGTATATGAAATTTAACTATTACATATTCATAATTAATACTTCAGTGATACGTGAATATGTCAGCCCAACCACAAAGGAATTTGAGTTGCTTTATTGTAACGTAACATATGAATCAAACTTCATTGGGATCATATTAAGTGCACTTGGATTACTCTCGAGAAATCTTGGATTATACTCTGTTGTGATCATGGACTGATCCAAGGATGAACTTAATCCTATCTTGATCATGGATGATAGTAACAACAACGCCCAAAATAAAAAAAAAATAAAGAAGAATTCTTTTTACAGAGACGAGCCAGAGGACAACCTGGATAAAGCTCAGGTTGGCCCTCTCATAGGTCCGTTCATGGTTGTGATAGTATAGCAAGGAAGAACTCCCCCCCAGCCGATTTAAGAATGTCCTTAGAAATTCTGATGGTTGTTTTTCTAGGCTCAGGCCATTGGTTTAGAGGTCAGTAACGACTACTTGGAAGGATTGTATGTGGTGTCAAGGCTGGGATGGAATTCAATTTAGAATCAACTAAAGTCAAGGTTAGTTCTATGTGGTCCATCTACCGCAATTCAAACTTTTAACAGTGGGACAAATTCTTTGGCCGGCTTATGCTAGAAGTAAAAAAATACGTCTGGGAAAATTCCAGATTGAATAAGAAAGGTCGTGCCAACATTCACTAAATGTTAATGTTAAGACTCTGAAATACCATCATGGTCAGGTGTGTGAGGAAAATATGTTTCATGCACAATTCCATATATGTAGAAAAAAGAAAAAAAAAAGATAACTCCTTATTAGAAATTCACCTCCACCATTAGTTTATATTGTATTAATAGAACATTGTAATTGATTTTCCACTTGAGACATGAATTAAGAAATACTTTATTAAAATCTGACTTATCGAACAAAGGAAATATCCGGCAGAACCTAGAAAAATCATCCGTGATATTTACATAATACTTATATCCAGATACGGAAGTTGTAGGACAAGGATCCCACAAGTCAAGATGTAAAATATCCAAATGGATGAGTACTACAATGACTAGAAACAGAAAAAGAAAGTTGTAACGTCTCCCTAATTGATAGACATTAATTACAAAATTTAGGTTTTCTTATTACAGAAGGTAAAGATAAAGAGGTACAAACATGCTGCATTGTTTGAAAAGATGGGTAACAAGTCTCTTGTTTTTAAACTTCAACAGAGATGGTAGTCGTGACACCAGAGAGAGCTTACTGTTTTTATTGTGAATGAAGTGTAGGGTATATAATTCATTATGATCAGGGTCTTGTAAAATTATCTTCCCATTAGACAAGTCCTTCAAAAAGAAACCAAGTGAATCAAATGTTAGATAATAATGATTGTCCGAAGAAAACTTGTGTAGAAAAAGTAAGTTCTGAGAATATTTGAAACTAAAAAAACATTGTTGATGTGAATGTACTCTGTGGAGGTTGTTTTAAGGAGAAACCAGAATGAGTAATGAGCATACCTTCACCATTAGCTGCATGATTCTCCTTAATTCCTTCATAATTAGAAATAACTTGCAATTCAGAAGCACCGGGAGTAATATGGTGGTTAAAACCAGTATCTGCATACCAAGGATTCTCTCTCAAGATATTTGGAGAAGTCAAAATAACGATAAGATGTCGAGGAGTATGCACATTATGATAAGAAAAATTTAACTTATTATGACATTCAAGAGCATCGTGATCAACTTTGCTACAAATTTTACATACAATAGTAGAAGTACCATAAGTAGTATCCGAAATCTGAAGACTAAGAGGTGGTCTAATAGCAGTACAATAAGAAGGAAAAGAAGTGGATCCTCTACTATGAAAATAAGAACCTCTACCAGAAGTAAGAACATTATGTCTACCACCATTTCTAGGAGGGTGGGGATTATAACCACTACATCTACTACCAAAACCTCTAACAAGTGATATAAATAGATGATATTTGCAACAAAGGCTTTATTAGAAGATTCAGAAAGTAAATGTACATTTCTATCACTTACAACAGCTTCTCTCTAGGAAGATTGTTATGAAATTCAATACAAGTAATAAGAGGATTTTTATGTTGCATTGATGTTCCAAAAAATGTATATAATCAGAATTTAAAGCAGCCAAAGTAACAAGAACAAGCTATATGTCAGAAATCATCTGACCAGTAGTAGCAAGTTGATTAGATAAGAATTTGATCTCATTTATAAGAGCAGAAATGGATCTGTCACCTTGCTTGAGTATTAAGAGTTTGGTGCATAACTGAAACTAGTGAGTAGAAGATAATCTAGAAAACCTTTCCTCAATAATGGTACAAAGATGATGAGATGTTGTAGATCTGAAAAAATAGGTAATTACTAAATCAGAGATAGTTGAGTGAATCCACATGATGATAGATGCATCTTCATCCATCCAGTCAGTGTAAAGAGGATTCATAATATCATTTTCTTGGGTTTGTTGATTTGTGAATTGAGGTGGACATGGATAAGAACCATGAAGAAAATACTGGATCTTGAATTTTCGAATCACATGAAACATCAAATTCTTCCAAGTTATGTAGTTATCGTTTTTAAGTTTAAGATGAACAAAACTATTAAGTTGATGATTTAAAGGAACTTTTGAGATTGATTGTGAAATAGGGTTTTCCATTTTTGAAGTAAAAGAAAATGGGTGAATCATGAAGAAAACAAGATCAAGAAACAGAAAACTGAAAAAGAAATTGGTGAGCAAAAGCAAAAAAGGATCGAAAAAAACCTGAAAGATGTAAAAAGATTTTTCAGGCAGACAACTATCTGGTAAAAATAGAATTCATCAGTAGATGAAATTTTATTACAGTTGCAGAAATAAATGTAAAGTTCTTATTACAATCGACAACAGTCAGAAAGAAACAAAAACGAAATAATAAAAACTAACATATACTACTAGATAGACTTTCAGATAGCTAACCTACGACCAAACTAATGAAAGATGGTCAACACAGAAATGACGCACATAAGATTTAGGTGTAAGATTAAAATGCAGAGACAATTAATATTTTAACTGTTATTAGGGATTATGGTGAAAATATCAATGAGCACATATATAGACAGATTAATTTCTCGACAAATATCATGGCTAATAAGGGAGCTCAACTTCATAAAAATACACTAAATGTTATAGGGCCTATGGCCCATGGATGTGCAATCCATTAGATGAATATGTATTCCCTTTCATTTATATAAGAGAACATTATATGTATGTAATAGGTCGATGCCTCTTTATCAATATCAAGTTCTTCTCCTTCTCTATCTCTTACTTTTCCTTATTATTTCCACTGCAAAACGTTATCATGCATGAGCTCAACCACTAATTTTTTTCTTCTTGTTTTTGGGTTATTATCAAATCACCGAAGGAAGCTTACTTTTAGTTGGATCCGTATTTCTGATTTTTTTCTCCTCAATCAAGCAATATGTTGAGGTATACCTAAACATTTTTATCAATTTTCTTATCAATTAACATGTGATATTGTCTTCCATTTTCTCATGTTGTATATATGTAATTTTTTTTTCTTTCTTCACATGTATATTTATATCACTCTGATTGATTGAATGAATTTTTTAATTTATGATTACGTATATTGTATATAAATATATATATATATATATATATATACTAATGATCCCTCCATGTACTAATCTATGATCTACCCATATATATTATTCTAATGTTTGTTGTGATATACTTGTCTGTTGTACACAATCTGTTTGTTCCTATTCGTTTCTCGAGATTATTATGATTATTATCATATAATATTATATTGTTTGTTGTTTAATCAACTGTATAACATGTTTAAATCTGTTTGTGTATCCAATAAATATGAGTGATACATGTTCGATGTCATTTTATTTATTCATACTAAAATCATGTTAATGATCTCTATATGATAAAGCTTGATTTTAATATGCCAGATGTTGTGTAAATTTAATATTTTCATATATTGTTATGTCATCATATGTTATTAAATGTTTTCATATGCCATCATCAAATAGAAAATTTTGGACTGTTTCATTTTTCTGTTTATTCTTTTTGCTTGGAGATCTTCACATGTTTTATTTTATAAGATTTTTATTATTATTTATGTCGAAGAGTTGTATTCCTTTTTCAACTAGTGATTTATTTTAATTTTTGAAAAGTTTTTGATCATGATTGTCTGTATTGTATGTGTGTGATTGTCTCGATTGATTTGAAAAGTAATAATAAAATAATTAATATTTTATTAAGTGCTCTGTGAATTAGTTGTAACGTATGCTTTTATTATTTGTTTAATTAGTCACAACGTTTTTAATTAGTTGTAACGCCTGTTTTAATTATTTGTTTAATTAGTTGTAACGTCTGCTTTTATTATTTGTTTAATGAGTTGCAACGTCTGCTTTTATTATTTGTTTAATTAGTTGCAACATCTGTTTTTATTATTTGTTTAATTAGTTGTAATCTGCTTTTATTATTTATTTAATTAATTATAACGTCTGTTTTTATTATTTGTGCATTCATTTTGTTTGTATTAAATCAATAAATAAATTGTAACTTATGCACCATTCCATGTTCCGAGTTATTTTTCACATTGTTTTTTTTTTTTGTAATTGTTGGCAATTGACTAAGTATTGTTAATCATTAACGGGGTTATTATCATTGGTTGGTTATTGACTATCAACTTTGACTGTTTACTGAATTATGATTATTTGCTGGATTTCTGACTTAACCGATTGACCTTTAGAACCATCAAGAAATTTGGTCTCTAAAAATCCATTTTGACCATAAAGAAATTTGGTTTGGGGATTATTATACTGGAATTATTTATTTTAATGTCCTTTATTATGGTACTTTATGGTTGGTCCCAACTCGACTAAAAAATAACATTTTGGATCCAAAAGTACTTGAGAACCATTATTATGTTTTTTGATGTGGAAACCATTTCTTTGTGAGAAATGAATATATTCCTTCATAAAACCTTCTGCCAATGACAAAGCACCGTCTAAATGGTGGAGCTAAATATACCTTATATTTCTAAGCACATGCATTCCAATTTTTATGGAAGCACTTACAAAGGGAGATATGAGTCGGATTTTTTTTTCTTCTATTTTTCTACTTCATTCATGGTACTAACAAACCAGTCTATCTTGAAGTATGCCAATAAGAGATTCACTATATTCAGTAATATATTCAACCTAAAGTAAGCGGTTTACATGCGAAGTGAGATTCTTTTGTCTTGTTGAGATAAAGAAATTTTTCAAACTAAGCTAATTGTAGCGACATTGAAAATGAAAACCCCCAAAGTAATGAGGGTTATCATGTGAAACATGTGAAAACAAACATATACATATATGAGAGAAATATGTATTATTGTCCCAGGTAGTAATAACACCAAAGTACAGGTATCAACCGAACATGGGATCAAGATAAGATGTCATTCTAGCTCACATCAAAAGGAAAGAGTTGGGAATGAATATTTTTATTAGTATTGGTACAAGCAATGCAATGCGGGTACCATAGGAACAACCGATTTCTAGAGGGAAGTTATACTTTAAACATCAAATTTATTGGCAAGAAGAACTATGCTTAGCCAATTGACTATTTTATTCAGTTGAACTTTATACGTTGTCTGCACTTATGGAATTAAAATTACATCATTTCCAAGAGACATAAATTTTCTAATGCACTTGAGATATTTTTGGATGAAAAATATATCATCCCCTCTGAAACGTAACATATATTCACTCTAAAGTACTTGAGTTAAATCCCACTTTTGTTACGAATAAGGCCACACTACTTATTAAATCTCCCAAGATTCAACGTCTAACTGATAGTGGTTTTTCTCCCATTAATTTAAGGAATATACACTAGTTTTTGAACTAATTATTTGTAATAGGACTATGATATTGGATCATCGAGCGAAGCAATGCTCAAATTTTGTTTCCAAGATGGAACAAAGACTAAAAGTCACAAAATCTCTATATGTACCGAGAGCTAATCACCTTGTTAAATTCCAAAGATACCCATGCAAGTGGATATAATATGGAAACTCACAATGATGAGAATGTAATTGATTTCATATTTTATAGTCTCTAATATATTTGGAAGGAAATATATCTTAGAGAAACTAATGAGTCATTCTAGTGAAATGTAAATCACTATGGTATTTGGATTATTAAATCTATATTGACTCCGACGATCAAATGTTGGGAATTAATTCATACAGGCTTTGACATAACCATAAAGGCACTTTGGTTGTGACATGATGTTTCATTTTGAAAGGAATCATGCGTACATCACTGTGTTTGAGTGGACGAGACAATGGGAAAAAGATTGACAGAATGCTAAGTGACGACATATCTCTCAATAAGTGTTTTCTAAAGTACTAGATGCACAACCCCCTTCCCATTATGCTTTTAGGTAAGAAAGCATATCACTCATTTTTACAAAGTCTTCAGTAAAACAAGATCGAGACCATCCTACGATGCAAATGGTAAAATTTAAAAGAAAACAAGGTGAGATTCAGAAAAATATTCATGCAGAATGCGGACCATTAAAGTGACTTATGGCTCTGGTGAATGTTTTGACATTTTGGACTAATTATAGTTCCCAAGAAATTTGCGTTTGGAAAACTACTAGCACATATTTTACATGTAAGGACTCACCACCCCTTGTAAATGCTAGTGAGTGTACATCAAAAGGAATTGATGGTTATTGCATGTTTAATAGGATCATTGCATAGTATCCTATACCCCCAAGGTCTCGCAAAGGCTATCTTCAAAGGTTACAGATGGTGCCTAAGGCATGGTTATGCGTACAAACCTATCTTTAACTGCTTGGGGAATATGCAATATAGACGCATATTTATTTGATTCGTTTTGGAACCCAACACTAGTCAACATTTTATGTGTACCAGTTGGTAATTGGATTTAAGCCTGACATTCGTGTTCTTGCACATTTTTGGTTGCACTATATGTGTGCCATTACGACTCTACATCGTACTATGATGGGTCTTCAAAAATGTTAAGTAGTTATGTTGGAAATGAGTTCCCAACAATTATCCGCATTTTAAAACCTTTGGCAGGAGATATCTTACCGCTAGATTTGCGGGTTGTCATTTTAATGAGACAGTCTTTCCGTCGTTAGGGGGAGATAAGAAAAAGTATTTTCTAAGGGAACGACAGGAATTGTCGTGGTGTGCTCCCACTGTGTCTCATTTTGATTCTTGTACTCCACAAATGTAAATGTGAAAGAATAATCGATTTTCAGAATGTACACTGATGTTGCTAAAGTGATGGGATCACACATACCAGCTGTAAACCTACCTGCAAGGTTACAAATCCTCAATAAGGAATATACACCATAGACTAAGGTGTTGCAACTACATTCAGTGGAAGTGCGGTTGAGGCTGTGGATTCATAAAGGAAGTTGGAGAGACTACTTGGTTCGATCAATCCTCACCTAGAAAGGAATTAGGTGAGTAAGGCACAACTTATTTATATCATCAGAACTCATAAGATTTTCTCTGAATATGTCCATGAATCAAACTGGAGGACGCTCCGAAGTTTAATGATTCCAGAAAACAATGACATCCCAAGTGGAATATGAGAATGCGCATGAGTCAATGGAAAGATCATGCGAGAATATTGATGATTAATTTCATATACACTTGCTTAAGGAAATAGATCAATATGAGATCGAACCAATCTCCTTGTTGCTTGATGTCAACGAAGAGCATATTTGTCCTATACAATCCAGGTAGAACTTTTTTTTTTTTACAAATATACAGGTATTTGGCGTGGTAGTGCTAACCGACCAAGTATAAAGCCTATTGGACATACATGATTTATTTGTCACAAAATATAATGAGAATAAAGCATCCTTAAAGTATAAAGACTGGCCTTGTGGCAAGATTTTTCTCACAAAGCCCTGGAATTGTTCTCTTGTAATGAACTTTATAATGTTCCGCTACTTAGTTAGCTTGGTAATTTCAAAAGGACTTGAAATGCAACATATGTACGTGGTTGTTACATATCTCTGAAAGAATCAAGAGATAGAAGATATTTACAAAAGTACGTGATAGCCTTTTGTTACCCAAATTAAGTGACTCTAAACCACAAAGTCGTTTACAGTTAGATATAACGTTCACTTATAGATTGAAGCAATCAGGCGGATGTGGTATACACGTCTAAGTGACTATTTGATTTGGAGGGGATAGACAAGTAAGTTATTTTTCCTTGCATATTCACAAGAAAGTTCCTAATTTGGAATTGTAGCTATCTATGTCGATGGTACAAACATAATGGGTACTCTTGACGTAATAAGAGGCCTTAAAAGCTATTTGACATCCGAATTTGAGATGAAAAATATAGGGAAAGCTCGATCTAAAACTGAGCTTGTGGTATATTATTCCACCAGTTTGCATATATCTAAATTTGTCAGGCAATTTAACAAAGACATGCATCCTGATAGCACTCCCATGATTAGTCGAGGTTCAAATGTAAGTAAGTGACCATTTCGTCTAAAGAAAGATGACGAAGATGTGTTGGGATATGAAATTCCCATATCTAAGTACAATAGACGCATTGTTGTACTTAGTATAATAATATACTCGATTGAATCTTACATCCTCAGTGAACTTGTAAGCTAGATATAGCTTAGTGCCAACGCAACGTCATTGGAATGGTACAATGAATGTAATCATGTACTTAAAAGTAACCATTGACATGCGTTTGTTTTATCCCTGCAAAGATATAAAAGGAATTCTAAAGGAACTGCAATCCAAAGATTGTTGATTATGAAGGAACAATAATATCTCTTCTCCAACGAGAGTAATCAGGGGGAGATATGGTAGACTATTTTCTAAGTCATTACCGATATTCAGTTTCGAAAAGTACATGACTAAAGGAACTGTTTGGAACAACTCTGAAAGTAATCAGGGGGAGACGCCGACATCAGGGGGAGGATCCAGGGATATGATATCGACATATTTTACTTCGAAATTGAAGATGTGTTGTACTCTTTTTCCCTTCGATCGAGAATAGTTTTTCCCAAAGGGTTTTGTCACTCGACAAGGTTTTTAGCGAGATAACCCTAAAAACATCAAGTATGTTGAACATTGAAGACATAAAGATCGCGGTGATATTACTGAAAATATCTGAATCAAAGAAATGAAACGTGACAGATGTTAAGCAACGTAACTTCCAGAATCAACAACAGGATCTTATAAACATTCAAGAAACCAAAGTAAAGTGTGATAAACTCCTTTTGACTGCATTAGACAAATGAAAATTGTCTGACCACCGGGGGAGCATCTAATGGTGTGCTGAACTATTTTCCTTCACCGAGGTTGCTTTTTCCCACAAGGTTTTAATACTCGGCAAGGTTTTTAATGATACAACAACAAACACCATGAAGTAATTTGCTAACTAAGGATATTGTCTTTCCCACAAGGATTTTCTGCCTTATGATTTGTGAAGCAACTAATCAACTTCAACGGATCAAAGTGATCATCTGCAACGGATCACCTTTACTTACATCTGTCACATTGTACTATTTTCCCTTCGTCAAGGTTTTGTCCCACTGGGTTTTCCCTTGCCAAGGTTTTAATGAGGCAACGTATGCGCATCCAACTATGTTCTAAGTTTTCTTAATATTGTACTCTTTTTTTAGTTCAGGTTTTGTCCCTCTGAATTCTCCTAAAGAAGTTTTGACGAGGCAATTAAATTAGACATGTCGGTCTTTGAAGATCGCCTTGCATGTGATGAACTACATGTAAAGTATGAGACAACATGTGAAGTACTACATGTGAAGAGTTGTAACAAGGTTTTGTCCCACTGGATTTTTCCCTTGTAAAGGTTTTAATGAGGCAACTGATTTCAGCACAAGTCATCAAGGAGAGGACAACATTTGAAGAACTACATTTAAAACACTATATGTGAACACTATGTATAAAACTTTATTATTGAACCGCACAAGGGGGAGTGTTATAGGGCATATGGCCCATGGATGTGCTTTCCATTAGATGAATAGGTCTTCCCTTTCATGTATATAAGAGAACATTATATGTATGTAATAGGTCGATGCCTCTTTATCAATATCAAGTTCTTCTCTTTCTCTATCTCTTACTTTTCCCTATTATTTCCACTGCAAAACTAAAGCAACTTTATGGCAAACCCGAATTTATGAAGTTTATAGACTATAGAGGGTCACGATGTTGAACACTTCAAATTCCGTTAATATTTTAGAGCGTTTTGATCCTCTATATAATTATTATTTTGATCCGAATAAATTTTTTATTTAGTAAAAGTATATTAAGAATAAATCAACTTTAACAATCGTCTCTCTCAAGTTGAACTCTAACAAACAGAACATTAACTTTTGTCGGCCTCATTTTTCATTAAATGCAAATCAAGTTGTGATATGTATATTGAGATACAAAGGGGATTACCAAATGTCAGCTCCAAAAAGTATCTTCAATATTTCGAGTCAAATTTAACTCTAAAATTAAAATACAAAAGTGGTTATGTCTCAAATCTAACAAGATCTCTGTATGTTGGTGTTTTCTTGAAAAGTCGTGATAGGATGCATGCACCTTTTGGTGCATAGATTTGAGGCAAATTCAAATTACTATGCACATGAAGAATAGAAACACATGTTACACCATCTCTCCATAAAAATGATGAATAAATGGTATGTTTTGTATCAATGTTTCTCTTTGACACACCATTGTGTATGTCTAACTTCGAGTATAATTGTATACACATAATTCATCATCCGCCACGTGTAGGAGGAATTACACGTGGAAGACATACAGCCTTGAGACATCAAGATACGATACCACGTTTCAACACCCAAGGGGCATCTATCATCTACATATGTTCATCATCAGGCTAATCCTACGACAAAGAGTCAAGGGGAACTAAAAGAGCGAGCTACTGCGAAGCACCCTAAAAGACCAAGATTTTTACTTTACTCCATCCCACGGAAGATCCAAGACCAACGGGTAGGATGAGTCTCGCCGACAAGGACGTGATAGGGGCATCAGACAGTCGCCTGACACGTACAGATCTCCCCAACCACCGCATTAAACACCCTAGGTATAGGACGTGTGTCGAGCATTCCATGGAGCAAGAAGAGGCAACCCAGCGTTAAAGTGGAATGCCGAAGGAGAGTCATCGGTGTAGTGCGAAGATACCATCGAGGACAACACAAAGACCGAGACGATAAGGATACAGCTGTCTCTGATGGCGGACCCCATGTTCAGTCTCTATAAATACCCCTCTCCACTTAGAGAGAAAGGGCAGGCCAATTCTAAGTGTAAGGAGAGATAAAAGCAGGAGAGAGAGAAATAGTAAGAGTAAGTAGTAGATTTATCTTCTTCCTAGCTTCGTTATTCACTCCAAAGTCATTCGACTATCTCTGTAATCCCCAAATGCATAGTGAAACAACTACCCCCATGGACGTAGACCTTAGTGCTGAACCACGTAAATCATCGTCTCATTTATATTCCGCACTTTATCTTCTTTCTTACTTATTATGTTTTATTATATTGTGCATCGGGTATAGATCGGTTTTAATTTTTTCCCTGTGGCAAGACGAGGACGAGCCCGATGGCTCTTAGTCTAATAAACCCCAGACTTATGTCATTTTACACGTGTTCTATTACCTCAATGATTTTACATTTAATACGGGCATTGTTTGTGAATACGATGGCCCCATCGTTATTTCTGTGTTCACAATCTGGCGCCAGAAACAGGGACTTTGTCCCGGTAAAAGATTTATCTTTCCCTGTGATTTTACCCTATTTTAATTTGGTCTCTCAGCGTTATTCCCCTCGTAATAGTGTTTTGAGAAACTTGCCATTGTTCTTCCTTTTGAAAACCCCTATTTTATCTGCGTTTTCTATTGCCAAAATGACTCAGATTTATTCACATTTCTGCAGCGTTTTCTATTGCGTTTTCTATTTCTTTCAAATCTACTATTTGTGTTGGAAGAATTTCTTAGATCTGTGTTTTCTCTAGCAGATTGTAAGCCTTAAAAACCTTTCCAGCACCTTCTTTTAAAATGGATCTCTGGGTACACATCTTGGTAAATAGTTATTTGAGTTTTTATCATCTTTAGGGTAGATCTGCGTTTATTTAAGTAAGATCCACATGCATTCATAATGTACTTTAAAATCCATAAGTAGATCTATGTTTACAATGATTGGATCTACACTTTGTTGAAAGATTTTTCTCCAAAACCTCGTTTTCCTTGAAAATCTTTAAATATACATTGGGATTTATGTCTTTTCTCGTTATTGCTAACCAAACCAATGTACAGCTGCTAACCAAACCAATTACTACGCCAAATTTAGGTAATTTTGACAGGTCAGGTCTGTCAATAATACAGGTTTTTGACAGTCCTCTCATGTCAGATGGCCTGTCATATTTAAAGGTGTCAAAAACCTTATTTGATGGGTAACCTACTGTCAATAAAAATTAATGATAAACTACAGGCTATGCTTGTCAATAATTTTTGACAGGCATTGCTTGTCAATCAATTCAAAATTGATTTATTAGCCTGTAAATTATTCTTGATAATTATACAAATAATTTCTTATCTTTTAATTAGTAATTAAAAGGAACATTGGGACATTCTTAACTTCAAAATAAATTTCCATAAATCGTAAATGTTTAACCTCAAACGGATTCTTCGTCCAAACAACATCCAACAAGACGACATACGAAAAGACCACAACAGACAAGAAGAGTAAATTCTTTCAAAACTACAGTGCTAAAGTCTAAAACTACAGTGACATGGTTTATTACCGATAAGGCTGAACACTTCCTTTCGGCTAATTGATCACCTGCCCAAGCATAACATCACCAAGCCTTCCATCTTCATCATATAATTCTGCATCTCTGTCAAATATTTCTTCAACACTTGCGCTATACGCATGCTCCATTGGGGCAGCAGCATTATTGAAAGTTCCCAAAGCAATGGTTCTCCCTCTGAAGTTTTTAATGAAGCAGTTGTTAGCAGCAGGCAGGTTGGACTCATCGGGCGCCTAGATGCAGCAATAACAAACAAAAAAAAGGTTCAGCAATACTAAATAAGGTGAATGCTAAGATGTACGACTCAAAAAGTATTAACTAGTCGGCTCTCTACTGTAGTTACTAGCAATAACTAATTTAAAGTGACTATGCACAAGGTGATTTCTCAGGTAAACAGGAAATTTCAAAATTCCAATCTAATGTGAATGAATGACAAGCATGGAATCACCCTTACATCTTTGCTTATGCTTTTCCAGATTGTTTATGAATTTAACAAATTACTTTCTAAGATTTAATATTGATTGTACCTGATTAGATGACGATGATGATGAAATACATCTTTGCACGAGTGTCCCAACTTGTGTTTGGAGTAAATCGATATCAGACCGCATACTTCTGTTTTCTTGTTGTACTTTACGAAGAGTCTCTCTACTTAATGCCGAAGCACGCATCTGGGTCTTGGTAACACCTCCTCCCATTCCTCGTACATAACCTTTTTGATCATGCCCACATGTCTGAGAACGAGACAATAAAAGTAAGGAAGTAAGGGTACTCCGTTCACCAGTGGAGAAGATTAAAATTCACAAAAGATATACTAATTATGTTCTTAATTACCTTAGCAATAGCATTATTGTCGATATCATTCTGACCTTTTGGATCAGCATCTACGAGTTCTTTAATTTTCCTCTACAAGATCAAAAATAATCTAGATGTAACTACATACAGAAGGAATTACTTCTCCAATAGTCTGATAAAGAAATTTGAGTTCTCTATTCACGCAAGAACAAAGTCGCATACAAAATCATAAGAATTTGATTAGTCTTGCAATTTTAACATCAGAGGCGGATGTGGATGCGGGATCATTTATGGTCTTGGTTACATGGGTTGTTGCAAACACCACACATCTGTTAATTTCACCCGTTGGACTCTCTTTTTCCTGCAATTAATGAATTACAAACAAACACATTATTTATCGAACCAAAGAGTGAATCATGATTGATCTCATTATCGACTACAGTTCAGATTGCTGCTAATTTATTATGAGTGGTAGAAACACTCTTCCATCCAAGTAAACAGTGGACTCAGGATGCATATAACGTTGTGCTGCAATGCTGCAGATGAAATGAAAAATGCATGAGGTTCCATATCTCTGTTATCTTAAAAAGTGGGATGGCAGAACATAGTAGAAATGAACCCTTTGTGGTTCCTAAACCCTTATGGACTGGGAATAAGTTACTCTAATGAAAAGGGTCCAACAGCTGAATATAGTCTGCTTGCGGTTGCCTAATGAATGAAGTGTTCAAACATTACAATATTTTCATCTACGCACTTGTTGGAACTGAATACTAGACAACCAATATGGTTTACCAACTGCCTCACTAGGATATGGCCCTTCACTGTCAGCTACCTCATCTGTGGAAGTGTTACATTTTCGTTTATTGCATTTGTGGTTAACTGCAGGGAACTGCTAGATTGTACACACTCCTTTGTTCCCCTTGACAAACATATCTCATCAAAACACCAAACTGTAATCAACTGCCAAGAGTAGAAGCATCAGACTCCTAAACACAGAAAAACCACTTAAAGAAAAGGACTTAACCTAGAGAATTCTTTGCCAGTTTTCAAACCCAACCTAAAAACCCCTAAATGTAATCTGAGTGATGCATACATCAAACAATTTCATCGATCAAGATATTAAGTAACATACATAGTTATTGAATTACAAAACGAGTACTAATCCAATGTTTTTAAAATTGAAAATAAAAACAAAATTTGAGTAAATTTAGTCACTAACCTGAACAGGTCTTCAGTTGCAATTAGGTTGAAGCTAAATGAGAGTATATGATGTACAAGTGAATCCAGCAAGTTGCCGATTCTATCCTCCCCTGCTAAGTTGATCAAATGAGAGGATAAAAAGTCACCACTTCCTTAGACAAATCAAATAGAAAACATTAAGCAACCCAAAACATTATATTGATTTCATCGGAGTCAAAAGAAAACCTAGTGCAGGTAAGGCATAGAATTTGTCAGTGAACACAATGCTGTCTACATTAGTTTCTCCTAGCAGTGAAAAGGAAAAACAAAATTTGAGTAAATTTAGTAACTAACCTGAACAGGTCTTCAGATGCAATTAGGTTGAAGCAAAATGAGAGTAGATGATGTACAAGTGAATCCAGCAAGGAAATTAACGTCTCGCAAACAGTTGTTACAGAATCTAACCAGGTTTCAAAAACAAAAGAAGCGCTTATAAGCAATGGTGATAGAATCTAAGTATTTCAAACATCTCGTAAACATATTCCAAGCAAACAAACATTCAATATCTAGGTAGTAAATGACGACGCAAGATGGTTCACACCTAAATTCACTTTTGCGCTCATCACAGAATTAGCAAAGATTCTTACAGATCAGTCATATCATTTGATTCAGAAGAGATTCCTAACACCATTAAAACTTCACTTTCTATAGATGGTTCTCTTGAAAACAACCTTTTCTTTTGCAGATTTGTTTTTTCAGGCATTTAAACTTGCTTATGAACATCAAAACACCTTGTCAAACTAATCCTACCCAAAAAAGTTAGTAGTCACTAGTAATTGTTGAATGACGCAACATTCCATTTCTAACTAGTAGAAGTTAAAGGTATTTCAGAATGTATAATCGAACAAAGAGTTCTAGTAAATAGTTACTGGTTCCCGTACAAGCATTATGGAAACTTTGAAAGTTCGTTTCAAACACGTAGAGCAGTAAGGAAAAGAAGGAACACAAGCAAACAAACACTTACTTAATACACAATTTTTTCGGCAGGATTAGTTAGAAGAAAATAACAAGAGAATTGATAAAATATAAAATTGGAATAAAACAGGACTGTCATTAAGATGATCATGGGAGACCGGAATACGGTTTCTCATATGTTTGTAGACCCAACCAACCTATCAAAAGGAAATTACAAAGCAAATTAACGTCTCGCAAACAGAGGTCACATTATCTAACCAGGTTTCAAAAACAAAAGAAGCTAAGGTTCATTGCTCGTGGCTACATTTTCTTCCTGCATGACAAAACATTGTAATCAATCTATTCTAATTCCATGTTTTTAAAAGTAAAAATAAAAACAAAATTGAAAATCTGATATCAACCAAGGAAGCATTAAATCATTGGATTTGACCCTAGTTTCCATCATCAGTGCATAAGGAACACATTCTACTCTAATCCCCCAAAACAAGACTCCATTTGTTCCTTAAGTCCTAACAAGATTTACATTGGGACCCAATTAAGAAATATTTTGATGTCATTAAGGGAGATCTAGTAAATGAGATAAGTGAGTCTCCGTTCATAACCTGAAAATCAAATTAGACAGTATTCGCCAGCTATGGTTTCATAAATCTGAAACTGCTCTATCTTCATTATAATTAGCAGAAATTATACCTTTCAATGTTGTAACCGAAAGTTGATTATAAAAATTCTCATTGAATTACTACTTTTTACTTTTCTGTTTCTAAACCCTTTAAACCCTAGATTTACTAGACCTTCTTTGAGTGTTAAATTGAAATAAAGATGGAATGACAGAGAACAAATTATACATCAAATCTTCGATCCGCAGCTCCAGCGACACCAGCAGAAGAAGAAGAAAATTGGGAAAGTTAAGATTGAAATCGAGATGAATATTGGATAAAATAGTATTGGATCTGAGATGAGAATCCTCCGAAACGAAATCGAGATATTAGAATCAAACCCCCGACTGAATCAAACCCCCGACTGAGAAGATTGAAACTAAATCTAGGGTTCCATTTTTTTTTTCGTTTCTAGGGGAAGTCGAAAGAAGAGAGAGAAAAACATTTTGGAAATAAAATAGAGTAGTAAAACTTATCCGATAAATGAAATGCCCCGTCAAAAATGAAATGCAATCAGGGCCTCATTGATTTATCTTGTTTTGATAGCCTTGGCCCGTCAAAAATGAATTGACAGGGCTTCCTTGTCAAATTTCTCAAATAGGCCCTGTCAAATATACCTTGATTTGGCGTAGTGCGAGGTGGATTATGTTTCTCCGACGAAGTTTTGTTTTTGCAGAGAATCAAATATGGAAAAAGCAAAAGATGCGGGAAAAGCTAAGGTATCGTCAAAAGAAATACCAAGGACGACCCCAATTATGACACGTAGCAAACAAAAGGGCGAAGAGCTTAAAGCAGCCGACAAGAAACATGATGGAGCAGAAAGCACGATACCATTGGTTGCAGGTGCGATAGCCGCAGCAGCGTTGAAAGCAGCAGCGACCAAAGCAGGATCTTCTAGAGCAGCAGCTACGACCCGAGCCAATGAACAGCGGGAAGGGATGGATGAATCAGTAATACAACAACCCCTCTATGGGATGCCACTCACCAACGAGCTGAATCAACCGCTGTTAGCCAACCAACCCCTTCTGATAGCAGGCCAGACAACACAACAACCGATAGAATTCCCGACTCCACTTGCTGACCCACCGGTTCCCCTAATACAGATTATTGATGAAGATCACATTGTAGCCTCCGGTGGACCGATGCAAGTGGGAACCCCGAAACAGGGATCGAACCATTCAAACCAGATGATGGAAGAACTCGAAGAGTTGAAGAAAAACCAGAAGGTGTATACTGACGCAGTGGCCCTGCTAGCACAAGAGAACCAACAACTCAAGGATAGGATCGCTCAAAGCGCTCAACTAAGGGACTTGCACGACGAAGCTAACTCCAAAGCACCGCCGCCTAACCATGACCGAAGAATGGTAGTGGCCAATGTTAATAATCCTGAACCATTAAATCGAAGGGCTGCAAGAGGAAACCAATTATCCGACCCAGACTGCTTCCCCAACGACTCAGATTATTTCGATAGTGAAAAGCAAAGATCAGGACGATCCACAATAAAAGACGATCACCAGCGGGCGATTGAGGACCTTCCTGCTGAGATGATGGCTGAAATCAAGCAGTTGAAAGCTAGGCAAGGGGGGAGGGAGACTAGAGGAAGTGATGAGAGAAGCTAACACCACACCACTGACTCAACACCTGGCCAAAGCGCGTATCCCTCAAAAGTGTCCCGTCCCAGCGTTCGAATGTTACGATGGATCCAGCGATCCTGCAGCTCATCTTCGGTATTACAATCGCATTTTAGCCCGATGGGATCAAAACGATGCAGTCCTCTGCAAATATTTTCCTTCAAGTCTAAAGGGATCAGCACTATCTTGGTTCGACAACCTACCACCCAGCTCCATCGATTCCTACAGCCAGCTCACTGAGAAATTCGTAGGAACTTACATGTACAACAAGGTTGTCAATTCTGGAATGGACAAGCTCTTCTCATTGGAAATTGCTTACAAAGAGACGATTAGAGAATACACCGACAGATGGCATAAAATTTGTCAAGCTATAGGGAACATAGACCCAGTGGTCAGCATCAACTATTACAAATGGGGATTGGATAGAATGAGCCCACTATTTATGGAGATTCATGGAAATGTACATATGATTGAAGGAGACCTTCGAGTAATCATCGAAAAGCACGCCAGGTTAGAAGAAATCCAGCGGGAGAATCCTAGAGCCCAAACTTAAAGATCTCATCGGACTAACTCAGTGGAGCAAACTAGCGGATCAAAGAGGGGCGGTTCGACTGAACGTCCTAACGAAGATAAGAGAGGACGAAGGGATGATCATCGGTGGGATGACCGAAAATTCGAAGATCAGGTCTACACGAAGCTGAACACCAACTACACTCGCATCCTAAGGGAGATCAAGGATCGGGAAAACCTGGAATGGCCTTGGTCCAAAGGGAAGCAGCCCTCAAGGTCCGAAAAATCAAGAGATTACTGTGAATACCACTGTTTCAACGGGCATCAGACCGAAAAATGCAAGAATCTCAAGATAATGATCCAAAAGTTGATTGACGCTGGTGACCTCAAGCAATACCCACAGAAGGCCGACACCGAAGAAAGGGCTAAGCGAAGCAAACAAGTCCAGCTACCCGAGGGTAATCGAACGCTCAATACCATCTCATGTTCTGAATCCACTGGACCATTGCTAACTGCCCAGATAGGCAAAAGGTTAAGGAAGCAATTTGAAGATTACTGTGAGTTGTACAAGATCGATGGAGCAGAAGTGGACGAGCACGAAAAATGGATGAACGCTCCGATGACTTTCGACGCTGAGGATGTAGATGATGACATGGAGGATCACAACGACCCCTTAGTTCTCACATTACCCATTGCAAGGTGCAATATCAGGAAGGTCCTCATCAACGGAGGGAGTTCGATCAATGTACTGTTTTATGACACGTTCAAACAAATGGAGCTGAATTACAAGCAGCTGATGTCTTCGTACTATACCATATACGGATTCAATGGGCCCCAACGAAGCCTTTAGGAGACATGGTGTTGCAAGTAAACGCAGGACCAATGAAGGTTGAGACACGATTCAGTGTAGTAGACGCTCCTTCTCCTTACAACGCCATCATTGGCCGAATATGGGTACACAAGCTCAGAGGAGTAGCAGCAACGTATCACCAATATCTTAGATTCTCAACACCCGAAGGGGTAATGGAAACCAAATGGGACCAGGTCACCGCCCGAGAATGCCAGGCTCTACAAAACCAACTCAATAATGAGAAAGAACAATAGCGGAAGTCCCGAAGAAACAAAAACAAGGAGGCCTCCAAGGACAAAGCAATTGACCTTTATCTTGAAGAAATCTCAGGAAGAATCCTGACGAAGGAAAGCATCGTTCTAAACACCGAAGCAGGTACATCAGCAGCTAAGGGGGCTGAAGAGCCTACCAAATAGCAATTAAAGAATGTCCCTCTCCTAGGGGAACCGAAGCCTGCATTCACATCTATAGAGACCACGAAGGAGATCAATATAGGTACCAGAGAAAACCCGAAGATGATCAAGATAGGAACTTCAATGGATGAAGAAAGAGAGATAACTCTAATCAAGTTACTTATTGAGTACGCGGACATATTTGCATGGAAATTAGGTGACATGCCACGAATTGATCCAAAGATAATCCAGCAAGAACTTCGTATAAAGCCAGGCACGACCCCCCTTCAGGCAGAAAGTGCGGAAGGTGTCACCGGAGTATCACCAAGAAATCGAGAAGGAGATCCACAAGCTGTTAGAAGCAGAATTCATCAAAGAAGTAAAATATCAGACATGGATTTTGAACATGGTCATCGTACCAAAGAAGAATGGGGGAGTAACGATATGCATCGATTTCACCAACCTCAATAAAGCGTGTCCGAGGGATAGTTACCCACTCCCAAGCATTGACCAATTGGTAGAAGCCGTGGAAGGATACGATGAATTGTCATTTATGGAAGGGTACTATGGTTACAACCAAGTGGCCCTGGCATAAGAAGATCAACAGCACACGACGTTTTATACCCCGCACGACCCCTATTGTTACACACGGATGCCCTTCGGGATGAGGAACGCAGGGGAAATATACCATAGAATGGTCGTTGATATCTTCAAGCCATGGATAGGGAATACTTTATAAGTATATGTCGATGATATGCTCGTCAAGAGTAAGCTGCGCAACGACCACCATCAAGATTTGAGAAATATCTTTGAGGCCATGAGAAAGCACATCATGAAAGTAAACCCAGAGAAGTGTACATTTGGCGTCACATCCGGAAAGTTCCTTGGATATCTGGTAACGAAGAGGGGAATTGAAGTTGATCCTGCCAAAATCCAGACCATTGTGGAAATGTCGTCCCCAAGAACCTGAAAGAAGTCCAAAAGCTCAACGGATCCCTGGCAGCACTAGAGAGATTCATCGCTAGATCGTCGGACAAATGCAAATACTTCTTCAACATCCTCAAGAAAAGAAGTAAGTTCGCATGGACCGTAGAGTGCGAAGAAGCCTTCCAGAAGATAAAAGAGTACCTGGCCACGATCCCCATCCTCCAGAAGCCCGATCCCGATGAGGTGTTAGCCCTGTACATAGCATCGACCGAAGATGCAGTCAGCGCAGTCCTGGTCAAAACCAATACGAAGGTTGAGAAACCAATCTACTACGTCAGCAAGACTCTCATCCAAGCGGAAATAAACTACACAAAGATCGAGCAACTCATACTAGCCTTAGTATGGGCAACCCAAAAGCTGAAAACCTATTTCTTGACTCATCACGTTCGGGTCCCATGTAAAGCACCATTGAAAGCTGTCCTCAAAAGCACTGGAAAGGTAGGAAGGATAGCAAAATGGAACACTCATCTTGATCCATTCAATATTATCCACGATATCCAAACTGCCCGAAAGTCACAAGTCTTGGCGGACTTTTTGGAGGACTTACCTCTTGACAACGACGAAGAGGTGAAGGACATACCAGAAGCAGAAGAAGACGGAAAAGATCCAGTTGATGTACTCGAGCCCTCAAGCCAAAGAAGATGGGAAGTCTTAGTGGATGGATCAAGGAATAAAGAAGGTGCAGGCATAGGCATCGTGATCAACACCCCAACTGGAGATAGGATCGTACATGCATTAAGACTGGAATTCAAGGGGCATACCAACAACATCGTATAATACGAAGCCGTGGTACATGCCCTTCGGTTGATAATATAAATGGGAATAATGGACGTGCGTCTAACAAGTGATTCGCAACTAGTCATTCGACAAGTGGAGCTGGAATACAATGTCTATGATGAGACCTTATCAGCATATGTGGCTCTGGTCCAGACCCTAGCATCACAAATACCCAACATCAAGTTCCGACACCTATGCAGAAGAGACCTCAGGCATGCCAATGCCCTAGCTTACATAACATCTATGCTAAGGGATGAAAGCGTCAAGGCCATCAAGATAACAAGAGTATATGATCCTCCGATCGCTCCACAACAATCCTTCGCTACCAATCGTGAAGACGATGTAGGGGAGGATATAGCCGATAACGATGTAGGGGAAGATATCCACGATGATTTCGTCGAAGACGATATCTTATCAAGAGCAAACGAAGATGAAGACTTCAGCAACGAGGAGGATTGTGGAACCGAAATCCACCTATTCCTTGAAGAAGGAACGCTGCCTGCAGACCTGAAGCAAGCTCGAAAGATACAGTCAAAAGCGGGAAGATACGATCTTCTTGACATAATTCTTTATAAGAAGTCTTTCCTCGGACCTTTATTGCGTTGTTTATCCAGGGAAAAGGGCCACCGTATCCTGAAGGACATCCACTATGGGGACGCAGGAAACCACGACGGAATAAGGTCACTAGACGACAAAGCTAAAATGCAAGGGTACTACTGGCCAATGATGATACGAGATGCATCCAGGATGTCTAGAAGATGCGAAGAATGTCAGCGTTTTGCTAAGAAAATCCACGCCCCGTCAACGAAGCTAAATTTCGTAGATAGCCCCTGGCCATTTTCAAAATGGGGGGTAGACATTGTTGGACCCTTGATTGAAGGGTCGGGGAAAAGACGATTTTTGATTGTAGCAACGGATTACTTTAGCAAGTGGGTAGAGGCCAAGGATCTGGACAGGATCAGAGATGTAGACGTATTCACATTCATCTTTCAAAACATCATTTGCAGGTTCGGCATTCCCGCAGAAATTGTCTCCGACAATGGTAAGCAGCTACAAGGAAAGAATATAAACATGTTCTTCGATACTTTCAAGATCAGGAAGAACAAATCAACTCCTATCTACCCCCAAAGTAATGGCCATGCCGAAGCCACGAACAAGACTCTGGCCCTTATCCTCAAGAAATTATTAGATAAACACAAGGGTCGGTAGTGTGAACAGCTGCATAATGTGTTATGGGCGTACCGAACCACACGAAGATCCGCCACTGGTGAATCTCCGTTCCTCCTCACTTATGGAGCCGGAGCTGTCATTTCGACAGAAATCATCATGTCAACCACGAAGACCGAAGCTTGGGAGAAGAACCTAACAGCGGACATGATGCTGGAAAGACTCGACGACTTGGAAGAACGAAGAGAGACAACGCTACAAAGAATGGAGAACTACCAACGAAGATTGGCTAGAGAGTACAACAAGAAATTTAAGCTTAGGAATTTTGTAGAAGGACAATATGTGCTAAGAACTATACCGCAATATCAACGAGATAAAAAATGAGGCAAATTAGCACCAACATGGGGAGGGCCATTTATCATACATGACATCGCAGGGAACAGATCTTATTACCTTCTTAATCTGAAAGGAGAAGTCCTCAGGCACCCTTGGAATGTGAAATACCTCAAGCCATACTATTCGTAAAAGCAATGCAGTTCTGGACATGCATGAAGAGTACCAGAAGAAGAAGAAGCTGGCGTACCCGCTTGACATGTTTCTATCTTTGGACGAAGAGTAGAAGACCTTATCGTATCAATCAAACGAACCTTTTGCAAAAATTCTATTGGGGAAAGTAACTATATACAATCTCTCAGGACTCCGCTATCAACGTCCATAAGTGTAGGGCCATGGGGAAGGATTCCAGCAGAAAGAGATACCCAACCAATTAATAAAGCGGCGGCTCGGCAGAATGGGTGCATGTAAATAGTTCGAAGACGCACCATATATCTGTGAGCACCGCAATAACCCCCACCGTTAGGTAACCCTATGGCCCAGGGTTAGCCAATGGGGTGACAGGTCTAAAGTCAATGACGAAGGTACCTCCCTTCGTTATTGCTATCAAACACTTTTCATTACTTAGTCGTTTCTCAATATTTAGATACGCTAACAATCTAACTGGTTATATGAACTAATGGTGCAGATAAATTATGGTTCTACATATCCCAACAAACGCTGATCAATTCCATAAAAGTTGATTACAAGTTTGGGGGAACTAAACAAGAAACATTGAAGATGCACAAAAAATATCCCGAAGTCAAGTAATCAACAAAGATCAACCCTCTATAACAAACATAGGAACCTACTTACCCTTGGAAGACTTGATGTGATCAGCTAGATTCTTCTTCTGAGACGATGGACACTTCCTTACGGAGAAGCATCGGAGGTGTAGGTTATAGGCTCAGGCATAGGATGGTGAGGATACTTCTTGGTAATGCCGTGATCCTTCAGAAGGATCTGCTCGATCTTGGTAAATGTCTTGTTAACCTCTTCGGCAAGATGGCAACGAGCCTTATGTGCGATAACGGTGGCCTTGAGCTCATACTGCGATAACAAAGACTTCAATCGAGATACTTCCTTGGCTGCCTCCTTTAATGCTTCGTCCCGAGATCCAGCCAGCCCTTCGGAGTACTTAGTCTGAACTTCCTGGTGCACTAAGGCAGATTGAGCCTTTTCAAGCCTTTTATTTGCAAGGCTAAGTTGTCCCTCGAGCTCTGAAAAAGAAGGCGCAAATGGGTTAGAAAATTAGAACTATGAAACTGCTCACGACCAAACAAATGTATACCTTCGACATTATCTGAAGTTATTTCATATTCATTTACTACAGCGTCCCGGGCATCGTCGAGAAAATCATACTCGTCTGAAATTTTCTTATAATCCAATCGAAGATTTGTGAGAGCAAACTGACACTTATCCAACTCTACCTGCTTCATGGAGTTTAAATGTTGAAGACGATTGACTTCGTTACTCATCTCTTCTATCCCTTTAGTAAGCATGTACTTATTAATTTCAAGGTCTTTCACAGAGTCCACTAAACGAGCAACATCGGCCCGAGAAGCAGTTAAAGCATTACTAAGAGTATGGGCATCATCTCTGGCATCGTCCCTCCCCCGAACGAGCCGCTGTATATAATCCCGAGCTTCAGGATCATGGGACGAACGAGCTTGACGCAACTCCTCTTCCAAGTTTGCTACATTGGTTTCTAAATGAGAGATACCCTCACGTGCCTTACGCAGATTTTCACGAGTCCACAATAAAGCACCGTCAAACTGACGACGATCAGCGTTATGACGATTCTGCATATCAACCACCTGCTCTCGTCGTTGTCGGTACTGAGCCATTAAATCATTGCGCTCGTCGTCCCGGGCATTCCACTTATCAGCCTCATCTTTAATATTCTCCACCGGTTTCCGAGAAGCTTGGCGAGTCCTTTCATTCTGAAGCCATGTTAACTCTCTGATATCGACCGCTGAAGATAGGGCTGGGAGACTCAGACAGCAAACTAAGAAGACGAAAGGGAGATACGAAGGAGAGTGCAGGGAAGAGAGACGTACCTTTAGAAGACGAAGCCTCTCTACGTGCCTTCTCCAACTCACTACGAACAAGAGCGAGCTCAATAAGAAGCTTCTCTTCAGAAGCACCAAGCTACTCTTTCCCCTTCAGACGATTTTTCAACTCCGATATATCCTTATCCTTAGCAGTGATGATTGCCTCGGAAGAGTTCAGTTCCTCCTCCCTATGGAGCAACTTTCCCTCCATCTTAAGAGCCTTCGCTTTGAAGAACTGGTACAGAGTATGGTTGTAGTGTTCGCTTCTCATCATATGCATTAATAACAAACAAGTAATAACTGTAAAGGGATTCCCGATGACTTACCATCACATCATTCAGCCTAAATAAATTCCCGATGACTTACCTCAAGGACACGCTGCTGATGAAAACCGTACTGATACTTGTCGGCTATCGCCATCATATCAGCAACGGAAGATGGTGGATTGACCAAAAGGCTAGTGGACGTAGCTCTCAAATCCTTCTCCCAGATTTTCGCAACTTCATCATGGGAGGTCAGTTGCATTTTCTGACGAGTGAAAGCGTCAGAACTTCTCTCACCAGGGACTACCGGATCAGGGTTAGGCACGAACATCAAAATTTTCTTCATCAACCAATCAAGCGTGGTATCACCACCATCGTGCATCAAGGTCCTCCCAAAACCCTTTGAAGATGCATCAGCGGAAGCCCCACCGTCAACAACATTCCTTCGACCATCGGAATCTCTCTTGGCCTCGACCTCCTTGCTGGCAAGGTCCTCGGCGTCCTCACCATCGGAGCTCTCTTCCATTTCCGCTGCTTTTTCACTACCGGTCCCATCAAGAACGTCTCACTCATCGTTTGGAGAGAGCAAAGAGAAGTCTGAAGTTATCCCCATGGCAGTTCCAATATCAACATGCCCACAAGAGGAATAAATCTTGCCAAAAGAGAACTCCTGAGCCGACCCAGCAGGGATTGTTGATTGAAGATCAACATCTTCGTTCCTCTGATTCGGAGAGGGAGAAAGTTTAGGATCATCAGCAGGAATATCTCCTTTACCACCAGGGGCAATCTCCTCTTCAGTAGCTCCGCCACCAATATTCTCACCATCCTCATGATTTTGCAGAGAAGTACCTGTGCGCTCCTCATAATTGGTAGTTCCTCATCTTCCTCGACGTACTCATCGTTCACGGGGCTGGTAACTTCATCGGGAACTTCTGTCTCCTCAACAGCAGCAGTAGAAGACTGAATCAGACCTATTTTCTTATTCTTCGTTACCTAAAAACATAACATTGTGTTATCACGAAGAAAATTTTCTCCATAGTTTGATTAATATCAAACTTAAAAGAAAAGGGGAAAATTCACACATTACATGAGGAATCATACCTTGGCAGCGCCAGTACTCTTCGAAGAAAGGACAACATCAGAACTTTCTTCTTCATCTACAGCATCGACGGCATACTCAAAGTTCATACCAGCAATATTTAATTTCCAAGGACAGAAGTCACCGTAACGAGTTGGAGCACTATCACGAGGTTGGATACCAGCAACAGGGCGTCATCCATGCTGACCAGGTACCCAACCATAAGCCCAAGGACCGATGACTTCAATAACGGTGGCATGCTACCCATAATCATGATCGCGCTTGAGTCGTTCGCGATTAGGAAAAAGCTTCTGATGAGAAGTCCCTTCGGTACCGGGGACGTATCGAAGCTTCGAATCACTTACTTCACTTAGGAGACGAACTTCACCCTGAGGCGCAGCAATAGTAAGAAGGCCTACGCTTCATGGCTTACGGTTCCTACCATTAACGTAGTCCCCGAAGGAGGCATTGAAGTTCTCAGGTGTATACCAATTGTAGATGGGGCAAAACGAGTTGCTGGTTTTTACGGAATTGAGGAGACGACCATGCGGAGGTAACTCCTTGAACCGAGCGAACTGTCAAACCTCACAGAGATGCACTGCAAAAATAGAGTGCTTTGAATTCGAGAGATCAATCTGTAGTACTCCGGCCTAAACCAAGACAATGGTCGTTCCAGAGTAAATTCGGTCACAAGAGAGGATGGGTCGATCTGTAGGAGGGAATCTGAGAAATTTTTGAGATCAATGGTGATCGAAGATTGTGGGTGTGTTGTGTATTCTGAAATAAGATAAGTTCTGAATGATTGAATTTGCTCTGTTGAGAGTAATTGCTCAGAAGTTGAGTTGTTAATCTTGTGCTGTCTGTTTGACGTAAGATTGTCCTGTTTTCAATCATGATTCGGAGACATATTTATATTGCTAGAATTGTAAACACAATGATCCCATGAAGTGTGACAGTTGATGGAATCAAATAGTGGAGAAGTGGAAATCATGTTAAAACCAGTTGCTCAACGTACAGAGACTTGGTCGATTTTCCATCCACTACTTTGTTAACTCCTTCAACTAATTGCACGACTTGCTCGCATTCTCATCGTGTGTATGAACACACGTGCAGTAGATCGCCAGACCAAAACCCTAGTTAATATCCCCTATGTGACACGATTGATGTCTCGTGATTGTGGAGTCTGCAAGGCAGACGTGTATTTAGTTAGTCAGTTGCTGACTTCATGAATTCATGGGACGATGGGTCCATGTATTACTGAGTTGAACATGATTTGCAAATGTTCTGAAACGCACGAATTGAACATGTCTGTTGAGGTAGAGGTATAATTCTCAAGTAAACGTCGATAGTTAAGGTGAGCAAATATTGCTTATTCGATGAATTGTTGAATATTTATAGTTGAACCAATATTCCTTGGTTTGAGAAAATATTGCTCATATGAGAAAATGTTGCTCATTTGATGAATAATTGGTAGCGTGACCAGATAAAATATTAAATTAAGATACTGGCAACTGGACCGAGTATAATTAATAAAATGTTGATCATGAGATCAACATAAAATAATTAGCGTTCGAATCTGGAACTATGAACCTTGGACTCGAAACCCTAATTTGATCAATTGATGGTCTATTGAGAATTAACCATGGAATGAAGGAGGTACCGTCTATATGGATGATGGATCGACCATGTAGCGCCCAGATGCTCCAATGAGCAAAATACCAAAGTCTCTTGAAGACGTTGATGAAAGGATGATTAAATGCCGGTTTAATCATTTATTAAACTAATGCTCGTCTGAGCCTTAGGTGATAAAACCTAATTAATTATGACGGGGTGAGGGACCGACCAAGGGGTCATGAAACCATCCCTGGGTGGTCACGAGATCGAATGACGATCTTTTTATGAAGTTCCAAAATTATTTGGAAGAGTTTTAACCTAATATGAACAAATTAGGTCAAATGATGAAAATATGTGGGACCGGCCTTTTGCAAGCCAAGGAGCCAACCTTGGTCGGTCAAGGTAATATGCTCGCATCACCAAAGTGTTCATGTCTCAGTCCTGAGAATTTTGATATTTTCTGATGTGCATTTGAGCAATCATTTGGGAAAATATGAATAAATCAGGGGTTTTTGCTGAAACTGAGGAAACTTCATGAGATGAAGGAAAAATAATAATAATAAAATGAAGGAATCATGAAGTGTGGGACTGTCCATGGTCAAGGCATGGATGGCCGGCCAATGAGCCCGGTCCCATAGCATTTTTCCTAATTTTATTATATTTTTCATGATTTTATGAAAATATCATGAAATCAAGGAGTTTATTGAAATAAAGGAATTTTCCTTGAAGTGAAGGAGTTTCCATGAGATGAAGGAAAAAAATAATATAATAATAATAAAATAAGGGCGTGTGGGACCGGCTTGGGAATGGTCGGTCGGCTAGGGCCCGGTCCCGTGAGTTTTCCCTAATTTTATGTATTATTTCCATGATTTGAAAGAACTTTCATAATGTGAAGGAAATACCATGAAATCAAGGAATTTCATGGGATCAAGGAAACATACAAATAAAAATAATAAAATAAACTGTGTGTGAGACCGGCTAGGGCATGACCGGCCGACTAGGGCTCGGTCCCACGAGTTTCCTTAATTTTTATTATTTTTCATAACTTGAAGGAAATATCATGAAATTAAGGAAATACCATGAGATCAAGGAATTTCATGGGATCAAGGAAATAAGAACAATAAAATAATAAGGAATGCAAAGTGTGGGACCGGACACAATTAGGGCATGACCGGACGGCTAGTAGGCTTGGTCCCGCACACCTTTCCTAATTATTTTATTATTTCCTTGATGTGAAGGAAACACCATGAGACTGAGGAGTTTCATTGAAACGGAAGAATTTTGCTCAAATGAGGGAATTTTCATGAGATCAAGGAAAATAATAAAAATATGAGAAAATATAAAATTGGGCGTGGGAATGGTCACGGCACTACCGTCCGGCAGGTGGGCCCAGTCCCCCAACGCCTTGGTTAATATTTTATTATTTATTATTTGCTTTCCTATTTTGCATAGGTTCATCGTATCGTCGTATTTTGAGATGTTCGTTCGTGTGTTTAGGTGCTCGTTAGTGCATTATTGTTGAGTACACTTGCATCCTTTTGGTCGGGGCTTACTCGAAGATAGCTCAGATGCCTGTACGTTGAATATTTATCACTAATCCATGGTGTTTTTCTGGGAAAACCATGAATTGAAGTAACGAAATATTATGAATAACGTATAATATTTTTCAAGGATTCAGTGAATGAATCTAATGATTTAGGAATAATTAATTGATGGCTCTATACTAGTACGATTGCCAAGGAGCATTAATTATTCAGGAGGAATCGAGTGATATGAGATTGTTGAAGCGTCATATTCCTTCTATATGGTCAGGAAAAACATTGTTACATCCTGAAGACGTTATTGCTCTATACTAGCAGGCGAGCTGTCTAGGAGACGTCTAATCTTGCGATTCTATATGGAAGTAATTACTTAAATTGCTTAGTATTCATGAGATATGCCGTTGCCTTGGCTGAGAGGCTACATATCTGCATATACTCTGAGAGACAATATTCTCAGTCAGAGATTTGATGAGACACATGAGCCTCAATACTCATCTGATTGCTGGATCAGAAGTACGTATAATTATGGGTTTACGATTTTAGCCCTTGTCGAAAATCCACCATCTACATTAAGTCCCCTGCTTAGTGAGGGACAGTCATGTTCCTCAGTCAGTATTGAATGGTGATTTTCCGGTTATAAACAATATAAGCAATTGAACTTAGTCATAAGATAAGACGTTACCGGATTTTTGATAATTTGAGCAAACCACAGATTGAATGAAGATCCCGGTGGCATGATAGAGCATCGTCTAATGAGCATAAATTGGTGTTGAACCGCTGATTTTGATGACGTGACCTTGGTCGTTTTAGAATTCACGGGCCAAGCCTGATAAGGAAATCCTTGTGAAATTAGGTTTTGGAAATAAAATTTGATATAAAAGGAATTAGTCTTCTTCTTTTTTTTTTTATTTCACCTACAAAAACTGGCCACTACCTTTATCACCTCCTCATCTTATTCGCGTCAATAGTAGCAGGTAGGAAGGAAATTTTGCCGGAACTTCCAGCCGGAGCAGCCACCGTCCGACCAACTTCCGGTCGGCGCCGACAGGTACGTAATTTTTTTTTTAAAGTTTGTTGTTTGTTCATGAGTTGTTCATCATAAAAACAATATGTGTATATACATACTTTTAAATGTGAGTTTTATGAAAAACCCTTGTTTTAGGAACGTACGTTTGTTCGATCATTAGTTCGAGAAACTACTAATGATCCCTGACTTAGGAGAGATCTTTTGTATATATAGACCTGTGTCCAGTGATAAAATTTTGTTTATGAGCTTTCATGGAAACCAAAACTTTATCTTGAAAGATGCGAGCCTTCACAAAATCGAAATAAACCCTCGTTTTGAAGACAAATGATATTACGAAGGAAAAAGATTTTTTTTTTTTATAAAACCATGGCCTGTTCATGGATTTTTTCTTGATGAGATCGTGGAATATCCACAAACTTTATTTACATGAGCTTTGCTCACGTCAAAATATGTTTTTTTTTAATTTTCGTGAGTAAATCACGTTTTGTTTATATATATGAATATATGTATTATTTTCTTAAAATCAAAACTAGAGTTTTGTGTAATCCTTAAAAGTAAACAATTATTTATGAAGAAATAATGTTTTAGTTTTCATAATTTCATGGTGAGTGTTCACACAGTATAAATATTCATGATTCTATGAAAATCTGAGTTTTGCTCGTCTTTTGTAGGTTCAAAGAAACGAGCAAGTTTTGAGGTGTTAACTCTTGCATTTCAATCACTATTGTTAGCGGAATCATAAAAAGGTAAGAGTTGAGGATTACCATTTTGTAAATGCCTGCATGAGCATTTTTCTAATTACTTCATTCCATTGATGTTTACATCTTGCATGAATGATATACTGAAGCGGAGCATTGTGTGCATGTTACAGCTACCTTGCAAGGATGTATGATTCCCAAGCCAATGATGCCTCCAGAGATGATACACGTGGATAATGATTCCTCCAGGGAAGATTCATACATATATAATGATCCCTATAAGGATGATTCATGCATGGATGAGACTTCTATTGGCGAAGATGAAACACCTGGAATTAAGAATGTTCCAAACATAGAGGATACATTATTTATGGATCAAGGGCCTGAATAACGTCTCAAAACTCCAGTATTTCGTCTTCTGATAAATCTTAGAGAGGTTACTCAGAAAAAATTGGTGACTCCTTATGTGACTATTCGGTTCTATCTTGAACGAGGATATTTTTCTGCATCAATCATTGAATTCAATCTTTCTCGACGGCCCTTAGAAAAGTTTTCTGTATGGGCGAGGTACATGTTAGGTTTTCCTCGTGTTCGAGCCAAGTTGCATGACGCACAAGTAATACGGGCTATTCAAACTTCTGGAGATTTGTTCATCTTTCATGATGCGCGAGGTATGGTAGCTCTTCTTGCTCGCTGGTGTATTCCAACTCACTCTTTCATATGCAGATGGGGAGAGTTTACCATTAATTTAAAGGACGTAGTTGCTTTGCTGCATCTTCTCATCACGGGTAACCTTCCTGAAGGTCTTTCTTCGTCAGAGGAAATTGCAATCTCTAACATCTTGACAGCCGCAATGGAGGAGATTAATAAGGCATCCGGCAGAAAAGGTTGCTATGCTCATTGGTTAATACATTGGTGGTCGAGAGATACTCCTTTGTAGTGGCCTGTTGATGGTACGTTATCTATTGCTGCTTTCTTGTGTTTATGGATGACTAGAGATGTATTTGAAGATCCTGGAAATTTGTTGAAGCCGTTCGTCATTCCCTTTGCAATTAAGATGGCTCAGGGTGAGCAACTCCCAATAGGTAGTTTGTTCTTGTATTCTTTGTAATCTAACTTGGACTCCTTGATTATAGACTCCAGTATCTCGAATGGTTTTATGAAGATTGAATGCTATGCCAACACAATGTTTCTTCAAGCATTGATGTGGGAGCGTTTCAAGAATTATGCACCCATTCCACGTAGCATCTTGCAAGGATTGAATGTTGATGCTCCATGTTTTTTCTGAGAAAGCCAATGCTAGGATTATGCGCTGGTCCACGAAGCAACCTCGACTCAAAACCCGCTTTCTTGATGTTCTTAGACCATGAATCTGAATTCAACTTTCGCCCATGGGTGTTAGTTCCTCCTTATATATCTTAGTTGACAACTTTTAACATTGAAGAGAGCATGACTTTGAAACCTGGTGCTGATTTGGACGATGGAGAGAGGTCTTTTATGTTGAGTTGCACTCCTGGTCATCTGATATCAATAATACATGGAAAATTCTTAGTGGAAGAATACAATATTGATAGGGCAGCTCGGCAAATGGGTATGGATCAGTGTGTCCCGACTTTTCGAAGAAGGAAACCCTCATTCGAACAGCTCATGACCCGTCTGGACCGCACACATGTGGAAGGAAGTGAATTCTGGTTCCCCAGCTGTGAGAGAATCACATATGTAACTTCGGGTTACATAGATTTTTGGGATCAACAACTCAGATATTTAATTGATTTCGTGGGAGTTGATCAGCCTTTAGTGAAGGAGCCCCCTTCTGCTGAGATGATTGCTACTCGACCAAGATTGAAGCATTTCCCTGGTCGTGATAAGCGGAAAACATCTTCAGGATGTTCACAAGTAAGTATTCTTTATGAAGTCGTCATAAGATTATGATAATTGCATTTTGATTATTGCATCAAAAATTTCCACAGGACGGTCATAATGTAAGGCATCGAATCAATGTAGACCTCTCAGAAACTGAAGCGACTATTTATGGTGGAGAAGGCAGGAATAAGAATTATAAGATGTTACCTAACACCATAAAGTCCCCAGTGATCTCTTTGGTGAGTTATCGATATATCTTTTTGCTATGACTTCTTCTCATCCATGTAATTAGGATCGTAAGACCAATATTTTCTATTCCGTTTGCAGAATTTTACTCCATCAAGTATCAATGGTCTTCAGTTCTCTGTTGTTGGGAAGACAGTTTCTGACTTGATTGATGAAGAAGAAGCCGTAAGTATTCCTTCGTATATTCAATTATGATGCTTTGTAGACAAAACACTAATTATTTAAGGATATATCCAGGAGGATGTTTCCATGGAGGTGGAGAGTACCAGTGATGTTCGTTCGGGATATGGCGATAAAGGAAACTCCCAAAGCTCGAAACCGAAGGAAAATAATGGTGTTGTTGATGCTGATGCGAGTAATTCTGGTTCTTTAAACGCTTCGGAAGTTACCCAAGTAAGTGTTTCTCTTGCATTTTACCCATATAAGCATAAACTCGTTGATTTATGGGCGAATGAATGAGAATGTATGTGAATATATAAAAAGCTTTGCCGAAAATACGTCACCAGAAAATTCAGAACTCAGTCTTTTAGCAAAAACGCCATAAAATCTTCGTCCGGTGTCAGATTTTCGCAATCCACATATGTATCCTTATGCCCAGGAAATTTCCAAGCTTTGGCGTAAAAACTTTTTAAGTTTCGAGCATGTTTAGGGGCCGAAATAGAAGAAACTGTAAATATCCAGGAGACTTTCAGGAAATTTTCAGCTGTCCTGTAGTCCTATGTTTCGACCACATATTTTTTCTCTTTCATCCAAATGCCATGAAATTTTGATATGTTGTAGGTAACATCCATACAAAGATATTGGTATATAACTCAACCCTTGATTCTTCACCAATTGCTCCCAGTTCATCGTTTTGTACAGGGAAGTGTAAAATCTTCTCAGGCGAGCTTGTTGTAAAACGTGTTTTTGTGACTTTCACGTTATTTGATGACATCTAGCATGTAAAATGTATAACCTTGATGATGTTAGACCATTTGTATGCCGGAGTTAATGATTTCCTTTGGTTTCATATTTGGATGACTCTAATCTCATGTAATCTTCGTATTAGGTGCAAAATACTGAAGTTGAGAATGAAGGAGCCAATAATGATAAAACGAGCAACCCTGGGGTTATTGATAAAGAGGTAACCATCTATGTATTTCAAGGCCATGAAAGCGTTGTTGTTGAAGATACCGATACTTCGATTGTTGTTACTTCAATAGCGGAAGAAGCTGAACCACGCATTGAAGAAACTGTTGCTATGACCGTAGAAATTGCTCCAGTGCTTGAGAATCGTATAGTGGTGCATGAATACCCGAGTGCAGGGATTTCTTTTGACCCTTCATTCGATGCATCACTCCCATATCACGAACTAGTTGGTGGATTTAGTGTTCCCATTGGATATGCCGACTTGTACAAGAGAATATAGAAGAAATTTGGTCACATCGTTGTTGCTAGACACCCAAAGCGTGCTTATTATTTAACAATGCAAGTAAGTGCCATCTTGCGTGTTGTAAGTGATATATGTGCTAGGGCCAAAAATATTGTGACTCCAAATATACTCTTTTATTGGGAGTTCAACTTGGAGAACTCTGAAAGACTTGGCTTCAACGTGAAGTGGCTTCGTAAGAAGATAAATGCTATCAAGGACTCATGTGAGAATGACATACTCTTTCCCAATGACGCTGTGGTGGAGAAGGAAGACAAGATTGCTAAGCTGACCGAAGAGATGAACATGGAGAAAGCGGCCTTACAAGTCATGAAGGATGCAGAGGAGCAAAAATCTTTCTTTACTGATTTTCTTTGATTTCCTTTCATAATCTCTTGAACTTCTGAACTTCTGAGAGATGTGAGGTTTTATTTTTGGTTTTGATTGGTTTCGGATAAGTAGATGATTGAGGATTTTCTTTGGGTTTGATAGAGATTTTCTTAAGTAAACTGAATTTTGATAAATTGCTGAGTTTACATTACTGAATGCAAGTATTGTAAACATTTTGGAGGAATTGAAATACAACGAAAGAAAATTCTAAACGCCAAATATTTGAGATGTTCATGTCATGTCTTGAATATCCAATACCTCGTTTATCCAGAACCTTAAACGTCAAAGGCCTTGAGCCAATTCTCATGTATGACGGCCACGATCTCCTTGATGTCCATGTTGATTAGTTTGTAATATCCACCAGCAACAGACTTAGAGACCATAAAAGGTCCTTCCCAGTTGGAGTCCTTTGCAAAATGAAAGTTACACTTGTTTGCTTTGAGAACTAAATATCCTTCCTGGAACTTGTTAGACTTGATCGTCCGTGCTCTGAACATCTTATGCTGATTCGGAATCCTCTGTGTAGTAGAGTTCCATGGACGTAGTATGTATGGACACTCATGCAGAGGAGAGTATTTGAGATACTGTTTGTCATGCTTGGCTATGTCTTCAACAATAAACCTTTTGATAGTATGCTCAATTTTAAGAAGCTCTGAACTTAATTATTTGGTGAAATATTGCTGAGGCGAGGTTATCCACTCATAACATTTTGAAATTGCTAAGTTGTTGGTGGAGTAGAGCCCTCGAACCAAAGCAGCGTGTTTGAGAACTGATAATATCGACACATGAGGAGGAATAAGACTTGCCTGAGTACGAAATCTTTTGATGAAAGCGTTTTCATTTTCATCAGGCTTTTGTGTTAGCTCCGTCAGGGCTTTGACTTCTTTCAAATACTCGAACGGCGAGGTATCTTCTTCTTCTTTCGAATCAGAGGCTTTTTCAGCGGAGAAATGTGCGATTGAAGGTGTTGGGATTACCTTTCCGGCATGAATCCATGTACGTCCAAGAATCATATCATATCCTGGATCTTCTTGGATTATGTAAAATTTTGTTTCTGTCCATACTGAGTTAATGTTCACCTTGAGAATAATGTGACCATAGGCATCTATGGGCGTTCCTTCATGATCTGTGATTGGTACTGGAGCATGAATGGCTTCTTGTCGTGTGATACCAGCATCTCTGAGAGTTTTCAGAGGGATAACATTGACAGCAGTGCCGACATCGACTAATGCTCGTTTGAACTCGTTTCCATTAAGATGGACTGTGGTGAGAAGTCCCAAGTCGTACATTTCTTCGTCCATTGTTGAAGGCGGTTCAGAAAATGTCTCTTGAATCAACAATCGTGTCCCTGGTACGATGTGATTCAGTGCAGCAAAAATGTCTCCCCTTTGAGCCTTTGATAGGTATAGAAATTCGAAGACATGCTCGATTAAGGATTGAACTGCTTCCTTGAAAGGAGGTTCAGACAGGGTTAAGGTTCTGACTGGGACAGGATATCTGTGTACTCCTTAAGTCCCCAAGTTGAGTTCTCCTGATTCGATTTTTTCCTTAAATATGCGCTTCAAAGATCTGCAATCACTTGTGGGATGGTTGACGAACCTATGAAAGCGACAGTAACGAGGATTTTCCATGGCTGCTTCAGTTGGTTCTTTCTTGACATATGGCAGTTTGATTGCGCCGTCTTGAACCCAGGCATCTAGAAGTTCAATAACCTCTTCAATGGAGCAGGGAAAATCAGGTGCCTCTGGATCGTCTTCTGTATGTTGAGCAGGAACTTGCGCATCGCCCTTCTTTTGTGCCTTAGAAGGAGTTGAGGGAGTATGTTTGCGTTGCGGCTCAGCCTTTCGTTTGCTCCCTTCCACAACAACATTTATAGAAGGTTGGAAGTTGTACTGTTTTTTGATTAAATGTCTGCTACCCCGAGTCTCTCGTGGCTCTTCAATTTTTGTAGTCTTAGACCTTTCCAACAAAGCAGTTGCTGATCTCTTGGACGCTTCATGAAGTTTTGAGAAAGTATGGAACCTGAGATTTTCTAATAAGGCTTTTTAGACTGGAATCATTCCATTGATGCACAAGTCCACGATTTGTTGTTCTGTGACATTTGGATCATGTCAATCCAAAGCTTGAACTCTGAACCTTTTTACATAATCGTTAGGATGCTCGTTGCTCCTTTGAAACATCCTCCCGAGATCAGAGAGGGTGATTTTCTCTGAAACGAAGAAATACTTTCTGTAGAAAGAATTAACCATTTCTCCCCAAATTTTGATGCTTCCTGGTGTTATGTTGTTGTACCAGGTATATGCCCTACCTTTCAGAAACTTTGAAAATTCCTTCAGACATACAGTATTATTATGCTCATGTTCTCCCAGTGCTTCCAGAAATCGAGAAACATGTTCTCGAACATTGCCTATTCCATCATAAAGTGTGAAGGTTGGAGAGGTGTAACCTTTTGGTAGAGGAATCCTTTGCGTAGCAGCAGGGTATGGAGGTTGGTGACGGTGGACAGAAGGCGTATTGTCTTTTCCACGATCCTCCAGAAGGCGTTTTAGGTCTTCAAGAGTGATGAAGCTGGATGGATCTTTCGCTAGTGGATTGTCTGCGGCATTGGAAACTTCCTCATCGTCCACTACATGGATCATAGTGACCTCAGGATCAGTGTCTGAAGACGTTTCTTTAGCTTTTCCTTTATCTTGAGTTTTCTATGACATCTTGTCTGTAAGAGTCTTGAGATACTTAAATAGTTCCTTCTGAGTAGCATCCATGTCAGTCTGATTTTTGGAAAGAGTTTATTGCACCTTCATGAGATCACCTATGGTAGGTGGATTTTCCTTGATCTCTTCAGGAGACCGGCCGAAGAGTGGATTGTTGATGGCTCCGGTGCCGTCATTTGCAGGGGTGATCACTGGAGCGCCAGTGCTTGGAGTGGTAGTAGTGGCAGGTTGCGCCGGAAGAGTGGTACTGGAAGGTTGATTGGTGGTGGCAGGTTACGCCAGATGAGTGGTGTTGGCAGTACCACTAGAGATTGCAATATTAGAGCCGCTACGGGTTGGTAACTGAACCAGACCTAAGACCGACCATTTTTGTGATAAGTGAGATTGCAACCGAGAGAATGACCTCCCACTGTGGTCGCCAATCTGTAGATGGGGCAAAACGAGTTGCTGATATTTACGGAATTGAGGAGACGACCGTTCGGAAGAAACCCCTTGAACCGAGCGAACTGTTAAACCTCACACAGATGCACTGCAAAAAGGGAGTGCTTTGAATTCGAGAGATCAATCTGTAGTACTCCGGCCTAAACCAAGACAATGGTCGTTCCAGAGTAAATTCGGTCACAAGAGAGGATGGGTCGATCTGTAGGAGGAAAGATGAGAAATGTGTGAGATCAATGGTGATCGAAGATTGTGGGTGTGTTGTGTATTCTGAAAATAAGATAAGTTCTGATTGATTGAATTTGCTCTGTTGAGAGTAATTGCTCAGACGTTGAGTTGTTAATATTGTGTTGTCTGTTTGACGTAAGACTGTCCTGTATTCAATCATGATTCAGAGACTTATTTATATTGCTAGAATTGTAAACACCATGATCCATGAAGTGTGACAGTTGATGGAATCAAAGAGTGGAGAAGTGGAAATCGTGTTAAAACCAGTTGCTCAACGTGCGGAGACTTGGTCGATTTTCCATCCACTACTTTGTTAACTCCTTCAACTAATTGCAAGAATTGCTCGCATTCTCATCGTGTGTATGAACACACGTGCCGTAGACCACCAGACCAAAATCCTAGTTAATATCCCCCAATTTGACACGATTGATGTCTCGTGATTGTGGAGTCTGCAAGGCAGACGTGTATTTAGTTAGTCAGTTGCTGACTTCATGGGACGATGAGTCCATGTATTGCTGAGTTGAACATGATTTGTAAATGTTCTGAAACACCGGAATTGAACATGTCTGTTGAGACAGAGGTATAATTATCAAGTAAACTTCGATAGTTAAGGTGAGCAAATATTGCTCATTCGATGAATTGTTGAATATTGATAGTTGAACCAACATTCCTTGGTTTGAGCAAATATTGCTCATATGAGCAAATTTGCTCGTTTGATGAATAATTGGTAGCGTGACCAGATAAAATATTAAATTAAGATACTGGCAACTGGACCGAGTATAATTAATAAAATGTTGATCATGAGATCAACATAAATTTATTAGCGTTCGAATCTGGAACTATGAACCTTGGACTCGAAACCCTAATTTGATCAATTGATGGTCAATTGAGAATTAACCATGGAATGAAGGAGGGACCGGATATATGGATGATGGGTCGACCATGTAGCTCCCAGATGCTCCAGTGAGCAAAATACCAAAGTCTCTTGAAGACGTTGATGAAAGGATGATTAAATGCCGGTTTAATCATTTATTAAAATAATGCTCGTCTGAGCCTTAGGTGATAAAACCTAATTAATTATGAAGGAATGAGGAACCGACCAAGGGGTCATGAAACCATCCCTGGGTGGTCACGAGATCGAATGACGATCTTTTTATGAAGTTCCAAAATTATTTGGAAGAGTTTTAACCTAATATGAACAAATTAGGTCAAATGATGAAAATATGTGGGACCGGCCTTTTGCAAGCCACGGAGCCAACCTTGGTCGGTCAAGGTAATATGCTCGCGTCACCAAAGTGTTCATGTCTCAGTCCTGAGAATTTTGATATTTTCTGATGTGCATTTGAGCAATCATTTGGGAAAATATGAAGAAATCAGGGGTTTTTGCTGAAACTGAGGAAACTTCATGAGATGAAGGAAAAATAATAATAAAATGAAGGAATCATGAAGTGTGGGACTGTCCATGGTCAAGGCATGGATGGCCGGCCAATGAGCCCGGTTCCATAGCATTTTTCCTAATTTTATTATATTTTTAATGATTTTATGAAAATATCATGAAATCAAGGAGTTTATTGAAATAAAGGAATTTTCCTTAAAGTGAAGGAGTTTCCATGAGATGAAGGAAACAAATAATATAATAATAATAAAATAAGGGCGTGTGGGACCGGCTTGGGCATGGTCGGCCGGCTAGGGCCTGGTCCTGTGAGTTTTCCCTAATTTTATGTATTATTTCCATGATTTGAAAGAATTTTCATAATTTGAAGGAAATACCATGAAATCAAGGAATTTCATGGGATCAAGGAAACATAATAATAATAATAATAATAATAATAATAATAATAATAATAATAATAATAATAATAATAATAAAATAAAGGGTATATGGGACCGGCTAGGGCTCGGTCCCACGAGTTTCCTTAATTTTTATTATTTTTCATAACTTGAAGGAAATATCATGAAATTAAGGAAATACCATGAGATCAAGGAATTTCATGGGATCAAGGAAATAAGAATAATAAAATAATATGAAATGCAAGGTATGTGACCGGCCACAACTAGGGCATGACCGACCGGCTAGTTGGCTTGGCCCCGCACACCTTTCCTAATTATTTTATTATTTCCTTGATGTGAAGGAAACACCATGAGACTGAGGAGTTTCCTTGAAACGGAGGAATTTTTCTCAAATGAGGGAATTTTCATGAGATCAAGGAAAATAATAAGAATATGATAAAATATAAAATTGGGCGTGGGACTTGTCACGGCACGACCGGTGGGCCCAGTCCCCCAGCGCCTTGGTTAATATTTTATTATTTATTATTCTTTCTTATTTTGCATAGGTTCATCGTCCCGTCGTATTTTGAGATGCTCGTTCGTGTGTTCAGGTGCTCGTTAGTGCATTATTGTTGAGTACACTTGCATCCTTTTGGTCGGGACTTACTCGAAGGTAGCTCAGATGCCCGTACGTTGAATATTTATCACTAACCCATGGAGTTCTGCTTGGAAAACCATGAATTGAAGTAAAGAAATATTATGAATAACGTAGAATATTTTTCAAGGATTCAGTGAAAGAATCTAATGATTTAGGAATAATTAATTGATGGCTCTATACTAGTACGATCGTCTAGGAGCATTAATTATTTAGGAGGAATCGAGTGATATGAGCTTGTTGAAGCGTCATATTCCTTCTATATAGTCAGGGAAAACATTGTTACATCCTGAAGACATTATTGCTCTATACTAGTAGGAGAGCTGTCTAGGAGCCGTCTAATCTTGCGATTCTATATGGAAGTAATTACTGAAACTGCTCAGTATTCATGAGATATGCCGTTGCCTCGGCTGAGAGGCTACATATCAGCATATACTCTGAGAGACAGTATTCTCAGTCAGAGATTTGATGAGAGACATGAGCCTCAATACTCATCTTATTGCTGGATCAGAAGTACGTATAATTATGGGTTTACGATTTTAGCCCTTGTCGAAAATCCACCATCTACACCAATCTTTCTCAGCCGGGTTAGGAACATAACAGGTCATCATCATCTCCCCCTTACTTTGAAGGTAGCACTTCTTGAGCACCCGAAGATAATTCTCAGTCAGCTGTACTACCGAGCGACAGTAGGTATGCGGAGTGGAGCCCTCACGATGATCCAAGACATCGTAATAAAAAAAATCACCTGACTTATACAGGGGCAACATTAGGCCAGCTTCGAAGGCCCCCGCGGTCGTCAGAAAATGGAAATCATCGTACTTGTAGTTTGTAATCAGATCATAGGTAAGATCGTCGCCCTGATCGTAAAAGTTGACTTCAAAGGCTTCAAGACCATGCTTTACTTTGAAGGCCTCAAGATCGATATGCCTATAAGAAACCTTCTTCTTTTGCTTGGGGACGGGCATACTTCGTATGATAGGAGCAATACTGGAAGAGACAACATTATCCAACGGCGGATTCTTTGGAGGACTCATCTCCGAATCCTTTCTCTTGGTTGGAGGATTTCTTGTTAAATCTGCCTTCGGCGCTGCACCTTTAGAAGAAGATTCCTTCACCAAGGAAGCGGCCTGAGAAGCCTTAGGTTTCGAAGGATGCATCGTAACCTGAGGAGGCATCGAGCGGAGAGGTTGAACATTTATCGGTTCTGTATGCTGAGGAGGAGGATTAGCAGACAGACGTTCAACAACGCATCTAGAACCCCTTTGTTGTTCACCCTTTTTCTGAGAAAAAACCCTGGGGCCGGACGAAGAAGAAGTTTTGTTAGAACGAGGATTTGGTTGAGAAGGCTTGAAGGATCCACCCTTCGGTGGAGAAGTATCAGGGATCCTAGGAGGAGGAGACCTATAAGGGCTCGTCGGAGGAGTTTTATAGGGGAATCATTGACGATCACCCATCCTTGCAAAGGGGCATAGAATCAGACAAGGATCAGACAATAACGAAGAACATAATACAAAATCTTTAAACTTTCACAGTTCATCAGAAATATCATCAAAACAGAGAAACAAGCAGTTTGATAAAGTCCACGCACTCTCAAAAACCCTAGGCCAGTCTTGAATATTAAAAAGTGACCTGAACGATCAACATAGAAGCCATAGGTTTTGTGATAAAGAACAGGGGTGAGTATGTATACTTTTGTATGTCTTGTTCTTCATCACAAAACCTAAATACAACAGCAGAAAGATAAAATTGAAAATAAGAACATGAAGAACATCATACTTGAAGAAAAAGCGGTATCAACATACTAAAATGATCGGCAAATAATCAGCGTACAATGATGGCTACGATTATCTGAAGATCTTGTCAGAACAATCTAACAGCAGCAGCAGAAATTAATGGCAAAAGAACAAAAAACAAAGAAAAAAGAACTAGAGGTTCAGAGAAGAAGATATAAAGTTTTGAACTGACAAGAGAATGAAGAATAAAAGTTATGAGGCTACACCAACCTTTGGAATTTATAACCATAATAAATGAGGAAAACCGCCCCGAGAATCGAGAGGAAGTTAATGCCAAGAGTGGGAAACATGCTCTAAGAATAAGGAGGAGTTAATGAGGAGAGTGGAGATGACTGTGAAGACAGTTTTCTCCAAACTTTGACCGACTTCAAACTTGGAGAAAAGGGGCAAATTGTATACACATAATTCATCATCCGCCACGTATAGGAGGAATTACACGTGGAAGACATACAACCTTGAGACATCAAGATACGATACCACGTTTCAACACTCAAGGGGAATCTATCATCTACATATGTTCATCATCAGGATAATCCTACGAAAAAGAGTCAAGAGGCACTAAAAGAGCGAGCTACTGCGAAGCACCCTAAAATACCAAGAGTTTTACTTTACTCCATCCCAAGGAAGATCCAAGACCAACGGGTAGGATGAGTCTCGCCGACAAGGACGTGACAGGGGCATCAGATAGCCACCTGACACGTACATAACTCCCCAACCACCGCATTAAACATCCTAGGTATATGACGTGTGTCGAGCATTCCGTGGAGCAAGAAAAGGCAACCCAGCGCTAAAGTGGAATGCCGAAGGAAAGTCATCGGTGTAGTGCGAATATACCATCGAGGGCTGCACAAAGACAGAGACGATAAGGATACAGTTGTCTCTGATGGCGGGCCCATGTTCAGTCTCTATGAATACCCCTCTCCACTTAGAGAGAGGGGGCAGGCCAATTCTAAGTGTAAGGAGAGATAAGAGCAGGAGAGGGATAAATAATAAGAGTAAGTAGTAGATTTATCTTCTTCCTAGCTTCGTTATTCACTCCAAAGTCATTCGACTATCTTTGTAATCCCCAAATGCATAGTGAAACAACTACCCCCATGGACGTAGGCCTTAATGTTGAACCACGCAAATCATCGTCTCATTTATATTCCGCACTTTATCTTCTATCTTACTTATTATGTTTTATTATATTATGCATCGGGTATAGATCGGTTTTAATTTCTCCCGTGTGGCAAGACGAGGACGAGCCTGATGGCTCTGAGTCTAATATACCCCGGACTTGTGTCATTTTACACGTGTTCTATTACTCTCAATGATTTTACGTTTAATACGGACATTGTTTGTAAATACGATGACCCCGTCGTTATTTCTGTGTTCACAATAATCATTATTGAACCACAATACTATTAACAACTGACAGTTCATATCATCTTTAGAAGTTTTCATGCACATAATAGCGACTGCTATAATCCATGTAATTTTAGGATTCATGTAAAGGTCAGTGACATTTACGAAAGGTTGTTTTAAAACGACGGTCCATTTTTTCAAAATTGTTAAAGATGTACCATTTTACTTGAGGGTGTACCAAATTTTATATTAAATAAAGCATCCACTAATTTAAAATGGTAAACCCCAACAAAATTAACTCCCTATTAGCAACCATGGAAATTTTCTTTTATCTTGCACTTCTCTTTCCAAGGCAACCTTCGGTTTCTATTTCTAAAAGGTACTGCAATTCAACACCGATTCAATGCATCCAACTACGAACACAACGTTTATACTATACAATGGAGTAACGAGTATACTGATAATCGTTGTACTGACAATTGCCAAAACAAATGAAACGTCTATTTGCATGCTTCAAAAAATAAAATTTAGTCGATCAACTGAGCGGCGGGGATTTAAAAAGGACATAGGAAGATACAAAAATAAGATCTAATTCAAGCTTGGGTGTAAATTACAGTAAGTAGCTTGCAATTATAAACATCGGTTCAAAGACTTCTAGTAGAGACTGTAGAGTGCATTATTAGAAAATGAGTTGTTCCTTCTTCTTTTAATTTAAGTAGCTTAGTTAAGCATAAGTTCAAAAAGAAGAAAAGCATCAACGAAGGAGATACTTATAGCTGTCTCACAGCCGTAGGTTGTACAATATTGGACCCAGCATTATTGAAAATTGTGGGGCTAGTTAATGTCGCTGTGGACCCAGATACTATGAAATTAGGTTCAGGCCCAACCCATGGATAACCCATAATATGAGGCGCTTAATTAAAAAAAGTTTAAATCTAGGCCCCGAGTTTTTAAAAGACCTTGATACCCTTATGCATATTGTCAAGCCCATAATTAAATAAAATTTAAATCTAGGCCCAAAATTATTAAATCTAGGCCCGAAATTATTAAAATACAGTGCGAAGGTGTAAACAGAAGTTACACATGCATATGTCATGTGTAACCAGAAGTTACACATCCTTATGATATGTGTAATGCAAAGTTACACTTGTATATATATGCAAATAAATAGACATCAAAAAAAAAACACAAAAAAAAAAGTTATTACTTTAATATTCATTTACAATAATTTCTTAGCATGTGTAACTAGAAGTTACACACGCATCTGTTTAGTATAATTGAGAGTTACATATGTGTCTATCTAGTGTAACTGAGAGTTACACATGCATCTGACTTGTGTATTCAGCGTCAACTCCAGTTCCAGCGAGACCATTACCACGTTTAAGCAATTAGCTTTTATGAAGTTATCTAAAACCTGAAATATAACAACAAGCAATCAGTATTTATACGATTAAAATGAACAGTACATAAAACAATGTATATTTCAGTTTCACAAGCATCTGACTAGTGTAGCTAGCGGTTACACATGCATCTGAATTGTGTAACTGAGAGATACACATGCATATAACATGTGTAACTAGGAGATACACATTCATCTGGCTAGTGTAGCTAGCAGTTACACATGCATATGACTAGTGTAACTAGGAGTTACACATACATATTGATATGTGTACCCAAAATCAGTATGTGTAAGTAAAAGTTACACATCTAATTAACATGTGTAACTTGCAGATACACATGCATCTGAATTATGTAACTAGGAGTTACACATGCATCTGACTTAGATATGTCAACATAAAATCAGCAAATCCATCTCTAAATGAATAACACTAGCAAAAACGAGAGGTGACTATCAAGCAATTACCAGTCATAAAATAATACAGTTAACCTTGCAAGTGAATGAGAAGCTCTTAATTAAGATATCACTGCTTCAGCAGAAAGACGTTGTTAGCACTGTATTAACAGAAAGACGTTTTACAGCGCTAGTCTAGATGTACCTAAGGCATTTTCATATTATCGATGACGAAGGACATTTTAAGCAACAGAAAGTAAAGCTTCAGACAGTAATTATACTGGCAGAATAATACAAACACCTGGGAACCTTGTGCTAGCACATTAATATCGCAAAAAATGATCACACAACTGATTCAGCAGGGTATAGATATGAACCCAGGAAAATAAAATGCATGTGTAATCAGTAGTTACACATGTAAACAATAGTTACACATGCATATTAGCATAAGTTACACATACAATCATCATGTGTAACTAGAAATTACACATCTAATTATTATGTGTAACTATAAGTATAACCTGCATCTAATTAGTCTAATCTGCATCCACTACTACTCCCTACTACTAGGACTTGATGTTCTTTTCTCAATTTCATAAATATAACCACTATAACATATCCCATCAAATTAGCATGTGTAACTATAAGTTACATATGCATATCCCATCAAATTAGCATGTGTAACTATAAGTTACACATCTAATTTGCATGTGTAACTAGTAGATACACATTTATTTGGCTTGTGTACCTAGAAGTTACATATTTAATTAGCATGTGTAACTACTAGTTACACATCCATAGTCTGCCAATGCTAGTTAAACGTGCAAATTGTCATGCATATGGCTTGTGTGATGTGCAGTTAAACAGATGTATGAGTTAAGTGAAACCATTCCAGACCTATATCCATATACTACCTTTCAAGAAAAAGAAGTAGCTAGTCGTAAGTAATCAAGAAGGCTTACTTGATAACGGTGTTCACTTTATCTGTCTGGATGTTGTACATCTTCTTGAAAGCATCCTTGTTTTCTTCTTCTTGTTGTCTTCAATCTTCTTCATTGCGGACTCGGTGGTGAGTGGGTATTTCAGGATCTGGTAATGGTCCAGCTTGTTCCTTGGTAGTGAACTAATATATTGGTACTTGGGATTCCTTGCCTTCTGCAATGTCTTTTGCCTGTGAAATATGACTGATGTGCAGATATTCTTAGCCTTCTTCTTAATGGTTGATGCTCCAGCTTTGACAGCCTTGGAAGCTTTGTTAGCCAGCACCTTGGGGTCAGCCTTCTTAGTAACTACATGACAAGCAAATGATATCAGTACCATAGAAGCTAGAACACTTCTCATACAAATGAACAAAACAGGACATCCAAAAATCAAAAACCAATGGACACAAAATAGTCAAATCTATCTCATAACTGAATAAACTAGAGAAAGTATACAAAACTTAATAGTTCACCCTTACAGAGTTACGGACTCTACAAAAATAAGGTAAAATTAAAAATGTTACAGTTAGATAGAAGTTTCATATTAGGTTACATATGCATATACCATCAAATTAACATGTGTAACTATAAGTCACACATCTAATTTGCATGTGTAACTAGTAGATACACATTCATTTAGCTTGTGTACCTAGAAGTTACACATTTGATTAGATGTGTAACTACTAGTTACACATATATAGTCTGCCAATGCTAGTTAAATGTGCAAACTGTCATGCATATGGCTTGTCTAATGTGCAGTTAAACAGATGTAATGTGCAGACCTATATCCATATACTACCTTTTGATATACATTCATTCAACGGAAAGCATTGACCCCTTTGATATACATTACAAAATCCATATACTACCTTTACAAGGATGCATAAGTCAACAGTAAAAACCAATCATTGACAGGGATGCTACCGTAGTAAATTTATCAGAACAAGTTAACCTTGATCACAAAAAAAACATAAACATTTAAAAAAGAAGAGAACCTTGTGAAATCAGCTAATTACCTGTCACCACTAGCACCAGTAGTAGAAACTTAAAATAGTTCATCCTTTATCTTCTCATCATCTCCTTCAATTCATCAATTCTGAAAAACACCACCACTGACTTCAAAATCCTCCTTCAAACCTGCTCCAATACCACCACCTCTACCACCACATCCTCCTCATACTCTTCCAGATTCTGCATCTCCACCATCAACACCACCATAGATTCGTTAACCAAACTCAACATATATAGTCAAGATAAGCAACATAAAAACACCAACAAGAGTCCACAACTAGCTCCATTAGAATTATGAGAGATCAGCGTTTTTATTAAATGGAGAATTTAACTAGTATTATCAACAAATCGGCAGAAACAAACAACAAACCTAAACATACCTAGATTCAAAACCTGTTGATTCAATAAAAATAATGTTCTTCTCCGATCTGAATAAAGTCAACGAAACAAAAATCAGAACCTTATCAAACTAAGAAAGTAGAACTACTAAATCAGGAAAACCTATTGAATTAAATAGAAAACCTTACCTGAAGTATCTTCGAAACAACAAATTAGAGTCAATTTTATTTTCGGATCACATAACTAGGAATTTTAATTGAATTAAACAGGATTAGAAGGGAGAAACTTATCTTTCTCACTTTTTGTTGTTGAATCTTCAGATCTAATAGTTGATGACGAATTCCATTGTCTCTGCATCTCGATTTCGACTTATTCACAAACAAATGATGATCTACAAACATCATCAGTAGATACAGATACAGAAGTAGAGATTGATGTCATTTTTTCCTCTTCGTCGTACATCGGAATCCATAGATGACATAGATCGAAAACCACTAAATTCTTTTAGCATAAGATAGAGTAGAACAAAAATCTCTATACATAATTGATTCTTTCTAAATCACAGATCGATTTGCTTGCAAATTGTTGATGTGAAATCAAATCAGAAGATTAGATCTTGTACAACCGAATAGATAAAACCCTAGAAAATGAATCTATGAGAGCAACTCTGGTTTTAGACGGAGAAAGAAAATGAAATAGAAAATGAAAGTATCTTCTGTTATTCCTCTTGTATAAATATTAAAGGGTATCCTTGGTATTATTAAAATTCGTAATAATTAATTATGGGCCAGATCTGAAGAAAATTTGATTTTTTGGGCCTAGTAATATCATTTTCTTAAAGTATGTAGTTGACAGTGGATGATCCATTTAGTGGGGCTTCTATATGTTTGAACCCATATAGTTGGGGGTTCTAGTATTTTTCACTTCGAGTATATATCTCGCCACGTTGCATCTTAATGAGGTAAGTTGTATCGCGTCTTTTCCTAGGGAACTCGGAGGCATCCCTCTTTCCTCTATCTCTTCGTTGTTGGAGTGGGCTCACCTTCTATGACCTCACGTACGTACCCCAGTTTTGATCCAAGCAATTTAGCAATGGCCAACTGGTCATAGCACATTGCTAAGCATTAGGCCAAGCATTATGGTGCTTGGTATCCCTTCCCTATCCCTTATATGTAGGGAAGTAATAGCACAAGAAAGGCAATCTGATTATAGGGCCTTCTTATTCCTTCCCTTTGTATGAATAGTACCATACGGTTATTCAGTCAACTCGTTGACTTGACCAATATGGTTACTGAGTAGCCGTTTTATAGTTTAAATCATCAGAACCTTGCTCGGATTTCCCAATTCTTCTTCTATAGTTTTTCATCCTCTCAAAACCCTTTCAGATCCCTTTTATCCCCTTTCGATTTTCATATTGATTTATTGCGATTTGTTGGCTTATATTAAAAGGGTTTCATCGTTACTCCAAGATGAAACAAATACATTCTTCAATTTCGAATTTTATCCAAAAAATCATCTAAGGTGAGTGATTCTAATTTTAGGGTTTGAAATTAACTTGATTTTGATTTTGATTTTGATGAAATTGTTGTTTTTAGGTTGGTTAGGTTTGTAGTATGCAGTTCAATAATATAATTAGAACATATATTTAGTGAAAAATCCATGATTAATTGTTGTGTGTCTTGATTTATGTTGAATTAAATGTTGGTAAACTACTATATCGATGTATAACATTGATTGACTTGTATTTTTGTATGATATACACAAATTGATACTGTGTTTGTTGTTTGCAAAGGTACATAATGAGTCTAATGCGTGCTTATGTGAGAGTTAAATATGGAATTTATTTGGATAGCTCTAGTGATGAAGAAGAGAAAGCTTTGCTAATGTTTACACAACTATGTTTAGATGAACGATTGCATATTATTAGACAACTGGTACCTAGGGAGGTACAGACACGTAGTGTAATAACGCGTGATTGAGTGTGGAATACCAAAATGATGAATGTTAATACCCAAATTCTCGTTAGGTTCTACCCGTCCTAGCTAACCAAATGACCTCACCTTTTCTAATAATAGTAAGAGAGAGAGTTGTCTTTCCATTGTATCTTGTCCTTCTTTATATATACTTTCCAAAAGCTCATTCCTTTTATGACATCATTTCATGTGTCCTAAACTTCTTTAATTATTGCTAATACCATTCCTTCTCTAATGAAACCTCCTTCTTTCCTATTATTTCCTCCCTTATCCTTTTCATCTAATAGAAACTTTCTTGGAGGACTTGGGATTTAGCCCCTAAGTCCCCATGTCTTATGTTGGACTTGCCTCCTCTTTGAGGGCACACTAGCCTGGCTAAAGGGGTAATATTTTTCATGTATCAATATTAGTCCTCTGACTATTGGGTCAATTACCAAATGACCCGATAGTCCAAGAACCCTTTTTGAGCGCCTTTCCCCACGATCCATAGACGTAGTGGATTTTTTTCCTTTGTCAGGTTAGCGGTCGTGGGCGACATTCCAACTCCTCCGTCGTGCTATATTTTCTCTTTCCACTTCCTAACGGTTACCATTCCCCATGCATAACTATCACGTCCAAACCTCAAGACCCTCTATATATAGGACTGCTAGTTTGTTTTCTTTTCAGTCTTGGCTTTTCTTCTTTTCTTCCAACACACCTATACGCTCGCCATGTCTAGCAGCTCTTACAGTAGTTATTCATCTGAGGAGTCTAGTGAATCCGACCAGCCCAGGAATGAGAACCCTGACGAGAATGAGTATTCCGATCGGGACAAGATCACCTTACCCGCCCCGACGGACGGTAAGTCATACACTATTGCTGAATTTACGAGTGGTCCTGCCTTAAAGCGCTCCCTAAGGCTAAAAGAGTTTCGCGATGGTAAATATGTTTTCCCTCTAGATGATATCCTAGCCTCTCGCCTTCTGAACCCGCCTGTACTTCCTTACCCTTCCGCTCCCGGATGGCTTTTGCGACCCGAGTCAGAGACCATGGATGCCTTTGCATTTAAAACCGTACCGCGTATGGCCATCCATCGGGGCTACGATCTTCCTTCCATCGACATTCGGTCTAAATCGAAAATTCACCCGGTGTGGCCGCATTGGGCCTCTCGCATACGCTCTAATACCGGTCATGTGATTACTCTCCGCCAGACAGGTATTAACGAAGCCATAGATTCGTCTCTTAAGCGGGAAGTATATAGGTGCATTCGTGATATAGCACGACTTTTCTGCCGTTGGGTTCCTCCCGTGCATACTCTTCTCATAGCATGGGGGGAAAGCACTATCGTTTTAGAAGACGTAGTCGCTCTTACAGGGTTGCCGATTCACGGCAGTCATTCGTATGAAGAGGCGGCTGTCTTCGGAGCGCTGAATGACGAGGATAAAGAACTGTGTACCTATTTGCTAAAAATGCAAAGATGACTCCCGTCGTGAATTAGTGCAGAAGAGCCAAGCGTCATCGGGACAAAGTGAAAACAGAGCGACCACAGGTACAAGTAAGAAGGGGGGATCTTCATCCGCCTTGAAAGGAAAAGACAAGTGGGTGGAGAGGAAGGCTCCTCCTGAGCGCCCCTCTGGTGAGCGCCTGCTATCTAGCTCCATCTGTGATTATGAGGCAATTCATGGTCCGTCGAATCCGATAGAAGCTGGTCCCGAATGGTCTGTTAAAGTTAACCGCCATGCTTCTTTTTCTCTTTGGTTGAAGTATTGAGCTCCCCAGATAGTAGATGGGAAAGTGCTCCCTCCTAAGCGCAAAGAGAAGAATCCCCGTGCGGAGCTAGCCGCCTTCATTTTGTTTTGGCTTTGCCATGACATATTTGAATACAGTCCCCAGGATACCATCAAGGGTGAGCTCGTTCCACTGGCAGTGTTGTTGTCTCGTGATGGTTTTTGAAATGATGTTGTAGTTGTGGTAAAAACTGGGTTCTTTTCAGACTTGTGAAGGAAATAATTTTTAGACTTAATAAAAAATTAAAGATAAAACAAATTAAATTCAAAGGTGATGTAAATATTATGGAAATACCAGGGGTTAGGATTTCACCATTCACCAAAATTCATGTGATTCAATAATAATTATTATCATCCAATTCTAGACGTTATAATTCAAATCAAAAACAATTGTGATTCTAATCATTGCCTAAATCAGATTTTCAAAACATCCATTGTTAATCGCAAGCATGAAATATCAAAAGAAATAAACCAAGCATATTTCATCAAGAGAAAACACAATTAATTAATAAAAATCATTTATTCAATTTTCATTCGGTGCAATTAATCATAAAAGGATTGCATAAATAAATTTAAATGAATTTTACCACATAACTTTTGGAAGAATGGCTTCCTCCATCACCCCTGGGATTGGGTTTAGCTCCTCATCCCAAAAACACACTCACAAGATGTATTCATGGCTAAAATAGGTGTTTTTATTGATGTATATAAGATGAAACAGGAATTAGCAACGCTGTAGAAGTGTTACAGCGTCACTGTTACAAAGGGGTAAGTGTTTTTGAGACTGCTGTAAACGATAAGCCTTTACTGCTGTATAAGAACGATACTTGTTCTGCTTTTAAGACTGTCGAAGAACGACGGACTCTGCGTGTCTGTTCTTCGTCTTCTTCTTCCTCCTCGAGCAGCAGCAGCAGCAGCAACAATACCTCCTGTAACTTCTTCTTCTCGTCTCTCGTGAACTCCCAACTCTCTCCTAAGGGTTTCTAAAACTTTCTCTGACAAAAACCCAACTATATATAGCCTTCAGATTCCCTAGAAACTCGATCAAATTCGAGAATAAATCTCTTATTCTTCACGTGCAGTTTGAACAATAATTCCATCTGTCGATCTTTGTATGCGTCTGTTAGCTATTCTATTGCTCCCAAAATCTTCTCTGACTTGAACTCGACTAAATACATGGTTTTCCAGCGTAGAAAATCCCCCAAAAATCTCTCACCAATCTTTGAAACTCAAAACAGAACACCGTGTCCTGTTAGGACTTTGATTACTTCTCCCGGCCATTCCAGCCCAATTGGTTGGGTCCAATTGATTGTACCAGGCCTGTTTAGTCATGTAGAGTCCATACACACCAAATACAGCAATTGAATCTCCTAAAATCACGTCCGAAATTCGATCTCCAAATCTGCCAGACGCTGCATAGTCCTTTCCCGCCAAAACTTGTATTTGAATTATGAAGATGACCTCCCCTTATCCAGTTCCGGTCTCCCTTTAGCAGATGCCTGGAAATGGGTCACCCCTTAGTAATTAGATTACCCCTTATCCAAAGTGAGAGTCCGTATAGTAATTTTCTCCCACGGGCGCAAAAACCATTTTTTTACCCAATTTCGCCGCAAAAGCCTTATTTTTCCAAAAACACCTACAAATAAATAAAATAACCAATTAAGTACAAAATCGAGCACTAACACTATATACAATTGAGATATATTAGACACATAAATGCGTCTATCAAATACCCCCAAACTTATTATTTGCTAGTCCTCGAGCAAATCTAATCTAAAATAAAATGACTACACTTAGCACGTGCAGTAAGCCGTTAAACCACTAGGTGGCCCTAGTGGCGGAGTGTTGTCTCCGGAGGGTTTACCAGAGGTGTAGGTGTACCCACAAAACCTTTACTCCTAATTGGTCACAAGTATCCAAAGAGCTATGAGGACATACATATTCTCAACCTATCTCGAAGTAACTAGAATGCCAGAGAAATTAAAGGTGTCAGCTCTAAAGCTAACTGAAGAAAAGGGGAGACACATCCACACGACTGCTAGATAAAGAGATATCCGCTATACAGCTAGATAAACATTGTAAGATGGGTCCGCTGCTTTACAGCTGGATAAGATTAGGAGAGAGATAAAAATGAGAGGGACATCTGCTACACAGCTGGACTAATTATGTGTGATGAGTTAAACCAGTGCTAGAAAGATCTTGTGTCAGATTGAAAGCAGACTAACAAAGCAACCAAAATGCATCTTTCCTCGACTCTCTCACAGTGCCCAGTAGAAACAACGCCTTCTTCGGTCTTCAACTGTTGATGATAAACTCTCGAACCTCATAGAACCTTGACAATTAACTCTTCTCTTCGATTTCTTGCTTGAATTATAAATTTCTTCTTCCCTATGGCCTTATTGAACAAAAAGAACGTAATGATGTTTCATTTTTTTTATTTTTTTTTTCAATTTTTTTTCATTTTTTTTTTGATATAATATTACAAGACAAAAATTTACATGGCCATGAGAGAAGGACTTTCTGATAGACACATTTTTGTGTCTAATTTGTCCTCAATGTCTGTATTGTTGGAACTCTATTTTTGTACTAATATTGTGTTTTTATGTTTGTTTAGGTGTTTTTGGAGAAAATACCCTTGTATGGAAAGAGTTGCTCAAAAGTGATGATTTACACCCCAGGATAAAGTATTAAAGGCACCCCAGAAATGCACCGGAAACGTCCCAGAAATGTCCCGGAGGAACCCAGAAAAATTACTATTTCCACCCAAGAATTACTATTTCAGCCCAAATTGCTAAAGGGACACCCGTACAGGATTAGGGGGAGGTCATCTTCTTTATTTGAAAAATCAAAATTGGCGGGAAAAGCTTCCTTTCAACTGGCAGAATTTTCGATCCAATTTTGAAGGTGTTTTAGGGTGATTAAATGACTGAAACTTGGTGAGATTGTTCCTAAGATATATATAAACCTATTGCAAGCGTTTTGGTCGATCGAATTTGGCTAGAATCGGCTAAACAAGTCATCATCAGAGAACAGGGCAGTCACGGGTTTGAGAGGATTTTTGAGGGATTCGGACGTGTTATGATGATGCATGGAGGACTCTAGCACACTTTTGGACCGTTTAGAAGACAATTAAGGTGATTTTTCAGCTGCAGACGCGTGATCAAACAAAACAGGGAAGAAAATATTTTTAGAATATTTTTCTTTAAACCGAATAATGAAGGATTATATGGAGTTATTGCGAGGGATATAATGCTTCTGTTGGGTATAAATTAACTCCTTGGGTCGAGTAGAAGGTCTGTCGAGAGTTTGGGTAAGCTTGGGAGGCCAGCAGAGAGGCGCAGGAGGAGTTGCAGGAATTGTACCTGCTGCTGCTGCTGCCATTAACAAAGCTCGAAGAACACGAAGAATACACCTGCAAAGACAGTCGTTCTTTGAATAGAGGAAGACTAGCGGCCGTGGGTCTTAAAAGAAAGCGTCAACATCAGTCTTATTTTCGCAGCGTCAACAGCTGTGGTATTTTATCGTTCTTTTCTGGACGCCGTCTGTTGGTCGCAAAATCACTGTTTTCATTCTTTTCACTCTTTTAATCAACTTTTTGAGCTATAAACATGTATTTTGAGAAAGTGATTAATATGAGGAGCTAAACCCCAATACTGGGATGATGGAGGAAGCCATTTTTCATGCATGTGGTAATTTTATTTAATTCTTTTATGACTATTTGCATTATTATGAATTGAATTATGATTTTTCTTAATTATTTGTGATTTCATTTGATGGTTTATGCTTGGGACTAATCCTTTTGATAGGCCATGCTTAAGATTTACACTTAATATTTTTAAAATCTATTTTGGCAAATAAAGAGTCGATGTTTAGAAGCTATAACTGTTTAGAATAAATACATGAATCGCATGAGTATAAGAATTGGTGAAATCCCGAGTCCTAGTATCTCTTGATCCTGTGACAATTTTGTATATATTTTTGTTTTTAAATCTATTCAAGTCCGATCAACGAATTCTTATTTACCGCATTAAAATACTATAACACTTTCAAAACTTGGATCTTCGCAACTTGTGATGTCTTGGTATCATGGATTCTAACAACTTATATCATTTGCTCTTATAACTTCAAATTTGATTTTTGAACTATTCTCTTCTATTATTGCTTCTAAACCTAAAACGTCTTCACTTTCTTCATAGATTTTGATGTCGCTCTGCTTGTTGATGATGATAAGTTTCTATTGAGAGAGAGTCGCAATCCAGTAACTAAGACTACATTGTGAGGTTGCTTTGTCTTTCTGGCATTTCCTGACCTACTTGCCTTTCCATCATGTATGGTTAGGTCCATCACGGTTACCCTCTAAAAGGAACAAGTTCTCTCCTGAATTTCAAGGATCTCAATGTCTTTTTCTCTAATGTCTCAATAAGTTGTTATCTCTAGCATTCCAATTTCTATCTTTTCGGTGAGAAACAATATGTAAACTTAGCTAACCGGATACCATGTGACGCTAGAAGTTTCAAAAGTGAAACTAAAAAGTTTCTCCCATACCCCCAAACTTAAATCTAACATTGTCCTCAATGTTTCTAAAGATGAAAAAAAGCACGAACAAGGAGAAACTGTTACCATTTGAAGCAAAAGAGATAAGGAAAGATATTACCGTGTCGCATGAATATTGGGTTACCTCCCAAGAAGTGCTAAGTTTAAAGTATTCAGCCAGACTAAGCAAGGATTAGTCAACTCGAACCGTATAACAGTAGTCGGAATAACTGTGGGTCTTTAAAACCAAAAAGAGCTGACAAAAGGAAACTGCAGTGAACCAAGAAAATGTACAAGACTAGCATGACCTTACCTAGTTTCTGGATAACTATCGCTAATTGCGGTTCAGGTTCAGGTTCTATGAAGGGGTCTAAATAGACTATTTTCCTCGGATGCATTTCCTCATAGATAGGATCCAAATTATTAGGTCCTAGAGTCTGGAAAAACTCAGATAAGAACCTGGAATCACAAAATAACCTAAATAATTTAGGATCCTCTAAGTCAATTAGGTATGACTTACATAGTTGACCACAGTCAGAGTAGTGGTCATTCTGAAGCAAATGTGTCGATTCCAATTTCCTAAAGTACTTAGGCTTAGTCTCAGAACGTAATAAGTGACACATTGGAAATCTATACGTTCCCACAATTGGAAGAAAACTATTTGGTGGGAAAACAAAGTCAATCTGGGTATCATAGCCTGCGCAAACCACATCAACCAGAGGATGGGTTTCTAACGACTGAACTTTTTTCAGGACATCATTAGGTTCGGGAAACCTAGTATGAAGATAATCTTGTAAGATGGTTGAGGCATGGATATCAAGTCCTATGTGAGGGGACTTTCTGAGAGTTAAAGGTAAAGCACTAGGAAAGTGATAATCACCCCCAAACTTAGAGTTTTTAGTGTCTCTAGATAGACCTCTAATTATTTCTTGAATTTCTGTATCTTCAGAGTCCTTAAAATATTCAAGAGATTCTTCTAAGTTATTATCAGGTAGTGCATCTTTACTCATCTCTACGGGTCTATCTTCTTCTTCCAAGACTATTGTTTATAAGTCGCTAGACTCTAAAACAACATTTTCAGAATAAACCCGTTCCTCTAAACCACTATCGGCTTCGTAATCAAAAGGAAACACTACATCGTCTAAAACGGTGGTATTCCTAATCAAATCCTCGTCCTCTTGAATAGGTGAATAATCATAAAAATTATTTGGATTTGAAGTAGAAATAATATAATCACTATAAAGCTCAATATTACTAGATTCCTGATCACTATGCCTACATATTTCAGATTCTTCATCACTACCATCCTCATCATCATAATAGTACGAAGATGATTGAACCTTATATAAATAAGTAGTGTTACCAATTATAACCTCGTTATCTTGATTATGTGAAAAACTATCTTCATTGTCAAGGGTATTATTGGATACACTATATTGGCAATTCAAGTTATTTTGAGCAATACTTTCGTTCGTATCTAACTCAAGTCTACGTGTCGACTCAGCTATCCTCTCAAGGGTCTCTTCCAAAGAAAGTTCCCTTAGTGTAGGATCTAAGTTTTGAGTTAATCTATTGAGGATATCTTCTACAGATTCAGTTGTTGTTGCAGTTCTTTCGTCCATATCTACGTTATTCACCTCATCTAATTTATACGTCGATTCAGCTAAATGACGTGATGACTCAGCTAAATTCCTGAGAGTCTCTTCTAGAGAAGGAATAGGAACTGATTCAATAATAATTATTATCATGCAATTCTAGACGTTATAATTCAAATAAAAAACAATTGTGATTCTAATCATTGCCTAAATCAGATTTTCAAAACATCCATTGTTAATCGCAAGCATGAAATATCAAAAGCAATAAACCAAGCATATTTCATCAAGAAAAAACACAATTAATTAATAAAAATCATTTATTCAATTTTCATTCGGTTACCCCTAATCATAAAAGGATTGCATAAATAAATTTAAATGAATTTTACCACATAACTTTTGGAAGAATGGCTTCCTCCATCACCCCTGGGATTGGGTTTAGCTCCTCATCCCAAAAACACACTCACAAGATGTATTCATGGCTAAAATAAGTGTTTTTATTGATGTATATAAGATGAAACAGGAATTAGCAACGCTGTAGAAGTGTTACAGCGTCACTGTTAACAAAGGGGTAAGTGTTTTTGAGACTGCTGTAAACGATAAGCCTTTACTGCTGTATAAGAACGATACTTGTTCTGCTTTTAAGACTGTCGAAGAACGACGGACTCTGCGAGTCTGTTCTTCGTCTTCTTCTTCTTCCTCCTCGAGCAGCAGCAGCAGCAGCAACAATACCTCCTGTAACTTCTTCTTCTCGTCTCTCGTGAACTCCCAACTCTCTCCTAAGGGTTTCTAAAACTTTCTCTGACAAAAACCCAACTATATATAGCCTTCAGATTCCCTAGAAACTCGATCAAATTCGAGAATAAATCTCTTATTCTTCACGTGCAGTTTGAACAATAATTCCATCTGTCGATCTTTGTATGCGTCTGTTATCTATTCTATTGCTCCCAAAATCTTCTCTGACTTGAACTCGACTAAATACATGGTTGTCCAGCGTAGAAAATCCCCCAAAAATCTCTCACCAATCTTTGAAACTCAAAACAGAACACCGTGTCCTGTTAGGACTTTGATTACTTCTCCCGGCCATTCCAGCCCAATTGGTTGGGTCCAATTGATTGTACCAGGCCTGTTTAGTCATGTAGAGTCCATACGTACCAAATACAACAATTGAATCTCCTAAAATCACGTCTGAAATTCGATCTCCAAATCTTCCAGACGCTGCATAGTCCTTTCCCGCCAAAACTTGTATTTGAATTATGAAGATGACCTCCCCTTATCCAGTTCCGGTCTCCCTTTAGCAGATGCCTGGAAAATGGGTCACCCCTTAGTAATTAGGTTACCCCTTATCCAAAGTGAGAGTCCGTATAGTAATTTTCTCCCACGGGCGCAAAAACCATTTTTTTACCCAATTTCGCCGCAAAAGCCTTATTTTTCCAAAAACACCTACAAATAAATAAAATAACCAATTAAGTACAAAATCGAGCACTAACACTATATACAATTGAGATATATTAGACACATAAATGCGTCTATCATCTCGCGGCGTCTCTTTCCATTGGCGCTGATGTTCTTGGGTGGTCTGTACCGCCATCTCGATATGTTTTGTCAGGATCTTCAGATAGTGGGTTCATCGCACAAAATTGAGACATATATCCCGGATTCTTTTATGCAGGCTTGGTATTGGGAACATGTTCCTCTGTGTGCGCCTGAGCCTAACGAACTCGCAATTCACCGCGAAGAATATGTAGAGCAGGATGATGGTTCGATCAAGAAGCTACCTGTCACTTATGGATACCCGCGGATGGCCCTTTAGAATTTGAAGGGGATAGTACCCCAGGGAGATCTTGGTAAACATTTAGATGTGGCCAAGGATTTCGAGCCATTCCCATATCAAGACGGTCGATCAGGTCCGACACATTATGATTTCGTTGCCCCCTTCGACGTGGAATTGGATTCGACAAAGCTATTATCAGAGGCGGATTTTGATTCAGTGATGGCAGTGCTGCCTGGTTATCTTCCTGGTTTCTATGCTGATAAGTTCGTCGCCATATCTTACAATCCCGATCGCATGGCTTGGCAAGTGGGGTTCGACCAAGGGGTTCATCGTAGGTTTCCCCTACAAAAAATTCTAGAATCGAAGACATTGTCACTAGCTTCAATCATTACGTCTTCATGAGGTGACCCGTCTCTCCGATCGTGGGGTCAATTTTTCGTTCAAACAACCTATTTCTGCGCGGCCTTTAGCGGTTACTGAAGGAGCCCACAAGTATCATGACTTCATTTGGCGCCGTGCTTTGAACTTCTTCTTACGCGAATCATCTCCTCCTCGTGATTTGATCGTTCAAGATCTTCGGGACCTCCACGCTTTGAGACGAATAAAACTCGATGATGCCGTAGCTGCCGAGGATCACCTAGTTCCATCTAACAAAGGTCGCTCGGATCCGGTGGTGACTTCTTGGGCCCCGCCCGAGGATCATGAGCCCGTGAAACCGAAGAAGGGGTCGTTTTCTGAGCGCAAGCATCCACGGCTAATTGTGAAACTTCCCGCAGGTCCCTTAGCTTCCCAGGTATTTTCCATTTCCTTTGCCTTGTATTGTTATTATTTATCACTTCATTCCTTTATTTTATTTTGATGGGCTGGGCGGCAGCAATCGCTTCCCCATGAGACTCCCTCTGCTAGTCGCCTAAGGTGGAAGCCCTTCTCTTATGTGATGGAGGAATACTTGAACATGCCTGAGTGTGATTGGAATGAAAGTATTCTAAAGAAGAAAGCTAGGAGGGAGGCAAAATAATCGCCTGCCCCACGTCCTTGTTCATCTGCTAACACACGCCCTTGCAGCTTTCTCAAAGCCGTCGGAGGGGTGCGTCGCAACCTCCCGAGGATATGAGTACCAACCCGATTCCTTCATTCGTGGATCAGTTGAGGAGTCTAGGGGTTAGTCTTCCCTCGGGTTCCGGTTGGGTGTCGCCGCGCCTTCGTGTAACATCAGTTCACCACCTTAGGGCTGAAACCGTTCGTGGGAGGGGGCAGCCTACAGTATCTCCTAGTGCCGTGCTGCAATCAATGAACCCTTCTGGATCTAGCCGGTCAGTTTTTGGTGGGTCCTCATACCACGTGGCGTTAACCATTGATGATCCTGCATGTGATTCCATATTTAATACGTGTTTGTTTTTGTTATTTCTCTCTCTTTGCCTTTCTCTCGTTTTCTTTCTTATAAATTTAAGTTGTCTTTGCAATGATGCTCATTTCTCGTTTGTCAGGTTCCGCTAGTAGCTCTGAATCGTCTTCTAGTTCTTCGCATCTCGTCCTAAGGCTTCTGATACTTCGCTGGGTTTGTCAATTCCCGAGGTTGGTTTTCCCTTTTTTTTCTCGTTTTCCCCCCTCTGTTTTTTGACATGCTGTCGCTGGTATTAGGATATGGGTAAGAAACGAAAAGAAACCTCAACGCCCGATATGAATGGTACCATGCGCGTTATACCCAGCGGCGAGGAATCATCTAAGCGGACTAAAGTGGATGGTGGAAACTCGTTCATTCACTCGGAGAAGCAGGCCAATTCTCCTATGGTTGATATACCAACTACTCCTGCTGTAACAGAAGATTTCGAGGATGTACGGTTTCGTTTCCCTTTGGTAGTGAGCACCGTTGAGGCTGGGGTAGACCCTGCTACCCATACTCTAGTTCATGACTTATGGGTGCCGACAGTTTATGCTGCCGCTTATAGGGATATTGTTGAGCATGGTGGCGGTAATATGGCGAAAGAGGGTCTCTTGGTTGTTCCCTTTTTGTGTTATATGACTAGAAACCTCTTGGAGGTCGCGGAATTCCTTACTAGTGTGGGCGATGATCATATTGATGCAACAACCTTACATAGCTGGGAGGCTGATGTGTAATCTGCGCTTAATGTTAAGTTCCCGGTGCAGTGGTTAGAGGAGTTTCTGGTGAAGGTGAAGGGCCGGAATGATCCTCGTAGTTGTCTTACGAGTCAAATTTATCAGTTAGAGAAGGAGTTGGAAGTCGCTCGGGGAAAACTTCAAGCAAGAAGGAGGCACTGGATTTATTGTTGTAGATGGTGGATTTTCGACAAGGGCTAAAATCGTAAACCCGTAATTATATATGCTCTCGATCTAGCAATCAGACGAGTATTGAGGCTCATGTCTCTTATCGGAAGCGTAAAAACTCATGCCACAAGAATCTCTGACTGAGAATACTGTCTCTCAGAGTATATGTAGATGTGTAGTCTCTCAGCTGAGGCAACGACATATCTCATGAATACTGAGAAACTTCAGTGATCACTTCCATATAAAATTGCAAGATTAGACGGATCCTAGACAACTTGCCTGCTAGTATAGAGCAATAACGTCTTTAGGATGTAACAATGTTTTCCTTGACTGTATAGAAGAAATATGACTCTTCAACAAGCTCATATCACTCAACTCCTGAATAATTAATACTCCTAGACGATCGTACTTTATAGAGCCATCAATTAATTATTCCTAAATCATTAGATTCATTCACTGAATCCTTGAAAAAATATTTAATGTTGTTCATAATATTTCGTTACTTCAATTCATGGTTTTCTCAACAGAGCTCCATGGGTTAGTGATAAATATTCATCGTACGGGCATCTGAGCTACCTTCGAGTAAGCCCAGACCCAAATGATGCAAGTGTACTCAACAATAATGCACTAACGAGCACCTGAATGCACGAACGAGCCTCTCAAAACACGACGGGACAATGAACCTATACAAAATAGGAAAGAAAATAATAAATAATAAAATATTAACCAAGACGCTGGGGGACTGGGCCCACCGGCCGTCTGGTCGTGCCATGACCAGTCCCACGCCCAATTTTATATTTTATCATATTTTTTATTATTTTCCTTGATCTCATGAAAATCCTTTCATTTGAACAAATATCCTTCCTTTTAAAGAAACTCCTCAGTTCCATGGTATTTCCTTCGCATCAAAGAAATAATACAAAATTGAGAAGGGTGTTGTGGGACCGTGTCTACTAGCCGGCCGGCTATGCCCTAGTTATGGCCGGTCCCACACCTCATGATTCCTCATTATTTTATTATTATTTTCCTAATCTCATGAAAACTCCTTAATCTCATGGTATTTCCTTCAAACCATGAAAAAATAAGATAAAATTAGGGAAACTCGTGGGACCGGGCCCTAGCCGGCCGGTCATGCCCTAGCCGGTCCCACACACCTTTTATTTTATTATTATTATTTTTATATTTCCTTGATCCCATTAAATTCCTTGATTTCATGGTATTTCCTTCAAATTATGAAAATTCTTTCAAATCATGGAAATAATACATAAAATTATGGAAAACTCACGGAACTGGGCCCTAGCCGGCCGACCATGCCCAAGCCGGTCCCACACGCCCTTATTTTATTATTATTATTTTATTATTTATTTCCTTCATCTCATGGAAACTCCTTCACCTCAAGGAAAATTCCTTTATTTCAATAAACTCCTTGATTTCATGATATTTTCATAAAATCATGAAAAATATAATAAAATTAGGAAAAATGCTACGAGACCGGGATCATCGGCCGGCCGGGTATGCCTTGACCATGGCCAGTCCCACACTTCATGATTCCTTCATTTATTATTATTTTTCCTTCATCTCATGAAGTTTCCTCAGTTTCAGCAAAACCCCCTGATTTCTTCATATTTTCCCAAATGATTGCTCAAATGCACATCAGAAAATATCAGAATTCTCAGGACTGAGATACGAACACTTTGGTGATGCGATCATATTACCTTGACCGACCAAGGTTGGCTCCTTGGCTTGCAAAATGCCGGTCCCACATATTTTCTTCATTTGACCTAATTTGTTCATATTAGGGTAAAACTCTTCCAAATAATTTTGGAACTTCATAAAACGATCGTCATTCGATCCCGTTACCACCCAGGGCTGGTTTCATGACCCCTTGGTCGGTCCCTCATCCCGTCATAATTAATTAGGTTTTATCACCTTAGGCTCAGACGAGCATTATTTTAATAAATGATTAAACCGGTATTTAATCATCCTTTCATCAACGTTTTCAAGAGACTTTTGTATTTTGCTCACTGTAGCATCTGGGCGCTACATGGTCCATCATCCATATATCCGGTCCCTCCTTCATTACATGGTTAATTCTCAATAGATCATCAATTGATCAAATTAGGGTTTCGAGTCCAAGGTTCATAATCCCATATTCAAACGCTAATAATTTTACGTTGATCTTATGGTCAACATTTTATTAATTATACTCGGTCCAGTTGCCGGTATCTTAATTTAATATTTTATCTAGTCACTCTACCAATTATTCATCAAACAAGCAACATTTGCTCAGATGAGAAATATTTGCTCAAACCAAGGAATATTGGTTTAATTCTCAATATTCAACAATTCATCGAATGAGCAATATTTGCTCACCTTAACTATCAACGTTTACTTGAGAACTATACCTCTGTCTCAACAGACATGTTCAATTCATGAATTTCAGAACATTTGCAAATCATGTTCAATTCAGAAATACATGGACTCATCATCCCATGAAGTCATGAAGTCAGCAACTGACTAACTAAATACACGTCTTCCTTACAAACTCCACAATCACGAGACATCAATCGTGTCACATTGGGGGATATCAACTAGGGTTTTGGTCTGGCGGTATACGACACATGTGTTCATACACACGATGAGAATATAAGCAAGTCATGCAATCAATTGAAGGAGTTAACAAAGTAGTGGATAGAAAATCTACCAAGTATTCGCACGTTGAGCAACTGGTTTCACGATTTCCATTTCTCCACTCTTCGATCCCATAAACTGTCACACTTCATGGGATCATGGTGTTTACAATTCTAGCGATATAAATAAGTCTCTGAATCATGATTGAGGGGTAGGACAATCTTACATCAAACAGACAACACGAGATTAACAACTCAACGTTTGAGCAAATTCAATCATTCAGAACTTATCTTATTTTCAGAATACACAACACACCTACAATCTTCGATCACCAATGATCCATACATTTCTCAGCTTCCCTCCTACAGATCGACCCATCCTCTCTTGTGACCGAATTTACTCTGGAATGGCCATTGTTTTGGTTTAGGCCGGAGTACTACAGATTGATCTCTCGAATTCAAAGCACTCCCTTCTTGCAGTGCATCTGTGTGAGGTTTGACAGTTTGCTCGGTTCAAGGAGTTTCCTCCGTACGGTCGTCTCCTCAATTCCGTAAAAACCAGCAACTCGTTTTGCCCCATCTACAGATTGGCGACCACAGTGGAAGATCATTCTCTCGGTTGCAATCTCACTTCTCACAAAGATGGTCGTTCTTAGGTCTGGTTCAGTTACCAACCCGGATTCAACACCCGGTTCTAATATTGCAAGCTGTAGTGGTACTGCCAACACCACTCTCCCGGCGCAACCTGCTACCACCACTCCTCCGGCACAACCTGCTACCACCACTCTTCCGGCGCAACCTGCTACCACCACTCCTCTGGCGCAACCTGCCACTACTGCCCCTCCAAACAGTGGTGCTCCAGTGCTCACCCCTGCAAGTGACGGCACCAGAGCCATCAACAATCCACTCTTCGTCCGGTCTCCTGAAGAAGTCAGGGAATAACCCACCTACCGTAGGTGATCTCATGAAGGTGCAAGAAACTCTTGCCAAAAATCAGACTGACATGGCTGCTACTCAGAAGGAACTATTCAAGTATCTCAAGACTCTTACAGACAAGATGTCAGAGAAAACTCAGGAGAAAGGAAAATCCAAAAAAACGTCTTGAGACGCTGATCCTGAGGTCACTCCGATTCATGTAGTAGACCATGAGGAAGTTCCCAATGCTGCAGACAATCCACCAACGAAAGAGCCATCCAGCTTCATCACTCGTGAAGACCAGGAACGCCTTTTGGAGGATCGTGGAAAAGACAAAATGCCTTCTGTCCACCGTCACCAACCTCTATATCCTGCTGCTACACAAAGGATTCCTATGCCGAAAGGTTACACTTCTCCAACCTTCACACTTTATGATGGAACATGCAATGCTCGAGAACATGTTTCTCGATTTCTAGAGGTACTGGGAGAACATGAGCATAATCATACTGTCCGTCTGAAGGAATTTTCAAATTCTCTGAAAGGCAGAGCATATACCTGGTACAACAACATCGCACCAGGAAGTATCAAAAGTTGGGGAGAAATGGTTAATGCTTTATACAGGAAGTATTTCTTTGTCTCAGAACAAATCACCCTCTCGGATCTCGGAAGGATGTTTCAAAGGAGCAACGAACATCCTAACGATTATGTGAAAAGGTTCAGAGTTCAAGCTTTGGATTGCCATGATCCAAATATCACAGAACAACAACTCGTGGACTTGTGCATCAATGGAATGATTCCAATCTACAGATCCTTATTGGAAAATCTCAGGTTCCATACTTTCTCAGAACTTCATGAAGCGGCCAAGGGATCAGCAGCTACTGCACCTGCTTTGTTGGAGAGGTCTAAGACTACAAAAATTGAAGAGCTACGAAAGACTCGAGGTAGCAAACGTTTAATCAACAAATAATACAACCTCAAACCTTCTACAAATGTTGTTGCGGAAGGGAGCAAACGAAAGGCTGAGCCGCAACGCAAACATACTCCCTCAAATCCTTCTAAGGAACAAAATAAAGGCAATACGCAAGTTCCTGCTCAACACACAGAAGCCGATCCAGAGGCACCCAATTTTCCCTGCTCTATTGAAGAGGTTATTGAACTTCTAGATTCCTGGGTTCAAGAAGGCGCAATAAAACTGCCATATGTCAAGAAAGAACCAATTGAAGAGGCCATGGAAAATCGTCGTTACTGTCGCTTTCATAGGTTCGTCAACCATCCCACAAGTGATTGCAGATCTTTGAAGCGCATATTTAAGGGAAAAATTGAATCAGGAGAACTCAACTTGGGGACTGAAGGAGTACACAGAGATCCTCTCCCAGTCAGAACTTTCACCCTGTCTGAACCTCCTGTCAAGGAAGCAGTTCAATCCTTAATCGAGCATATCCGCGAATTTCTATACTTGTCAAAGGCTCAAAGGGGAGACATGTTTGCTGCACTGAATCACATCGTATCATGGAAACGATTGTTGATTCAAGAGAAATTTCCTGAACCTCCTTCAACAACGGATGAAGAAATGTACGACTGGGGACTTCTCACCACAATCTATCTTAAGGAAAATGAGTTCAAACGAGCATTAGTCGATGTCGGCACTGCTGTCAATGTTATCCCTCTGAAAACTCTCAGAGCTGCTGGTATCACACGACAAGAATCCATTCATGCTCCAGTAACAATCACAGATCATGAAGGAACCCTCAAAGATTCCTATGGCCATATTACTATCAAGGTGAATATTAACTCAGTCTAGACAGAATTTTTTTTTTACATAATCCGAGAAGATCCAGGATATGATATGATTCTTGAATGCACGTGGATTCATGATGGGAAGGTAACACCAACACCTTCAATTTCACATTTCTCCGATGAAGAAGCCTCTGATTCGGAAGAAGAAGAAGATATCTCATCATTCGAGTATCTGAAAGAAGTCAAAGCCCTAACGGAGCTAACAAAAAAGCCTGAGGAAAATGAAAACGCTTTCATCAAAAGATTTCGTACTCAGGCAAGTCTTATTCATCCTCATGTGTCGATATTATCAGTTCTCAAACATGCTGCTTTAGTTCGAGGGCTCTACTCCACCAACAACTTAGCAATTGCAAAGTGCTATGAGTGGATAAACTCGCCTCAACAATATTTCACCAAATGGTTAAGTTCATAGATTTTTCAAATTGAGCATACTATCAAAAGGTTTATTGCTGAAGACATAGCCAAGCATGACAAACAGTATCTCAAATACTTTCCTCTGCATGAGTGTCCATACATACCACAGCCATGGAACTCTACTACACAGAGGATTCTGAATCAGCATAAGATGTTCAGAGCACGGATGATCAAGTCTAACAAGTTCTAGGAAGGAGATTTAGTTCTCAAAGAAACCAAGCGTAACTTTCATTCTGCAAAGGACTCCAACTGGGAAGGACCTTTTATGGTCTCTAAGCCTGTTGATGGTGGATACTACAAACTAATCAACATGGACAACAAGGAGATCGTGGTCGTCATACATGAGAATGGGCTCAAGGCCTTTGACGTTTAAGGTTTTGGATATCCAAGGTATTGGATGTTCAAGACGTGACACGAACATCTCAAATATTTGGCGTTTAGCAATTTTATTTCATTGTATTTCAATTCCTCCAAAATGTTTGAAATACTTGCATTCAGTAATTTAAATTCAGGAATATATCAAAATTCAGTTTAATTAAAGAAAATCTTTATCAAACCCAGAGAAAATCCTCAATTTTCTATGTATCCAAAACCAATAAAACCCAAAAATAAAACCTCACATCTCTCGGAAGTTCAGAAGATTATGAAAGGAAATCAGCAAAGAAAGATTTTTGCTCCTATGCATCCTTCAAGACTTGTAAGGCCGCCTTCTCCATGTTCATCTCTTCGGTCAGCTTAGCAATCTTGTCTTCGCTCTCCATCACAGCGTCATTGGGAAAAGGTATGTTACTCTCACATGAGTCCTTGATAGCATTTATCTTCTTACGAAGCCACTTCACGTTGAAGCTGTTGGAAAACGATTAATAAAAAATAATTTTGTAAAGTTTTAATTAAAAATTATAATTTATTGTTTTCTTTTGTGAATGAAACTTATTAGTCCCACATTGTGGAGTTTCCAATTTTTAGTAGTTTTAAGAAACTATATAAACCTTTTAGTCCTACATCGGGGAGTTTTTCTTCTTAAGTTGTATTTGTCAATTATATAAACAAATTCACTACTTTTGTAAAATCTATGGGAAAGAGGTTGCTCTATATTTAGAGGGACCCCTAAGGAATTTTTTTTTTTATTTTGTTTTCTCAAGTGTTCGAGATTTTCCTTTATGGTTTTTTCGGAGTTGCCAAGCTCAAGTTGAGCATCTACTACATATGCTAGTAGTAGGTGTAGTAGGGTGTTTTATCTTGGAGATATACATCCTGTGAGGGCTATAGCATCACTCTTGAGTGTAGCCGGGCGCTAATGTCTTAAGGGCTACGTGTTGAACACATGACTCACTCTGTTTTCCAAAGTTTCGCCTTGTTGCTGTTGCCGAGATATGGGGAGCTCGTCCGTTTCATCAAATCGATCACTTCCATTATAAAGGAGCTAAGTATCAATAACTTTTGCTTATTTGATTTTTCCTTATTTTTGATTATGCACCCAACAGAAGCCAAGTCTCTCAGAGTTCTCCAAGTTGAACTCCCAATCAAAGAGTATATCTGGAGTCACGGTATTTCTTTCCCTACCGCGTATATCACTTACAACACGCAAGATGGTACTTACTTGCATTATTAAAGAATAAGCACGCTTGGGTCTCTAGCAACGATGATGTAACCAAATTTCTTCCATATCTTCTCGTACAATTTGGCATACCCAACGGGAACACTGAATCCACCAACTACTTCATGATATGGGAGTGATGCATCAAATGGAGGATCAAAATAAATCCCTGCACTCGGGTATTCATGCACCACTATACGATTCTCAATCATTGGAACAACTTCTACAATCATAGCAATGGTTTCTTCAGTTTATTTTATGCGTGGTTCAGCTTCTTTCGCCATAGAAGCAACAACAATTGAAGTCTCGGTCTCTTCAACAACAACTCCCTCATGACTTTGAGGTGCAGAGATGGTTGTTCCTTCATCAATAACCTTTGTGTTGCTCAAGCCATCATTATTACATGAGATTAGGATCATTCGAGCATGGAATCAAAGGAAATCGTAAACTAAAGCATACAAGTGACTTAAAATTATCAAGGTTCTTCATTTTGCATGCTGGAAATCAACAAATAACATGAAAGTTACAAAAACGCGTTTTACAACAAGCTCGCCCGAGAAGATTTTACACTGCTCTGTACAAAACAACATTCCGGGAGCAATTGGTGAAGAATCAAGGGTTGAGTTATATACCATTCTCTTTGTATAGGTGTTACCTAAAACATACCAAATTTTAATAGAATTTGGATGAGCGAGCAAAAAGATGTGGTCGAAACATAGGGCGACATGACAGCTGAAAATTTCCTGGATGTTTAATGTTTCGTCTATTTAGGACCCTAAACGTGCTCAAAACTTAAAAATATTCTGCACTAAATCTTGGAAATTTCCTGGGCATAAGGATACATATGTGAATTGCGAAAATCTGACACCGAACGAAGATTTTATGGCGTTTTTGCTATGAATTTTTTGGTGACGTATTTTCGGCAAAGCTTTTTGTATATTTGCATACATTCTCATTCATTCACTCATAAATCAACGAGTTTATGCTTCTATGGAAAAAATGCAAGAGAAACACTTACTTGGATGACTTCCGAAGCGTTCAAAGAACCGGAATTACTCGCGTTAACATTAACAACACCATTATTTTCATTCGGTTTCGAGCTTTGGGAGTTCCTTTATCGCCATCTCCCGATCGAACATCATTGGTAATCTCCACCTCCATGGAGACATCCTCCTGTATATATCCTTAAGTAATTAGTGTTTTGTCTACTAAGCATCATAATTGAATATACGAACGAATGCTTACGGCTTCTTGTTCATCAATTAAGTCAGAAACTGTCTGTCCAACAACAGAGAACTGAAGACCGTCGATACTTGATGGAGCAAAATTCTGCAATGGAATAGCAAAAGTTGGTTTTACGATCCTAATTACGCGGACGAGAAGAAGTCATAGCAAAAGATATATCGATAACTCACCAAAGAGATCACTGGAGACTTTATGGTGTTAGATAACATTTTATAATTCTTATTCCTGCCTTCTCCACCATGAACAGTTGCTTCAGTTTCTGAGAGGTCTACATCGATTCGAGGTCTTACATTACGACCGTCCTGTGGAAAATTTTGATGCAATAATCAAAATGCAATTATCATGATTTTATGAAGACTTCGTAAAGAATACTTACTTGTGAACACCCTGGAGATGTTTTCCGCTTATCACCACCAGGGAAATGCTTCGATCTTGGTCGAGTAGCAATCATCTCAGCAGAAGGAGGCTCCTTCACTAAAGGTTGATCAACTCCCACGAAATCAATTAAACGCCTGAGTTGTTGATCCCAAAAGTCTATGTAACCTGGAGTTACATATGTGATTCTCTCACAACTGGGGAACCAGAATTCACTTCCTTCCACATGTGTGCGGTCCAGACGGGTCATAAGCTGTTCAATTGAGGGTTTTCTTCTTCGAAAAGTCGAGACACACTGATCCATACCCATTTGCCGAGCCGCCCTATCAATATTGTATTCTTCCACTAAGAATTCGCCATGTATTATCGATATCAGATTACCAGGAGTGTAACTCAACATAAAAGACCTCTCTCAATCGTCCAAATCAGCACCAGATTCCAAAATCATGCTTTCTTCAGTGTTAAAAGTTATCAATTGAGAAATATAAATAGGAACTAACACCCATGGGCGGAAGTTGAATTCAGATTCACGGTCTAAGACATCAACGAAGCGGGTTTTGAGTCGAGGTTGCTTTGTGGACCAGCGCATAATCCTAGTAGTGGCCTTCTCAGAGAAAACATGATGAGCATCAGCATTCAGTCCTTGCAAGATGGTACGTGGAATGGGTGCATAATTCTTGAAACGCTCCCACATCAAAGCTTGAAGAAACATTTTGTTTGCATAGCATTCAATCTTCATAAAATCATTCGAGATACTGGAGTCTATAACCAACGAGTCCAAGTTAGAGTACAAAGAACCAAGAACAAACTAACTATTGAGAGTTGCTCACCCTGATCCATCTTAATCGCAAAGGGAATCACGAACGGCTTCAACAAATTTCCAGCATCTTCAAATGCATCTATGGACAACCATAAACACAAGAAAGCATCAATAGATAACGTACCGTCAACAGGCCACTCCAAAGGAGTATCTCTTAGCCACCAATATATTAACCAATGAGCATAGCAACCTTTGCTGCCGGATTCCTTATTAATCTTCTCCATTGCGGCTGTCAAGATGTTGGAGATTGCAATTTCCTCTGTTGAAGAAAGACCTTCAGGAAGGTTACCCGTGATGGGAAGATGCAGCAAAGCAACTACATCCTCTAAGTAATGGAAAACTCTCCCCATCTGCATATGAAAGAGTGAGTTGGAATACACCAACGAGCAAGTAGATCTACTATACCTCGCGCATCATGAAAAATGAACAGATTTCCAGAAGCTTGAATATCCCGTATTACTTGTGCGTCATGTAACTTGGCTCGAACACGAGGGAAACCTAGCATGTACCTCTCCCATCCAGAAAACTTTTCTAAAGGACGTCGAGAAAGCTTGAATTCAATAATTGATGTAAAAAAATATCCTCGTTCAAAACAGAACCGAATAGTTGCCTGAGGAGTCACCAATATTTTTTGAGTAACCTCTCTAAGATTTATCAGAAGACGAAATGCTTGAGTTTTGAGACTCTTTTCAGGCCCTTCATCCACGAAGAATGCATCCTTTATGATTGTAACGTTCTTAATTCCAGGGGTCTCATCTTCACCAATGTAAGTCTCATCCATGCATGAATCATCCTTAGAAGCATCATTTTCTATGAACGAATCCTCCCTGGAGGCATCATTATCCACACGTGTATCATCCCTGGAGGCATCATTGGCTTGGTAATCAGACATCCTTGTAAGGTAGCTGTAACGTACACACAATACTCCGCTTCAATATATCATTCATGTAAGATACAAATATCAGTGGAATGAAGTAATTGAGAAAAATGCTCAAGCAGGCATCTACAAAATGGTAATTCTCAACTCTTTCCTTTTCACGATTCAACTAACAATAGTAATTGCATTGTAAGAGTTAACACTTCAAAACTTACTCGTTTCTTCGAATCTACAAAAGACGAGCAAAACTCAGATTTTCATAAAATCATGAATATTTCTACTGTGCGAACATTCACCATGGAATTATGAAAACTAAAACATTATTTCATTATAAATAATTGTTTACTTCTAACGAGTACACAAAACTCAAGTTTTGATTTTTAAAGAAAATAATATATATATATTTACGTATATATATATATATATATATAATGTGATTAACTCACGTAAATAAAAAAGAATTTTTTTTTCCTGACGTGTAAGGCTCTTGTAAATAAAATTTGTGGAAATTCCACGGTCTCATTAAAAAAAAATCCATGAACAGTCCATGGTTTTATAAAAAAAATCTTTTCTTTTGTACTATCATTTGTCTTCAAAACGAGGGTTTATTTCGATTTTGTGAAGGCTCACATATTTCAAGATAAAGTTTTGGTTTCCATGAAATCTCATAAACAAAATTTTATCACTGGACACAGGTCTATATATAAAAAAAAAATCTTTATCCTAAGTCAGGGATTATTACTAGTTTCTTAAAAAAATCTCTATCGCCGGCAGTGATGATCCTGGCGAATTTTTTTTCTCTTCTTCTCTGCTTGGACGTGAGGAGTATGAAGAGATGAAGGTGGTCTTCGGTCGTGTGGGAGAAATAAGAAAAACAAAAGGAGATTAATTCTCTTTTATATCAAATTTTATTTCCAAAACCTAATCTCACAGGGATTTCCCTATTGGGCCCAGCCCGTGAATCCTAAAACGACCAAGGTCCTGTCATCAAAATCAGGGGTTCAACGCCAAGTTATGCTCCCTAGACGATGCTCTATCATGAAACTGGGATCTTCATTCAAGATGTAGTTTGCTCAAATTATCAAAAATCCGGTAACGTCTTAACTTACGACTAAGTTCAATTGCTTATATTGTTTGCAACCGGAAAATCACCATTTGATGCTAACTGAGGAACATGAATGTTCCTCACTAAGCAGGGGACTTAATGTAGATGGTGGATTTTCGACAAGGGATAAAATCGTAAACCCGTAATTACATATGCTCCTGATCTAGCAATCAGACGAGTATTGAGGCTCATGTCTCTTATCGGAAGCGTGAAAACTCATGCCACGAGAATCTCTGTCTGAGAATACTGTCTCTCAGAGTATATGTAGATGTGTAGTCTCTCAGCCGAGACAACGACATATCTCATGAATACTGAGAAACTTCAGTGTTCACTTCCATATAGAATCGCAAGATTAGACGGCTTCTAGACAGCTTTCCTTCTAGTATAGAGCAATAACGTCTTCAGGATGTAACAATGTTTTCCCTGACTATATAGAAGAAATATGACTCTTCAACAAGCTCATATCACTGAACTCCTGAATAATTAATACTCCTAGACGATCGTACTAGTATAGACCCATCAATTAATTATTCCTAAATTATTAGATTCATTCACAGAATCCTTGAAAAAATATTCAATGTTTTTCATAATATTTCGTTACTTAAATTCATGGTTTTCTCAACAGATCTCCATGGATTAGTAATAAATAATCAGCGTACGGGCATCTGAGATACCTTGGAGTAAGTCCGACCCAAATGATGCAAGTGTACTCAAAAATAATGCATTAACGAGCACCTGAATGCACGAACGAGCCTCTCAAAACACGACGGGACAATGAACCTATGCAAAATAGGAAAGAAAGTAATAAATAATAAAATATTAACCAAGACGCTGGGGGACTGGGCCCACCGTCCGGCCGGTCGTGACCAGTCCCATGCCCAATTTTATATTTTATCATATTTTTTATTATTTTCCTTGATCTCATGAAAATCCCTTCATTTGAAAAAATATCCTTCGTTTTAAGGAAACTCCTCAGTTCCATGGTGTTTCCTTCGCATCAAAGAAATAATATAGAATTGAGAAAGGTGTTGTGGGACCGTGTCTACTAGCCGGCCGGCTATGCCCTAGTCATGGCCAGTCCCACACCTCATGATTCCTCATTATTTTATTATTATTTTCCTAATCTCATGAAAGCTCCTTAATCTCATGGTATTTCCTTCAAACCATGAAAAAATAAGATAAAATTAGGGAAACTCGTGGGACCGGGCCCTAGCCGGCCGGTCATGCCCTAGACGGTCCCACACACCCCTTTATTTTGTTATTATTATTTTTATGTTTCCTTGATCCCATGAAATTCCTTGATTTCATGGTATTTCCTTCAAATTATGAAAATTATTTCAAATCATGGAAGTAATATATAAAATTAGGGAAAACTCACGGGACTGGGCCCTAGCCGGCCAACCATGCCCAAGGCGGTCGCACATGCCCTTATTTCATTATTATTATATTATTTGTTTCCTTTATCTCATGGAAACTCCTTCACTTCAAGGAAAATTCCTTTATTTCAATAAACTCCTTGATTTCATGATATTTTCATAAAATCATGAAAAATATAATAAAATTAGGAAAAATGCTATGGGACCGGGCTTATTGGCCGGGCGGCCATGCCTTGACCATGGCCAGTCCCACACTTCATGATTCCTTCATTTTATTATTATTTTTCCTTCATCTCATGAAGTTTTCTCAGTTTCAGCAAAAACCCCTGATTTCTTCATATTTTCCCAAATGATTGCTCAAATGCACATCAGAAAATATCAAAATTCTCAGGACTGAGACACGAGCACTTTGATGACGCGAGCATACTACCTTGACCGACCAAGGTTGGCTCCTTGGCTTGCAAAAGGCCGGTCCCACATATTTTTATCATTTGACCTAATTGTTCATAGTAGGTTAAAACTCTTCCAAATAATTTTGGAACTTCATAAAACGATCGTCATTCGATCCCGTGACCACCCCGGGCTGGTTTCATGACCCCTTGGTCGGTCTCTCATCCCATCATAATTAATTAGGTTTTATCACCTAAGGCTTAGACGAGCATTATTTTAATAAATGATTAAACCGACATTTAATCATCCTTTCATCAACGTCTTCAAGTGACTTTGGTATTTGTCTCACTGGAGCATTTGGGCGCTACATGATCCATCATCCATATACCGGTCCCTCCTTCATTCCATGGTTAATTCTCAATAGACCATCAATTGATCAAATTAGGTTTTCGAGTCCAAGGTTCATAATCCCAGATTCAAACGCTAATAATTTTACGTTGATCTGATGGTCAACATTTTATTAATTATACTCGGTCTAGTTGCCAGTATCTTAGATTTATATTTTATCTGGCCACGCTACCAATTATTCATCAAATAAGCAACATTTGCTCAAACTAAGGAATATTGGTTTATTTCTCAATATTCAACAATTCATCGAATGAGCAATATTTGCTCACTTTAACTATCAACATTTACTTGAGAATTATACCCCTGTCTCAACAGACATGTTCAATTCATGAATTTCAGAACATTTGCAAATCATGTTCAGTTCAGCAATACATGGACTCATCGTCCCATGAAGTCCTGAAGTCAGCAACTGACTAACTAAATACACGTCTGCCTTGCAGACTCCACAATCACGAGACATCAATCGTGCCACATTGAGGGATATCAACTAGGGTTTGATATGGCGGTCTACGGCACGTGTGTTCATACACACGATGAGAATGTGAGCAAGTCGTGCAATCAGTTGAAGGAGTTAACAAAGTAGTGGATGGAAAATCGACCAAGTCTCCGCACATTGAGTAACTGGTTTTAACACACGATTTCCATTTCTCCACTATTTGATTCATGAACTGTCACACTTCATGGGATCACGGTGTTTACAATTCTAGCGATATAAATAAGTCTCTGAATCATGATTGAGGGGGAGGACAATATTACGTCAAACAGACAACACAAGATTAACAACTCAACGTTTGAGCAAATTCAATCATTCATAACTTATCTTATTTTCAGAATACACAACACACCTATAATCTTCGATCACCATTGATCTCATACATTTCTCGGCTTCCCTCCTACAGATCAACCCATCCTCTCTTGTGATATAATTTACTCTGGAACGTCCATTGTCTCGGTTTAGGCCGGAGTACTACAGATTGATCTCTCGAATTCAAATCACTCCCTTCTTGCATTGCACCTGTGTGAGGTTTGACAGTTCGCTCGGTTCAAGGAATTTCCTCCGTACGGTCGTATCCTCAATTTCGTAAAAACCAGCAACTAGTTTTTCCCCATCTACAATCGCTTGTTGATGTCGGAGCGGCTACTGATGAGGTGATGCGGGAAAAAGCCGTTGAGGCAACTTTTCGAGCTGTGCTTGAGAAGAAACGTCAGGAGCTAAAGCGACTCTGATCATCTTGAAGCGCTCTGCCCCTGTGCTAATTATTTTTGTCTTCCTTTATTGGGCTTTCTCTTAAAGCGTCGTGATTTTCGTTTGTCTGTCTTTTATGTTGTAAGATATTGTGGTATTTGACTATTTCATTATCGTATTTATTGGGTACGCCGATCGTTAGATGATTATACTCCTTCACTTCATGATCATATTTATTATTAGGATCTTATATATATGTTTAACCGGGTAAGCCAAATATTGTCAATTGTACCCAATCCCCGCCAATTTATTCAGCGGGGCATTGCTCGTAGTAGGTAAGAACGATACACGCCTGTTTATTCGGTGGAACGCTCCCGGTATCCCTGGGATCCGGATGCCTTTTTCAGCCGATTAGCCATCTTGAGTGTTTTCAAGGATTTCTTAGGGTTGGTAGTCGAGCAGGCGCCTTTGGCATGACCAGGGCCCTTGTATATCCACTGGTCGATCAGTCGTAGCAAGGATAAGCCATGCCTGTTCTTTTATTTTAGTTTAAGGGGGTTGAGAAATGTACGAGCGCCTTCGGCTTCTTTTGGTTCCTTTGTGCAGCGCTTGTCGACTAGGCGCCTTTGACGTTCCAGAGACTTTTGTGAATGTCAGTCAATCGGGCGCCTTTGGCTTTCCGAGACCTTTTGTCAGTCAACCAGGCGCCTTTGGCATTCAAAGGACCTTTTGTGAATTTGTCAGTTGATCGGGTTCTTTTGGCTTTCCGAGACCTTTTGTCAGTCGACCAGGCGCCTTTGGAATTCCCAGGACCTTTTGTGAATTTGTCAGTCGATCGGGCGCCTTTGGATTTCCGAGACCTTTTGTAAGTCGACCAGGCGCCTTTGGCATTACCAGGACCTTTTGTGAATTTGACAGTCGATCGGGCGCCTTTGGCTTTCCGAGACCTTTTGTCAGTCGACCAGGCGCGTTTGGCATTCCCAAGACCTTTTGTGAATTTGTCAGTCGATCGGGCGCCTTTGGCTTTCCGAGACCTTTTGTCAGTCAACCAGGCGCCTTTGGCGTTCCCAGTACCTTTTGTGAATTTGTCAGTCGATCGGGTGCCTTTGGCTTCCCGAGACCTTTTGTCAGTCGATCAGGTGCCTTTGGCATTCCCAGGACCTTTTGATATATTTGCTCTTCACAATTTGAGAAAAAAAAATTTCTTACAGAACAAAAGTGTTTGCAACTTGCGGGTCCTTCCGCATCTTTTTTTTTAGGGTTAGTGGCGAGGGAACGGGTCGTATGTAATTATTTGTCTTGTTGTCTCGAGTTCTCCAGCTGCCCGCTTGAGTTCGAATATGCTCTGAATGGCGAAACATTTCTTCGTCGGGTTCCCCATCCTTCGGTGATAGTGGCAGTATTTGGCCGAGTTTTTATCCATCTTATTGATATCCACTGTGGTCGGGGGTAGTTGAATTTCTCTTTCAGCGATCCATTGATTCAATAATCTAATTGCGCGTTCTTTGCCGCAGGGAAGAGGGGGTGGTGTTTTATAATCGCGTCTACTTCCTCCGTTTCTCCCTCGGCTTCTGCCATCAATCTGGGGTTGATCTCTATTTTCCTTGCTAATATTAGGTCTTACATTGCGTGGGGCTCCTGATGCGGTACTGACCGTAGTGCGCCAAGAAGAATCTATGGGTGCCTCTTCTATGCAATCGGTGATCCTCTCAGCTGCTTCTTTCAACTCTACGAATGTCTAGAATCTAAAATTGATTAAGATCCCTTTAAAATCTAGGGTCATTCCTTGTATGCAGATTTCAAGAAGAGCCTCCTCGTTGATTTCTTCATGGCAGTCCAATATCAAGCGTCGGAACCGTGAAATGCATTTTCCAACTTCCTCACCTATTCGTTGCCCACTCTTGCTCAGATCTATCGCCGTGATCTTCCTTTTAGCTGAGTAAAACTTCCCGAGAAAGAGCGCAGACAGAGTTTGCCAGGAGTCCACGCTTTCATACTTTAGGTTGTCATACCAAGTGAACGTTGTACCCGTGAGTGACTTAGGGAATTCTTTCAGGCATAGTTTTCCATCAATAGCCTTGTCGTTCATTGCTGATATGCAGGGGGCTTGTCTAGTTTGGAGGGTTCAGATATGGAATACGTGGTACTTCCATCATCAGAAGGAGATTATGAAGATACAGACTTAGAAGAAGAAGTAGTTCCTGGTCAAAACGAGGATGGAGCATTTGATTATTATGGAGATTACAATAATCAAATCCCATATGACTTTGAACATGCAGTTGAACATGTATATGGAGACGGACATATGGGAGACGAATATGAACATGATGGAGATGACGATGAGGAGGATTATGACGATGACGATGAGGATGATGATGATGATGAGGATTCTGACGGTGACGATGATATTACGTATGATGATGCGGGTATGTATGATGATGATGATGATGATTTTGAGGCATATGATGTATTTCGCCGTTGTGTTTTAAGATTTCGAATGTTACATGCATATGTAATACCATACTTTAAATTATTTTTGGGCTTCATTTATGTATGCAAATGAATACGTTTATATTTGATGGCATATGTTTTAAATCATTTAAATCTCCTTGTATAGTATATGGATATGTATACATATCCGTGAAATATCTTTGTACAATATATGGATTAGTATACTTATCCGTGAAATCTCTTTGTACAGTGTATGGATATGTATATTGACCATGTATAAAGGATTCAAATATTGTTTACCAGTGAACACATTAGTTGGACCAGCTCTCTTCTCCATCTTCAAAAATAAACACTTGTTTTTGTCTAAGTTATTATCTACAACACTTTTCTTTCTTAATTATGGTGGTTTTTGTTCCGGAGGATGACGAATTGATAGTTAGTTTATGGGTTGATGTTCATCTAAAGAATGAAGAAGAAGATGAACAACTAAATAACACAAATCTTTTGGAGCAGTTGCTGCAAAGGTTGACTATACATAACGGGAATCCTAATGAAAGAATGGTTAAGTATCTAAAACAAGGTTAAACGTTATCACTTCAGACGTGAAATTATATGTATCGACACAGAGATCTTTATATCTTTTGAGGACACCTGTACCTTCGGAAATCGTAAGATACTTACCGGTTACCTATCCAAAAAAATTTTGTGTACGTGTACTGAATTATTGAATAATTTAATTGTAAATTGATATTGTTTTCTTTTGTTGTATGAGCAATTTTCTTTGGAGAGTTATGAAAAAAAGAAGGGGAAACCTTTTAGATTTTTTAACTGCTATGTGATTTTGAAAAATAGTTTCTCAGGGTATAACCCTTCCCCCTTTGAAGATTCATCCTCTGAATCATCAGATGAAGAGTAAAGAATTTAAATAATGATAGGTTTTGTGGGTATATCTCTCTATAAATCCTCACGAGACATAACTCGTCCAATAGGGTCGCCTATTGGTTTAAATGCTGGTTGCACGTGCTGAATGTAATCGTTAATCATATGAATATGAAAATAGCTATTATTATTTATTGTAGAAGCACATTACATCATGTTCATCACATTTAAACTCTTACAACAACACACACTAATTATAAAAAAAAGCACATTACATCAATTGATATTCAAACTCTTGATTAAACTAAATCATAAAAACATTTATTCATCCCATGCCACCGTTTCACAGACAAGGCATTTCCATTAACATTTTCCATATGTTTTCTTTGCACTTGATCGGTGCATTTTCATAAAGAAATTACAACCCTCAGTTTCACAGGGAATCCCATTGATGCATTCAAACTCCACCTTTCCTTTTAGTTTGAAGTTCTTGCAGAGTTAGTCAACTTTATCTTGTTTTATTGCATCATTCATTGCATCCTCCAAACATTGTGCTTCTCCCGAAATCTAGCATACTCACATTCCAAATACCTTATCTTCTTCGGTATCGACTCTTTTACCTTCCTAGTGCCGGTGCAACCACATTGGGGACATTTTGTATATAGCCACGGGCATTGAAGTAGACTACGATTATCCATGAAACAACATGGACAAACCTCTTTTGCTTCCACACATACTATTTGTTTTCCATTTCTACTCGAACTGTTAGAATACATGATTGAGGTTTATATTTGAGAATGAATTGAGATTGTTGTTGGTTAGAAAAAATGTTCTATATTTATAGAAAGAAATATATAGCTGTTGGACACGAGTTCTAAGAAATAGAGTCGTTGGACACGAGTTCTAAGAAATAGAGTCGTTGGACACGATTTCTAAGAAATAGAGTCGTTGGGCACGAGTTCTAATAAATATGGTCATTGGGACGATTACTATATAAGGAAGATAACCCTTTCTTCTTTACAGCATCAATCTACCCATTCTTCTTTGCAGCATCAATCTACCCATTCTTCTTTGTAATATCAATCTTTGAGGTGAAAATCAAAGCTAAAGATCTATTCAATGGTAAATCAATCAAAAACTACCAACTCAGTCAAAGATATTCTTAGAAGATGCAAGCGAACCACTCAATCAATTACTGCAATGGAAAAAGAGATATGCAAAAGAGGAGATCAAGCTACTACGAACGCAACAATGTCTTCATCACCTACCAAATCAAATAATGTGATCGATGAAGTGTTAAGCAAAATGAAAATCCACAAAAGAAACCAAAGATTTATCATCGGCTGCGACAGAATGCGAAGAAAAATCAAGGCACAGAAACGAGGTCAAGAAAAATTCCAACTGAGGGCAAGGTTAAAGGATGTTGAAGAAGAGACAGAATGGATTAGAAACTTTTACCTTTTCAAGGATGATTTTCCAGAAGATCCTAAAGATCATACTATATTTTGTAATCAAGTTGGTTGGGGTCCTTTCGTTAAACCGACGGGCAAGCAACCACGCTTTGATTATGAACCATCCCATATTTGTTCAAGGACAAATTATGTTAGGAGATTATGCATCAAGTACAATGAGTTTCCCGATAGGTACAGAAGGGACAGGTCCGCTGCACAAGATGCATATAAAGCCTGGAGAGGAGAACAATTTTATCATATCGAAGCGGCATTGATCATTGAATCTCACACCAAGAAAAATAATAACATGTAATGTATTTAGACCTATCGTGCAACGAGGGAAGAGCGATACACGCTTTTAATCGAATGATCTGTTGTAGTTTCTTTTTTAAGTTATTAATGAACATTGGTTTAATGAAGTGATAATAAAGTTATTAATTTGAATATGAAAATCGTTTCGTTACAACATATTCAAACTTTTTATTAATTCAAACAATAATTTAATTTAATTTAATTTAATTTAATTTAGACAACACTTTTAAAATTAAGTTAACAACAATACTAACTAGAAATTTAGGACAACACTTTTAATTTAAACCTAGACTAGAAATTAAAAAACTAAACTCAATAAAAGATAAAACAACTAGAGATGGATTACATCATCATCTTCTGAATCTTCAACGCTGATTATATTCATCCCCTTCAAGATCTCCTTTTGCTTGTGTCGATAATATATTTTTTCGTTGGGAGCTAACCGACTAAGGTCCATAAACATTATTGCACTGTCTTGATCTAAATGCATTTGTTGTTGATGCATTTGATTAGTCTGTTGATGAATCTTTTGCAAATCAAGTTGTTCTTCCATTTCATAACTCGGTTGTGAGTATACTCTCAAATTGTTTGGTATTGGGATTCTTGTTCCACTCTCATTTTTTCCTTCCTTGATCGTGTTTCCTTAAGATACTCCAAAATACTAGCACTTTGTTGATAGATCCTATCTATTTCCATCTAAACCGAAGATGTTCCCTCATCACCTTCTCTAAATATACCTTGCTCACGATCCTTCTTCTGTCTAGCTTGCATTTTTGCTTTTTTTTTTGTTCCTATAGGACGTGCATTATACTTGTAATTCCTACAAGTCTCTCCATTAGAAAGAACTTCAGTACCATCTTTGACTGATATAAAGTCACGATGATTATTAAATAACTCACTGTTTTGGCCCGTAGTGAGTTCATAATTAAAATCCAGGGACCTTTTCTCTAAACATTTCATAACATGCATCATACTTGAATGGTTGTCCTGTTTGAAACCGAAATTGCTCCCGACCTTTTTTTGTCTGAAAAATTTTGTATGTGAAATTTGGTTTATTAAAAACATCACCAACTATATGGAAAATTCAACAACAATAATATAACTTACCAAATATTCGTGGCTCACATCGCTTTTGGTTTGCCGATATATAACTTTAAGAATGGACACGAATTCTCTGATATCTTTTTTTATTAATTTCATCTTGGTTTTTAAGGATGCCCAATCTCTTCCATTAGGGTTGCCGTTGCTTTCGACAAAAATTTGGTGAATACGTATCCAAAACATATTGTTTTTTGTCCCGAACCCACAATTTCATCCATACTAACATAAGTAAAGGCAGCAGTAAGATCAATCTCTTCCCGTAGAACAAAATTATTAACCATTTTGAATCAAACTAAAATATAAAAACTTGAGTAGTAGCAAATAAATATAAAAATCAAAGAAGTATAGTAAGAAGAAGAGAAATAAGAAATCAATTGATGTAAAGAAGAAGAAATAAGAAATCAATTGATTTGGTGTGATTTAGTGTGAGAATTAGAGTGGTATTTATAGAGGATTTTGAAAAAATGACCGTTGGGATCCGACGGTGAAGAAAATAGAGCCGTTATTAATGATGGATGGTTAAGATCGGGTGTGAGAGAGGTGTAAACGAAAAAAGGTCAAACAAATATTTTTATCGAAAGGGCTACTCAGTAGCCGTGTAAAAAGCTATGGCTACTCAGTATTCGTAAAGCGTAAAATAATACGGCTACTGAGTAGCCGTGTGATTTCCCTACCCTACAAGACGGATCAGGTGTGATCCTCCAAGTAGGGAAATTGAGAGATATCCCTACTCATGTAGGGATATGGGAGACCATAGTGGATGGTTTTCTGAGTTTTTTCATACATTTAAGGGATAGGGAAGGGATGAGGGCAACCATAGTGCTTGGACTTATTGCAAGGATGATTTACGAAATTTTCACATGTAAAAGAAAAAGAAAAAAAAAGGAAAAAAACAACAACAAACATTGCTAAGCATTATTACGATCCTACCAGGGCATTTGGATTTTCAATTTCGTGCATGTACGGACTAAATTGTTTGTGTTCGGCCAAACAATATGGATATGGTTTCAATACAGCCAAGTCAAAGAACTTGGGTCGTATTTTTTTATAGCTTACTTCGACGGAAACATACCCATCTGAATAGTAAAATACGGAAACTCAACTTTTTTGCTTAATCTTAATTTTATTTGGTTGGATTTTAATAAATATTTGTTATGGTTTAAAGAATATTTAAGGAAAAAATTTGGAGATATAGTAGGGAAAAATGAATTATGACAATAAAGAATTTATCTATAGGGAAAAATGAATTTGGCAAAAAATTCTGCAGTCAAGCGTGCTCGGGTGGGAGTAATTCAGGGATGGATGATCTCCCGTGAAGTTTCTGCTGGATTACCGCAACGATGCCCGTTGAAAACTCCACACTGCCGGATAATCGCAGTAGCTAAGTGGGGACAATATCGGTGGAGGGTCGAGTCATTACATATTTACCACCCATATTTTTCCTATTTGCCACCTCTCTCAGAATTTTGAAAGTAATTTTGCTTTTCTACTCTATTTTTTTCCAATATACCACCTAAAAGAGTCAATACTAACTATTATCACTCCTATTTGTCTTCTTTTTCATTCATTTTCCATTTCCATTAAAAACTATTAACATTCAATTAGAATTTCATTTAATTATACTACACAAAAAAATTATTATTTCTTTATCCTTTGTTATTATAATTCGTCAAATTAATCTGCAAGCACGTAAATCATTATTAATATTATGGAAGATTTGGTAATTAAAAATTTAGGACAAGATAACCAAACTTTAGACATATCGAACATCAAAAAATAAGCTTTTATAATCCTATTGTGCTAGCTACGATGTTAGATTTCTTATATTGTTTATGTTAGACATAATTTTGTGGTCCTATCATGCTAGTTACGATGTTAGATTTCCTATATTGTTTATATTAGTTCAACCGGAACACACACAATCACCGGTGACTATACTGAATAACATGTATGTCTTCATGTGTTGAAATTTTGAGTCATTCCTAAATGAACGACTACAAACTCTCTAAATCGACCAAAACTGGACGAGTACATCAAATTTTGTCATTTTTATACTGATGGATTACATTAGGTTCTCGCGAAGAATTTTCTCACTGAAATTATATTTTTTGCATCTACGAAACATGACAACTGAGTTAAACATGGATTCAAAATGAGTTGAGTCATCCTTAATAGTAAATTTCTAAATTGTATGAAAATAAGATAAGCTTTAAACTAACATGGCAAATTTAGTTGATATTTTTCTCTTATAAACGCGTGTACCATTTGGAAGTATTTTCTGATACACAATTCACGAATTAGAAAAAAGAAAAATAGAGAAACGGTGAGTGAAGATGGGGGTAATGGGTGGAGATGGAAGAAGAAATATTGATTCGTAACTTAAGTTTTTTTTTTTTTTTATTTCTTTTTTTAGTTGTTGAGTGATTTTATTTGTGGGCGTACACAAAAAATCAATGGGTAGTGTTTAGAATATATGAGTGGCAAATAGGATAAGCGAGGATGGAAATTAATGTGGGTGGTAAATAGATAAAGTATGGGTGGCAAATAGGTCAATCCATAATAAAATAGTTTATAGAAAAATATTAGGAATGCATATATATGTAAAAACCGAAAATTGAACACGTATACTCAGCTTCCGTCAAAAATATAAGCAAACTCAGTAACCTGAATATATATAAGATTTTTTAATAAAGTGACCAACTTTTCCGATTACATTTAAGAAAGTGGCCGTTGTTTGGGCCATTATATAAAATAATCGAGTTGTAATTTTTCCGTCCCGTGTCTTTTCAGAAACAATAACGTGAGCTATAGTTATCTTACTTCGTAAAAGATTTATATATCCTTAACCTTTAATTCACCAATTTTCTTTGCTGAAACCTCTTTTTCGTTCACATTTCCCAAACCACCACTAATTCCTTTGATCAGTTCGCCTCAAAATTGAAACAATCTACATTCCTAATTGTTGGAAGTTACATTGAATCAAGAAGAAGAACTCATTACCCTGTTATGTTGTCACAAACCCGCAAATAAACCCAAACTAGAATTCCTCATGAGTCATGACGCGCCCAGAAGTTTCAGAATCTCCTGGTAATCCTTCCGGCTTTAAGAATAACATATGCATAAACAATAACATACTGAACTTACTCAATACTAAGATACCCGAGATTCCAATTAATCCTTCCAAACCATTGATTTTTATGAATTCCAACAAAACCAAAAAAATACCTTGCCGGATTCTCCATGGTAAGTATAATGCTAAGAAATCATGAACAACTTGAAAGAATAAAAAAACACGTAATTGGAAACGGTATTGTTAGAGAACTGCTCTATCGAACTCGCAAGCGTTGCTATCCAAAGCTTGTTTGTCAAGTTTAGTTGATCAAAACTGTATACTTGATTTGTAGTCTACTTATAGCTACGTCTCAGATTAGGATAAAAGTGTGTAGTTGAGCATCAGACTTCACGACGTTCACCAATTGAATAAGAAGATCTACTGAAGAGCTTGGAGGAACTTCATCAATAAAAGTTATGTAGAGACTAAAACTTATCTATCACTCAGAAGTCTATTCTCTTCTATCTTCTAAAGAGACTAAGTCGTATATCTATATACATTTTACATTATATACATTTGAAATTTCGAGCCAAGTTTATCTCGTTTATATATTTCTCGAAATACGTGTTGGAAGCCTTTGAGCTTTAGCTAAACTTCATCATCTACTTGAAGAGTTTCTTTGTAGACAATTTATTTGTTGGAACCTAAATATTAAGTCAAGATGATCATGTGAAAATTACCTTGAACATCTTACATGATTTGTGTGAGACAATCATTTGATGTTAACTTGGGAAGTTTTGTATTGATCGATTAATCACTTGAAGCTAGTGGTATGTGTAAAATTAAAATTGTTGTCTTCTAAGGATGTTTCAATGATTATATGAGAGTTTTAGAACTACTACCAAAGTCTGGATATAACACAGTATGCGTACTTAGTATGCGAACGGTGAATGTTATTTCAGGCCCGAAACTTTTGTTTGCGAACAGGTTTACTTGTGAAAGGTCCGGAATTATGGTTTGCGAACGGCTAGACTAGGCCAGGTCTGGAACTGTGGTTGGCAACAGTGTTTGCGAACAACTAAGACTAAGCCAAGTCCGGAACTATGGTTCGCGTACTCAGTTTGTGAACACAATGGTTAGGTTCTAAAACCGGTAAGTATGACTTTTCATACTCATGAACTCAGGTTCATTGCGAGCTCAGTTTTCGAACTAAAGTCCATGGAACTTTAATGAAATAAGGTATGCGAACTTGTTTTGAAAACCGTGGCATTATTTTCATGGATTGGTTCTTGTATAAGTACTTTGTACAATTACAAACCAAACCGAATTTGTTTCAAATGCTTCATTTTAACAACTCTCTTGAAACACATTTAGATTCATTTGATTATATATCATTATTGATTGGTCATCATATTTTATCTAGAAGTGTTAGATGAATATGGCTAAACTATAAGTGTTCATGTGGCTAACTTCGGTTAACTATTGTTGAGCCAACGGTTATACACATTTAGGTACGGTTCATCCATATTATTTCAATTTTGTGTATCAAGCTAATACCATCTAATGGTGGATATTGATTGCTTAATTTCTAAGCAGATTTAGCCCGATTCTTAAATCAGGAGTTCATCTAATGGTGAATATGAATTGCTTTATTACTAAGCTATCTTAGCTTTGATTGTAAGCAACCCTGATTTAAAAGAATGTATAAGGGAGAACTCTAGCATCTGGGAAACCTAATCCCGATGCTCTCGTGTGTCCTAGTTGCAAACTAGAGTCGATTCTCCATTAACCTAGGTTTTTCAAAACCATTATTAGGTTAACGACTTGAAGACTTCATTTGGGATTCGTGAAGCCGGATCCAACTATTTTCTTTGTAGTTGTGTATTCTGGTCTTACTTTTTCTATCTTGTTGAGTTTAATCTTCTCTAAGATTTTCTCGAGATTTATCTCCGATAGGTAAGATATAAAAAGTAATCACAACAGTTCTTCGTCTCAGACTCTTGTGATTCCGCAATAACTTCTTCTGTTAAGCAATTAGGTTATTCTGAACTAATATTTCTAGGTTGCTCTTCGGGATTATAAGACTGGATTATTAGTTGAGTTTCCTGTACACCTTGATCTTTACCTAAATATGGAAACGACAACCAGAATAGACTTCTCTGCGGGAGACAAATTTGTTTATAAATCTTCGACTTTGGGTCGTAGCAACTCTTAGTTATGGGTGAGATCATATAAGGGAATCAAGTGCGCAGAGTCCTACTGGGATTCAAGAGGTGTAAGGAACGTGACTGTACCTTAATCGGTGTGAGACTTTGTAAGGGCTCAACTACATTCCAGTCCGAAGTTAACTTGTAGTAGGATAGAATCTTTAGCGGATTAATACAGTATGGTGTTCAAATATGGACTAGGTCCGGGGGTTTTTCTGCTCAGTTTCCTCGTTAACAAAATTTCTGGTGTCTGTGTTATTTCTTTTTCGCATTATATTTGTTTATATGATTAAAATATCACAGGTTGTGCGTAGTTCAATCATAGTTGATAAATACGACCTTGTTTGTTGGATAAGCCTTGATTGACACTCGGTCATTGGTCTTTGGTACCATCCGAGTTATTCTCATAACAATCAGTCTCACAGATTTCTATCTAGTTGATTTACTAATTGTATTAAGAAAGAGGTAAAGCTCTTTGATATCTTTCTTGATTGAGTCTCACTTTAAGTTGGTGCTCTCAGAATTATATTGGAGTTTAGTCCATAAAGATTTCTGAAGTAAATATTGGGTGTGGTTGTTATACCCCCGCGTTTTCAATTCTCACAGAGCAGGCAAACACGCTAAGACCTCATAAGTCCGTGTTTGAATCAATCCAATTAGTATGGACAATAATATCTTTATTAACGCTTCACCAATTTTAGATCTACCCAACCCCGAGTGTGTTCTAGAAACCATCGATGAGGTTGAGTGTTTTGATCTAGAAAAAATCATCAAAAATCTTTGTCGAGAGAAACTGCGGTTGATAAGGAAAATTGATGGACTTCATTGCGAAATTTACATCGAAGACTCTGATCTTCGTGAATGCTCTGAAAAGGTAGTTGATCTCCAGAAGATGTTAGATGAACAAATCTGGATTAATACTGATCTTGTTGCATACATTGCACAATGTAAGGATTTGAAGTCTGTCAAAGTATCTTCAATGGATTTGAGAAAATCCTTTAGTTCTTCCTTTAAGGATTGGCGAATGTCATGAGATAAACGAGGTTTAGGCTTTGTAAAACCTGATGTGACTCAGAATATTTCTGATGAGTTTAAAGGTGTGGTTCATGTATGTTTTTTGGGTCTTGTGGTCATTATCAACATACATGCATGTCTTTTAAGAAAATTTTAAACGTTGCTAGTTCTCCACACAATAAAGTTGAACAAATGTTTACTACTCTAAAAAGGTATGCAAAACTAACAAGAAAACCCAAATGGGAAAGTAGTGTTAGTATGGGAGATTTTGCTCTAAAATCAACATCACCTTTTCAATGGTTCCTTGATAGTGGATGCATCCGGCATACGACAGGTGAACTTTCATGGTTTGTGAATACGAACAATTCTAAAAGAGGACCTGTAACATTCAGAGATGGGAGTTGTTGCTACATCAGCAAAAAGGGGACGATCAAACTACCAGGTGTTCTTGAAATACATGATGTCGTATATGTTAAAGGTATGACTGTTAATCTTCTTTCTGTTAGTCAATTTTTTGACGAGGTCCATAAGGTTGTCTTCAGTGCAAATGGATGTGATATTATAGACAAGTCTGGAAAAGTAATTTTTCAGGGAACTCGTGATAAAAATAGTTGTTATCTTTTGGATAGTCAGTTTAATAATTATTGCAATTTGATTAAGGTGAAATCTACACATCTTTGGCATGGGCGTTTTAGTCACATCAATTATCATCTTCTAACTAAAATGATTAACAAAGAACTTGTTAGAGGCGTTCCAAAAATCAATGCTAAGATTGATGGTATCCGTGGTGCATCTCAAAAGGGTAAACAAACAAGAGTTCCACATAAATCATCTCGAGATATTCTCACTAAAGCTCCACTTGATTTAATTCATATGGATCTCTTCGGTCCTATTCAACAACCTATTATTGCTGGAAAGAAGTACGCTTTAGTTATGGTAGATGATTACACCAAATTCACTTAAGTGTCATTTTTGACCCATGAAAATGAAACCTTAGGTGAGTTCAAGATTATCGTTAATAGAATCCAGAATGAACAGGGTCGCAAGCTAAAGAAAATTAGAACGATCATGGAACTGAGTTCAAAGACACCAAAGTGTTTGAATTCTGTGATAAACTGGAAATTATTTAGAGCACTGCTCTGTCGAACTCGCAAGCGTTGCTATCTCAAGCTTGTTTGTCAAGTTTAGTTGTCAAAACTATATGTATTGATTTATAGTCTACTTATAGCTATGTCTCGGACTAGGATAAAATGTATAGTTGAGCTTTAGACTTCACGGCGTACATCGATTGAAGACGAAGAACTACTAAGGGGAGCTTGTGGAACTTCATAAAAAAAAGGTATGTGGAGACTTGAACTCATCTATCACTCAAAAGTCTATTTTATTATATCTCATATTGAGACAAAGTCGCATAGCTATATAGACTTTACATTATACACATTTGATATTTCAAGCTGAGTTTAACTCGCTTATATCTTTCTCGAAATATATGTTGGAAAGTTTTTTGCTTTAACCATGTTCATCATTATTCTTGACGAAAGTCAAAAGATGATCATGTGAAAATCGCCTGGTAACATCTTACATGATTTGTGTGAGGCATCCATTTAATGTAGACTCGGAATGTTTCGTATTGATCATTCGATCACTTGAAAATTGCTTATAAGATAATAGTTTGTGTGGGACTGCTATTGTCGTCTTTTAAGAATGTTTCAATGATTGAAATGGGAGTTAAGATCTAAAACCCATGTATGGATACATTACGGTTTGTGAACTTAGTGTACGAACTGTTTTGATGAAATTCAGAATCGGAATTTTGCATACCCGTTCGCAAACTTATTCAACTGTTTAAGTCAGGGTACTTAAGTTTGCATACCCGTTCGCAAACGGTTTCAACTGAGTCTGGTCCGGAGCTAAAGTTTGTGTACCCATTTTGCAAACTGTCGGCTTATGACCAATGTCTGGAACTTAAGTTAGCGTACCCGTTTGCAAACTTAAGTGGTCCAAGTTCTAAATTCGGAAAAGTATGATTTCATACTCATGAACAAATACATTTATAAATTAAGGAATGCAATCTTTTCAAACCGTGGCTAAAATGTTCATGAACTGATTCTTTTGAATCAATCCGATTTTGCTTCAATTGTGTCTTGTATACTTCTATGAGAATATAAAAAATTGAACAACTCCATGAGTAACACAATTAGATTCATTTGATTATCAATTGATCTAGAAGTGTTAAGATGAACAAGGTTAAGAGAAAAGTGTTCATATGGCTAACTTCGGTTAACTGTTATTGAGCCAACTCAATATACACGTTTAGGTACAGTTACCCATATCTAAATGGAGGTATATTTCATTTGTGTGTAACAAGCTAAAGATCATCCAACGGTGGAAAGATATTAGCTTGAATCTTGAATCAGGTTTCATCTAACTGTGAATATTGATTGCTTTGTTCCAAAGATATCAAACCCTGATTTGAAGACTATATAAGGGAGAACTCTAGAAACTGGGAAACCTAATCCCCACACCTCCTGTGTGATACTAGTTGCGACTAGTGTCGATTCTCCTTTAACCTAGGTTTTTCCTAAAACCATTATAGGTTATCGACTTAAAGACTTTATTGGGATTCTGAAGTCAGACCCAACTATTTTCTCTTTAGTTACGTGTTCTGATCTTACATTGTTCTATCGTATTAAATACTATCTTATCTAAGATTTGCTCGAGATTTATCTACGATAGGTAAGATATAAAAATTAATCACAAAGCTCTTCGTCTCATTCTTTGTGATTCCACAATAACTTGTTCTACTACCATATAGTTAAGTTATTATGAGGTGATCGATATTTCTAGGTGGTTCTTCGGGAATATAAGACCGGATTATCAATTGGTTCCTGTTCATCTTTATTTATCAAAAGACGGAACAAACTTCGTAGGTATTTCTATGGGAGACAGATTTATCTATTAAAATATGTTAGTGCATAGCTCGGTTGAACCCACCAAGCGTTGGTATGTCAAGTTTGGTTGTCATATTTTAGTGAATCAAAACTCATTTAAAGAGTCGCTTGATCACATACTAGAGTCAACTTCGTATAGGTTAGCTTGAAAGTGTTAGGATATGATACTTACAAGTATTACATGAAGACTTGAAGAATGTGAAGAAGTATGGATCTACAACGACAACATCATCCTTCCTCTTGAGGTTAGTAATATTTGACTTGAACTGTTTCTTTCCCTAACGTATCTTTAAAGTCGTGCATATTGAAAACATAACTGTGAAGCTGTGTATGAAACTCTAGTTAGACATAGTATTAAGGAATACAATACGAGGTTTATTGCTTAACCGTTAAACCTTGTATATAAGACATCGACATGATTATATGAGTGCTATTGTGATTGTGTATGGGTATGAGTGAAGATTTCATCCTAGGAATCAATGTTTTACATTCGTTTAAAGGAAGTAAGTTCATAAACTTGTTTTGTGAATCGAAAGGGAAATCGCTAGGCTTATTGGTATTGTTATTCATTGCAAATCTATTTTGAATTACCATATGTGTATCTAGTATAACCGCTCATAAACTTGTTTATGTATCTTGGTAAAACTATTCACAAGGCCTGACTTATGTATTGGTATGACTTTTATTAGTGAAACCGATCTTAAGTAATCACTCAAGATGGTACGGTCGATGCCTTGTAAATAAAAACTTTTATCTAGTCATTGGGGAACCGATCCTAGTAAGAGGTGCAACAAATTTTCAATAGGGAATCAATCCTTGTAAGAGGTGCAACACGTTTTTAGTAAATGGGGGAACCGATCCTATGAACATGTGCAACAAGTTTGTAGTTTTGGGGGAACCGATTCTATGGACATGTGCAACTGAATACAGGTAGTTACCATAAGTTGTGAGGAACTGATCCTAGTACCTAGTCAACCGAATTTTGGTAACTAGCGTGACTATGCACAATACTCACATGGAGTTAGAACCGAACTTGTTTTGGTAGAACCGAGAAACCCATCATTGGTGATTTGATAGGATAATCAATCACATAGTTCTTGCAATTCAGACGAACCAATTCTAAACTTGTTTGGAAGTATGGAAAATCGTTTCCAAGATTGTAAGTACGAAAAGGACTTGCAAAGTAAAGATGTAGACATACTTTGAACATGTGCTAAAGGAGAATCCCATGATCGAAATAATTTGAGAATCTTTTAATTAAGGTTTCTTGGTTTTTATATGTTATTTAATCTCCAGAAATTAAATGCATATCTTTAGAAAATAATAATTAGTAATATACATTTACTGACTATAGATTTTTCTATTGGGATTTCGGTCAATATTTGAACAGTGCTTTTCTAAGAAGTATGAAAACCGATTTTTTGTTTATTGCATATCTTTGAGAATATTCGATTTTGGAAATTCCTTGGTGTCCAAACTTCCTTGTCTATAAATATTGAAGTTTGCATTTCTAGCAAACTAATCCTCAGAGCCAGCAAAACTACTTAGTTGTGTTGTTACCGGTGGAGCCGCCTATTCAGAGAGGAAAGTAACCTAATTAGTACCGTTGGTGGGAAACTAGATAATTGCAGTTTATTATTAGTTTTCGATTGATTTGATTTAATAATGGTTGTTGAACTTTGATTGCACCTAGTTTGTTTATGCTTGAGAATCTTCTCTTCTGATATAAGATTCACTCAAACTAGATCGAAGTTTCGACGGGGAACTTTAGACTGTTTGTAGATCTAAAGACGTCTTGTGATAATCAAACATTAACAGACTCCGTTCTGTATGTGATTGATCACAAGAATTCAAGTTGATTGTGTGCAAGTGCTAATTGAAGATTAAAGAAGATTTGAAGACAAAAAGACTTTTTGGGTTCATAATCTTTGGTGTGCACAATACTTTTTTCGGATGGAAAGGGATCCAACTATAATCAGTTTATATTTGTGATAAATTGGATTGATTAGTTGAGTAGATCGGCATCAATACACTTCTTTGTGATTAATATTATTGATTGTGTAGTCTAACAATTACTTCGGTAGTTTTTGAGAGAATGATCAAAGGACCCGACAAAGGAGTTTATTGGTTAAACAGAAGAGCCTTTGTCAAACTCATATCACATTGTTTGAAAAGAGTTTATACCTAACATATTTGTTGTTCATTTACTGTTTGGAATACGAACCAAAGGAATTGTTCCAAGTGCGTGACTTATTTACAAGTTGGAGGCGCAGGGATACTAAGGAAACTAGGTGAACTATAGGTTTAGTTGCTTGGTCTCAAGTATACGAAGTTGGTTTGATATTGTATAGAGTATTAATTCTGAGAGTATTCAATTCTGGACTAGGTCCCGGGGTTTTTCTGCACTTGCGGTTTACTCGTCAACAAAATCTTGTAGTGTCTTTTACTTTTCTATTTCCGCAATTATAATTAGAAGTAAAATACACAAACTTTAATTCATATTTTACTTGATATACAATCCCTATAGTTTGGTTAAGTCCGAACCTATTATCAAGTAAACATACTTTGTTGTTTTATTGTCTCGATCTTGTATCCATAGTCAATCACAAAAGTTATCTTGTTGTCGTATTGTCTCGATCTCGTATCCATAGACGATCACACAAAGTGTGAAGCGATTAGTTGTATTATCTCGACTCAGTCTATAGACAATCACTTTTGGAGAAAGGAATTATAGGTGGAAAAGTTTTAGATTGAGGTATATTTGGGTACCCTCGTTTTTTCAATTGGTATCAGAGTAGGCAAACACGAAAAGATCTAAAAATCTGTGTTTGATGCGATCCAACCTATAAGACATGAGTCAAAGTAAAGTTAAGTGAGAGCGAAAACTAAATAAATACTCAGTTAATGCATCGCAAGATGTTGAAAGTTTTGATTTTAAGAAATGTTTAAAAGGGGATTCTTCGTCAATTTCTACTTGCTCTTCTGACAATAAGTCTGAATGTTCTCAAGATGAGATTAAGTTAAGTCTTGTATTCGTAATCAATAATTCAGACTCTGAAAGAAATCTTCTTGATGACGATAAAAACATTGATTCATCAAATATAGAAACATTTCGTCAAAACGAATTAAGCGAAAAATTACTCGCGTGTTCAACTGAACTAATTCTTGCATTAGAAAGAGAAAGAAAGCTTAGAGACGATATAAATTGTCAGCAAGCTACGAATGATCAACTTGTCATTGGTCTTAACTCCTCAAAGTCTGAATTTGTTTCTCTAAAAAGAGAAGCTTCATTAGAGATCCATTCTATGAAAGAAAGGCTTAACAATTGCCTTGAGGAAGCAAAGAAAATTGATTCTAAATATATACAGAATCTTGAGGAAAAAGCAAGTACTAGTCTTTCTCGAGCGGAACTTTTAGAGAAAGATCATGATGCTACTCTTGAAAAAGTACATTTGTTGGAAGAGAAACTTGCTGATTATGATGCAAGGATTAACTCTCAACAAAAGAGTTTTGAAGAGAAAGAAGGTGAATATCTCTCCCGAGAAAAATGCCTTGAGGCTGATCTAGCTAGTGCTCTTGATAAAATCAAGATGTTGGAAGAAGAAATTTGGACCTTAAAAAGTTCAATGCTAGCTCAAACAATTTAACCTCAATGTTAGAAGCAAGTAGAAGTCATCGTGATACACGAGGATTGGGCTATTAGGGAATAGATGCTTCAAATATTAGCAAAGAGGTAAAATTTGTTAAAGTTAAAAATTCTTCTAAACCAGAGGCTTCCACTGATGCAAAAAATGATCGTATTTCGTGTAAAGAAGTAAAACCAGTCAAGCCTAAAAATCATGTTCAATCATTCTCTTCAAGTACGACAATCAAAGAGAGCATTTCTGCTAATGTCAAGGAAGCATCAAAGTTGAACAAAGATAAGAAGAAGAATAGGAAGAAGAAAAATCGTCGAGCTCCAATGCAAGAGGATCCACAAAAATGTAACATTAAAACTCACACTTCGTATGTTACTAAGCATTGTAGTTATTGTGGTAATAAAGGGCATGTGGAATGGGGATGCAATATTCGTAAGTTAAAAGACACATTTTATTTTGTATCAAACGAATTGGCTAAGATTGCTCCCCAAAGGAACTCAGATCGGCATTGTCCTAAGTTTAGGAAAAATAATTATTATAATGATAGTTTAAATTTTTCATATCACTCGACAAGGTCGTTTCATAAAAGACCCAATTCATAGAAAGAGAAATGACTTTTTAAATGCAAAAACAAGATCTGATGTTCCAAATTGGAGAAAGGGTATTTACCAAAATATTCAAAAGGACAATGATCCTAATGGTATGAAGGAGAAAGCTGCTCCTGCGAAACCCAACTCTAAATGGGTCCCGAAGTCCTTCATAGCCAAGAAGGGACCAAAAGTTAGTCACAAGAATGACTCTCAGCTGTTAATTGTTGGTGACAATAATTACAAGAGTATTCTTGAAAGACTATAAAAAGACATCATGTCTGAAATGTCTTGTACTAGTGAACATTGTGATAATGACACTCTTCATCATAAGTCAAAAGAGAAAAACAAGAGATGGAACAAGAGAAAACAAACCAAGCAAGAGGTCAAGAATGATGAGTCTGTCTTATTCACTCGTGACGAACAAGACAAGGCTTAACTTAACACAACCTAGATGTGTTAGAATGTGCATGCTCACCTTAGTTCTCAATCTTTTTAAAAAGGTGAGGAAGCGCATGAAAAACTGAGCACATGATCTCTCGATTATTTTATGACTAATTAACATCTTTAGGGAGATTTATTTTCTATACTCATACCTTCTCTATCCATTTTTGATATTTTGATAGAAACGGTAATTTTTAGTTGATGATGTTGATATATACTGATCATATTGTTGTAGCTCTTGCTTTCGTGGTCAAAACGAGCCAAAAATCACTGAATTCGGGCTTAGTATGCAAAAGTTATGTCTAAAACTGCTTTGTGTATGGATGTGTTTGTGATTCAATTATTTCCGGTTAAGAAACTATTGTTATCTTTCGTTATTGTTTGGTATCAATTGTTGAGGTTTAGAAAATTTCGGTGCAATTGCAGTGCTATAATGTCTATGCTTGTTTCAATTGCTTCCGGTTAAGATAAATGATTACGCAAGTTGATTTATTTGGTTTATATGGATTGTTTATGGCTTAACAAAAGTGTTTCGGAATCATTTGTTTAGTCCAAGTGATTTCCGGATAAGAGAAACTAAGTTTTTCGGATCTTAGTTAGACTTATCATATCTGAAGGTTTCGGTTATTCAAGTCTAACCGAATGCCTTAACAAGAATTACTAGTTAACTAACCTAGTATTTGTCTTTTTTAAAAATGAAAGGTCTAAGTTATTTTTGAGAATGTTTAGAGCATGATGAGAAAAATAAAGTTAATTCTGATCTTTATTTTGGTTTTATCGAACAAGCGATTGTACTTGTACAATCGTTTTAGAAAAAGATCTAAGGTGCTTAGTCGATTTTTGCTATGCTAAACTATTAGGGAAAATTGCTTTGGGAAATTGTTTCCTAGATAACATGTTAAAACCAAATTACTTGTAGTTTCGATTTTGATATTGTTTATCTAAAATTGTGTGTAAAACCCTCTTGCATAACTCTTATAGGTTTGCAAATTCTCTTTGTGAGATTTGTAAGATCCTTTCGGTTTGTCCTTTATTTTTCGTTTCTTTGTCATTTTGTGACAAAAAGGGGGAGAAATATGTGAAGTAAACAAGTGATATTGACTTGTTATGAGTTGGTATCACTAAAAGAAAGGTCATTTGTGCTAAAACGTTTATTCTAATGAAGAGAGTGAAAGCATAGACTAAGGGGGAGTCACATACCATATGATATGTAGTTATGAGGAACTACATGGAAATAACAAAGACGTGCGGATTGAAAATCTACCTATCTTACCTTTAGGGGGAGTATTAGATTTGTTATTATAATGCCAACATCGACATTTAAGGATTGAATTTAATGCATGTTTTGTGTTGTTAAACTTGGAATCAAGCGGATGTATATAATGAATTTTTGTAATTTGTTTATCCATATGATGTAAGAGTTTTGTCACTAAAATTGACAAAGGGGGAGATTGTTAGAGCATAGCTCGGTTGAACCCACCAAGCGTTGGTATGTCAAGTTTGGTTGTCATATTTTAGTGAATCAAAACTCATTTAAAGAGTCGCTTGATTACATACTAGAGTCAACTTCGTATAAGTTAGCTTGAAAGTGTTAGGATATGTGACTTACAAGTATTACATGAAGACTTGAACAATGTGAAGAACTATGGAGCTACAACGACAAAATCATCCTTCCTCTTGAGGTTAGTAATTTTTGACTTGAACTGTTTCTTTCCCAAACGTATCTTTCAAGTCGTGCATATTGTTAGAGCATTGCTCGGTTGAACCCACCAAGCGTTGGTATGTCAAGTTTGGTTGTCATATTTTAGTGAATCAAAACTCATGTTAAGAGTCGCTTGATTATATACTAGAGTCCACTTCGTATAGGTTAGCTTGATATTATTAGGATATGAGACATTACAAGTATTGCAAAGTCTTGAAGATGTGAAGAAGCAAGGAGCTACAACGATAACAATCATCGTTCCACTTGAGGTTAGTGATATTTGACTTGAACCGTTTCATTCCCCAACGTATCTTCCAAGTCGTGCATATTGAAAACATAACTGTGAAGCATATTTGAACTCTAGATAGACATAGTATTAAGGAATATAATAAGAGGTTTATTGCTTAACCATTAAACTTTGTAGATAAGACATCGCCATAATCATTTGAATGCTATTGTGATTATGCATGGGTATGAGGTGAGGATTTCATCCTAGGGAACAATGTTTACATGTGTTCTAAGGAAGTAAGTTCATAAACTTGTTTGTGGACCGAAAAGGAAATTGCCAGGTGTTATTGGTTTTGTTATTCATTGCATATCTTATGAACAACCAATATGTGTGATACAGTATAACCACTCACAACTTGTTGTGTTCTTGGTAGAACTATTCACAAAGACCTGACTTATGTATTGATATAACTTTCAATAGTAAAACCGATCTTAAGTAATCACCTGTGGTATGATTGGATTTTGTATGTCTGACCAATTAAAAGGAAAGGGGAACCGATCCTTGTAAGGGGTGCAGTACATCAAAAGGAACCGATCCTTGTATGGGGTACAACAAGGTTTATAGCAGAAAGGGGAACCGATCCCATGGACATGTGCAACACATATAAGTTAGATACCATATATATGTGGGGAACCGATCCTAGTACCTAGTCAACCGAATTTTGGAAAGCTAGTGTGACTATGCACAATACTCACATGGAGGTAGAACCGAAACTTGTTTTGGTAGAACCGTAAACCCATGATTGTGATTGAATATTGGTTTGATCAATCACATAGTTCTTGAAAGTCAGATGAACCAATTGTAAACTTGTTTGGAAGTGTGGCAAATCGGTTTCAAAGTTGTAAGTGTGAAAGAGAACTTACAAAGTAAAGATATCGACAAACTTTGAACACGTGCTGTGAATGTTTATTTCTTTAATTGTTCAAAGATATTCTTAACGGCTAAGGGAAGAGAATCCCAGGATCGAAACATAAGTAAGTTAAAAATCTTTTAATTAAGGTTATTAATTTCATTTTGTAGGGAAATTACAGAATTAGTAATATGCATTTACTAATTAGATTTTCCGAGAGATTTCGATCTTTATTTTTGGACAGAGCATTTCCAGAAATTATGAAAACCGAATCTATGCTTTAGTGAATATCTTGAGAATATTTTCGGTTTTGGAAATTCCTTGGTGTCCAAACTTCCTTGTCTATAAATACTCGAAGTTTTGCTTTCTAGCAAACTAATCCTTTGTAACAACAGATTTACTCTTTTATTGTTGTTACTGGTGTAGCCGCCTATTCAGAGAGGAGAGTAACTTAATTAGGCGAAATCTCTTATAGACGCTCAGTTTAAAGTCTTCTTTGGGATTGAGAAGCTCTAGCGTGTACCGTTGGTGGGAAACTGGATAATTGCAGTTTATCTTTTGTTTTCGATTAATTTGATTGACTAACGGTGGTTGAAATCTGATTGTACCTAGTTTTTTTATTCTTGAGAATCTTCTCTTCTGATATAAGATTCACTCAAACTAGTTCAGAGTTTCGACAGGGATCTTTAGACTGTTGTTTGTTCTAAAGACGATCTTGTGATAATACATTGTTAACATACTAAGTTCTGTGCGTGATTGATCACAAGAGATTCAAGTGATTGTGTGCAGGTTTTTATTGAAGATTTAAGAAGATTTGAAGACAAAGAAGATACTGAAGATCTGACTTGGGTTTTATAATCTTTGGTATGCACAATAATTGTTTCGGTAAAAGAGGATCCAATTAATAATCGGTTTATCCTTGTGGTGGATTGGATTGATTAATTGAGTAGATCGGCATCAACACGATTCTTCGGATTAAAGGTGTTGTTGGCTTAATCTTAAACAATTACCTTTGGGTGATTGGACATAAGATAGATCTAAGGACCCGGACGATGGAGTTTATGTTGAGATAAACGGAAGATCCTCTGTCCGACTCATATCACTTGGTTGAACAGAGTTGATACCAAACAGATTTGTTGTTCCTTTACTGTTTGGAATATGAACCAAAGAAATTGTTCCAAGTACGTGACTTATTTATAAGTTGGAGGAGTGGGAATACAGAAGGAACTAGGTGAACTATAGGTTTAGTTACTTGGTCTCAACTATACGAAGTTAGTGTAATTTTGTGTAGCGACTTAATCCTGAGAGTATTCAATTCTGGACTAGGTCCCGGGGTTTTTCTGTATTTGTGGTTTCCTCGTTAACAAAATCTTGCTGTGTCATTTACTTTTATATTCCGCATTATAATTATTTTATTATAATTAAAGTAAATTACACAAACGTTAATTCCTATTTACTTGATAAGCAATCCTATTGTGTTTGGTTAAGTCCGAAATTTTGTATCAAGTAAACATACTTCGTTGTTGTATTGTCTCGATCTCGTATCCATAGACGATCACACGAAGTGTGAAACCATTAGTTGTATTTCTTGACTCAGTCCATAGACAAGCACTTTCGGATAAAGGACTTATAGGTAGGAAAAGTTTTAGCTTGAGGTATATTTGGGTACCCTCGCATTTTCAATTGGTATCAGAGCAAGCAAACACGAAAAGATCTAACAATCTGTGTTTGGTGCGATCCAACCTATAAGAATGAATCCAAAGGATGATTCAGTTAACATAAGTCAAGATAATGAGAGTAAGATCTCAAGGAAAACCAATGGAAATTGATCTCGAAAGTCTTTTCTAAAATCAAAGCAAAAGTCTATGACTAATAATTTTATTACGAATCAGGTTCCTGATCAAAAAGGGGTGAGTTCGGAACTTAAGAAACATGGGTTGGACTCGTCTCCAATTCATTGTGAGAAATATTCTGAAAAGAGATTCGATTCACTTGTTAGCCCGCGTTCTGAATTTGCTAAAATGATGGATCGCTTTTTCAAACATATTGAAAAAAATTCAGAAAAGGGTAAATCCATTGACAGTCTAGATGATGTCCTAGAACTTATTGTTCAAATGAATGTAAGAATATATGAAGGAAAGCGAGAAACACTTAGTCTTCAAAATAATCTGGTAGATTATGAGGAACAAAAATTGGCTTTATGCAATGAAGTTCATCAACAGACTATAGAGTGTGAAAATCTTACTCATTCGCCGGAACACTCACCGATAAGGAATAAGGTCCTTATTGAGAAACTTCTTACTGTAACATGTCAAGAGGTATTTCTGAACACGTGTTTAGAAAAACATTTCCAACAAGGAATGAAAACCTTGAAAGGACATATAGAACGTCTTGAACAAGAGACGTTAGCAAACTGTCGACTGACAGATCTAGGCAAAACGGGTTCAAGTTCAAGGAACATACCATCATGGGAACAAGATGTAATTAAGGATACTGTATCTCGCAATTCCCTTAAAAAAAGGATGGGTTCAGAACCCATGAAGAAGAACATGATTATCTTCAAAATGGAGAAAGATCTCCTCCTAAAGTGTATGATGAGGATTATCCTCATCCCGGTGCTTAACCGCATTGGAGTGTGCATCCTTGCCTTGACCAATCCTCGGATGTAAGGAAGCACACATACCCGGGAAACTGGTATCCAACTAATTTCTCTTATTCAACATAGAGAGATTACACAATCTACCTTAAGGATTTGTTATTCATCTTTATATGTAGAAAGGTTGTCTTACAACAACTTGTGTAAAAAGGATAAGCTAGTATCTATTGATACCGATTTTGGAGATAATCTCTTTGAAAAATATTGTGTTGCTGTAACACATTAGGTGCGATTTTTTTTTCTCCAAATCTTGTCAGAATTATTTATTTAAGGTTGATATCTATGTTTGGAGGGTGTTAAAGGTATTCCTTGTATTAGTACTCAAAGTGTCAGAGAACTTTTACAAAAGGATGTACTCTCAAACCAGATTTCAAGCACATCTTCTGAAAGCATTGAGTGAAATGACTTCTAAGGAAAATTTACATCTTGATAATGCCTTCAAGAAATCTGGTTGTGAAAAACATCGATAATGAAAAAGATGATCTGACTCATCTTCTTGTCCAAAACAGTTTGGATGCTAAGGTTGATATTATCAATCTTCGACAAGTCCTCCTCAGTACCATCGAAACTCATCATAGCCAGGCAGCATTACTAAGAACTGTTATCCATAACCAAAGGAAGATGATTAAACTTGGAATCGGTAATAGGGAGTATGCTAGGAATATTAATCGAAAGGTTAATGCTTTAGCCTGTGAACATAACCAAGGTACTGTGTGCTGAATCCGAGATATCAGTCGAGATGTTGTTGATGAAGATTCTGAAAAATTTGAGGAAATTGAGGATGACCTTTGAAAAACTCCTGTCAAAAGGTTATTAGAGATTAAGTGATTTTTTTGTAATACTTAATCTAGTATAATAGACATCAATTTTTGATTTCTTTCATTGATTGTATTGGTTTATTATGAATAAAACTATTATGAATAAAATTATTTGATCAGTAATTTTTCTTGTGATAGTTTTCGGTTTACATAGCCTGTGCTTAATTGATTTTATCTTATTGCTATGTAAGTTTCTGGGATGTTTGATTTCGGTTTTACTACCTTAATATTCGATCTCATATACAGTGAACCCTTATGGTTTGGGTGACTTTTTGATTTAGCGGGATTAAGTTCTATCCCTAGTAGGTATGCTTTATCAAAGGATCATGAGGGGTTCTGATAGAAACAATATGTGAAAAAGTCACAATATGTTGAATCGATTTTGGTTTAGCATAAAAGCATATGTGTTTCGACGGTTTTCAACTTTTGCTTGCAATTATTAAAACCGGTTTTCAACCTTTCTCTGGTAAAGGTTGAGGTGTGTTGTTATTCTTTTGTTTATGCATAAGGATGACAACGTGGTGATATTTCGATATCAATTCTCCCTTAACGAAGATGCTATTATATGATGGAGAAGTGGATGCGAAATTTGAGGTAACAATCTTGTTAGTTAATTATTTTCCTGTTTAAGAAAAGCCTGAGTTTATATTATATATATTTGTGTTGCTTTTATTTAACAAAATTTCGGTTCAATTGATATTTATTCCATGATGTGCGTGGATGTATGTTTCAATTGGTTCCAGTTAAGAAAAACTATTGTTATCTTGCTTTATTGTCTGATATCAATTTTTTAAGCTTACAAAATTTCGGTGCAATTGATGTGTGTGTGATTCAATTGGTTCCAGTTACGAAAAACTATTGTTATCTTGCTTTTGTATGGTATCAATGGTTTAGGCTTACAAAATTACGGTGCAATTGCGGTGCTTTTAATGTCTTTGTTGTTTCAATTGCTTCCGGTTGAGGTGAACAATTACGCAAGTTGATTTATTTTGGTTTGTATGAATTATTTATGTATTAACGAAATAATTTGTATACAGGATGAGTTGTTTAGTCCAATTCGATTCCGGATAAGAAACTAAGTTAATTCTGATCTTAGTTTATCTTATCAGAGTGAGGTTTCTGTTATTCAAGTCTTATCGAATGCCTAAATAAGGAATGCTAGTTAACTAACCTAGTTCTTGTCTTGTTTAAAATTGAAAGGTCTAAGTTTATGGATAATTATAACCTGATGAGAAAAATGGAGTTTATATTTATTTTGGTCTTATCTAATTAAGCGGTTGTTTTTGAACAACCGGTTTAGCAAAGGGACTAATGTGCTTAGTTATTTTTGGTTTGATAAACTAAATTGGAAAAATTGTTTCGGACAATTGTTTCCTTGGTAACATATAAAAATAAGACTACTTGTAGTTTCGGTTTTGATATTGGTTATCAGAACGTGATGTGTGGAACCCTCGTGCCTAACTCTACAGGTTTGCAAGTCTATTCTGAGATTTGTAAGATTCTTTTCGTGTTGTCCTTTATTTTTTCGTTTCTTTGTCATTTTTGTGACAAAAAGGGGTAGAAATATATGGAGTAAACAGGTGATGCTGGCGTTTATTTTATATTGATTGGCGTCGCTAGGGAAAAGAACATTGGTACTTGAATGTTTTATCTAACGAAAGAGTGAAAGCAAAGACTAAGGGGGAGTAACATGTCATATAAATTAGTATAACAAAGACGTGTGAATTGAATATCTACCTATTATCCTTAGGGGGAGTATTAGCTTCGTTATTATAATGTCAACATCGGCATTTTCAAGGATTGAATGTAAGCAGTTTTACTGTGTTGTTGAATCGGGAATCAAGCGGATCGTAATAAATTCTTGTAATTTTTTTATCCATATCATGTAAGAGTTTTGTCACTAAAATTGACAAAGGGGGAGATTGTTAGAGTCTAGCTCGATTGAATCCACCAAGCGTTGGTATGTCAAGTTTGGTTGTCATATTTTAGTGAATCAAAACTCATGTTAAGATTCGCTTGATTACGTACTAGAGTCAACTTCGTATAGGTTAGCTTGAAAGTATTAGCAAATGAGACATTACAAGTATTGCGAAGTCTTGAAGATGTGAAGAAACAAGGAGCTACAACGACAACAATCATCCTTCCACTTGAGGTTAGTGATATTTGACTTGAACTGTTTCATTCCCTAACGTATCTTTCAAGTCGTGCATATTGAAAACATAACTGCGAAGCATATTTGAACTCTAGATAGACATAATATTAAGGAATACAATTCGAGTTTTATTGCTTTACCATTAAACTTTGTAGATAAGACATCACCATAATCATTTGAATGCTATTGTGATTATGTATGGGTATGAGGTGAGGATTTCATCCTAGGGAACAATGTTTACATGTGTTCTAAGGAAGTAAGTTCATAAACTTGTTTGTGGACCGAAAAGGAAATTGCCAGGTGTTATTGGTTTTGTTATTCATTGCATATCTTATGAACAACCAATATGTGTGATAGAGTATAACCGCTCACAACTTGTTGTGTTCTTGGTAGAACTATTCACAAAAACCTGACTTATGTATTGGTATAACTTTAATAGTAAAACCGATCATAAGTAATCACCTGTGGTATGATCAGATTTTGTATGTCTGACCAATTAAAAGGAAAGGGGAACCGATCCTTGTAAGGGGTGCAGTACATCAAAGGGAACCGATTGATAGACACATTTTTGTGTCTAATTTGTCCTCAATGTTCTGTAAAGTTGGTACTAGATTTCGTACTTATTATGGTATTTTATGTGTTTGTAGGTATTTTTGGGAAATAAACATTTTTGGAAAATTCGGCTCCAAAAGTTGCTCGGGGCACCCCCCGGAAAAGTACTAAAGGCATCCTCATTTTGGATAAGGGCCACCCCGGGGGCACCCCTGCTGTTAAAGGCGCCCCTACTCTGGATAGGGGCACCCCCTTCTTCTTCATTTGAAAATTATTTTCGGCGGGAAATATTTCATCACCACTGCATGAGATTTTGGGAAATATTTCTGAGAGATTTTCATGGATATTATGCTGCGATTATGTTGTTACTTAATCAATAGGTCGCATGACGTGTTTTTGGAAGGAAAACAAGGAATAAAATCTTCCCATGAGTGGTTGTTGCGTTAAACAGGGTAACAAATATTCTCGGATTATGCTTGAGTTATAAGAGCATATTACGTGGGATTTAAGAGGATATATTTTCTGAAAATTTATTTCTATCCAATCCAGAGAGAGTTTGAAAAGTTTCGGACAACTCAGACGTGTATAATAGAGGAAAGGAGAATAAAATATCCTAAACTTTAATACGATATTTTCTGGTATTTACTCGAGAGATTGATGGTCATGTGGTGTATTTATAGCTGAGTTTGGAGTCAGATAAGGGGATGGAGCGTTAGGGGGAAGAACAGAATGGAGAGAAATCAAGTTTGAGAAACCTGTTGCTGCTACCATTGATGAAGACGAAGAACATAAGACGCCTTTAGACAGTCGTTCATGCTACAGTGACATCGACACATTAGTTGTATCGTTCTTTGTAACAGTTAGTTTGTAACAGGCATAATTGTTACAGACCCGGTTTTTCATCATTTCTATCCTTTTCATCATTTGTAAACCACCATTTGAGCAATGAAATCAACTTTTGAGCATGTTTCCAACATGATAATGAGCTAAATCTCCCACAACCAAGACAATGAGGAAGCTATTTACGCATGAATAATTGGTAACTATTTTATCTTCTCTAATTTATAATTGATAATTCATTCAATCACTGCTTTTGTAGAGTTTTAAATTATTTGCATAATTTTCTTAATTAGTTGTGATTCAATCTGATAGGTTATACTTTGTTTAGTCAATTGATAATCCATGCTTAGGGAATACAATTGATATTTGAGAATTTGCCTGATTATTTATGAGTTAAGAAAATAAGGGACTTAAAAGATAATTAGAGTTTTGGGTTATTTACCATCATTCATTCATGTGTAATAGTGGAATCAATGTCTTCGTTATTTTTAAATCTTGAAATTAATTTTGCAACAATTTTTATATTTTTAAGTTTCACAAGTTTAAAATATTTTGCTTTCACAAATCTCAACGAACTTATTACTACAACAACTTGAAAATCATATCAATTTTTGGCTCCGCCGACGAGGATTTGTTTATAGATTTGTTTTTAGGTTTTATTTTATTTGTTCTTTTTTACGCGTTTTGGTATTTTTGTTTGCTTTCAGATTTGGAGCTAAGCTAAAGGAAAAAGAGAAAGTGCTGAAAAGAAAGGAAAAGCCCAAAAAGGAAAGAAAAGAGAAATCCAAAAGGAGTGAATAAGAAGATTTTGTAAATAATTTTATTTTTATTTTTTTAGAAACTGTAATTAAGGTTTTTATTTTTATAATATTTTATTTTTGGACATTTTCTTTTCTTTTCTTTTAGACATTGAAAACTGGACTTTATTTTTAAAACCCTAAGGAAGGGTTAGTTTAAATATAAACTGCACAGGGAAGGACGGCGGTTACGATATCGCCTCGTCCCCTCGGGTTCGTACACTGACATTGGAGTCGGTGTTCCGAGTCGACTTCAACGGTTCATCCCCCATCTGGAACGGGAGGTAAGAGTTCTAAACACCGGTGAATCCCCTGTCAGCGGGTTTACTGGATGATTTTGTATGCATATATGTTGAGGACCTGAAATCGGATTTAATTTTATAGTAAAGGTCAAGGACTGGCCAAATCAAGATAAGGACTCAGATTTCATCACCGTTTCCTTCTTGTCCGCATTAGGAATACGTAACCTACGCGAACCTAAGCCTTAAAATTTGGACTAGAACGAGACCGATAGGGTAACGAGCTTATTAGGAAAGTCATTCGAAAAATATTGGTTACTCTTTTGAGCATACTTTGAAGTTCATGATGGTTTCTGTGAGTTGAATACGCTGCCTTGTAATGTCGGTGAGACCTTAGGTATCAAAACTCCACTGAGCTTCCCTCGTCTCTATTCAACTTACTTTAATTCGGATTGATTCCAGAGAGGTTTGGTCAGATTGTAACGAATTCCTTTTCGAAAGAATAGAAGCTAGTCTAGAAAAAATCTAAGTGGAGCCATCATGCTTTTTGTTTGCTAGATAAAATAGGCTTGTTGTGGTCGAGTCAGCCTTGTTTGTGCTTGTTTAGAATTCCCTTGCAGTTAGGATGTCGAACTGGTATAGCCAATACAATGATTATCCAAATGAAAAACATGGAAATTACTCTTTTTATAATCATAGTGGGAATAATAGTTGGGCACGCCAACCTTTTCAAGGTTTTGGGTCATACCATGGTGAGCCCAATTACTATCCACACGCGCATCGGTCATACGGGAAAGAAGATTATAATACTAGTTCTTCGTCTTTAGAGGATACAATCAAACTATTGAAAAGTAGTCCTTTTTATGATCCTTCAGTTCCTATTCCTTCTCTAGAAGAGTCTCTCAGGAATTTAGCCGAGTCATCACGTAAGTTAGCTGAATCGACATACAAGTTAGATGAGGTGAACAGCGTAGTTATGGACGAAAGAACTGCAGCAACAACTGAATCTTCTTTGGAAGATATCCTCAATAGGTTAAGTGAAAACTTAGATCCAACACTTAGGGAGATTTCTTTAGAAGAGACCCTTAAGAGGATAGTTGAGTCAACACGTAGACCTGAGTTAGAGACGAATGAAAGTATTGCTCGAAATGACTTGAATTTCCAATATAGTGTATCCAATAATACTCTTGAAAATGAGGATAGTTATTTTCATAATCAAGATATCGAGGTTAGAATTGGTGACACTCCTTGTGTGGATGAGGTTCAGCCATTTCCATGTTATGATAATGATGAGTATGATGTGGACAATGTTGATGAAGAATCTGAAGTATTTAGGCATGGTGATCAGGAATTTGTTACTCCTATTGAGCTTGATAATGATAATGATATTTCTGGTTCAAATCCCGATAATTTTAATTATTATCCACCTATTCAAAAGGACGGGGATTTGACTAGAGATAATACCGTTTTAGACGAAGTTGTACTTCCTTTTGATTACGAAGCCAATGATGGTTTAGAAGAACTAGTTTATCCTGAGAATATTGTTTTCGAGTCTAGAAATTTAAAAACTCTACTCTTATAAAAAAATTAACTCGTAGAGATGAGTGAGGATGAAACTGACTTAGAAGAATCAATTGACCATTTCCAGGAATCTGATGACCTAAAAATTAGGGAAGTTGTGACTAGTCTTTCTAGAGACACTGAAAACTCTAAGTTTGGGGGTGATCATCATTCTCCATGTGCTTTAACTCTTAAAAAGGTCCGTCACTTGGGACTTGACATATGTGCCTCAACCATTTTACAAGATTATCTTCATACGTGTTTTTTCGAACCTAATAATGTCCAGAAAGAATTTCAGTTGTTAGAAACCCATCCTCTGGTTGATGTGGTTTACCCAGGCTATGTTACCCAAATTGATTTTGTTTTCCCACCAAAAACTTTTATTTCAATTGTGGGAACGTTTGAATTTGAAATGTGTCAGTTATTGAGTTTTGAGACTAAACCTAATTACTTTAGGAGATTAGGGTCGACACATTTTTTTAAGGAACACCACCACTCTCATTGTGGTCAGATGTGTGAATCAAATCTGATTGACTTAGAGGATCCCCAATTATTCAGGTTATTATTATATTCTTCTAAGTTTGTATTTGAGTTTTTTCAAACTCTAGAACCTGAACATTCAGATCTAACTTATGAGGAAATGCAACCCATGGAAATATTTTATCTAGACCCTGTTATAGAACCTGAACCTGAACCACAGCTAGATGTAGTTGTCTTAAACAAGAAACTAGACAAGGTTGTGCTTTATTTGTTAATTTTTTTGGCATGTTGCAGATTCCTTTTACTTGTGATAGCTCTATTTGGTTTTGGTGATCCGCAGTTATTCCGGCTATTACTTTATGATTCTATGAGATGATTAATTTCTTCCTATGTCTGGATGAAGACTTTAAACTTAGCACTTCTTGGGAGGTAACCCAATCTCATGCAACACGGTAATATCTTTCCTTAACTCTTTTGCTTCGAGTGGTAACAGTTTCTCCTTGTTCATGCTTTTAATTTTATCTTTAGAACATTGAGGACAATGTTAGATTTAAGTTTGGGGGTATGGGAGAAACCTTTTATTTGCCATAAATAAAATCCAAAGCCTAGAAATTTATGCTTATGAAGGTAGGCACTAACCAATCTAAGTGGATGGGAACATCTTGGTTGTAGGAGTTGAGGAACTAATCTGATTAGATGGAAACATCTAAAGAGTCTATTCATAAAAGCACAGAGCTCAGGTGTTATAATTAAAAAATAAAATAAAAAAAATGGTAGTTTCGCCATATCTCGTCGAATCCTAATCCTTATGTTTTTATTTTTTTTTTAAGTGACTTGGTGCGGCACACGATTCAAGTTATTACCTTTTCTAGGGTGAATTAGGGTGATTGAGATACCCAAAAAAAAAATAAAAAAAAATAGAGACCAGAATATCAGACCAACCGGAATAAATTCAATAAAGTCTACCACTGGTGCCCTTGTATATGCCAGTCGTGTTGACCTAGAGTTAGGTTTATCGACCACTGGTCCTATTGTATATGCCAGTTGTGTTGATATTAGTCAGACCTGTATCTCAGTCCATTAGGATAGGTTCATCTTGGCAGAGGCCTTCAAACAGATATGGGAAACACCGTTCACTTTAAACCACCTACTTTTCTCTTTATCCATCTTCTTAATCTTTCCATGTGATTGGTTGACTCCGGTTATGATGTCCAGAAACTATCTGAGTAGAGCTCTGTCACTTATATATGAATTTTAATATGCTGAGTGCAAACTCGTGTACAACAATTGGAATTTCGCATCAGGGTACTTCCTCTTGTAGTCAATGAGAGTATGCCAACCAAGGAGATTCTTTAGTGCCTTCCAAGGTTTTGCGTAGATAGCTAGGGTCTGGAGTAAAGGTTTTGTGGGTACAACTCTGGTAAATCCTCCCGAGATTAACTCGGTCGCTAGGGCCACCTAGCGAGCTAGGATTTTATTTTTGTAGATTAGTTTTGCTCGAGGACTAGCAAATAATAAGTTTGGGGGTATTTGATAAACACATTTTTGTGTCTAATTTGTCCTCAATGTTTTGTATTGTTGGTACTAGATTTAGTATTTATTATGGTATTTTATGTGTTTGTAGGTATTTTTGGGAAATAAACATTTTTGGAAAATTCGGCTCGAAAAGTTGCTCGGGGCACCCCCACGGAAAAGTACTAAAGGCATCCTCATTTTGGATAAGGGCCACCCCAGGGCACCCCTGCTGTATAAGGCGCCCCTACTCTGGATATGGGGAAGCCCCTTCTTCTTCATTTGAAAATCATTTCCGGCGGGAAATATTTCACCACCACTGCACGAGATTTCTGGGAGATTTTCATGCATATTATGCTGCGATTATGTTGTCACTTAATCAATAGGTCGCATGACGTATTTTTGGAAGGAAAACAAGGAATAAAATCTTCCCATGAATGGTTGTTGCGTTAAACAAGGTAACAAATATTCTCGGATTGCGCTTGAGTTATAAGAGCATATTACGTGAGATTTAAGAGGATCTATTCTCTGAAAATTTGTTTTCTATCCAATCCAGAGAGAGTTTGAAAGGTTTCGGACAACTCAGACGTATATAATAGAGGAAAGAAGAATAAAATCTCCTAAACTTTAATATGATATTTTCTGGTATTTACTCGAGATACTTATGGTCCTGTGGTGTATTTATAGCTGAGTTTGGAGTCAGATAAGGGGATGGAGCGTTAGGGGGAAGAACAAAATGGAGAGAAATCAAGTTTGAGAAACCTGTTGCTGCTGCTACCATTGATGAACACGAAGAACATAAGACTCCTGTAGACAGTCGTTCATGCTACAATAACAGTGACACATTAGTTGTATCGTTCTTTGTAACAGTTAGTTTGTAACAGACATAATTGTTACAAACTCGGTTTTTCATCATTTCTCCCCTTTTCATCATTTGTAAACCATTTTTGAGCATAAATAAATTCTTTGAGAGGGTTTTCAACATGATGAGCTAGACCCCATCGCTGGGACGATGGACGAAGCTGAATTTTATCATGTGGTAAATTTAATTAATTCCTTATTTACTTTTTGCACCGATTATAAATGATTTATGATTTCTATTAATCAATTGTTATCTTGTTTGATAGTGTATGCTTAGTCTTAGGTGCTTTTGATACACTATGCTTGTAATTTACAATTGATGTTTTACGAAATCTATTTTGGCAAAGAATAGAGTTAATATTTCTTGTGTTTGGAGCTATGATTGCCTAGGATTAATTTCTAAACCACTTGAATATGAAAAACAATGAAATCTCGAGTCCCAGTGAATTCTTTATCCCGTGACATATTTTGTATATAATTTCTTATTTTTATATTTAAGCCTAGAATCAATCTCAACTAAGTCCGAGTGAACGATAACTCTATTTACCACTATCAAAAATACCATCACCGATCTTTGTATGGGGTGCAAGAAGGTTTATAGCAGAAAAGGGAACAGATCCTATGGACATGTGCAAAACATATAAGTTAGATACCATATATATGTGGGGAACCGACCCTAGTACCTAGTCAACCAAATTTTTGGAAAGCTAGTGTGACTATGCACAGTACTCACATGGAGGTAGAACCGTAAACTCATGATTGTGATTGAATGTTGGTTTGATCAATCACATAGTTCTTAAAAGTCAGATGAACCAATTCTAAACTTGTTTGGAAGTGTGGAAAATCGGTTTCAAGGTTGTAAGTGTGAAAGAGAACTTACAAAGTAAAGATGTCGACAAACTTTGAACACGTGCTGTGAATGTTTATTTCTTTAATTGTTCAAAGATATTCCTTAACGGCTAAGGGATGAGAATCCCAGGATCGAAACATAAGTAAGTTAAAAAAAATTTAATTAAGGTTATTAATTTCATTTTGTAGGAAAATTACAGAATTAGTAATGTGCATTTACTAATTATATTTTTCGAGAGATTTCGATCGTTATTTTTGGACAGAGCATTTCCAGGAATTATGAAAACCGAATCTGTGCTTCAATGAATATTTTGAGAATATTTTCGGTTTTTGAAATTCCTTGGCGTCCAAACTTCATTTTCTATGAATACTCGAAGTTTTCCTTTCTAGCAAACTAATCCTTCGTAACAACATATTTACTCTTTTGTTGTTGTTACTAGTGTATCCGCCTATTCGGAGAGGAGAGTAACCTAATTAGGCGAAATCTCTTACGACCGCTCAGTTTAAGTCTTCTGTGGGATTGAGAAGCTCTAGCATGTACCGTTGGTGGGAAACTAGATAATTGCGGTTTGATCTTTTGTTTTAGATTGATTTGATTAACTAACGGTGGTTGAAATCTGATTGCACCTAGTTTGTTTATTCTTGAGAATCTATAATATCTGTCCCAATCTCAAGGCTATTTTCGTCATTTAACAAATGGGTATTTTTGTAATTTACGTATGAGAGTATTTTGGTATTTTTTTTATATTATGGTCGCGCACAACTAATTTAGGTGACACAACAAATTTATATCTTACTTGCTAGTGGTATATTTACATTGTGATTAGTTATTACAAAATGAAAATTAAATCTAAAATAGACACTTGTCCGCATAGCATTGTTTTTTTTAAGGTTATTATAACGTTTTTAAATTAATGGCCTTCTTTTTTTTTAGACTTTTAGTGGAATGTAAACTTTTAAGGTTAGACTCGCATGATCAGTGGAACGAACAAAGCGAAATTTGGAAGAAAACTCAAAAACAGAATTTTTTTGTACTTGATACGTGTCACTATTTGATAGGGCATGCATAAAATCTCTTGCTGTAAATTTTGGTTGCATTTCGTGTAAACTGTGGCTTTTGGTTGACTTAGCAAACTTTGACCGAGTTGTTTGCTAACGGAATTAGCCTAGAAATGTATATTTAATGCCAAGTGTCATAACATCATTAGTTGATAATTATTTAGGGTTTGAATGAAATTAGGCTATATATTAAGAGGAGTTCCTTTAGTCGGTGAAGGGAGAAGATGGTTTCTTCCGTATGATGTTTAGGTTGCGGTGAAAGAAAAAGAAAGAAAAATACAACAGGCTATTCGATACTTTCTGGCATATCACATCAATCATTTAGGATGATTTGGGATTTTATAGCACCCGTTGGTATGGAGATTTTGGATCCATATTTGTTTTGGAGTGCGACTTGAGGTAGGCGCAACACAATCAAAAACCTTCTTTTTATTTAAGTTTCTTTTAATTAATTTTATTTTGTAAGTTTTGATTCATATATGAATGATAATCGATGTTGGGTGTATGATTATGTATGTTGGGCTGCGGTCCATAGATTGTGATTCTTAAAAACAATTATGATGGGATACGAGATATCCTTGGGAATGGTTTTGTTCCCTAAACCCACGTGGGGCTCCCTGGGGCGAGCGGATTTGATGTGATTGATTTGATTGTTCTTATGGATGTGGTGTTTCCATGTATTTGTGATGCTATTAACCATGCTAGTTGTTTTAAAAAGAATTGAAAATGTTTGATAAAATGTTTTGTTGCTTCTTTTCCTACTGGGTGTCACAACTCACGTCGTTTAATGACAAAAATTTTTAGATTTTATGGCACCACAAGGAGTTAATGGCGGAAAAGCGTAGAGATCGGTTTTGGTGCTATTATTAGTAGTTTGCATAAGATTTATGATTGGGATTGTAATAAAATATAATCAACTCTTTTAGATGATTTAATTAGTTATTTATTGGTTATTAAAGCTTTAAATATTATTGGGTTAATGTATAATCAAAGAAAACAATGCTTTGTTTAGACTACTCTATTTGATTGAATAATGGAAATTTCTGGATCATGTCAGTTTGACTGTCTATCATAATTATTATATAATACGTTTTTGTCTCATTTTTTTATTTTACATGTAAAAATCTCTCAATATGTACATATAAAAATTTCATAATTTTCTGAGTTCTAGAAGTATTTTTAAATCAATTGTTTTCACTGTACAAGGATCAGACGTTTTCTGTCAGATTCAATTTTACTGAAGTTGTCTATTTTTTTTAAAATATTCTATGTCATTTTTTAGACTTTAGAGTCTACTGAAAACTCATAGATGGTTCTTTTATCTTTTCATAATGATCGACCAAAGAAAATTTGAAGTTGTGAGTGAATTGATATGTTTTTTCTAAAACGAATCGTCACTGTTGTGCGTTTCTGCAGTACTGGTCAACTACTCGTTTGACTATGGTCAAAAGGTATTTAAGATAAACTAAAAATCCTAGAAATTTTATTACTGGAAAGGCGATAAGTTAGGATTCAGAATATATAATTATAATAATTTATGGAGTCGTATTGGACTCAGTAAAATTATTTGAGTGACCTAGCGTCAGTTTCTGTTTTATGAATCTTTCTTGAAAACGTAATTATTTTGGATTTAATCTGGAACTTTTAACGGTGAAATTAATTTTTCTGATAAAGTATATTTCTTTAGGGTTCATGTAAATTAAAAATCACGTCACATTAACGGTTAGATGTTCCGAAAAGAATTTTTATGTATCCGCTGCAACAGAATTTCTGAACTGAACATAAATTAACTAAGCCCGGATAAATTATTTAATGAGCTTGGGCTTAGTAGCCGGGCTTCGTCTATGGTATCAAAGTAGCACTTCGGGTTTTCGGACATGGGATCCACGCACGAAAATCGGGGTGTTACAGTTTGGTATCAGAGCAGCGATTAGATCCTTCGGGAAACTAGTTGTTGCGCAAACAATAATAAGTTATAAATGTGTTTCGATAAAATTAGTGTGTTTTTCTTTTTAGCTTGATTTTTTTTTTCTCACTACTTTACTTTAAATTTAGGGACTAAATTTTTTGAAGTGTGTGAGGTTGTAATATCTGTCCCAATCTCAAGGCTATTTTCGTCATTTAACAAATGGGTATTTTTGTAATTTACGTATGAGAGTATTTTGGAATTTTTTTTGTATTATGGTCGCGCACAGCTAATTTAGGTGACACAACAAATTTATATCTTACTTGCTAGTGGTATATTTACATTGTGATTAGTTATTACAAAATGAAAATTAAATCTAAAATAGACACTTGTCCGCATAGCATTGTTTTTTTTAAGGTTATGATAACGTTTTTAAATTAATGGCCTTCTTTTTTTTTAGATTTTTAGTGGAATGTAAACTTTTAAGGTTAGACTCGCATGATCAGTGGAACGAACAAAGCGAAATTTGGAAGAAAAATCAAAAACAGAATTTTTTTGTACTTGATACGTGTCACTATTTGATAGGGCATGCATAAAATCTCTTGCTGTAAATTTTGGTTGCATTTCGTGTAAACTGTGGCTTTTGGTTGACTTAGGAAACTTTGACCGAGTTATTTGCTAACGGAATTAGCCTAGAAATGTATATTTAATGCCAAGTGTCATAACATCATTAGTTGATAATTATTTAGGGTTTGAATGAAATTAGGCTATATATTAAGAGGAGTTCCTTTAGTCGGTGAAGGGAGAAGATGGTTTCTTCCGTATGATGTTTAGGTTGCGGTGAAAGAAAAAGAAAGAAAAATACAACAGGCTATTCGATACTTTCTGGCATATCACATCAATCATTTAGGATGATTTGGGATTTTATAGCACCTGTTGGTATGGAGATTTTGGATCCATATTTGTTTTGGAGTGCGACTTGAGGTAGGCGCAACACAATCAAAAACCTTCTTTTTATTTAAGTTTCTTTTAATTAATTTTATTTTGTAAGTTTTGATTCATATATGAATGATAATCGATGTTGGGTGTATGATTATGTATGTTGGGCTGCGGTCCATAGATGTGATTCTTAAAAACAATTATGATGGGATACGAGATATCCTTGGGAACGGTTTTGTTCCCTAAACCCACGTGGGGCTCCTTGGGGCGAGCGGATTTGATGTGATTGATTTGATTGTTCTTATGGATGTGGTGTTTCCATGTATTTGTGATGCTATTAACCATGCTAGTTGTTTTAAAAAGAATTGAAAATGTTTGATAAAATGTTTTGTTGCTTCTTTTCCTACTGGGTGTCACAACTCACGTCGTTTAATGACAAAAAATTCCAGATTTTATGGCACCACAAGGAGTTAATGGCGGAAAAGCGTAGAGATCGGTTTTGGTGCTATTATTAGTAGTTTGCATAGGATTTATGATTGGGATTGTAATAAAATATCATCAACTCTTTTAGATGATTTAATTAGTTATTTATTGGTTATTAAAGCTTTAAAGATTATTGGGTTAATGTATAATCAAAGAAAACAATGCTTTGTTTAGACTACTCTATTTGATTGAATAATGGAAATTTCTGGATCATGTCAGTTTGACTGTCTATCATAATTATTATATAATACTTTTTTGTCTCATTTTTTTATGTTACATGTAAAAATCTCTCAATATGTACATATAAAAATTTCATAATTTTCTGAGTTCCAGAAGTATTTTTAAATCAATTGTTTTCACTGTACAAGGATCAGACGTTTTCTGTCAGATTCAATTTTACTGAAGTTGTCTATTTTTTTTAAAATATTCTATGTCATGTTTTAGCCTTTAGAGTCTACTGAAAACTCAAAGATGGTTCTTTTATATTTTCATAATGATCGACCAAAGAAAATTTGAAGTTGTGAGTGAATTGATATGTTTTTTCTAAAACGAATCGTCACTGTTGTGCGTTTCTGCAGTACTGGTCAACTACTCGTTTGACTATGGTCAAAAGGTATTTAAGATAAACTAAAAATCCTAGAAATTTTATTACTGGAAAGGCGATAAGTTAGGATTCAGAATATATAATTATAATAATTTATGGAGTCGTATTGGACTCAGTAAAATTATTTGAGTGACCTAGCGTCAGTTTCTGTTTTATGAATCTTTCTTGAAAACGTAATTATTTTGGATTTAATCTGGAACTTTTAACGGTGAAATTAATTTTTCTGATAAAGTATATTTCTTTAGGGTTCATGTAAATTAAAAATCACGTCACATTAACGGTTAGATGTTCCGAAAAGAATTTTTATGTATCCGCTGCAACAGAATTTCTGAACTGAACATAAATTAACTAAGCCCGGATAAATTATTTAATGAGCTTGGGCTTAGTAGCCGGGCTTCGTCTATGGTATCAAAGTAGCACTTCGGGTTTTCGGACATGGGATCCACGCACGAAAATCGGGGTGTTACAGTTTGGTATCAGAGCAGCGATTAGATCCTTCGGGAAACTAGTTGTTGCGCAAACAATAATAAGTTATAAATGTGTTTCGATAAAATTAGTGTGTTTTTCTTTTTAGCTTGATTTTTTTTTTCTCACTACTTTACTTTAAATTTAGGGACTAAATTTTTTGAAGTGTGTGAGGTTGTAATATCTGTCCCAATCTCAAGGCTATTTTCGTCATTTAACAAATGGGTATTTTTGTAATTTACGTATGAGAGTATTTTGGAATTTTTTTTGTATTATGGTCGCGCACAGCTAATTTAGGTGACACAACAAATTTATATCTTACTTGCTAGTGGTATATTTACATTGTGATTAGTTATTACAAAATGAAAATTAAATCTAAAATAGACACTTGTCCGCATAGCATTGTTTTTTTTAAGGTTATGATAACGTTTTTAAATTAATGGCCTTCTTTTTTTTTAGATTTTTAGTGGAATGTAAACTTTTAAGGTTAGACTCGCATGATCAGTGGAACGAACAAAGCGAAATTTGGAAGAAAAATCAAAAACAGAATTTTTTTGTACTTGATACGTGTCACTATTTGATAGGGCATGCATAAAATCTCTTGCTGTAAATTTTGGTTGCATTTCGTGTAAACTGTGGCTTTTGGTTGACTTAGGAAACTTTGACCGAGTTATTTGCTAACGGAATTAGCCTAGAAATGTATATTTAATGCCAAGTGTCATAACATCATTAGTTGATAATTATTTAGGGTTTGAATGAAATTAGGCTATATATTAAGAGGAGTTCCTTTAGTCGGTGAAGGGAGAAGATGGTTTCTTCCGTATGATGTTTAGGTTGCGGTGAAAGAAAAAGAAAGAAAAATACAACAGGCTATTCGATACTTTCTGGCATATCACATCAATCATTTAGGATGATTTGGGATTTTATAGCACCTGTTGGTATGGAGATTTTGGATCCATATTTGTTTTGGAGTGCGACTTGAGGTAGGCGCAACACAATCAAAAACCTTCTTTTTATTTAAGTTTCTTTTAATTAATTTTATTTTGTAAGTTTTGATTCATATATGAATGATAATCGATGTTGGGTGTATGATTATGTATGTTGGGCTGCGGTCCATAGATTGTGATTCTTAAAAACAATTATGATGGGATACGAGATATCCTTGGGAATGGTTTTGTTCCCTAAACCCACGTGGGGCTCCCTGGGGCGAGCGGATTTGATGTGATTGATTTGATTGTTCTTATGGATGTGGTGTTTCCATGTATTTGTGATGCTATTAACCATGCTAGTTGTTTTAAAAAGAATTGAAAATGTTTGATAAAATGTTTTGTTGCTTCTTTTCCTACTGGGTGTCACAACTCACGTCGTTTAATGACAAAATTTTTTAGATTTTATGGCACCACAAGGAGTTAATGGCGGAAAAGCGTAGAGATCGGTTTTGGTGCTATTATTAGTAGTTTGCATAAGATTTATGATTGGGATTGTAATAAAATATAATCAACTCTTTTAGATGATTTAATTAGTTATTTATTGGTTATTAAAGCTTTAAATATTATTGGGTTAATGTATAATCAAAGAAAACAATGCTTTGTTTAGACTACTCTATTTGATTGAATAATGGAAATTTCTGGATCATGTCAGTTTGACTGTCTATCATAATTATTATATAATACGTTTTTGTCTAATTTTTTTATTTTACATGTAAAAATCTCTCAATATGTACATATAAAAATTTCATAATTTTCTGAGTTCCAGAAGTATTTTTAAATCAATTGTTTTCACTGTACAAGGATCAGACGTTTTCTGTCAGATTCAATTTTACTGAAGTTGTCTATTTTTTTTAAAATATTCTATGTCATTTTTTAGACTTTAGAGTCTACTGAAAACTCATAGATGGTTCTTTTATCTTTTCATAATGATCGACCAAAGAAAATTTGAAGTTGTGAGTGAATTGATATGTTTTTTCTAAAACGAATCGTCACTGTTGTGCGTTTCTGCAGTACTGGTCAACTACTCGTTTGACTATGGTCAAAAGGTATTTAAGATAAACTAAAAATCCTAGAAATTTTATTACTGGAAAGGCGATAAGTTAGGATTCAGAATATATAATTATAATAATTTATGGAGTCGTATTGGACTCAGTAAAATTATTTGAGTGACCTAGCGTCAGTTTCTGTTTTATGAATCTTTCTTGAAAACGTAATTATTTTGGATTTAATCTGGAACTTTTAACGGTGAAATTAATTTTTCTGATAAAGTATATTTCTTTAGGGTTCATGTAAATTAAAAATCACGTCACATTAACGGTTAGATGTTCCGAAAAGAATTTTTATGTATCCGCTGCAACAGAATTTCTGAACTGAACATAAATTAACTAAGCCCGGATAAATTATTTAATGAGCTTGGGCTTAGTAGCCGGGCTTCGTCTATGGTATCAAAGTAGCACTTCGGGTTTTCGGACATGGGATCCACGCACGAAAATCGGGGTGTTACAGTTTGGTATCAGAGCAGCGATTAGATCCTTCGGGAAACTAGTTGTTGCGCAAACAATAATAAGTTATAAATGTGTTTCGATAAAATTAGTGTGTTTTTCTTTTTAGCTTGATTTTTTTTTTCTCACTACTTTACTTTAAATTTAGGGACTAAATTTTTTGAAGTGTGTGAGGTTGTAATATCTGTCCCAATCTCAAGGCTATTTTCGTCATTTAACAAATGGGTATTTTTGTAATTTACGTATGAGAGTATTTTGGAATTTTTTTTGTATTATGGTCGCGCACAGCTAATTTAGGTGACACAACAAATTTATATCTTACTTGCTAGTGGTATATTTACATTGTGATTAGTTATTACAAAATGAAAATTAAATCTAAAATAGACACTTGTCCGCATAGCATTGTTTTTTTTAAGGTTATGATAACGTTTTTAAATTAATGGCCTTCTTTTTTTTTAGATTTTTAGTGGAATGTAAACTTTTAAGGTTAGACTCGCATGATCAGTGGAACGAACAAAGCGAAATTTGGAAGAAAAATCAAAAACAGAATTTTTTTGTACTTGATACGTGTCACTATTTGATAGGGCATGCATAAAATCTCTTGCTGTAAATTTTGGTTGCATTTCGTGTAAACTGTGGCTTTTGGTTGACTTAGGAAACTTTGACCGAGTTATTTGCTAACGGAATTAGCCTAGAAATGTATATTTAATGCCAAGTGTCATAACATCATTAGTTGATAATTATTTAGGGTTTGAATGAAATTAGGCTATATATTAAGAGGAGTTCCTTTAGTCGGTGAAGGGAGAAGATGGTTTCTTCCGTATGATGTTTAGGTTGCGGTGAAAGAAAAAGAAAGAAAAATACAACAGGCTATTCGATACTTTCTGGCATATCACATCAATCATTTAGGATGATTTGGGATTTTATAGCACCTGTTGGTATGGAGATTTTGGATCCATATTTGTTTTGGAGTGCGACTTGAGGTAGGCGCAACACAATCAAAAACCTTCTTTTTATTTAAGTTTCTTTTAATTAATTTTATTTTGTAAGTTTTGATTCATATATGAATGATAATCGATGTTGGGTGTATGATTATGTATGTTGGGCTGCGGTCCATAGATGTGATTCTTAAAAACAATTATGATGGGATACGAGATATCCTTGGGAACGGTTTTGTTCCCTAAACCCACGTGGGGCTCCTTGGGGCGAGCGGATTTGATGTGATTGATTTGATTGTTCTTATGGATGTGGTGTTTCCATGTATTTGTGATGCTATTAACCATGCTAGTTGTTTTAAAAAGAATTGAAAATGTTTGATAAAATGTTTTGTTGCTTCTTTTCCTACTGGGTGTCACAACTCACGTCGTTTAATGACAAAAAATTCCAGATTTTATGGCACCACAAGGAGTTAATGGCGGAAAAGCGTAGAGATCGGTTTTGGTGCTATTATTAGTAGTTTGCATAGGATTTATGATTGGGATTGTAATAAAATATCATCAACTCTTTTAGATGATTTAATTAGTTATTTATTGGTTATTAAAGCTTTAAAGATTATTGGGTTAATGTATAATCAAAGAAAACAATGCTTTGTTTAGACTACTCTATTTGATTGAATAATGGAAATTTCTGGATCATGTCAGTTTGACTGTCTATCATAATTATTATATAATACTTTTTTGTCTCATTTTTTTATGTTACATGTAAAAATCTCTCAATATGTACATATAAAAATTTCATAATTTTCTGAGTTCCAGAAGTATTTTTAAATCAATTGTTTTCACTGTACAAGGATCAGACGTTTTCTGTCAGATTCAATTTTACTGAAGTTGTCTATTTTTTTTAAAATATTCTATGTCATGTTTTAGCCTTTAGAGTCTACTGAAAACTCAAGATGGTTCTTTTATTTTCATAATGATCGACCAAAGAAAATTTGAAGTTGTGAGTGAATTGATATGTTTTTTCTAAAACGAATCGTCACTGTTGTGCGTTTCTGCAGTACTGGTCAACTACTCGTTTGACTATGGTCAAAAGGTATTTAAGATAAACTAAAAATCCTAGAAATTTTATTACTGGAAAGGCGATAAGTTAGGATTCAGAATATATAATTATAATAATTTATGGAGTCGTATTGGACTCAGTAAAATTATTTGAGTGACCTAGCGTCAGTTTCTGTTTATGAATCTTTCTTGAAAACGTAATTATTTTGGATTTAATCTGGAACTTTTAACGGTGAAATTAATTTTTCTGATAAAGTATATTTCTTTAGGGTTCATGTAAATTAAAAATCACGTCACATTAACGGTTAGATGTTCCGAAAAGAATTTTTATGTATCCGCTGCAACAGAATTTCTGAACTGAACATAAATTAACTAAGCCCGGATAAATTATTTAATGAGCTTGGGCTTAGTAGCCGGGCTTCGTCTATGGTATCAAAGTAGCACTTCGGGTTTTCGGACATGGGATCCACGCACGAAAATCGGGGTGTTACAGTTTGGTATCAGAGCAGCGATTAGATCCTTCGGGAAACTAGTTGTTGCGCAAACAATAATAAGTTATAAATGTGTTTCGATAAAATTAGTGTGTTTTTCTTTTAGCTTGATTTTTTTTTTCTCACTACTTTACTTTAAATTTAGGGACTAAATTTTTTGAAGTGTGTGAGGTTGTAATATCTGTCCCAATCTCAAGGCTATTTTCGTCATTTAACAAATGGGTATTTTTGTAATTTACGTATGAGAGTATTTTGGAATTTTTTTTGTATTATGGTCGCGCACAGCTAATTTAGGTGACACAACAAATTTATATCTTACTTGCTAGTGGTATATTTACATTGTGATTAGTTATTACAAAATGAAAATTAAATCTAAAATAGACACTTGTCCGCATAGCATTGTTTTTTTTAAGGTTATGATAACGTTTTTAAATTAATGGCCTTCTTTTTTTTTAGATTTTTAGTGGAATGTAAACTTTAAGGTTAGACTCGCATGATCAGTGGAACGAACAAAGCGAAATTTGGAAGAAAAATCAAAAACAGAATTTTTTTGTACTTGATACGTGTCACTATTTGATAGGGCATGCATAAAATCTCTTGCTGTAAATTTTGGTTGCATTTCGTGTAAACTGTGGCTTTTGGTTGACTTAGGAAACTTTGACCGAGTTATTTGCTAACGGAATTAGCCTAGAAATGTATATTTAATGCCAAGTGTCATAACATCATTAGTTGATAATTATTTAGGGTTTGAATGAAATTAGGCTATATATTAAGAGGAGTTCCTTTAGTCGGTGAAGGGAGAAGATGGTTTCTTCCGTATGATGTTTAGGTTGCGGTGAAAGAAAAAGAAAGAAAAATACAACAGGCTATTCGATACTTTCTGGCATATCACATCAATCATTTAGGATGATTTGGGATTTTATAGCACCTGTTGGTATGGAGATTTTGGATCCATATTTGTTTTGGAGTGCGACTTGAGGTAGGCGCAACACAATCAAAAACCTTCTTTTTATTTAAGTTTCTTTTAATTAATTTTATTTTGTAAGTTTTGATTCATATATGAATGATAATCGATGTTGGGTGTATGATTATGTATGTTGGGCTGCGGTCCATAGATTGTGATTCTTAAAAACAATTATGATGGGATACGAGATATCCTTGGGAATGGTTTTGTTCCCTAAACCCACGTGGGGCTCCCTGGGGCGAGCGGATTTGATGTGATTGATTTGATTGTTCTTATGGATGTGGTGTTTCCATGTATTTGTGATGCTATTAACCATGCTAGTTGTTTTAAAAAGAATTGAAAATGTTTGATAAAATGTTTTGTTGCTCTTTTCCTACTGGGTGTCACAACTCACGTCGTTTAATGAAAAATTTTTTAGATTTTATGGCACCACAAGGAGTTAATGGCGGAAAAGCGTAGAGATCGGTTTTGGTGCTATTATTAGTAGTTTGCATAAGATTTATGATTGGGATTGTAATAAAATATAATCAACTCTTTTAGATGATTTAATTAGTTATTTATTGGTTATTAAAGCTTTAAATATTATTGGGTTAATGTATAATCAAAGAAAACAATGCTTTGTTTAGACTACTCTATTTGATTGAATAATGGAAATTTCTGGATCATGTCAGTTTGACTGTCTATCATAATTATTATATAATACGTTTTTGTCTAATTTTTTTATTTTACATGTAAAAATCTCTCAATATGTACATAAAAAATTTCATAATTTTCTGAGTTCCAGAAGTATTTTTAAATCAATTGTTTTCACTGTACAAGGATCAGACGTTTTCTGTCAGATTCAATTTTACTGAAGTTGTCTATTTTTTTAAAATATTCTATGTCATTTTTTAGACTTTAGAGTCTACTGAAAACTCATAGATGGTTCTTTTATCTTTTCATAATGATCGACCAAAGAAAATTTGAAGTTGTGAGTGAATTGATATGTTTTTTCTAAAACGAATCGTCACTGTTGTGCGTTTCTGCAGTACTGGTCAACTACTCGTTTGACTATGGTCAAAAGGTATTTAAGATAAACTAAAAATCCTAGAAATTTTATTACTGGAAAGGCGATAAGTTAGGATTCAGAATATATTTATAATAATTTATGGAGTCGTATTGGACTCAGTAAAATTATTTGAGTGACCTAGCGTCAGTTTCTGTTTTATGAATCTTTCTTGAAAACGTAATTATTTTGGATTTAATCTGGAACTTTTAACGGGTGAAATTAATTTTTCTGATAAAGTATATTTCTTTAGGGTTCATGTAAATTAAAAATCACGTCACATTAACGGTTAGATGTTCCGAAAAGAATTTTTATGTATCCGCTGCAACAGAATTTCTGAACTGAACATAAATTAACTAAGCCCGGATAAATTATTTAATGAGCTTGGGCTTAGTAGCCGGGCTTCGTCTATGGTATCAAAGTAGCACTTCGGGTTTTCGGACATGGGATCCACGCACGAAAATCGGGGTGTTACAGTTTGGTATCAGAGCAGCGATTAGATCCTTCGGGAAACTAGTTGTTGCGCAAACAATAATAAGTTATAAATGTGTTTCGATAAAATTAGTGTGTTTTTCTTTTTAGCTTTTTTTTTTTTCTCACTACTTTACTTTAAATTTAGGGACTAAATTTTTGAAGTGTGTGAGGTTGTAATATCTGTCCCAATCTCAAGGCTATTTTCGTCATTTAACAAATGGGTATTTTTGTAATTTACGTATGAGAGTATTTTGGAATTTTTTTTGTATTATGGTCGCGCACAGCTAATTTAGGTGACACAACAAATTTATATCTTACTTGCTAGTGGTATATTTACATTGTGATTAGTTATTACAAAATGAAAATTAAATCTAAAATAGACACTTGTCCGCATAGCATTGTTTTTTTAAGGTTATGATAACGTTTTTAAATTAATGGCCTTCTTTTTTTTTAGATTTTTAGTGGAATGTAAACTTTTAAGGTTAGACTCGCATGATCAGTGGAACGAACAAAGCGAAATTTGGAAGAAAAATCAAAAACAGAATTTTTTTGTACTTGATACGTGTCACTATTTGATAGGGCATGCATAAAATCTCTTGCTGTAAATTTTGGTTGCATTTCGTGTAAACTGTGGCTTTTGGTTGACTTAGGAAACTTTGACCGAGTTATTTGCTAACGGAATTAGCCTAGAAATGTATATTTAATGCCAAGTGTCATAACATCATTAGTTGATAATTATTTAGGGTTTGAATGAAATTAGGCTATATATTAAGAGGAGTTCCTTTAGTCGGTGAAGGGAGAAGATGGTTTCTTCCGTATGATGTTTAGGTTGCGGTGAAAGAAAAAGAAAGAAAAATACAACAGGCTATTCGATACTTTCTGGCATATCACATCAATCATTTAGGATGATTTGGGATTTTATAGCACCTGTTGGTATGGAGATTTTGGATCCATATTTGTTTTGGAGTGCGACTTGAGGTAGGCGCAACACAATCAAAAACCTTCTTTTTATTTAAGTTTCTTTTAATTAATTTTATTTTGTAAGTTTTGATTCATATATGAATGATAATCGATGTTGGGTGTATGATTATGTATGTTGGGCTGCGGTCCATAGATGTGATTCTTAAAAACAATTATGATGGGATACGAGATATCCTTGGGAACGGTTTTGTTCCCTAAACCCACGTGGGGCTCCTTGGGGCGAGCGGATTTGATGTGATTGATTTGATTGTTCTTATGGATGTGGTGTTTCCATGTATTTGTGATGCTATTAACCATGCTAGTTGTTTTAAAAAGAATTGAAAATGTTTGATAAAATGTTTTGTTGCTTCTTTTCCTACTGGGTGTCACAACTCACGTCGTTTAATGACAAAAAATTCCAGATTTTATGGCACCACAAGGAGTTAATGGCGGAAAAGCGTAGAGATCGGTTTTGGTGCTATTATTAGTAGTTTGCATAGGATTTATGATTGGGATTGTAATAAAATATCATCAACTCTTTTAGATGATTTAATTAGTTATTTATTGGTTATTAAAGCTTTAAAGATTATTGGGTTAATGTATAATCAAAGAAAACAATGCTTTGTTTAGACTACTCTATTTGATTGAATAATGGAAATTTCTGGATCATGTCAGTTTGACTGTCTATCATAATTATTATATAATACTTTTTTGTCTCATTTTTTTATGTTACATGTAAAAATCTCTCAATATGTACATATAAAATTTTCATAATTTTCTGAGTTCCAGAAGTATTTTTAAATCAATTGTTTTCACTGTACAAGGATCAGACGTTTTCTGTCAGATTCAATTTTACTGAAGTTGTCTATTTTTTTTAAAATATTCTATGTCATGTTTTAGCCTTTAGAGTCTACTGAAAACTCAAAGATGGTTCTTTTATCTTTTCATAATGATCGACCAAAGAAAATTTGAAGTTGTGAGTGAATTGATATGTTTTTTCTAAAACGAATCGTCACTGTTGTGCGTTTCTGCAGTACTGGTCAACTACTCGTTTGACTATGGTCAAAAGGTATTTAAGATAAACTAAAAATCCTAGAAATTTTATTACTGGAAAGGAGATAAGTTAGGATTCAGAATATATAATTATAATAATTTATAGAGTCGTATTGGACTCAGTAAAATTATTTGAGTGACCTGGCGTCAGTTTCTGTTTTATGAATCTTTCTTGAAAACGTAATTATTTTGATTTAATCTGGAACTTTTAACGGTGAAATTAATTTTTCTGATAAAGTATATTTCTTTAGGGTTCATGTAAATTAAAAATCACGTCACATTAACGGTTAGATGTTCCGAAAAGAATTTTTATGTATCCGCTGCAACAGAATTTCTGAACTGAACATAAATTAACTAAGCCCGGATAAATTATTTAATGAGCTTGGGCTTAGTAGCCGGGCTTCGTCTATGGTATCGAAGTAGCACTTCGGGTTTTCGGACATGGGATCCACGCACGAAAATCGGGGTGTTACAGAATCTTCTCTTATGATATAAGATTAACTCAAACTAGTTCAGAGTTTCGACAGGGATCTTTAGACTGTTGTTAGTTCTAAAGACGATCTTGTGGTAATCCATTGTTAACAGACTCCGTTCTGTGCGTGATTGATCATAAGAGATTCAGTGATTGTGTGCAGGTTTTTGTTGAAGATTTAAGAAGATTTGAAGACAAAGAAAATATTGAAGACCTGACTTGGGTTTTATAATCTTTGGTGTGCACAATACTTGTTTCGGTAAAAGAGGATCCAATTAATAATAGGTTTATCCTTGTGGTAGATTGGATTGATTAATTGAGTAGATCGGCATCAACACGATTCTTCAGATTAAAGGTGTTGTTGGCTTAATCTTAAACGATTACCTTTGGGTGATTGAACATAAGATAGATCTAAGGACCTGACGAAGGAGTTTATGTTGAGATAAACGGAAGAGCCTTGTCCAACTCATATCACTTGGTTGAATAGAGTTGATACCAAACAGATTTGTTGTTCCTTTAGAAATTTTAGACAAGCATTTATTGGAATTAGGAAAACCGAATTTTGCTATTCATTGCATATCTTGAGAACATTTTCGGTTTTGGAAATTCCTTGGTGTCCAAACATCCTTGGTCTATAAATACCTAAGTTTGCATTTCTAGCAAACTATCCTAAGAGCCAAGCAAACTTCAATTTTTGTTGTTTCTGGTGGAGTCGTCTGTTCGGAGAGGAAAGTATCCTAATTAGGTGAAATCTCTTACGACCGCTCGTTTAAAGACTTCTGTGGGATCAAGAAGCTCTACGAGTACCGTTGGTGGGAAACTAGATAATTGCGGTATTATTAGTTTTTGATTGATATACATGATTGACTAACGGTTGTTGAAACTTTGATTGCACCTAGTTCGTTTATTCTTGATAATCTTCTCTTCTGATATAAGATTCACTCAACTAATATTCCATTAGTTGATTGTGCAGCATGGATAGCGGCATTGACGGTGAAGCGCAATGATTGCGCGGCATGGATAGCGGCATTGATGGTGAAGCACAATGATTGCGCATCAATGCCAAGGCTGCGGCCTTGGACCTGGTAAGTGCATTTTCCTCCCCTATTCTTATTTGTAGAAATGGAAGTAAGACATATATAGGGAGGATATGTGGGCTGAAACTGAAAATATGGGAAATGTCCCAATAACGGTAGTATAACGTGTTGCACCTCGACATGATCATATGAATGGTCTGGAACTGTGGTTTGTGAACAGTGCTTGCGAATGGCTAGACTAGGCCAGGTCCAGAAATCTCAATATTCAATAATTCATCGAATGAGCAATATTTGCTCACCTTAACTATCGACGTTTACTTGAGAATTATACCTCTGTCTCAACAGACGTGTTAAATTCATGAGATTCAGAACATTTGCAAATGATGTTCAATTCAGAAATACATGGACTCATCGTCCCATGAAGTCATGAAGTCAGCAACTGACTAACTAAATACACGTCTTCCTTGCAGACTCCACAATCACGAGACATCAATCGTGTCACATTGGAGGATATTAACTAGGGTTTTGATCTGGTGGTCTACGACACGTGTGTTCATACACACGATGAGAATGTGAGCAAGTAGTGCAATCAGTTGAAGGAGTTAACAAAGTAGTGGATGGAAAATCGACCAAGTCTCTGCACGTTGAGCAAGTGGTTTTAACACACGATTTTCATTTCTCCACTCTTTGATTCTATCAACTGTCACACTTCATGGGATCATGGTGTTTATAATTCTAGCAATATAAATAAGTCTCTGAATCATGATTGAAGGACAGGACAATCTTACGTCAAACAGAAAACACGAGATTAACAACTCAACGTCTGAGAAAATTCAATCATTCAGAACTTATCTTATTTTTAGAAAACATAACACGCCTACAATCTTCGATCACCATTGATCTCACGCATTTCTCAGCTTCCATCCTACAGATCGACCCATCCTCTCTTGTGAACGAGTTTACTCTGGAATGGCCATTATCTTGGTTTAGGCAGGAGTACTACAAATTGATCTCTCGAATTCAAAACACTCCCTTCTTGCAGAGCATATGTGTGAGGTTTGACAGTTCGCTCGGTTCAAGGAGTTTCCTCCGTACGGTCGTCTCCTCAATTCCGCAAAAACCAGCAACTCGTTTTGCCCCATCTACAGATTGGCGACCATAGTGGGAAATCATTCTCTGGGTTGCAATCTCAACTTACGCAAGATGGTCGGTCTTAGGTCAAACTCAATTACCCAAAACCCTATTCCGAGTCTCTCAAATGGAGACGCTCCTCTGGCTCATGACTCCGGTAATGTTCATCATCCCTACTTTACTACTCCTTTTCAATCCATCAGTGCATTCGATGGAGAAGTACCGTCATTGGCTGAATTACCAAGGAGGCAGGGAATTATGTAGAGGAACATAGATCGGTTGAAGGTATCAATCGATAATTTGTTCAACTACATGGTGGACCTGACGAAGATTACGGGAGCTCAAGTTGTGGAACGCTCACCTCTTGACACCACTGATGCTGACCCTCAAGTCAACAGCTTCACCACTTATGATAAGCCGGTGGACCAGGAAGTTACACATCTGACCGAGAATTTATGTGAACTTATACACTTCTCCAGAGATCAACGGACGAGCACCTTTGCTGCCCTCAACCAAATATCATCAAACGTACAAATAAGCCCGCCATGTCTAGTAGTTGAAGAAACATCCATGACGCCTGAACAATCGATCAACAATATCACTTTCGGAGAAGAAGACCGCATGGCGGACGAAGGCCATAATCGAGCCTTGTACGTGACTGGTTTCATCAAATACTCCGAATTTAAGAGAGTTCTTGTCGATACGGGCGCTTCCACAAATTTTATTACTATGAAGACTCTCAAAGATGCCAAGTTACCGCAGAATAAAATCGTTCGTCATCCCATCTTGATGACAGGTTTTGAAGGAAGCCAGATCCATACATAGGGATATGCATACACAGACTTGAAGGTAGGGCCTATTCAATCAAAGTCCAAATTCCACGTGATCGAGCAAGAGCCTGATTATCACATGATACTCGGACGACCATGGCTCCATGACAACAAGGTGGTTCCCTCGATGTACCATCAATGCATGAAGGCTCTGCTCAACAAGATTGTTCGTATTGCGGATTCGTCATCTCCTTATGCCCCTGTCTATGATGATGAGTTCCTTTAATATCAAAAAAGCATCCCCGAACCTGCAAGCAAGATTTACTGTATTCCGCTTCCAAGCTAGAAGTCCATTGAAGAAGTTGCTGACAAACTATCATCCTCAGGTGCTAAGTCGATCAAGTCATCTGCTACACCGACTAAGTGACATAAGGATCAATTCTCCACTTCAGGATCTAATTTCATAGCCAGTCATGATGCGGAGGGGAGGATCATTTACCTCCGACACAAAGATTAGCAAAGAACAGGGGAGAATAATGAAAGGTCTCCCCGCCCCGAAGAATTATGTCAGAGCGAACTATCAATCGACGAAGAGGTTCAAGATGCTCCACGACAATTGCAAGACGGCACAGACTCCACCACTGATGAGCTCGAAACAATCAATATCGGAACGGAAGATAATCCAAGGCCAATTCTGATTAGTTCCATGTTGTCACCAGAAGAACGGACAGAGCTGATAAACTTACTGAAAGAGTATCAAGATGCCTTCGCTTGGACGTACGAAGAAATGCCTGGTCTAGAAGACAAACTGGTTACTCATCATCTGCACGTCACTCCCAGCTCCAAAGCTATCAAACAACCGCCTAAGAAGTTCCGACACGAAATCGAGGAGCAGATCAAAGTCGAGATTCAGAAACTACTAGCAGCAGGATTCATCAAGCCTATTCAACACCCGACATGGCTGGAAAATGGCGTTCCTGTCAAAAAGAAAAATGGTCAGATCAGATGCTGCGTTGATTTCAGGAACCTGAATAAATGTTGTCCAAAAGACGATTTCCCTTTGCCCAACATTGATATGCTCGTTGATGCAACTAGTGGACACGGTATGTTCTCATTCATGGATGGTTATAGTGGATACAACCAGATCAAGATGTACGAGCATGATGCCAACAAGACCGCGTTCCGTACTCTTATTGGGAATTTTCACTACACTGTGATGCCTTTTGGATTAAAGAATGCGGGTGCAACATATCAACTAGCCATGACTGCTATATTCCATGACATGATGCACAAACAAGTGGAAGATTACATCGATGATGTGGTGGTGAAGTCGAAGACTCGAGCATCCCACCTGGGTGTTTTGAGACAAGTTTTTGAAAGATGCAGAGAATACAAATTAAAGATGAACCCTCTAAAGTGTGCTTTTGGTGTTTCCTCCGGAAAGTTTCTAGGATTTCTGGTCACGACAGAAGGGATCAAAGTCCATCCAGACAAGACGAAAGCTATTACCACCATGCCCCCTCAACGCACTGTGAAGGAAATACAAAGTTTCATGGGCAAGGTAAATTATATTCGACGCTTCATTCCTGGATTGGCTCAATTCATTGCTTCGTTTACTCCTCTATTAAACAAAGGAGCAAGTTTTACATGGACAACTGTCCAGCAAGAAGCGTTCCAGAAATTACAACAGATAATGTTATCACCTGCTTTCATAAAATCTCCGGTGCAGGGACGACTGCTGATACTTTACACAGCTTCTAGTGATGTCGCTATCGGAGCACTCCTTGCTCAACAAGACGACGAAGGCATCGAACGACCAATCTATTACTTCAGCCGTACAATACGAGACGTTCAAATCCGATATCCAAAAGCTGGGAGAGCATGTCTAGAATTAGTGCATGCAATTCAGAAATTCAGACAATATTTGCTATCCAACAGAGTCGTGCTCGTCTCCAAGGCTGACCTTATAAAATTTCTACTATCAAAGCCAGCCCTGATAGGGAGACCAGCAAAGTGGCTACTTCAGATGTCAGAATTTTACATAGCTTGTACACCACCTAAAACAATCAAGGGACAAGCAGTCACATACTTACTCGCTGCTTTTCCAGGAGAAGATGCAACAATGTTACATGAAGATGTACCTGGTGAATTTCCAGATATCCTTGTTATCAAAGAAGAGAAATGACTCTTATACTTTGACGGATCATCTACCCCTAGAAACGACACCGGAGGAGCATACATAGTGCTAGTATCTCCATATGGAGAAGTTTTATCACATTCGTTCAAATTGGATTTTCACTGCACCAACAATTCAGCAGAATATGAAGCTTTTTTACTAGGATTGTCCCTGTCGAAGCAAGCAGGAGCAACACACCTTGAGATAAGAGGGGATTAAAAGCTACTGGTCAATCAGATGAACATAACATACTCCTTCAAAGAAATCACGCTCGCTCCATTCAGAACAGAAGCTCAGCGGCTATTAACTCATTTTGATGATGCAACAATTGTCCATACTGGACGAACTAACAATAGGCATGCTGATTTCCTATCAACTCTCGCTTCTAAACTGCAATTTGAAGGAGCAAAGAAAACAATCACGGTACAGAGACGTGCTGTGTCGTCCACCTGGCTTGCTCAAGTTGAAGACATTCAAGAAAACGATTGGCGAGCACCCATTATTCATGAATTGAATAGTTATCTTTCAGAAGGAAAAGTCAGTCTCAAGGAATTAAAGAATTACTTCTTGCTTCATGGAGCATTATATTACCGAAATCTGGAAGGGTCTATATCATGATTCCTCGGAAACGACGAAGCCGGCGAGCAACTCAAACACATACATGAAGAAATCTGCGGACAGACACTAGTGGTAACACTTTACAGAAAGCTTCAAAGGATGGGATACTATTGGCCTTCCATTGAGGCTCAATCAAGAATTCTGCAAAAGTCATGTCCCAATTGTCAGACACCTCCTCATCACTTAGAGGCTCTGAAAGCCCATCACACTGGGACTGGAGGGAACCCTACATCAAGTACCTCAGGGACAATGAATTTCCGTTAGAAAAGAAAGAAACAATCAAACTCGTCCAGAGAGCTAAAAGATTTGTCTTTCTTGACGGAATCTTATATCGCAAAAGCTTTGGTGGGAACTTGCTGAGATGCTTAGCTGAGTATGAAATTCCAACAATTTTGAAGGAGATGCACGATGGAGAACATCAGGGAAAAAGGAAATTATTTCTCCAAGTTCATGAGAAATATTATTGGCCGACCATGGAAGACGATGCAGCTGCACATGTCCAGAGGTGTCATCAATGCCAGGTCCATGGTAATCTCATTCACACCCCTTGTCTCCCGTTGAATTATGTAAATATCCCATGAACTTTCTATAGATGGGAACTGGACATCATCGGGAAAATCAATCCAGCATCCTCGAAGCAGCATGAGTACATCATCACTGCAACTGAGTATTTTACCAAATGGGTTGAAGCTATTACGCTTCGAAGCACCACTGGAGTCACAATTGCAGCCTTCATCAAAGAATACATAATATGTAGATTCGGCGTTCCTAAACACGTGGTCACTGATAATGGAACTCCTTTTGCCAAAAAGCACGTGACAGAATTGCTCGAAGAGTACGACATCAAACAGGTTTTCTCTACACCGTATTATCCCCAAGGAAACAAACAAGCATAGAGCACCAACAAAACCTTGATCTGAATTCTCAGTTGAACAATACATGAAAATCCTCGAACGTGGCATGAACAATTGCCTATGGCTCTATGGGCTTATCGAACAGTGCCTAGGAGCTCGATCGGGACTTCACCATATTCTCTCGTCTATGGAGCTGACGCCATACTTCCGGCAGAAATCAAAATTCCTTCAGCAAGGATTGCAATATCTAGCGTAGTACAATGGGATGAAGCCGAAGTATCCAACTCAAGAATCGCTGAACTAGACATGCTCGAGTCAAGGAGGGCCAAGGTGGATAAATACTTAGAAGCCTACAAACAAAGGATCTCCAGAGCCTACAACAAAATGGTAAGACCTCGAACATTTCAAGTAGAAGACCTGGTATTAAAGACTCCAAAGCATATTCAACAAGACATGTCTGCTCACAAGTTCGCTCTGAAATGGGAAGGGCCATATGTAGTTATCAAGGCAGTATCTAGCGGATATTACAAAATCTTAGTTATTGATGGAGGAGTGGAAGGAAATATAATCAATGGAAAATGGCTCAAAGCATATTATACCTGATCCGTAAAAAAAAAACAATTACCTTTTCATCATTTCAAGCATTTTCAGAATGTAATATATATTCCTCCAAAGAGAGTGCAAAATGCTCCTTTGTTCATTAAACATTTCATAAATGAACAAAATTCCTTCAGATCAATTATTCTACCTAAGAAAAAGCTTAAACCTATTCAAATTTTTTTTACTCTCAAACGCTCACTCAGAGAAAACCGTCCAACAGAGGATAATCTCTATAGAAAATCCTGCCAAGCTTCTTCCGGAAATTTTTGGTTTTCATCTTCAAGTCATGGACCTCATTCTCAACTCTTGCTGACTCCAAGGCGAGTGTTTTCTCTTCCTCCAATATGGCAGTGGTCACATAAATCGCATCAGCAGCAGCCGCCGCCTTTGAATTTTGATCATCTCGAGCCTATGACAAAGCCATCCTATGTTCAAGTGTAGGGTTTCACAGTTTGAAATCATCTCATCCCATTTGTGCAGTTCATGATTCTTGACATCTCTTATATGCACCCGATTCATCTCCTCAATGATCGGTAATAATCCTGCAACTGTAGTCAGGAGGGTTGGTAGAAAACCTTTCCATACTTCGGTCATAGCAATGTGCCCATACCTTCTCCAAATTTTGGTGTACAAAGACGCGTGACACTTGGGAATGACGAATCCACCAACCACTTCATTATTCGGGCAATTGTTGATCATGTGAGCCTCAAATGGCAGTCCGTCGGTTGGATACTCAGAGGCATGAACTCTAACCCCAGTCTTCACGGAATCAATGGAGGTCACGTCACACGGTTGCCGCCATCATCAGTCGCAACCACAGATTTCCCGTTCTTCCCTTTTCTAGTATCGACAACAACGCGAACATCAACCTGCGATGAAACGAAGGAATATTTAATTTTATTGACGTGGTAAAAAACTTTAGTCGGGAAGTTATGAAATTACTTACATACGTTCCGGCATCCGCAGGAGCCGACCTGTACCAAGAAGGAGCTTTAACAGTCCGTTTGGGTCTCAAACTACAATAGGGATACTGATTCTTCTCATTATCCTCCGACGAATTGTTTGGATCAATCATCCTGATTGAACAAAGACAAAAGAAAATATGTAACTCACCGAGACGGATACTTCCACGACATGTTCAGAACGATATTCACTTATGGAAGAAACACTGCTTCTGGACATGGTGAAGAAAGCTGGGATTGTGATCAAAATTTCTTTTGATAATACACAAAGGCAGCAGAGGGTCGACTTTTTAAATAAAACCCTAAAGCACTGCAAGTCAAATGTGGATGCTTATCCCATAACGGATAAACAAGTCTGCTGCGGTTTCCATTGAAACCCTAAATTTCGAATCAATGCATGACAGATGGGAGAGGTGTAACAATACTGGGGACTGACAGTTTAGGCGTAGTCAACATTACGATTACGGATTGATCGTCTGGCAGGTTACGTGTTTGCTAGAGAACTCACGTGGTTACATTCTGAGGGTAATTATTGTCTACATGGACATTGGTCCATCGACTGGAGATATGAGGAAGATTCATAAAGGATATACTACAAGGAATTTCCATTCGAAAAATGATAATCTCTAAAGAAACATCTCGACATCCAAGCTTATCAAATAATTAGAAAGTATCTACTTCAACGGAAAATAAATAATCTCAGAAAAATTCATAAACAAAACTACTTGTCGGATTCATCAGAATCGTCTGAGTTATCAGATTCATCTTCGCCTTCTACGGAGTCCTCTTCAGATTCCTCATCAGAATTACTGTCAGGTCCATTGACGAAGTCTGGATGAATTTCAGGATCGCTGTATAAGGAATCCAAATACTCCTCTTTTTCACGCTCAGCTTCAAGGTTAGCTTTGACCAGTTTCTCGATCTCCTTGGTACGCCGGTCCGGATTAATCTTGAGGTCTCGTGGCGCCCATACGGGTTCATCCTCCGAAGTTCAGAATCAGAAGGTACACCATCAGCTCGAGATCGAAGTTTCTCCTTAGCTGCTAGCACTCTGCGCTGAACCCGGTCGCTTCTTTGCCGATAATCATCCATCCTATCATCCTCGGCTTTTCTCTTCATGAGATCGGCATAAGTAACTCTACGGTCATTAAGAGGCGCACTAGGCTTCGTTCCCTCAGTCCGATTCATCTTAGCTCGTGACTTGGCTGCGAAAGCTTTGGAATCCTCTTCAGAAGAGCTGGAAGAATAGCTATAATCATAATCGCTGCTGTCGGAAGTCACCATTTTCTGGAACCAGAAGCACAAAATTATGGATATGCTGATAATAAATCCACTACAAAAATGGTAATTCTAACTTTTACCTCTTTACAATTCCACTAGCACAGTGATTGTGATATAAGAGTTAACATTCTAAATTTGGTTCGTTCCTTGAAACCTGCAGTGACTAACAAAGCTTTATTATTTAAAAATTGAAACCTGATTTTTCATAAAATCATGAACATAATTCGTATAGTATGAACATCCACAACTGAGCTTTGAAACTTACACCAAGATAATATTTTATCATGGATAAATTATCTAATGTCAAGGGTTGCTCAAAACCCATGTTATGGTTTTGTGAAATAATGATTCACGTAAATTTTTCAAAACTTTTATTTACTCACGTAAATAAATATATGGCATTATATTATGGTATATATCACGGTATCATATAAAAAAATAAAAAAAAAACTCTTTTCCTTCGTACGATCGTCTTTCTTTGAAACGAGGGTCTATTTCGGTTTTGTGAAACGTTCATATATTTTTATGATAAAGTTTTGGTCTTCATGAAAGATCGTAAACAAATTTTTATCACTGGACATAGGTCTATATATAAAAAATCTCTCATAAGTCAGGGATTATTACTAGTTTCTTAAACTAACGATCGAACGAACATACGTTTTCGAAAAGCAAGGGTTTTCAACAAAACTCAACACTGATATATGCACATGTGTATGACATCAACATGAACAACTATAAACTTGTAAAAAAAAAAATCCGCTTACATGGTCGGCGCCGGCCGGAATATCGCCGGACGGTCGAACGACGGCAAGCTCTGGCGAAATTTTTCTCCTGCTGCTGACGTGAAGAAGGTGAAGAGATGAAGGTAGTGGTGGTCGTGCGTAGGTGAAATAAAACAAAAGAGGGATAAATTCCTTTTATATCAAATTTTATTTCCAAAACCTAATTTTACAAGGATTTCCTTATTGGGCTCGGCCCGTGAATCCTAAACCGACCAAGGTCCCGTCATCAAAATCAGCGGTTGAACACCAATTTATGCTCATTAGTCGATGCTCTATCATGTCACTGGGATCTTCATTCAAGTCGTGGTTTTCTCGTACTATCAAAAATCCGGTAACCTTTTATCTTACGACTAAGTTCAATTGCTTATATTGTTTGTAACCGGAAAATCACCATTCGATGCTGACTGAGGAACATAACTGTTCCTCTATAAGCAGTGGACTTAATGTAGATGGTGGATTTTCGACAAGGGATGAAATCGTAAACCCATAATTATACGAACTTCTGATCCAGCAATCAGACGAGTATTCAGGCTCATGTCTCTCATAAAATCTCTGACTGAGAATACTATCTCTCAGAGTATATGCAGATATGTAGTCTCTCAGCTGAGGCAACGGCATATCTCATGAATACTGAGCAATTTCAGTAATTACTTCTATATAGAATCGCAAGATTAGACGGCTCCTAGACAGCTTGCCTGCTAGTATAGAGCAATAACGTCTTCAAGATGTAACAATGTTTTCCCTGACTAATATAGAAGGAATATGATGCTTCAACAAGCTCATATCACTCGATCCTTCCTGAATAATTAATGCTCCTAGATGATTGTACTAGTATAGAGCCATCAATTAATTATTCCTAAATTATTAGATTCATTCACTGAATCCTTGAAAAATATTCAATTCTTTTCATAATATTTCGTTACTTCAGTTCATGGTTCTTCTCAGCAGAATTCCATGGGTTAATAATAAATATCCAACACACGGGAATCTGAGCTACCTTCGAGTAATCCCCGACCAAAATGATGCAAGTGTACTTAACAATAATGCACTGACAAGCACATGAACGCACGAACGAGCATTTCAAAATACGACGGGACGATGAACCTATGCAAAATAGGAAATAAAATAATAAATAATAAAATATAAATCAAGGCGCTGGAGGATTGGGCCCACCGGCTGGCCGGTCGTGTCGTGGCCAATCCCACGCCTAATTGTATATTTTATCATATTTTGTACTATTTTCCTTGATCTCATGAAAATCCCTTCATTTGAACAAATATCCTTCGTTTTAAGGAAACTCCTCAGTTCCATGGTGTTTCCTTCGCATCAAAGAAATAATATAAAATTAGGAAAGGTGTCGTGGGATCGTGTCTACTAGCCGGCCGGCTATGCCCTAATCATGGCCGGTCCTACACCTCATGATTCCTCATTATTTTATTATTATTTCCCTAATCTCATGACAACTCCTTAATCTCATGGTATTTCCTTCAAACCATGAAAAAATAATATAAAATTAGGAAAACTCGTGGGATCGGGCCCTAGACGTCCGGTCATGCCCTAGCCGGTCCCACACGTCCTTTATTTTATTATTATTATTTTTATGTTTCCTTGATCCCGTGAAATTCCTTGATTTCATGGTATTTCCTTCAAGTTATGAAAATTCCTTCAAATCATGGAAATAATACATAAAATTAGGGAAAACTCACGGGACCAGGCCCTAGCCGGCCGACCATGCCCAAGCCGGTCCCACACGCCCTTATTTTATTATTATTATATTATTTGTTTCCTTCATCTCATGGAAACTCTTTCACTTCAAGGAAAATTCCTTTATTTCAACAAACTCTTTGGTTTCATGATATTTTCATAAGATCATGAAAAACATAATAAAATTAGGAAAAATGCTATGGGACCGGGCTCATTGGCCGGCCGGACATGCCTTACCATAGCCGGTCCCACACGTTATGATTTCTTCATTTTATTATTATTTTTCCTTCATCTCATGAAGTTTCCTCAGTTTCAGCAAAAATCCCTAATTTATTCATATTTTCCCAAATGATTGCTCAAATGCACATCAGAAAATATCAAAATTCTCAGGACTGAGACGCGAACACTTTGGCGACATGAGCATACTACCTTGACCGACCAAGGTTGACTATTTGGCTTGCAAGAGGCCGTTCCCACATATTTTCATCATTTGACCTAATTTGTTCATATTAGGTCCAAACTCTTCCGAATCATTTTGGGACTTCATAAAATGATCATCATTCGATCCCGTGACCACCCAGGGGACGGTTTCATGACCCCTTGGTCGGTCCCTCATCCCGTCATAATTAATTAGGTTTTATCACCTAAGGATCAGACGAGCATTATTTTAATAAATGACTAAACCAGCATTTAATCATCTTTTTTTTCAATGTCTTCAAGGGACTTTGCTCACTGGAGCATCTGGGCGCTACATGGTTGATTCATCATCCCATGGTCCCTCCTTTATTCTATGGTTAATTTTCAATAAACCATCAGTTGATCGAATTAGGGTTTTGAGTCCAAGGTTCATAATCCCAGATTCAAACGCTAATAATTTTACGTTGATCTCATGATCAACATTTTATTAATTATACTCGGTCCAGTCGCCAGTATCTTAATTTAATATTTTATCTGGTCACGCTACCAATTATTCATCAAACGAGCAATATTTGCTCAAACCAAAGAATATTGGTTCAACTCTCAATATTCAACAATTCATCGAATGAGAAATATTTGCTCACCTTAACTATCGACGTTTACTTGAGAATTATACCTCTGTCTCAACAGACATGTTCAATTCATGAGATTCAGAACATTTGCAAATCATGTTCAACTCAGCAATACATGGACTCATCATCCCATGAAGTCATGAAGTCAGCAACTGACTAACTAAATACACGTCTGCCTTGCAGACTCCACAATCACGAGACATCAATCGTGTCACATTGGGGGATATTAACTAGGGTTTTGGTCTGGTGGTCTACGGCACGTGTGTTCATACACACGATGAGAATGTGATCAAGTAGTGCAATCAGTTGAAGGAGTTAACAAAGTAGTGGATGGAAAATCGACCAAGTCTCTGCACGTTGATCAAGTGGTTTTAACACACCATTTCCATTTCTCCACTCTTTGATTCCATCAACTGTCATACTTCATGGGATCATGGTGTTTACATTTCTAGCAGTATAAATAAGTCTCTGAATCATGATTGAAGGACAAGACATTCTTGCGTCAAACAGACAACACGAGATTAACAACTCAACGTTTGAGCAAATTCAATCATTCAGAACTTATCTTATTTTCAGAATACATAACACAACTACAATCTTCGTTCACCATTAATCTCACACATTTCTCAGCTTCCCTCCTACAGATCGACCCATCCTCTCTTGTGACTGAATTTACTCTGGAACGACCATTGTCTTGGTTTAGGCCGGAGTACTACAGATTGATCTCTCGATTCAAATAACTCCCTTCTTGCAGTGCATCTGTGTGAGGTTTGACAGTTCGATCGATTCAAGGAGTTTCCTCCGTACGGTCTTCTCCTCAATTCTGTAAAAACCAGCAACTCGTTTAGCCCCATCTACACATATCTATGAAGTTCAAAAGATAAGCATTATACTTCGTAGTATAATTCCCTAATACTATAATCATACAAATATGACCATGTCACATCACTAGAGTATTATACAATATGTACAGTATATACAGCTTCAGAGTTGTGTTTTCAATATAGCACGACTTGAAAGATACGTTAGGAATGAAACAGTTCAAGTTAATATTACTAACCTCAAGAGAAAGGATGATGTCATCGTTGTAGTTCGCTTCTTCTTCACATTATTCAGGTCTTCGGAGTAATACTTGTATTTTTTAACATTCCTAGACTTTGTATTCTAACCTAAACGAAGTTGACTCTAGTATAAAATCAAGCGACTTTATATGAGTTTTGCACACTAAATATGACATCCAAACTTGACATACCAACGCTTGGTGAATTCAACTGAGCTATGCTCTAACAATCACCCCTTTTATCAATTTTAGTGAAAAACTCTTATTACATATGTATAAAAAAAAATACATAAGAATTCATTTTACATACGCTTGATCCAAGTTTCAACAGCACAATAACCTGCATATATTCAATCAATAAATGTTGTTGTTCACATTTTAATAAAAAAAGATTTTACTCCCCCTAAAGGTAAGAGCTCTCTATTACTTATCTTACATCTTTGTTATTCCCCTTTTTGTGGTCTGAAGACTACAACAACAATATGATATGTTTCTCCCACTTAGTTAATGTTTTACTCTTCCGTTAGATATAAGATTTAAGGCACAAGTATCCTTTCATTAGTGATTGCAAATCACTTTTTTACTCCATATATTTCTCCCCCTTTTTTTGTCATAGAATTACAAAGGTTCGAGCAAATAAAGAATTTTACAAATCTAAAAAACTTGTAAACAACATATAAGAGTTAAGCACGAAGGTTTCACATACCACTTTAGATAACCAATATTAAAATAGAAACTAAAAGTAATTTACTTTTAATATGTTATCAAGGAAATAATTTCCTGAAGCAATTTTCCTTAATAGTTTAAAAATTCGATTAAGAAACTTAATTCCCTTGTTAAACCGATTTCATATGTGCAATCGCTTATTTCGATAAGACCAAAATAAAGATCAGAATTAACTTTATTTCTCTCATCAGGCTCTAATTATTCAGACAATAACTTAGACCTTTCCCTTTACAAAAGACAAACACTAGGTGTTAACTAGTTTTTCTTGTTAAGGCATTCGATTAGACTTGAATAACCGAATCCTTCAATTTCATAAGTCTAACTAAGATCAGAATTAACGTAATTTCTCTTATCCGGAGTCGATTTTGACTAAACAAATGATCCCGTATTTTGTTAAGCCTAAACAATACATACAAACCAAAATAAATTGACTTGCACAATTATTTACTTAACCGGAAGCAATTGAAACAAACATAGACACTACAACACCACAATTGCACCGAATTTCGTTAAGCAAAAACACTTGATACCCAACAATAAATAAGATACCAAACAATAAGCCAAATAAATTGACACAATTTTTCTTAACCGGAAAAAATTGAATCATACATACACATACATACATTCATACACAATAATGGAACATATCAATTGTACCAAAATTTTGTTAAGCAAAAGAAAAATATATGCAATATGAACAGGCTTTTATTAAGCAGGAAAATGATTAACTAACAAATTCGTTGCCTCATATTCCGCAGCCTCTTCTCCATAGAAAGATATATCATTAAGCGTAAGTTCAAATAAGAACTCTCCCCAGTGTGTTGTCATCCTCTCGCAAGAACAAAATAACAACAACAAGAGAAACCTTTACCAGAGAAAGGTTGAAATGGTTTTAACTGATGCGTACCAATAGAAAAAGTTGAAAACCCGAAACACATGTGTTATGCTAAACACAACTCATGTAAACATAAATTGATTCAACATATTGTGACTTTTCACATATGAGTTTCAATCGGAACACCTTATTATCCTTTGATAAAGCCTACCAACATGGGATAGAATTTAATCCCGCTAAATCAAAAAGCCACACAAAGCATAAGGGTCACATCATATGAGATCGAATATTAAGGTTAATGAAAACCGAAATCAAACATCCCATAAACCGAATACACATAGCAAAAATATAAACATTCATTCACAAGCTATGTAATCGGTAACTATCACAAGAAAAATTATAAAGAAATAACTTTTTTCAAAAATAATGATAGTTTTATTCAAAATAGACCTTATACAATAATTGAGATAAATCAAAACATTGATGTCTATTTTTCTGGATCAAGTATTACATCATGTAACTTAATCCATAGTGGTGCTCAGATTGTTCACCGAGGTTTCTTCAGTGTTCAAACTCTTGAGTCTTCTCTTTTCTTTCAGAAGATTGAGTCTCATCTTCAAAAGATTCACCTCCAAAATCAACTTCAAAAGATTTGACTCGAGCCACTTCTCATTCTTTTCAGAAGCTTCCAGTTGTTCACGAGCAATTTCAAAATCTCACGTTAGCAAAATCATGAGCTCAAAAGATATTTGATTCCTCGTATGTTCCTTTGAGAAGTAGCACTTAATCTCAGTAGGAAGACAAGTTTCAAGCTTTTGTAATTGAGAATTAATATGAATAGTATTTTCACCCATCTTGAACCGCATACTAAATGTGGAGGAAAGATTCGGTTCTTAAGATGTTTTATAAATCAAATAAAACTTGGTTTCCAAGTTTAAAAACACCTAGTAAGGTATTTTTATTTGATTCAAATATTCGTGAAAATATACAAATTCGGAAATAAAATCAAGGATTTTCCGGAATATTATTGTCAAGAGAATACGAATATATCTTGTACAATTATATCATGAACTTTCCTAAGATCGAAAGTATTCTTATAAATAGAAAAATGACTGCAAATTTAAAAAATACTCAAGTGGTTCATGAAACAGATAGATCTAGTATAAATTTTTTTATACTTTTCATATGTTCCCTAGTGCTCTTTTAAGAAATTTCCATTTATTAATATTGAGCACAAAATTTTAGGAAGTTCTGATCAACAAGCTTAGTTGTTGAATTGAGATCTTAATGACTCAAGGAAAAAAAATCTATCTTTATGTTTTCAGACATCTTCTTTTCTGGAACAATTCCAAGAATAGGTTTCACACATCTGTGAGTCACAACCTGAATTACGTGATTCAACATATAGATCTATTCGAGTATGAACATGATTATAAGTGTGTGTTTGTGGGTGAAAAAGGTTTCTACTGATTTTGGTAAATTCGTGTGTGTGAATGAGAAATGAGTCTAAACCCTAAACAATGTACTGCACGGGAGTACTTTTGATTTGAGAGATCAATCTGTACAAATCTGGCCTAAACCAAGAAATGGACGTTCCAGACTTTCTTTGGTCACAAAGTGAAGGAGAAGGGTTGGTCTTAGGAAGGGAAGCGAAAAAAGTGTCGAGACCAGAATCGTCGTTATGTAAGTGTGGGTGTTTTGTGACTTGTATCAGAAAATTGGACAGCGTAGCTGAATGAAAATCTATCAGGTGATTTCTGAATGTTGTATTGTTCTCCTGACCAAAAACTTGTTTTTGGTGGAAATAGGTGAGACCTATTTATACAAGTCGCAACAAAACGTACCCTCGTCTCGTAGGAAGTGAAAACGATTGAGTGGTGGAAGAAGGGAGTAAAGGATAACGCCTGGAATTGATGTTTCCATAATGAAGGATACGTTTTACCATTACTTCTTTCCCTAACCACCCCGCTTTATGACACTTTCTTGTAACAGGAGTATTGCACGCCGCACGCTGTAAACCGCCAGACCAATACCCTGATGAGTATCCCCCAGTTTGTGACATGTTTTGATGTCTTGAGTGTTTTCGTGGAAAACATGTAGCACTTTTCTACGTGTGTCAAGTTGAAATTGAGAGGATTGTCGCAGGTAAATAGCATGTGATGCTATTAGGCTCGTCTTGGCTGGTCGCCTAAAACTTTACACAAGCTCGTCGGCTTGGTGGCGAACTTCGATGGCTGAGATCGCATCTTATGAAATAAGGGTAGCCGTTGATTATGGATACCTTGTGTTGGCGCCTGAAGATGGCACAGTGGCGTTTTTGGTGCACGCCAGTAGCAATGCGGCATGACTGGCATGTCTCGTGCATGCTAGTGGCACGGTGTTGCAATTGGCGCTTGGCATAGCTATGGCCATTAATTTTAGGCGGCTGGTCGCCTGAAAGTTGCCACAAGTCTGTCAGCTCGGTGGCGAACTTGGATGGCTGAGATTGCATCTCATGAGGAAGGATAGCCATTGATTATGGCTACCTTCTGTCGGCGCCTTGCAACTTTGTCTAAATTAGGGTTTAGCATGCCGAACCCTAATTAGAGTATATGGCATGCTATTTGGCATGTGCGCCTGGCATGCGCGTTTTTGGCAAGTTAGGCATGCCGTTTGGCATGTGCGCTTGTCATGTGTGTTTGGCAAGTTAGGCATGCCGATTGGCATGTATGCCTGGCATGCGCGTTTGGCCAGTTTGGCATCCTGCTTGGCATGTGTATGGCATGCGCGTTTGGCGGGTTTGGCATGCTGTTTGGCATGCCGATTGGCATGTGCGTCTGGCACGCGCGTTTGGCGGGTTTGGCATGCGATTGGCATGTGCGCCTGGCATGCGCGTTTGGCGAGTTTGGCATGCTTCTTGGCATGTTTGGCATGTCGATTGGCATGTGCATCTGGCATGCGTGTTTGGAGCGGGTTTTGGGAAGCCAATTGGCTTTGTGACCATCTGGCGTGGTTCCTCCTTTTCAACGCTGTGGCGAGTTTGAAGCAAACTCATTGGTTAATGTAAGAGGGTCGGCCAAGCATGGGCATGGCTACACTTCTGTGTGAGTGTGGCGGATTTAAAGCGACCTGATTGGTCGATGGGAAGTAGGGCTGACAAGCTAGGGCGTGGCCACACTTACAGTGTGTTGTGGAAGATTTAATCGCCTAGTTTGGCTAAGCATAGTTTTTCGACCAACGGGGTCTAGTGTACTGCGCGGGGCGCGAAACCCTAATTTTGCAAATTAGTCGGGTTTATGAGTTTTTTATGAGTTATCACAATAATTGGCTGGATTTTGTATGCTGCCATAAAAGTCCTTATATATAGAATGCAGTGTGCTTCCGTCTGAGCATTTCGTGCAATGTCCTTAACTTTGGTACTTGGAGGTTCATGTTACTCCGCTGCGAGTGAACACAAATACGTCACGCCAGAACGATATTAAGGGTTCTGCCGGGGAACATAGCACAGGAAAGTACTCACTGAGTCTTGCATTGGCGAGGTGCCGAAATTTACAGAGTGTTTTGGATGGTTGCTACATTCACCAGTCTGGATAAATTCCATGTAAATATATTGAATGACTCAATAAATATGTTGGTGGAGAGGTTAGCACTCACGGTACCGTTTCCTTGCAGAGTGACGTCATATGCAAGGTTTTACGATTTTAACCCTAAGCTAAAAACCACCATCAACAGTGTGACTCGAAACCTTTTGAGTCATGAGTTGATCAGAACTCTTATATCGGCCCAGATATTCCTTGGAATATGAAGACATCTTTTGAAGAGATTGTTTCCTTGATTCTGATTTGGACAGAAGATGACAAACAAAACAACATGATATGAAATCATTTGTTTGTGTGTTTTTAAGATGATATTAGTCACCTTCAGAGAGATAATCCTTCTCACAATAAATGTCAGCTTTTCTTGATCGGATATTAGTCATAGGTTTATGCTTTGAAACACACCTCTTTTGATTCTTGCAAGTGGATAAACTATGAGAATCCAGATGTTGTTTATTAGTTAAGAGATTCTGAGAGATAGAATCACATATCCTTGTCTTAACTAATAAATAGTTTCTGACTTTAGGATTATTGTCAGAATTTTCAGATTCAATTTCAAGAGAAAACGAAACTGTATTTTCATCATGACATAGACTAGATGTGATTATCATCATGTCATGAGGTTCATGAATTTCAATATTTTCTTGAGACAGAACTTCTTCATGAAACCTGGTTTTTATCAAAAAATCTTTAATAATCCTTTTGACAGATGGATAATATATATTATCTTTTAGATTATATTTTTCAGCAAGCTTTATGAAAAATTTAATCTCATCACTGTCATCTGAATCTGACTTGTGTGTCACGGGTATTTGTTTTCTTAGTAACACATCATGGTTAATATTTCCTGAGTTGTGTTCAATCAGTGAACCAACAATATTGAGTTGTTTATCAGGATCTGAAAACAAATTGACTTTCTGAAGTATATCATCTTCTTGCTCTACGTTAACTGAATTATCCATCAGATTCACTTCTTATAGGTTGGATCGCACCAAACACAGATTGTTAGATCTTTTCGTGTTTTCCTTCTCTGATACCAATTGAAAAGACGAGGGTATCAGAATACACCACAATATTTTAGTTTTCAATCTATAAGTCCTCTTACCGAAAGTGATCGTCTATGGACAGAGACGAGACAATACAATGAATCGGTACTTACACTTTGTGTGATTGTCTGTGGATACGAGATCGAGACAATACGACAACCAAAATATGATACTTGATAATAGTTTCGGACTTAACCAAACTTTATAGGATCACTATCAAGTATATCGGAGTTAACGTAAAGTGCAATTTACTTTAAATTATATAAATAAATATAATTGCGAAAAACAAAATAAATCACACAGCAAGATTTTGTTAACGAGGAAAACTGCAAGTACAGAAAAACCCCGGGACCTAGTCCAGAATTGAATACTCTCAGAATTAATCTGCTATACAAAATCTAAACCAACTTCGTATAGTTGAGACCAAGAAACTACCCCTAGTTCACTTAGTTTCCTTAGTATCCCTGCACTTCCGACTTCGAAGGTCACACACTGGTACAATTCCTTTGGTTCATATTCCAAACAGTAAAGGAACAACAAATCTGTTTGGTAGCAACTATATTGATTCTTTCAAGATAAAGATATCTCAAGTCATACACAAAGGCTCTTCCGTTTAATCCAATAAACTCCTTTGCCTGGTTAGATCAATCTATCCAATAACTACAAAATTAGTTAAGTTTAGATTCACACTCAATCAAAATAAATTTCAAAGCGATATATTGAGAATATCGACCTCACGCAACTAATCGATCGAATAAATACGATTATAGTTGGATCCCATCCAATCAAGGTTTGTGCACACACAAAGATATGAGAACTAATAAGAAATCTTCTTCGTTTTCAAATCTTCTTAAATCTTTAATAAGCACCTGAACAACACCATTTGAATCTCTTGTGATCAATCACACACATAACGGGGTATGTTAACAATGGATTATCACAAGACATCTTTAGATCTACAAACAGTTCTAAAGATACCGTCGATGCTTTGATCTAGTTTGAGTGAATCTTATATCAGAAGAGAAGATTCTCAAGAATAAACAAACTAGGGGCAATCAAAGTTTCAACAATCATTAGTCAATCAAATCAATCGAAAACAAATAACACTGTAATTATCTAGTTTCCCACGTAGAGCTTCTTGATCCCACAGAAGTCTTTAAACGAGCGGTCATAAGATATTTCACCTAATTAGGATGCTTTCCTCTACGAATAGACGACTCCATGAGAAACATCAAGAATTGTAGTTTTCCTGGCTCTTAGGATAGTTTGCTAGAAATGCAAACTTAGGTGTTTATACACCAAGGATGTTTGGACATCAAGGAATTTCCAAAACTGAAAATATTCTCAAGATATGCAATAAATAGCAAAATTCGGTTTTCCTAATTCCAACAAATGCTTGACCAAAATTTCCGAAATCTCTCAACACAAAATCTCCAATTAGAAAATGCACATTACTAATTTTTATTCTCTAAAGATATGAATTTAATTGCTGGTAATTAAAGCATATAAAACCAAAAACCTTAATTAAAAGATTCTCAATTTATTTCGGCACAGGATCTCCTTGAGTAATAAGGAATATCTTTGAACAATAAATGATAAGAGTTATTGTACGTGTTCAAAGTATGTTGAAATCTTTTCACTGTAAATCCTTATTCATATTTACATGGATCTACATTCTTGGAATCGGTTATACCATACTTCCAAACAAGTTTAGAATTGGTTGACCTGTATTCCAAGATAACTATGTGATTTATCAAATATCAAATCACATACATGGGTTCAATCGGTTCTACCAATCACCAGGATCTGTTATACCTCAATATGGAAATACTTGTGATTGGTCAAACAAGCTACTAGGACCGGTTACATCAGTTACCAGGACCGCTTACCATATCCCCATGGTATTGCTTGTGATTGGTCACACCAGTTACCAGGATCGGTTACTCCAATTACCAGGATCGGTTACCAATTACAAGAATCGATTACACAACACTCTGTGGTCGGTCACACCAATTATATCGGTTACACCAATTACCAGGATCGGTCACATAAATTACAAATATCGTTCATACCATATCATGGTGATTACTTAGGATCGGTTACACCAATTAATAAAAACTAGTCATACCAAATGATAAGTCAGGCATTTTGATTAGTTATACCAAGATACATAACAAAGTTACGATCGGTTCTACCATCTCACACATATTGGTAATCTAAAGATTTGCAATGAATAGTTGTACCAATAAGCCTAATGATTTCCCTTTCGATTCATAAAACAAGTTCATGAATGTACTTCGTTTAAACGAATGCAAAACATTGTTTCCTAGGATAAAATCTTTACCATAACCTATTCACATAATCATAACAGTATATACAAGATTATGTCGATGTCATATCTACGAAGTTCAAAAGATAAGTGTTATACTTCATAGTCTAATTCCCTAATACTATGATCATACAAATATGATCATGTCACATCACTAGAGTATTATACAATATGTACATTATATACGGCTTCGTAGTTATGTTTTCAATATAACACGACTTGAAAGATACGTTAGGAATGAAACAGTTCAAGTCAATATTACTAACCTCAAGAGGAAGGATGATGTCGTCGTTGTAGTTCGCTTCTTCTTCACATTATTCAGGTTTTCGGGGTGATACTTATATGTCTCAACATTCCTAGACTTTCTAGTCCAACCTAAACGAAGTTGACTCTAGTATACAATCAAGCGACTTTAGATGAGTTTTGACACACTAAAATATGACAACCAAACTTGACATACCAACGCTTGGTGAGTTCAACTGAGCTATGCTCTAATAAAACCAACTTAAACTCATTAACAGTCAACAAAATTGGGTGAATAGAAAATAATTAGGATTTATAACAAAAAAATAGGCTTTTGTAAAGCAATGTGAACAATTAATTAACATATGTCTACTTCAATCCCATTTGAATCTAGTGAAATCAACAAAAATAAACACTTTGAGTTTATACCACCCATAATGAATCCTCTAAAAACTCCACCATTTTTTAAATATTTTTCATTCCAACGACACCATTGACATCTCTTGTTGCTCCTAATGAATATAAAATGGAAAATCAAAACCATGAGAAAAAGAAAATGAATTAGAGAGAAGGAAGAAGAGAGTAGCGACCGCTAGAGAATGGTCTAGGTTTTGGTATCTCATCTAAATAAATATCGGTAACTAGGTAAATTCATCTTAATTATTGACTAGGTCAGAAAATTTTGATCATTTTGGTGGGACCGGATGAAGTACCTATGGCTTATAAAATGGCCGGTCTATTAGTTAGGGGTTCAGAAATTGGTCATTTTATTAATTTTTTTTATGAAAACTAAGTATGCGTAAAGTATATTTTTATACAAAAACTCACATTTCTTAGTTTAGAAGAGAAACAGATTCAGTCCCCTTTTAGGCTAAGCTAAGATATATGCCACATTATAGCTAAACGGTGAATCATAATGGTTGACCTTGGCTATAACGTAGTTATAGCCAAGCAAAATGCATTACCACAGTTCTTGGCACTACATCAAGTTTTATGGTGAAAAAAATCAAATTCCAAATTATCAGATCATTCCTTGAAACTGGGTACGGAAGAGCAAACTTTAATGGTGAAGGGTTCCAAGGAATTAAGTTTCTTGACTTTAAATTTCCACTCTTAAACAACGAGACTAATTATCAGATAAAGAGTGTTAAGCAGTGGATGCCTAGCGGCTGTTAGATTGAGTGTCAAGTCTCACGATATCCAGCATAAAGATAAGTAACATTTTAGGTCGGATTCCGAGCTGTTTTTCCATATAACCTTAAAAATAGTTTGGAATTGTCATATTTGACCGGCTATTTCAAAATTTTTTCATCCACCGCAAGACTTGATTTTAGGAAAATTAATGCTACCGCTTATTCAAGATGCAATAATTAATGACTAGACTGAACATATTTGATCTTATTCGAAATGCAATAATTAATGACTAGACTGAACATATTTGATCCAAACCGATAGTTCAGTCCATTCCAAACCGATCCAAATGATCGATTAAATTTGATCTGATACAGATATCCCAAAACTGATATCATTAGTTCGATTAATTTACTTGTGTATAATTAATTCAAATATTCAATATATATTTTTCTTATATATTATTGTATAATTAATATATCAAATGAAATCATACAAAGCTATTGGTTGGTAGCCTAGTAACAAGCTGCGCACCAACTCTTCTCTGAATAGCAATGCCTAATCTATGGAAAATAAAACTACCAAAACCACTACTAGCGTCATTATTAACAAGACAGTTCTCAGACGCTTAAAAAAAATAAAGTATTTTCACTAAGTTCCCCTAAGGTAGAGAAAGCTAGGACCCCCAGACTATACACAAGTGAAGTGTACTTGTCTAAGTATTTAACACGCTTTCTTGAAACCGCATTAGAAATAGCTTTCCCTGGGACAAAAGAGCGTATACCATCACCAGTAAAGGGAGATACACCAGTGACATTCATACAAACGTCTTGACCACTTTCCCAGTTGAGAACAAGAATATCAGCAGGCCTCAAGTCTTTATCCTCATCTGAGAGAATACCAAGAGAGACTTCCTTGCGCTGAGGTACACTAGATTTGTAACAAATATCAGCTACAATATCACATGCAAGATCATGTCGAAACTTACTTCCAACAACTTTAGCACAATGAAGCGCATGGTCTCCAAAGATGTCTATAGATTTGTTACAACTTGTGCATAAGCCATTCTCAACAAACAGTGGGATACCAAGGCGATAGCAAAGCACGGCTCGGAACTGTCTAGGCCCGATACACTGATTAAGCCCACTGATTGGTGCAACTAATAAATAATCCTGAGCGTGCTTGACACAGTTACACTGCCACAAAATAGAATCTCTTGCAGACATAGAGAATTGGTCTGGGATTTGCTTCTTAACCGCATGAAAATAAGTGACTGCCAGGGAGTGCATGGAAGAAGGGGCAGTATCATCGACACAGTAAGAATGAGGTAATCCACATATCTGGATAAAGTTCTGAAGATCCAACTGATAAGCAGAGCCTTTGTTTGTTGAGAATAAACTTCCCAGAATTATCTTCTGTACTGAAGCTGTCTAATTCTGAGAGGCAAGGAAACAATAGGAGCGGGTGTCCGCCGTGGTGTAGATGCCAAGGCCACCATATTTTATAGGAAAGGTATCCAATCTCGGATGTAAATGACCAAACCCTGCCCCGTCACCAGTGATTAAGAGTCTCAAATACTTAAGTAGATGGTCATCAAAAAGATCAGCGGCTAATTGCAAGGCTGCTGGATTGGTAGTACGCATTGCAAAATATAAACGAGATACATCAGTACAATTGCGAAGTAATAGCATCTCACTTTGAGGGTCTCTGAGTTTTTTGATTACTCATTAGTTGAACAGTCTTATTCACCCTGGTCAACATCATATCACTAATAAAGTTCAAATCTAAACTCACAGGTCCGCCCAAAAGCTTAACGCCATTAGAGGCCTACCAATGTCAGGGAGGAAAACACCATCAACTGTACTTCTGGGATCAATAGAAGGCCAAAAGACTTCCGTTTTCCTAACGTTAAGATGTAACCCCCTACTTGGTCCTTCAGCTTCTATTATACTCAAGGCCTTGGCTACCTCCAATGTATCACCGATAATGGTACCATCATCCAGGTACCAAGCGTGTAAATCAAGTGTGCAGTGAGAAGCAATAGTCTTCATTAGAGGATGAAGAGTCAATGCAAACATCAAGGGACCAAGGGGGTCCTCCCTTCTGAACCGCGAGTGCAGAAGACAAGATATATTGGTCATAATAGAGTTTAGCGAGTCACAAATAAAAAACTCTACCCAACGAGTGTTAGAGCATTGCTCGGTCGAACTCGCATGCGTTGCTATCTCAAGCATGTTTGTCAATGTTAGTGATCAAAACTATAAGTCTTGATTTCTAGTCTACTATAGCTAAGTCTCGGACTAGGATAGAAAGTGTAGTTGAGCTCAAGGACTTCATGGCGATTCATCATACAAGAAGAAGAACTACTCAAGGAACCAGTGGAACTTCTCGACAAAAAGGTATGTGAAGACTTGAACTTATTTGTCACTCAAAATTCTATCTACTCCATCTCCTACTTCTTGAGACAAAAAGTCGTATGTTATATATAGAATAAGATTATACACATTTGGTATTTCAAGCCGAGTATACCTCGCGTATCTATATCTCGAAATATGTGTTGGTAAGCGTTTCGCTTCGACCATGTTTATCTTTACCTAGTGACGAAAGTCTTGATATGTTTCAATCACTTTGAAAATTGCTTTGAAGATAAATGGTGTAAAACCTATATATCGTCCTCTAAGAATGTTTCAATGGTTGGAATGAGAGTTTAGTTACATAACCAATGATGGACATAAGTATTGTTGTGGAAACACATATGTGCATAAGTCCTATCCCTTGAACCAAAGTTTGCGAACTTTGTTGATCAAGAGAAAACAGAAGAATGGCTTGTTGCCAAGTCCGCGAACTTCCGAACTTCTCATCCGGAGAAATTCGGCTGGAGTTGACAAACTTGTTGCGTGAGTACCAGTCCGCGAAACGGCGGAAAGTCTTTGCCGAGATTTTCTGCTGGAGTTTGTAAACTCTGCCTGGTAGCTTAAGTCCGCGAACCTAGTGTGCGAAATTAAGAAGGTTATATATCTGAAGATGATTTCTGAACTTAAACTTATAAAGACCAAGGAATGCAATTTGCAAACCGTGGCTATAAAGTTCATGAACCGACTCAAGTGAATCAAATCATCTTTGCTTCAATTGTGTCTTGTGTAGTACATAAGATTTCCTTGCAATTGAACAACACTCTAACTAGTTCATTTGAGTCACTTGAACTAGTTATGGTGAAGAAGAATATGGTTGGTATGAAATGCTCATATGGCTAACCTTTTGGTTAACTATTGTTGAACTAACAATGTACATGTTTGGGTACGTTTAACAAACCTAGAAGCGTGCATTTCATTTGTGTATAACAAGTTAAGTTTTCGATCTAACGGTTGAGAAATATTAGGTTGAATCTAAATCAGGTTTTCATCTAATGGTGGATATTGTTTGCTTTGTGACCAAGGCGAAACCCTGATTTGAAAGACTATATAAGGGGACATTTAGCAACTCTGCAAAACTAATCCCCACACCTCATGTGTGATACTAGTATGCGTGCTAGAGTCGTTTCTCCTTTAACCTTTAGTTTTCTTCTTCTAAAACCAGGTTAACGACTTAAAGACTTCATTGGGATTGTGAAGCCAGACCGATACTACTTTTATCGTAGTTGTGTGATCTGATCTTGCATCTTCTATCGTACGAGCACAATCATATTGATTGGATTGAGATTAATATCTCCGATAGGAAAGATATAAAAAGTAGTCACAAACATCTTCGTCTCATTGTTTGTGGTTCCGCAATATCTTGTTTCGCTACCATACGATTAAGATTGTTGTGAGGTGATTGATTTATCTAGGCTGTTCTTCGGGAATATAAGATCGGATTATCAACTGGTTCCTGTTCACTTTGATTATTATCAAAAGACGGAACAAAAACTTTAGGGTTTTTGTGTGGGAGACAGATTGATCCTTTGATAGAATTGTCTGTGTGAGACATATTTGTTTATTTTAAAAGCCTGCGATTTTGGGTCGTAGCAACTCTTAGTTGTAAGTGAGATCAGCTAAGGGAATCAAGTGCGCAGTATCCTGCTGGGATCAGAGGCATAAGGAGTACAACTATACCTTGGATCAGTGAGAGACTGATTGGGGTTCAACTACAGTCCAACCCGAAGTTAGCTTGGAGTAGGCTAGTGTCTGTAGCGGCTTAATACAGTGTGTGTTCAATCTGGACTAGGTCCCGGGGTTTTTCTGCATTTGCGGTTTCCTCGTTAACAAAATTTCTAGTGTCTGTGTTATTTCAGTTTCCGCATTATATTGTTTTATCTTTATAATTGAAATAATACAGGTTGTGCGTTAGATCATCAATTAGAGTAATCCAACCTTTGGTGGTTGATTGTCATTGATTGATCCTTGGATATTAGTCTTTGGTACCATCCAAGTTATTCCTTGTATTTGATTAGTACTCGCAGTTTCTGTTTGAGGAAATCGAATCAAGAGAGAGAGATATAAACTCGTTGATGTACTTTTAATTGATCGAGTCTTGTTGATTCTCTTAAAAGTATATTTGAGTTTGTCCATACATATTGTTAAGCGAAATATTGGATGGTATTGTTAGACCCCCGCTTTTCCAATTGGTATCAGAGCTGGCAAACACGTTTAAGACCTTACAAGTCTGTGTTTGTAGCGATCTGACTCTGTGGACAGTAGTGCTATCTCAGTAAATGCACCACCAGATCCAGGGATTTCGGAATTCTTTTTCATGACTGATTTGATAAAATCTGTAGAAGAAATTCAATCTAAACCTCCACCAGGTTTAAAATCCCTTGAAGTATTTTCAGGGCTTGAAAAGAAGCTTGAGAGCTTATCTCTTGATGTTGAGTTATACCTCCAGAAATGGCAAGAATCTCTTGACAGGCTAAATCAAGTTATGATGAATAATATTCATGTTGAGGTTGATATTGATTTACTAAACAGTGAGAGCAGTGCTCCTCCTCTGCGTAATCCAATTAGTTGTGATAAACTAAACGAATTACAAGAGGAGTTTAAATCTCAGTCATCTGAGTGTATCACCTCAAAGCATGAATTGATTCGTTGCTCGATTCCTGATACTTCCTATCTAGATAGTAGTATTGTCTTATTTTATGAAGAATCTAGGACGTCTCTTTTTGTCAAAAGAGTTTCCCTTCGCAGTACTAAAAACTATCTGCAGAAACTTTTTTTTATAAGTTGGAAAACAAGAAATCAGAAGCACAAATCTTTTTGGGTTCTCTTGAAGTTCTTTGATAGACTTGTAAAAACAGTTCCTTGGGTGTTTCTCAACACTACAAGATTTAAGAGTTGTTGGAAAGAAACTCTTTCTTGGTGCCATGGTGAGCAAGACATTGTTCACCTCAACACAACTTGTTTGTGTTGAAAGTGCATCCTCACCAAGAAATGCCCTTCTATGTATATGGTGAAGGAAGCACAACAACTGGGGCGCACAGATTGTATTCGGTAAGGTTGTAGAATTCAATTCGACTTTTTTAAAAAGGTATGCCTAAAAAATTGAACAAATTTTATGTTTTTATTACTTGTTTGAGTACTTATAATGATCCATGTACCTTGATTATCGTTCATTTCTACCTAACTTGATATGTGTTTAAGGTTCTTAAATGTTTAGGTTTGAAAACATTAGTTCGGGATGTTTGGACTTCATGGTACACATACCAAGTATGCATAACATTATTTAAAACCAAAATTCAAGGGTTTAAGTTCGCAAACCCCGTCTGCATACTGCTTCAGGATACGAAAATTCGTTTACAAACCCGTATGCATACTTGACGTCGATATTCGGTAAACTTGTTTTGGACGTAACTTCTTCGTCCGAACTCGGAATGACCTCATTCGTTTTGCATTCTCTTCCTATTTTAATTCTCTTCAAACTGGAGGTGATAATTATTGAATTTGGATGAGTTAATATTGGTATTTGTCCTGTCTCTTGTTTTTGAGTGTTTTTCTCCGTTTCGTTGCACTTGTTCCACTTCTCTTGGACTTGGGCACTTGGATTCTTGGAGTAGTACTATTCTAAGCTCATTTATAGCTTTTACAAGAATGTTATTGGTGAATCACAAAGAAGGAAGTTCAAGAATGGGCAGTAGTACGCATTACTATGGGATTCTTGAATGTTTACAATCATTTTATGTGAACTATGGTGCATGGTCGTTAATTACTTTGTATGTTCTTCTTTGAAAATCTTTTTATACGCCTTTGGTATCTATTCTTGGTATAAATCCGGGCGAAAAAGATTGATTCTACTCTCTAAGGAAAAATCATCTTATATGTGCATTACGAGTTTGTCTTGATGCCTAGGAAACTTCTTATGAGAATTTATTCTTGTTTTTGAGAAGGATTACTAGAGTTTGGAATAACAAATATTGTGATTACACATAGCTATGTCCAACGTTTTCATCTTCATGTTTTTAGATTTATTTGTTTAAATTCTAAAACTGTTTGGAGGATGATGTTTTGCAGTATTAATCTTTATGATTTTATATATTGCAATTTGTTATGGGATATTGGTGTTTACGTCCGTGAACTATGGTTTTCCCATACTTTGTCAAAAGTAAAGTCGTTCGTGATCGGTATTCATGTATTGATTAAAGAATGAATGGACTTTTTACAAATACAAAAGTTAAGCCTATATTGTCAAATCTTTTATGGAAGATAGGTTAAAATCTTTTGTGACAAGGATTATGTCTATGGATTATTGTTATGCAAATAATGATTGAAGATAGAATGAATCCTTGTATATTCCGCAGTATTGATCATCCCTGATCTATATTTTATGTGTGTACTGCATTACTCCAAAAAAAATTCTTGTGTTGAGTATATAAACGATTAAGTTAGTAATTTCCGTATGGTTAACTTAGTCGTAGCTCAGTAAGTTTACTTATGTTGAGCATAATCAATTAAATTGATCACTTTTTGTGTTTACTTTGATTGAGTATTCCGATTAAATTAATCATGGGTTTACTTGTGATTAATTTGATTGAGTTTTTAGATATAAAAATCATTCTCTTGGTTTTATTGTCCAATAAAAATCCTTATTTTCTTTCGAAATTAAGGTCGCTCTTATTGTTCCTTCGGGAATGACATCAAAAGGGGGAGAGTTATTTTGAACTTGTGTTTAATGGTCATATCTTGAGGGGTGTGCGGCTGTGGAATTTTAAAGGGGTTATCTTGTATATTTAAACTCCTTGATGAATGCTATTAGCTTCGGCTATATGATTGCATCTAAATTAGATGGTATGTATTTTCTTTTAGTCATGAAATGTCTCTTATGGAAATTTCATTATGATCCCGTTCTTGTACCTTTGACAATTTTATTGACAAAAAGGGGGAGAATTAATATGTAGTTCACACTACAAATACATATGGTTTTCAGATCATTGTGTAAGGGGGAGTGGTTTCCATGTGAGATGGAGTATTGACTAAGGGGGAGTGATACATATCACCGTAGTATTATTGTTGAAGTTGTGATACAATTGGACTTTGACACTATGTAATAATACTGTGACACTGTATAACAATGATCGAAACCGATGCTTTCTCATTGTTATAGCTACGGATCTTCAACAACGGTGATGCTAAACTTACAACCTTTGGGATCATTGGAGTACTTGGAAGTGACCAAGATTTCGAGGAATGTTGAAGATTAGACATTTGGAATAGGAGATACTAAAGTTTCTTTATCTTTTTTGTATTCCATATGTATTGATATTTTTGTCACTAAAATTGACAAAGGGGGATATTGTTAGAGCATTACTCGGTCGAACTCGCATGCATTGCTATCTCAAGCATGTTTGTCAATGTTAGTGATCAAAACTATAAGTCTTGATTTCTAGTCTACTATAGCTAAGTCTCGGACTAGGATAGAAAGTGTAGTTGATCTCAAGGACTTCATGGTGATTCATCATACAAGAAGAAGAACTACTCAAGGAACCGGTGGAACTTCTCGACAAAAAGGTATGTGAAGACTTGAACTTATCTGTCACTCAACAATCTATCTACTCTATCTCATACTTCTTGAGACAAAAAGTTGTATGCTATATATAGACTTAGATTATACATATTTGGTATTTCGAGACGAGTATACCTCGCCTATCTATATCTCGAAATAGTGTTGGTAAGCGTTTCGATTCGACCATGTTTATCTTTACCTAGTGACGAAAGTCATGATATGTTTCAATCACTTTGAAAATTGCTTTGAGGAGAAACGGTGTAACAACTGTGTAACGTCCTCTAAGAATGTTCCAATGGTTGGAATGAGAGTTTATATTACATAACCAATGATGGACATAAATATTGTTGTGGAAACACATATGTGCATAAGTCCTATCCCTTGAACCAAAGTTTGCGAACTTCGTTGATCAAGAGAAACCGGAAGAATGGCTTGTTGCCAAGTCTGCGAACTTCCGAACTTCTCATCCCGAGAAATTCTGCTGGAGTTGACAAACTTGTTGCGTGAGTACCAGTCCGCGAACCGGCAGAAAGTCTTTGCCGAGATTTTCTGCTGGAGTTTGTAAACTCTGCCCGGTTGCTTAAGTTCGCGAACCTAGTGTGCGAACTTAAGAAAGTTATATATTTGAAGATGATTTATGAACTTAAACTTATAAAGAATAAGGAATGCAATTTGCAAAACGTGGCTATAAAGTTCATGAACCGATTCAAGTGAATCAAATCATCTTTGCTTCAATTGTGTCTTGTGTAGTACATAAGATTTCCTTACAATTGAACAAATCTCTAACTAGTTCATTTGATTCACTTTAACTAGTTATGATGAAGAAGAATATGGTTGGTATGAAATGCTCATATGGCTAACCTTTTGGTTAACTATTGTTGAACCAACAATGTACACGTTTTGGTACGGTTAACAAACCTAGAAGTGTGCATTTCATTTGTGTATAACAGGCTAAGTTTTCGATCTAACAGTTGTGAAATATTAGCTCGAATCAAAATCAGGTTTTCATCTAACTGTGGATATTGTTTGCTTTGTAACCAAGGCGAAACCCTGATTTGAAAGACTATATAAGGGGACATCTAGAAACTCTGCAAAACTAATCCCCACACCTCACGTGTGATACTAGTTTGCGTGCTAGAGTCGTTTCTCCTTCAACCTTTGGTTTTCTTCTTCTAAAACCAGATTAACGACTTAAAGACTTCGTTGGGATTGTGAAGCCAGACCGGTACTACTTTTATCGTAGTTGTGTGATCTGATCTTGCATCTTCTATCGTACGAATCAGATTGATTGGCTTGAGATTAATATCTTTGATAGGCAAGATATAAAAAGTAGTCACAAACATCTTCGTCTCATTGTTTGTGATTCCGCAACATCTTGTTTCGCTACCATACGATTAAGATTCTTGTGAGGTGATTGATTTATCTAAGTTGTTCTTCGGGAATATAAGATCGGATTATCAATTGGTTCCTGTTCACTTTGATTATTATCAAAAGACGGAACAAAAACTTTAGGGTTTTTGTGTGGGAGACAGATTGATCCTTTGATATACTTGTCTGTGTGAGATAGATTTGTTTATTGTCAAAGCCTGCGATTTTGGGTCGTAGCAACTCTTAGTTGTGGGTGAGATCAGCTAAGGGAATCAAGTGCGCAGTATCCTGCTGAGATCAGAGGCGTAGGGAGTACAACTGTACCTTGGATCAGTGGGAGACTGATTGGGGTTCAACTACAGTCCAGTCCGAAGTTATCTTGGAGTAGGCTAGTGTTTGTAGCGGCTTAATACAGTGTGTGTTCAATCTGAACTAGGTCCCGGGGTTTTTCTGCATTTGCGGTTTCCTCGTTAACAAAATTTCTGGTGTCTGTGTTATTTCAGTTTCCGCATTATATTATTTTATTTTTATAATTGAAATAATACAGGTTGTGCGTTAGATCATCAATTAGAATAATCCAACCTTTGGTTGTTGATTGTCATTGATTGATCCTTGGATATTGGTCTTTGGTACCATCCAAGTTATTCCTTGTGTTTTATTAGTACTCGCAGTTTCTGTTTGAGGAAATCAAATCAAGAGAGAGATATAAACTCGTCGATGTACTTTTAATTGATTGAGTCTTGTTTATTCTCTTAAAATTATATTTGAGTTTGTCCATACAGATTGCTAAGCGAAATATTTGGTGGTGTTGTTAGACCCCCGCTTTTTCAGCGAGAAATACCTGGACAGTGAAGACGAACCTCTTTGATGAGCTGTGATCTGCTCACCATGTTGAAAGCATTGGAAAAGTCAATAAACATCATTGACATTTTATCTGAGTGGCTTTTCATCTCCAGTAAGCAATTTACAGCATGTAAAATACTCCCCCCCCCCCCCCCCGCGGCAGGCACACCAACTCCAAATTGATAGTCTCCTAAATAAGAAGTCATGTCTTTTCCGACGGAAAAAGAAACTACCTTGGAAACCAGTCTTCCCCAAACCGTACCAACCGCAATTGGCCTAATACCACCCCCTGGTTTAAGTAATGGAGTCAAAGGCGCACTGGCAATGAACTCGCCTAAACTATTGAGGCATTTACCAGCCAACCAAAGATTGACGACCCCTGTAATCGAAGCGAGTAAATTATCCACCACTGCAGCACCGCTCATCACATAAACTAAATGGTGTGCATGTAAGCCATCCCGTCCACAAGAAGTAACCTTTGAAAAGCTCTTTATATCACCCAAAACAACCCGTGAATCCACCGTGATTGGGTCGACTGTCACAGCATCAGAAGTAATAACGGGAGGAGGTGCTGATGGATGCTTATCTTGCAAATCAAGATAAGTACTCTCATTGCACGGAGATACCCCAGATGAAGAAAACACTTGTATTACAGCCGAGTAATGTCCAAAACTAATTTTCTTCTGGCAAGCCAAAAAATTGGGAACACCTTGCTTCTTCGAATTTGCCTTCCCATTTCCCATACGAACTGGTTGTTGTAAGAGTTTCGACGCCAGGACAGAGCAGCCGCTAGGCTCTTTCCACACTGAAATTGCCTGATTGATTGCCGCGACTTGCAATCTCTTTCTACTGCACGACTTAGCTTCAACGGAGCTTCTTGGTCTAAACAGGTTAAGGTACAAATAGGAAGAAGTAAAAGTTGTAGCCACGCGGAGAGATTACCTGCGCTAACTATAACCCTATCGAGACAAATCTTCAACTCCATGGAGAAGGCAAGCCGACATTGGTGTGGAATGCACTTAACAGTGGTGAACTGTCGTTGGAATATGGCATTCAGTAAATCCGTGGAAAGAGCAGCACCAATATCACCACCAGTGGAGAAAGCTTCAGCAGCAGCATCACCTTCCAGCGTATGAGCATCACAGACATCGCCAATGGTAGAACTTAGGTATTCGACAGCAGCCCCATCTGGTTTAGCTAAACCATGGAGAAGAAAATCAGCTCCATCACCATTGAGAGGTCCGGCAATGACTTCTCCATGAACATCGCCTTCTATGTCCCTACATGGCATCTTACAAGAATGTAGATGCATGCATCTACAACACAGGCACATACGAAGACTGCAAAGAAGTTTCTCCTAAGCAAGATATATGTTCAAATCATTGGCAATCAATTCCCTGCAAAAAGTTGTCTCGTCTTTGGAGGATAAATGCTTGTCATGTAGATGTTTCATGAAAGAGCCATTGGCATATCCTCTGCCATTAACGTCATCGCGACAACTATGAAATGTCTTGAAAGGGCAATGGCAGAAACTCTCGTCCGATGAAACTGTGTCTGTAGATACGGAAGCACCTAATGGCATCTGGGTAGAAGGAGTTTCAGTCAATCGATTATGGGAAGAAGCTCTGGTGAATCTGGTCATAGCGACAGGGGATAAAAAACCCTAGAGGAAATGAAAACTAAAACCCTAAAAACCAAACAAAACCCGCAAGAAAAAGAGTGGAAAAGATCCTCGAAAACAAAAGACCTAAATCGAAAAAGCTGTTTGGAATCAAAAACTAATAAAAATCCTAAAACCAACATGGTGATCCTGGAAATTGAAACCGGTTTTCAATCGCCGGAAAAATCGCCGGAGCAACATCGATTGTTTTGTTGCATGAAATGTCTTGAAAGGTTAATATCATTGATTTATATCATCCATTATTTTATTGTATAATTAAATTTTATGTGATTTTGTGAGATCTGTAAAAGGTATTACAATGAATCATTTATATTGGTTGGTGTGAATGTAAATAATCAACTCTTATTAGTAGGAATTATCTATAGGTACTAGTTTGGTGATACTAGTTAGTGGCAGGTTCACCCATTAAAGCTCAGTAAGCATAGGTCCATAATTAAAAGGAAACATGAAACTGGACCTAATTTTTTAAGCATAGGTCCTGTACACGTGTGGGACACATGTGACGTATTATCATAATTCCCAAAACACCCCGCACTATATAAAAACGGATAAAGACGTTTTTTTCTTTTTAATTCTCTCAATTTTATTTTTCAGAGAAGAGCTCTGCAAGTGAAGATTATTTGAGGTCCTTGTTCGATTCGTGAGTTCGATTCATGAGTTCGAGCTCTGCAAGTGTAATCGGTAGGTGGATTTTTTGTTCTTACGATATTCATGCTTGATTTTTTAATTTTTTTACTTCGATTTTGATAAAAATCCTTCAGATCTAGATAGAAAGTCATGTTTTATGTTCATTTCATTAGTAGATCTGATGTTTTAATTCCATTTTGTTGGTCTTTGGTTTGTTTTTAGTTTGCCTTTGTGTATTAATCATCAATACGTATATGATGTACTGGTGGTTTTTGATGAAAATAGTCCAGATCTAGTTATAAAATCATGTTTTACGTTCGTTTCGTTTGTATATCTGGTATTTTAGTTTCATTTTGGTGGCTTTTGGTTTGGTTTCAGTTTGGTTTTGTGTATTAACCATCAGTACGTATATGACGTACTGTTAATCTGTGTTTACTATGCATCTATAGGTTTGGTTTCAGTTTTTTACAGTGTTTTTTTGGTATGAATTGACAGTACATATATGGCGTACTCTTCTGATTTTGTTTTATTCGAAGTTTTTTCCAGTTTTTTTGTTCGATCCATGAGTATGTATGTATAATACTGAAGTGTTGTCACCTTTTTTAGTCTTATCCGTCAGTACATATACGAAATACTGTGATATTTGTTTCGATCCTCTTATTTTTCATAGATCTATTGCCTATTCTTGTCATGCAGTTGATTTGTTGTTCATGAATCTTCAATACATATGTCAGTAATTTGTTGTTCAGCGCTCCACAAACAAATGAGTATAAAATGTTATAAAATCCTTTCATTATTAGCTGAAAATGATGGGTGAAATTGCATGCATGATTCAACTACCATTTACAACTGTCAACTGTCAAACAAATTTACAAGGAAGTGAATGACCTAAAAAAAATTCTTTTGTTTGTCAGCAACTCTAAGGTTACTCGAATGGGAACTCACTGATTCTTCGCCACTAAGTCATTTATACTAGAAATGTAGTCAAGTTTTATTCTTAAACAGGTTGCTAATTTTTGAAAGAACCATCTGTGTGCATCGAGCATGTGATTAGGTTACTAAAAGTCACGCACCCCACCGACAAGAAGGTTGGACACAAAAGGAGAAACTATCTGCGCAGGGGTGATTACTCTTCTGATTTTGTTTTATTCGAAGTTTTTCCAGTTTTTTTTATTCGATCCATGAGTATGTATGTATAATACTGAAGTGTTGTCACCTTTATTAGTCTTATCCGTCAGTACATATACGAAATACTGTAATATTTGTTTCGATCCTCTTATTTTTCATAGATCTATTACCTATTCTTGTCATGCAGTTGATTTGTTGTTCATGAATCTTCAGTACATATGTCGCATACTGATAGGAAATGCTATTTGGATGTGCTTTGTCTCATTTTTTAGTCTTATCCGTCAGTACATATACAAAATACTATAATATATGTTTTGATCCTCTTATTTTTCATAGTTCTGTCACCTATTCTTGTCATGCAATTGAGTTTGACCACTTCTTTGACATGAAGTTCAGTTTTTAGTTCATGACTCCGCAATACGTATATGTCAAACTGATATAAACTTCTTCTAATTCTGTTTTATTCACAATTTTGCTACTTCTTTTGGTTCGTGCAGCTTCAAAAACTAAGGAGGCATTAGCACATACACAAAACAAAGGGAACCAGATCAGTGTAAATGGGGGTTCCCCTCGAAATGGTAATACTAGTGCCTACCTAAACGGGAACGTTGAGGATTTTCAGGCTGTTGCTTCAACTGGCAATGGATCAGTTAAGGTAGGTTCAACGATGCCTTTTTTGAATGCTCTCCAACATCACAGTTGTAAACGTTAATGGCAGATATTTGCCTGCACTTGCATTTTCAGTTCTGAAGCTTTGACAGTCATGATTAACACATTACATGTGATGAACAAAATTAATTGTTGGATAAATTTGCATGTTGTTACGTCCCAACTCAGTATCATCAATTTATGTTGGCATGGGTAGAAAATTTTAACTTCCCCCTTTCTCATCAACAGCAAGATCAAGTTCCTGGAGTTCATATTGTTCCTTCGTCCCTGTTTGGAATTGGTGCCTACGGTCTGCCTGGACAGGTTGCTGCGCTGCATCCCTTTGTTATGCAGCAGCAAGGTGCTCCACCCTCTGTAACATCAACCAACACGCACATTCATCAATCTCATGTTGGCCAACTTCAGTCAGGGCCTGCAATTTCATTCCATCCACAGTGGGAGAACCAGCAGGTAAAGGATGAAGCAATTGTACAACTTGTCGTTCTATATAATGTTGCTTGTGATCTCTTAAACCATTTCGTTTCCATTTAGGCTGTACCAGAGAGCTCACATGTATCAAGTCAGATTCAATATCAAATGCCCTAAACTGAGCAAGGATCTGGTGCTCGTTACGAATACGAGCTTACTGCTGATTTGTAAAAAGTGCAGCAGATATGTACTCAAATTTTAAGCATGGTGGCAGATGTGTACTCAAATTTGTAACACAAACTTAGCAGATATGTACTCAAATTTGTGGTTTTTATTTGTTAAAGGGAGAGCAAAAATAAATCCGAGGAGAACGAAAATCGTAGTCGACTCGCTAACTCGGACCTAGTCGATATATTTTCTTAAATTAGACTAAACTACCCATATTAAATTCTTATTAACTACACAAAATTCACACCCACATTTCTAAAGTAACTCCACCTCCCGAAAATACAAAAAAAAAAAAAAAACCTTGCGGAATGGCTTCTTAGTGCGATGAAAGATATTTGTTCTAGCCTATGGAACGAAGAAGTGGGTCTTCCTCTTTTATGAAGCATCTTGTTTGTTCTTCCATTGTTTTTAAGGAATAAAAGTTTTCGTTATTCTTTCTATGCTGTTTGTATATGACGATTTAGTTACCAAAAACCAAGAAGAATTGAGTATTCAACCTTTGAAAATACTTGGAAGAGGAGAACTTTCTTAAAGCAAGGCATTTTCTGCCGCATATGTTCTTCAAGATGTGTGGACATTCTTTGAAAATGCGTGAAATTGAACTTTCTTATAGTGGTATACCTGGTGGTGACATACAGAAGTTCATTTCTTTTCTTTTGGCCATAATCCATATTGTCGCAGGTGGAGTACATGGTGGACTGGTGGTGAATTGAGTTTTGTGTGGCGGGTGCATTTAGTACGGGTATATTAGTCTAATTTGGAATAATGTATCGAGTAGGTCCGAGTGAGCGAGTCGACTACGATTTTCGTTCTCCTCGTATCCATTTTTGCTCTCCCTTTAACAAAAATCATGTTTTAATTAAATTTGAACCTCCCGACAAATAAAATCTCGATTTGGTAGAAGTATGTTATTTCACACATATTTAACCAGTAGGGTATATTAGTCATTTCCATGTTTTCAAAAAACTTTGGACCCTAGGATAAGAATAAAATCCGGTTGGACCCTCCCATAAATAACCTTATGGGCTTAGGACCAAGCAAGAAATTTTCCTTGTTATTATTGTTTAAACACACACTAGATAGTAACCCGTGTTCCGCACCGGGTGCGTGTGTTTTTCATTAGATTTCACTATGATAATGGTCGATTTTGATTTAGAAAAAAATGTTGATACATGCCGCGAAAAATAAATAAATAAACAACTCTGTATATATTCATGTTTCTTCCGTTAGTTTTTTTACTTTTATGATGACTAATTTTCCCTATTGATTCCGAGTTCGGCTCATATGTCGTTGCATCCTTCTTCAGATTCCATGATAGCTCTTACGATCTGAACATTTTCGTCAGATATAACTCTAGCGTCCTCTAATGTTTCCGTAGTCGATATTTGTATACGAATGCCTTGCTGTTGATCCTAATTTCTTCTGTAAGAGCCATCTCCCATCATACCAAAACACACATATTTATGATATTAAGAAATATTATATATTTCATATACTTGGCCAACCTACATTTAATTGATTGGTCAAAGTAGAAATACAACCAACAAATAAGATACATTGAGAATCCAACCTTCGCATAAAGGAATTTTTCGCATCTACCCTATGATTGTGAAATCATTTACTTGAAGCTTAAAAAATCTAAATGATAAAATAAAAGATAGAAACTTACCCCTGCTTAATCGAAGTAGGATGTGTATGCCGTGTCGGTGCAGCTAATTTTGTGTTCAATTGAAGTTGAACTAATAGAATTCCCAATTGTATCATCCAACATGATCACCATTGCTACCACAATCAACAGTTTTCAATTTGTCTCTGCTGTATGTGATCAAGTTGACCCAGTCTCTGCAGCATCCCACCAAGTTTCATTCGTCTTTGCAACCTTTTTCTATTTTGTACAAAGTATATTTGTAACCTAAAAAATGAAGGGATCAATTACCAATCCCATAAAATGTCTGCTCAAAAGTACTAAATTGATAAAGGAATTCGATAGAATATAGAAAATTCACCTTACTAAGTTTCGCCCTACACAACTTTAAGCAATCCAATACACCGAACAGTCATGAAATCATTAAGGAACGGAATAAACAGGAAAATTTGGAGATGGTAAGCGAAAGCTATTGTAGCTAGGAGGAGGAAAAAAAACGTCAAAAATACCACCGCGTTGAGATAAATTGCTCCAACCCATAATTCTGTACGTAGTGATTAATTTATGAAAATGTGGATGATTGCTTAATGTTTATCTAAAGAAAATGCAGTCAGTAATCAGTTTCCACTTTCAAGCCAAAAAGATATTATATAAACACAAAAACTTAGTGAACCAAAGCCTATCAAGAATTACATTACGGAACCTAACCAACATATAATGACCAAGAAACATACGGAACTTAAAACAATGACGAAGAATAAGAGCTGGTAGAAACGTTAATCAGACTTGATCTCCACCCAGGGGTAAAAAAAAACATAAACTACACCTTGAGATAGTAACCTCAAATGCAAAAAGGTCTTTTAGTTGTTTATGTTTAGGAAAGTTCTGTCTACAGCCGGTAACCTCCTCTTTTATAAAGTTGCTTACACTTGCATATAAGAGGCTTTCTCTGGAACCCAAACTAACCTGCAAACATTATGTAAGCGGTTTGCGGCACTTGCTTATCATATTTATAATCATTAAGTTGGGACAGTTGCTGACCATACTTATAATCATTAATTAAGTTGGCAGACAATTATGATATATTGTTTACCCGCACTCAAACAATCAGATGCATACAAACTTTCACATTAGAATCAATGTATGCAATAGACCATGTCTAATTTGATGGTTCAAGCTAGACGCCTAGACCCTAAACTCTAAAAGAAACCTCACACATCTTGAAATTCCAATCCATGCATCACTTGTCACTCTCATAATAAACCAACTCACGACATACACATCTATCCTACCTTCACTGGTTTCTTATGGACTACATTGTGCTATAGTTGATGATCCTAATTTTCTTCAGTGAAGAAACTAATCAAAACACATATTCAATAACCAACATAAAATCAAGATATATATTTTTTCGCATTTTGGTTTATCTATTCTACTTTTGAAGGAAAAAATAGGAAACTAAGATGCAATCATTCCACTTAAAAGAGACTAAAAAGGAACCAACCATATACCTTAGATTTAGCTTCAGACCCTTTCTTCAGAGTATCTTTCGAACCACTTTTAACACTTTATGTTCCCTACCACATTAAGTCTCTCCTAACTATTGACTCGATCAAAAGAAAGTAAACAGAAGGCATAACGAAACACACACAAAATTAATAACAATAATAAAAAATAAATAACGAAAAACAAAAGAAAAAAACAGGAAAAGTCTGGATCATTACCTGGTTGTGCAAACCTAAAAATCATTGCAAAACCTCAAAGTTTCTTTGACCTATTCCTATCATCCTTCTCAAATTTTCTTTGACCTTCTCCTTAAATTCCAGACAACGAAAATCATCAGATTGAATCTCCAAATTAAGAGACACCCCTAAAGTAGTAAACTTAAGTATTATTTTTTCTTAGGCATTTCCACGAACACTTAATGGTGTACATCGGTTTGAAATCAATTTGAAAAACTTACATTGGCTTGAATTCGGAGGAAGATATACGTGAATTTGTAATTCATCCTTAGTATTTTTGATGCTAAGGAAACCAAATCCAATACAGCCTTGTTGTAGTTACCTACATTGCATTAGTAATATTATCATCAAAATTATTTCAAAAATTAGCAAAACACAATTTCAATTATTTAGATTTACTTTCATATTGAAGTTGATGGATACCCTCATCGTGATCCGAATCAATATCTTCATCAGCATGAGAAAGGTATGAAACTGAAATTAAATTGAGACAACGATTAGGAAAGTGATGGGGGGTAATGTTTTATCGAGAAGGAAAAGGAATACGAAAAATTACCTTCTTCGTCAACAATGATTTCTTATCTGAAGAAAACTGATTTTTCAACATTCTCATCTCAATCTTTTTGTACTTCATATCCACTCTCTCTTCCCTGGTTCTCTGGGTTTTCACGAAAGTGGAGTACTGGGGTAGTTATGTCGTAGGGGCACTTAGGGGTGTAAGTAATACCCGAAAATACTCAGCCTGCCTGTACCCGCCCGAGCCCGCCTGTATCCTAAGTAACCCAAAACCTGTTATGGCCCGTCATGGACCACCCGGCCTGGATTAATTTATTGGGCGGTCCCGGGCTTTGCAATTAATTATGATGTCCGGCCTGATACCCGGCCTGGTACCCGGCCTGAAAGCCTTCTATGTGCCATTAATCATTTAATATTCTCTTAAAAAGACTTAAACGTTACAATTTTATAATTGTCAATTTTGTGTCAAGAAAAATAAAGTATATAGTTGTTTTTACTTATAATTAATCTTTTCAAAACATTAATGGTAATATATTTTCTTATTATAGAAAGTTTACTGTACTCTAATTAATTAATTATTATAGGCTAAAATTTAAAATTTGTCATTGTAATTTAAATATAAAATAATACTATCACTTACGGTATGCAATGTTAGAAAGGAAAGGATATCGTATTAAAAGTAAATAAATTTAATATCGTTCATTTGAAAATTTAAACTGAAAAAAAAATAGTGGCATGTCCGACCCGATCTGGCCTGCCCGTATAAAAAGCGGGCTTTGGGCGGTCTTTGGATAGCAAATTATCTACTTTTGCCCGGCCTGCCCGGCCTGAAATTGTTTACGGGCTCATAAATATTAAGTCTGACCTGCCCGGCCTGTCTTAGTTTTTGGGCCGGGCGGCCCGGCCTGCCCGAATTTACACCCCTAGAGGCACTTGAAGTGTAAGCATGGTGGTAAATTATGTATTTTGCTGGCTTTGTGGGGTCCGAATTAATGAGAAAACTCTATTTCCAAACGCTCTCACCATAATTGTCCACGTCAAATTTTTGTGGGATCAGGATAAAGGAGAGTTAAGTATTGAATTTCAATTATCATCTTGTTGGATTTGTAACATCAAATCCATATTTGGTTTATTATAATTTGTTTTATTCATACGCAAAACCAACTACCAAATCTCCAAACCAATTTTAATATAATGGGATGGAACCGACCCACCATTCTACTGATAAGCACACCTGTCAAAGGATATTTATTTACATAACTAACTTAGTATGTGGATGTGAACACTGAAGATCACGTAAAAGATCTCACAGTTAAAATTAATTTTCGCGATGTATGACTAACTTTCTGGCTCATCCCTCTGAATCCTCGAACTATCGTCTCGTGCATAAGCATTGCCTTCCTTCTTATTCTTATTATTTTTAAGGTAAATAGAGGATCAAATTTAGCGAATTTCCTTTGTCAACAAAGGCACGCTTCAGGTATTGTGCGTTGATGATTGTCGTGAGGTGTAATAGTCGGAGGTGTTCTTCTGGTGTGCAGATGTCATCGTCAGAAAAGGTGATAATGTTGGTCAATTATGTTCGAGGATACATTGGCAGGGTGTATGGTAATTCGCTTGCAATGAGAGATAACGCCTTTTATGCTTCATGAATCTGATCATCGGTGAACCATACAGAATTGAAAATTATTGTGCCACGATGATCCGAGCAAAATTTTAAGCAACGTGTTCCAATCCAGCAATGGGTAATTAGACTGCCATGGCTTTATAGACCTATTTTTCTTCGTCATTCTCATGTTCGCTCCAACCATCAACTTGGGGATCGTACGCGATCATCATTACATGATTTTGTGGGCGCATGTTCTCGTTAATCATTCGACCTCCCAGGTCAAATTTCCAGCATTGAACTTTCGATGGAATATCTCTTCGAGCCCAAGGTATTTTATTGTTGGATGTAGTACCTTCTGGTGGAAGTCACAGTATCTCGGGTGCGTCTTATTTGTTTTATTCACATCAACCAGCGTTCGAGGTAGGATTACGTCGCGGTTTACTACCCAATGGTTTAACAGTCCTATGAATTGTACTTCGGTACACGAGAATGGTGTTGGGGAACTGGGATTAGCTCTTCAAGCGTCTCTGGTCTTATCACCTCCAAGATGGTAAGGGTAAAACGTATTCTGCCTTTGTCTCGGCGCCTGCGATCCTTCGTAAACCGTGTTAACTGAATGTTTCCATGCTTGTTCGGTTCTCGTCAGGTTGAGCAAGTCCGCACAAACTGATACCCTTGCAGCCGCTTCTTCAATGAAGGTGTGGAATCAGAAGTTTTCCAAGTTACAGCGGAAATCAACAACGATTTTTCGTACACAAATCTCTAGTAAGGTATTTTCAGCAATGTCTTCGTGACATTCCAAGGACAAATGTCAAAAATGCCTGACGTATTTTCGATTTCCTCGCTTGCTCGCTGAATGCATATTCCTACTTAGATGGATGTAACTTTATTTTTGGATAAGTAGACTTTTTTCAGGGTTCAATCTGAAAGCTTAGTGATGGTACCGAGCTCTGCGCCAACAAAGAACCAACTAGCACCCGAGCAGGAGATGGATTCCATGGTAACCCTTTGTTAATTTAGTCAATCATTTCTGTCAAAATTATTTCTCGCTATTAATCTTGCAACATCTTAAATTGATATTTGTGTTCTTCCGTTAGCCTATAATAGAATTACATGATTGGTGCCTTATCTTATATCATTCACATAATCGAAAATAATTTGCACATGAGATTAGAACAAAATAGAGAAGTTCACATCTAGGGTTCGAACTTAGGAATTCCATTGATTTTTAGGAAGAAATTTGAAACATGGGTCCTGAGCTTTACTTGGCATAATCTAGTTCTTGATTAACTAAATTTTCAGGCTCCTAGGTTCAATATTCAACAAACTTACTAAGTTCAAGTTACCTGTTTTTCACTTTTTTATTTATTTGCTTGTCTATTACCTCTTGCTTTACCATTTTTCAATTTCATTTTCACTGCTTATTTTCATTGCTTGGTTTAGTCACAGAATTTCCATTATTCCTTCTTGATTATCATTCTCTCCTTTGATTACCTCATCACCCAATTATTATGCGAAATTACACTTTATTCTCATTGAAATTGCTTTACTCTTAGTATTGCTTTATTCTCATTAATTTATTCATCATTTCAATAGCTTGTAACCTTATATCTTATAGTCTCGCTAAGGTAATTTATAATCTCTCTTTTGCTTACATTTGTTTGCATTCTTAGTAGTTTATACTTTATAGTCATCATTTCACCTTTTTGATTGGCCCTGATTAGTGATAGTTTCATCTCTCTGAGTATCTATAATTCCTTTCTAGCTTTTAACCATCTTCCGACTGTTGGTTGTACCTGTCTCTTGACCGTTAGAGTCTCGTGGTCTAAACTCTTAACTTAGTATCCGGGTAGGTCGTTATTGATTGGCAGTTCTAGTTCTGCGATTCCCGTCCGTTTTCAAGTTAGTTCTGAAATTAATCTGTGGTGCCGAATTTAATCTGCTTCGCCATCTTAAGTGTGCTGAAACTCTAAAGAGTATCACCATGAATATCTTGTCTTGGAACTGCCAAGGAATTGGTTCAAACACCACTTCTTCCCATATAGGCAAACTTTGTATATCTTTTAAACCAGACATTCTATTTCTTTCTGAAACCAGATGTAAGGATGACAAGGTAGAAAAAGTGTTGTTAGGTTGTGGCTACAAAAACTTCTATCAGGAGGTCTACGTTTAGCTTGGGGAGATCATATGCAGGTAGAAATAAAAAGAAAAACTAGACGAATGATTCATACCGTAGTTACAACCATGGAAAATGGTATAAAAATAACAAATGATTACACCTTCCTATATGGGAACCCAAAGAAGGGTGAACTCATAAAGGATTGGTTATGCTTAGAGAAAATGTCAGTAGTAATAGATAGTCCATGGGTAATAATTGGAGACTTAAACATCACTTTAGCAAGCTCAGAAAAACAAGGTGGGAAACCTTTTGATGAAGCTCAAATACAGAATATAAAAGAAAACATAGAAGATTTAGGTCTCATCGACTTAGGTTTTATTGGACCAACCCATACATGGTCTAACAAACAGAAAATTCCTAAACTAATTAAGGCAAGGCTTGACAGAGCCTTAGCCAATGCTGAGTGGTTAATCACCAGCAGACGACGGTTACTCATTTCCCAGCTGTTGGGTCGGACCACTCTCCCATTCTCCTCAATTCTAAGCCTCTATCTCAACCTCAAATAATTTCTTATAAATTTTTTAGTCTCTGGCTAGATTATCCTGAAGCGCTCCAAATAATCAAGGAATGTTGGGAAACACCAGTCATAGGATCCCCCCTTTTAGAGTTATTTCCAAGTTGAAACTAGTTAAGAAAAATCTGTCCAAATGGAATAAGGAGGTTTTTGTTGTGGTTCAACAGAAAATTAGACTCTCTCTAGAGACAATTAACTTAGTCCATGCTTCAAGTCAGGATGGTAGCAAAGATGGACTTTTAGCGACACACATAGATGAGCTAGAACGGTTATATGACCAAGAAGAAAAAATTTGGAAAGATAAGTGTAAGGAAAGTAATCTGCGATTTGGAGATAGAAACACTAGGTTCTTTCACTCGTGCACCTTGAATAGGAGAAGAAGAAATAGAATTTCTTCTTTACTGGATAAAAATGGAGTGACTCACAACTCACATGCTGGAATCTCAAACACTCTTACTCGTCCCTTCAAAGATTTCTTCAATGAACCTTTTGCCTTGCTTCTGAACCCGGTTACAGACTTGTTTTCTACAGAGGTTTCAGCTGCAGAAAACGTTTATCTAATTGCTATTCCCTCTTCTTCTGAAATCGAAAAGGTGGTAAAATCTCTGGCTGTAGATAAGTCCCCGGGACCAGATGGTTTTAATGTTAAATTCTTCTCTCACCAATGGCCAATCATTCGTAATGACATTGTGAACATGGTCCAACATTTCTTTCGAACCAAACATATTCTTAAGGAAATAAACACTACTTTCATTGCCTTGATTCCTAAGAAAGACAATCCTTCTAATCCCTCGGACTTTAGACCGATTAGTCTTTGCAACACAACTTATAAAATTATCTCTAAACTACTTCTTAATAAACTAAGACCAATATTATCCAGGATTATTTCCCCTTTCCAGCCGGCTGAAGGCCAGTAGGAAAATAACCGATAACATCATTATGGCTCAAGAGGTAGTTCACTCGATGCAGAAAAGTAAATTCAAAGTAGGACTAATGGGAATTAAACTCGATATGAGTAAAGATTTCGATAGGGTCAGCTGGACCTATCTCTTAGAGGTAATGAAAAAGTTAGGCTTCTCGGAGACTTGGTGCACTCTAGTTCAGCAGTGCATCAGCACCCCTGCCATTGCAATCTTGTGTAATGGGTCTCCCAGAAATTTCTTCCATCCTTCGAAAGGAATTAGGCAAGAAGATCCTCTATCCCCTTACCTTTTCCTGATTTGTATGGAATGGCTCACTAAGCTTTTAAGGAAAAAAGAATATGAAGGTAAGATTAAAGGAATTGGTGTATCTAGGAATAGCATCCCTATCTTCCACTTGTTATTCGCAGATGACTGCATTCTGTTTTCTAAGGATACTCTAGTATATGCAAAGAACATTCTAGAAGTAAGCAATACCTTTAGTACTGCCTCTGGGCAGATGATAAATTTCCAGAAATCTGGAATTTTTTTCATCCGTAAGTTTCCTAATAAATTTGGTAAAATGATAATGAAAATCCTGAAAATTCAAAAGATTAACATTTCTTATTCTTATATGGGTACTCCTCTTTTCATTTCTGGTTCAAAAATCCAATGCTTTGACTCGATGGTTGCTAGGTTTAGAAGTAGATTGCAAAATTGGAGAGGAAGAACACTCTCTCAAGCGGCAAGGACCGTAGTAGTCAAATCCATTCTTGAAACTCTCCCCATTTATCAAATGGGATGTTTTAAGATTCCTAAGAATATTACCGACCAACTCATTTCCCCACAAAGAGACTTTTGGTGGGGAAAGAAGGAAGGTAAAAAAGGCTTTTTCCCCATAGCCTGGATAGCTCTATGCAAGTCTATTAATGAAGGTAGTCTAGGTTTTAGAGAAATTGAAGCTAATAACTTGGCACAACTAGGTAGATTAGCTTGGAATTTGTTGGTAAATCAAAATGCTCCCTGGGCAGTTGCGCTTAAAGCAAAATACTTTAGGAAATGTAGACATGCTCTTGATACAAAAATTACCAAAACAGGGTCTTGGAAGTGGAATTGTATCCAAAAGGGTCTAACTCAAATTAAACCTTACTGTTTTTGGGAAATAGGGGATGGCAGCTCCATCCACATCATCGAAGATAACTGGATTCCCGTGGACAGAGAATTGGCTCCAACTGTCCTACCTTAGTCTCCCATCTTCTCCTCCCTAATTCTTGTTCTTGGAACATTAACTTACTCCAAAGCACTTTTGACCCTCATACAGTAAACACAATCCTAATGGTTACTGTGAATAGGTCTAAGAAGGACATAATTAGATGGACACAAAGAAGAGATGGCAATTTCTCAACGAAGTCCTTGTACAATGTGATTAGAAACCAACAGGAAATTCATAACACTATATGAGATCAAATATGGAGGATAGATTCTTCACCTAGAACCGTTTTATTTGTTTACAAATGTAGGCAAAACATGGTAGTTACGACGGATAGGCTAGCAAGGTATGTAGATATCCAAAATGTTTGTGCTTTGTGTTCGCAACAGTGGGAAACGCTTGAGCATATTCTTGTTAACTGTACGTTTGCAAGAAGTGTGTGGTTTGCTTTTAATTCAAACCCATTCCCGCCTGGATACTCCTTACATTCAGTGAATGAATAGATAGATAGTTGGCACAATGCTCCTACAGGTTGGTGTACAAACAAGGGGTCTTGGAGTGCTTTTTGCGCTTCAATGGTGTGGCATATATGGAAGGCAAGGTGCGATAAGACGTTTGAAGGAATTCAACAAGATCCAAGACAAGTCCATCGTAATGCAGTTCGCTTCTGGGAAGAAAATAGTCAAGCAAGGAAAGTGGAGCACCAACCAAATCACACTAGCCACATCAATGTGGTCAAGGAAGTATAGGACTGGATCCCCCCTATGCCTGGGGCGGTTAAAATAAACATTGCCTCTTATTGGGATATCAATACTAACACTTCTATTTATACTATTGTGTTACATGATCATTTGGGTATGTGCAGGAAGGTGATGCGGAAAACAGCGCAAACACAAACTAGCGAGGAAGGTGAGGTGTTAGCAGCAGTGGAAGCTTGGAGTTGGGGAGTACATATCGAAGCTACAAACATCCAAATTGAAACCAGCTGCAACAACCTCTATAGGATGATAAATGGAGCTCCAAACAACATTTCTTGGCAAGCTTTAGCGAGATGGGATGCTAGTAAACAAACAGTCATAAAAGCGAACATATGCGATAATATTTTCTTTTTAAGTATTGTAACTAAGAAAGCCAATCAGGCAACTATTGATTTGGGGCAGATGCCCAAAGCAACAGCAACCTGTGAACCTTACGGGCCTCCCCCCTTTTTTTATTTTCAGAACTCTTAACCGGGATAGGTTGCATATTAGCGAATGCAACAAGACCCAAACAATGTAACTTTCCATAATCTATTTACTAGATCTTTATTAACAACAAAAAAAAAGAAGACTTTTTTCAGGAACAAGTGGACCATTTCCGGCCATGTCTTAATGCTTCTGGGCCTCAAGTTGTCATACCATGTGAAAGTCGTATCTGAGAGGAAGTTTGGGAATTCATTTAAGTATAGAATGTGATAGGCTACATAGACATTCCCGGAGGATATAAAGATGTTGATATGCTCTTGGGTGTTACCTTGCCTATCATACGTTTGAACTTCAATGACGTGTAATCCTATGAGAATGGGTAATCGGTTACTTCTATTGGGTACAGTGACTCCACAGCTTCTTGATTGTCTTATTTAGTCATGCGGTAGTGAGCTTCTAGGAATTTAGCGACGGTGGCCTCCGAAATGGGTGCTGGAAGTGACTCCTTTATGGTGAACGTGGCTAATCCTGGGTAGGGTCACGGTCCTCCTTGGACGAATTATCTCAGTCGTGTTTTCCATGTATTTGCATAATCATTGTTTCGAGCTTGTACTGTCGTGACGTGTGCGCTTCCAGTTCCTTATTGAGGTATCGAATGTATTGCCCGTACAAGTTATCATTTCCAATTGTTCTAACCTTTTCCCCGGTTGGAGTGTCTTCAGTTCTGGGCGCATTGGAGGAGCCTCCATTTTCGGTTATTGCACCCTTCCCTTTTCGTCCTGGCTTCGTATGTGTAATATCCTGTATTTTTATCTAATGTTTCGGTTCGGGTTTGCCCGACTTAGCCAACCATGTGGTTTAGGTTGTTCCTTTGTCTTAGCCTAACTGGTTTGTTTGAACTAGAAAAGACAACAAGTTCGGGTGGAAATAGAGTCACCCAATATATTTATTAAATAAATATATAAAATGAATAGAAAATGAGAAGACAATTAATATAATTAAAAAATAAAATAAAATGTTGATTATTATTATTAGCATTATTATGAGTATTAGTATAAGTTTATATTAGATTTTTGGAGAGAGGATTTAGAAATTAGAAAACCAAAAGGCTAAAGATTTTTAGAGGAGATAACTATGGAGAGGAAGAAGATGGATTGGAGCTAAGGTTCTTGAGGATAAATTATAATTAGGAAAATCAGTGGAGAATCAATGGAATTGAGGTAGAATATGAAACCCTTTCTCTTTTGATATTTTTTTTTGAGTGTTTAATTTATGTGATTTTCTATTGTTAGGTTTCAGTAATTTATTTGTATAATTACGTAATTTTGATTGATGATCAGGCTTTTGTTATTGATAGATAACATATTTTAGTATCATTGGTAAATATTTGAGAATAGTCCACCTTAAATTCGCCGTTGAATGTTTGTATCAATATGGATCATGATTTCTGAAATTTCTGGACAGATTCACTTTATCATGTTTTTGATTGATTTAGGTAATGTTGATGATTTTAAAATGATGTGTAGTCTCATGAAAGTTGTAGGTTTATGTATTATGTTTCATTGTGCTTTGGATTTGCTCAATTTCATGTTAGTATGAATTTTCCATGAAGTTTTTGGTAATAACATGTAGTATGCTCAGTTTTTAGGATGATAATATAAAATCATTATCTTTTGATTGAGCCGTTAATTTACTGTGAATTTTTGATACATGGCTGTTTATTTAGTTATTTATGGACTCCTAAAATATTAGGAAGATCGGATAAATTAAATTACCCTGAGATGCATGATGTAAAATGTCTGCAGTTAGCTTGTTTGCATAAATGCTTGAAAGAAATTCATGTTGTTGTTGGTTGTGTTGTTTGTAAAAAAGATTTACAAAAGGAAATAAGTTCATGTTTTTCTGTTATATGGAATTTAGTTACATGCTAACGGCGGGTAATGATCCCCGAGAGTTAAATGGGTAATGATCCTCAAGTAGGAACTTGTGTTTCCTGACCATCGATGTCGGTTGTTCGTGACGGATAACGAAAATGAAACGGGTAATGATCCTCGAGAGTAGATGGGTATGATCCCCATAGGAACTTTTGTTCTGGACCATCGATTGAGGTTGTCAGTGCCGAGAAACGATAGGTGGGTGTATGAAGCAAGGCTTCTGTACCGTGAACTCATGGTTTGTTGGTGACTATTAATATGTGAATTTATGTATGAAATCTAATTGTATGAATTTTTGAAAATATTATTGGTGTTGAACTCAAGTGTTAAGCTCTAATTAGATAAATTATTGGTAGTGTTATTGGTGTTATGAACTCATGAGCTGAACTTCAAATGAGTGAATTGTTGAAAACATAATTGTACTGTGAATTGATGATTGAACAAATGAATTTGATGATCTGTTGAAAATAATATTGGTGTGGTAATATTATGGTTTGAGTATGTATATCATTGATTGCTTGATGTTGTGTCGTATAATCATTTTGTATGTTACTTGAATTATTGACATTATTATGCATGTTTAAGAATTGGGAATGCATTCTACCGAGATTTCATCTCACCAAATTGATATTCCTTGCAGATTTATTAGAGTTGCGCAGCAGAAGATAGGATTGAGTAGCTTAGTGATTGAATTGTTTTATTGTATTACTTGAAATGTAATTTGAAATAATAAGTTTGTTGGAAATGTTGTTACAAATGATTAGCGAATTCATATGTTTAAATTCTAAATTATGTTTGTTGTAATTAATAAATTAGAAGAGTTATATGAATAAATCTCTTTCCGACCCGTAACGCTTCGAGTTCGGATCTCCATATGGGTATGACTTTAGTCCGGAACTCGGGGTGTTATAATATGATAGTTAGTATTCAACCCGCTAGTGTTGTGTTGACCTCAACGATGTCAGCATTTATGAACTTCTACTCATCTTGTATGTCTTCGATGAAAAAAACATTGTGAGTTTGTAACGCCCCAAAATTAAACTACTTATTAATTCACGAGATCAACTACATAATGAGGAATTAAGGTTCTAAATCATTCACTTAAACATCCCATGGTTCTGGTACCACAATCAAAGTCTAGATTATTATATTTGTACACCAGGTTCACGGTACTATCGAGCCTCCCCATAAACCTATAATTTTTTCCAAGGCAAAATATAATAACCCGGTCATGCTACTAAGACTGAACAATCAAGCATAATATGCATACGACCAATCTCCCAATATAAAAATATGGTTATGTAATATTGGTTGTCTTTACGCCCCTAGTAATTTCATAAAATAGGTATACAAAAATATTCGACCCCAGCTGCCACCAAACAACCTCGAGGGTCTAAATAAAATCCATAGGATGCTTTTACGTCTCGCCATGGTAATATTGGAGATTTTTACGCCCCTAAAATAGTATTAGCTGCTTTTACGCCTCTAGTTAACTTATTGAGGAGCTATAGGGGCACCACAGACTCTTCTCGCGAGGAAATTGACACTAATATCAGGCAACATACCCATTCAACTGCATTCAAACATAAATGCATATAAACATGCTCACAAAATAATAAAGACTTATCATGCTCCGAATAAAAAGAAAAACTTAATGATTACGAGAAGGTTACAGAGTCCCAACCTGTTTTGAGTGCCAAACACTCCAATTTCCAGATTCTCAATCTACAATTTTTTATCCCTGGTCATCATCATGATTGTCATCATATTATATGTGTAATTACCATCTGAATCAACATGACAATGATACATGAATCTCAGTCGATATCCTTTGCTCTATCTCAATCTTCATTATAGAACTCCCATATCTCCTTCTTTATAATTTTATGCTCAAATCGACCATCGTAAGGGTAGCAAAAATGGTCGGAAAATTGGCCGGAAAGTCTACAGGTGACCAGAAAGGTCATCGGTCAACTAATGGTTAAAGATAGCAGTCAAACTAACTGTCAACATTAATGGTCCACTGGTCAGCTAATTTTCAACGTCCATGGTCAAGTAAAAAGGTCACGGTCAACAAGTCAACTGGGTCCAAGTCTGGTCAAACAGGAAATCGGTGAGTCAGCATTGATTTAGCTGAGTTAACTCAAACAGATAATCTGAGTCAGATGACTTCCTGGGATGATTAACAGGTTTAAACCATTTCGTCATCCATTGTTTCTAATGGCATCTGAATGATGCAACATAACATCAAATCCTGTATTACCAAATCTATCTCAATCCATCATTATTTGAACTTTACTAGCCCATAATTATAATTTTTATCACTACACAGTTCATTCATTCAAAACAACTTTACAATTCATTTATAATTTCAAATTCAGCTTACCTGAATCAGTATCTGCAAGATGGCACTGGAACCATTATATGTTACCCTACAATCACCAGTACAACATTTTAAGTGCTTGTTATGTTTACAAACACACAAAACAGACAACCACTTGCTCTTACTTAATAGTTCGTCATGATATTGATCCAATGAAGCTTTCTTTCGTACAACATTATCTTCTTTTTTACCAGTTTTTTAATAAATTTCGTAAGTTGTAACTTCCAACCTACCTTATATCATCAGTTACAACACAAACAATTAGCCACATCACCACCAGACTTCACTACACCATAACACCAATATCCACAATTCAACCTTTTGTACATTCAGCTGAATCTCTACCAGACCGATTAACCTCAACAAAGACTCATTACAATAATGTAGATCCATCATCTACTCAATTTCATCACTACATTCGTAGTTCACCATTGTTCAATCGTCTTTGTAAGAACACTGCTCATCCGAACTCGTAAGTTTTGCTATATTAAGCTTGTTGTCAAATTTAGTTGTACAAAACTATATCTTACATCGCCATATCACCTGTTGAAGATGGAGATCGAAGATATTTGGCGAACTTCATCAATAAAAGGTATGTGAAGACTAAACCATTGGTTCTCGAAATATGAAGACTTAACCATTGTCTTGTTGAAATCTCGAAATATGATTCAAGTAATAGTCATATACTTGATGAATTTAGTTAAAAACAATTTATTGTTTGTGAACTAAGTTATGATTCAAATTAATCATTTGAAAATAGCCCGAGCGATGATATTCGTCATTAATCTCATTTGGGTTCGAATTGGTTATCAGAGAGATATAGTGATAAACACATTTTTGTGTCTAAGTTGTCCTCAATTTTTTGTATTGTTGGTACTCGATTTTGTATTTATTATGGTGTTTTATTTGTTTGTAGGTATTTTTGGGAAATAAACATTTTTGGAAAAATCGGCTCGAAAAGTTGTCTAAAGCACCCGGAGGACACGTGTTATTTGGGCTCTCACTTTTGGATAAGGGGCACCCACCTGATATTCGCACCCAAGCAGCTGGATAAGGGGCAACTTCATCTCATTCGTTTGATATTGGCGGGAACTGTTGCAGCCACCGGCCAGAGATTAGGGTTCATACTTTGGTGATGTTTTAGCGAGACTCAATAACTGTAATTGCACGGGAAGGCTTGACTGAGATTAACAGGCATGGTATGGGCTTCAAAATTAACTGGATTTGGTTGGATAATCGGCAGTGAAGAAAACAGGGCAACTCGGGTTTTGGTTACTTCATCCCGAGTTTTGTGTGTGTTGGCGTGTATCTAGAGAGTAGTTTACTCTATCTATGTCGTGTATGGAACGTGTAGGACCTGTTTAGAGTGTGCTGGCAGAAAATCAACGCGTGAAAAGGAAAGTTATAGTTGCCAAGAATAATTCTCTTCACTGTAGAGTTATGGGAGATCTTTTGGAGTTATGAGGAGTAATCCTTGGTCCTACGGAGTATATATAGGGTACTGGTGGAGCATAGAAGGAATAGAGAGAGTTTGGGAGAGGTACAGAGCATTAACAAAGACGGACAATTAAGTTGCAGAGGATAACAATTTTCTGCTGCTGTGAAGAACACGAAGAACATTTGAGACAATCGTTTTGCTACAGTGACGACGACATCTTGGTTTTATCGTTCTCTGTAACAGTTGATTTTGTAACAAATATAAGTGTTACAAACCCGGTTTTTATCATTTTTTCTCCCATTCTCATTATTTGTAAACACCATTTGAGCAATGAAATCAACTTTTGAGCGTGTTTCCAACATGATGAGAGGATAGGTACTCGGTGATTGAGGCAACAGAGGAAACTATTCACTCATGCTTGATTGGTAATTTCTTTTTACAATTTCTTTAATTATTTATTTAATTTAATTCACTATGATCAACATAAAGATAAAAATGGTTTTCTTAATTAGTTGTGAATCAATTTGATGTATTATGCTTAGAATCAATTCTTTGATAATTCATGCTTAGGGATTCTAATTTAATAATTGGACACATTATAGATTAATAGTGAATTAATGAGAAAAGAGCTTAATAATAATTCTTGAAATATCACTATAAACCAATCAACTAGAAGGAATAGTGAAATCCGGAGCCTTGGTCTATTTTTAATATCTTGAAATCAAATTTTGAATTAAGTTCTTTTTTTTTTACATCAAGAGTGTTGGTAGCCTAGCAACAATCTGGGTACCGACTCCCTTTTGAATAATAATACATATTCTATGAAAAAGAGACCCCACTACTTTACAATTGGCATCTTGACTAGCAAGATAGTTCCTCAAACTTCTAAAAAAAACATAAGTATCATCACCTAACTCACCAAATGTTGTGAAAGACAACACCCCGAACTCATATCCATGTGCTAAGCACTTGTACAAGTACTTATTGCGCTTGCGAGTGACTGCATCAGAAATTGCTTGGCCTGGGGTAAAAAAAGTAGTTCGGGCACTAGTAAATGGAGAGGTACCTGTGACATCATAGAAAATGTCCCTACCATTTTCCCAGTTATAAACCAGTAAATCTACAGGCCTCAAAGCTTTAATCGAGTCGGATAAGAAACCCATACAGACCTCTTTACGAGCTGCAACACCCGCTTTATAACATATGTTTGCAAATGTATCACGTACCATATCATGTCGAAACTTATTACCGACTTCGCTGGCACAATGAATAACATGATCACCATATATGTCCATATACCTTTTACAAAAAGGACACAAACTGTCAGCTGCAAAAATGGGAATACCTAATTTGTAACTCAAAACTGCACGAAATTGCCGAGGCCCAATAGATTGGTTCAAGCCCTGGATGGGTATAGCCTTGAGAAAATCCATAGCGTGATCAGCTTTATTATATTGCCAGAGTGCAGTATCTCTTGCAGATAACGAAAAGTTGATGGGAAAATCCTTCTTGATTACAACAAAATAACGAACCGCCAGTGACTTCATGAAATGGGGGGCAGCAGTATTAATATCGAAATCAGCAAGATGAAGACCACAAACCTAAATGTATGCCTGCAATGCGAGATGGAAGCTCTATCCATGTTATGAAATGGATGCATCCTGCAACATAGTGTTTTGCAAATACTGTGTTTGAGCATATGAAGCAAGATAACAATACCTAGATGTGTCTGCCATAGTGTGCACTCCCACTCCACTATCGGAAATGGGAAGTGTAGCAATTCTCTGTTGTAGTTTCCCGAAACCAGCACCATCACCAACCACCAAGTGCCTCATAAATTGAACCAGATGAGTATCAAATAATGTTGTGCCAGACTGAAGTGCTAAGGGAGAAGTTGTGCGCAACGTGAAATACAACTTGTACACCCCAGTGTAGTTACACAAGAGAAGCAATTCACTCTGTGGGTCTTTTATCTTCTTAATGGAGTTCATTAAATGTATAGACTTATCAACTCTACCTTCCACCAAATCATTGCAATATTGCAAGTCTAGACTCACGGCACCACCAAGTAATTTCACACTATGAATAAGTCTACTAATATTGGACGGGAAAACACCACGTGCTTCTCTTCTTGGATCATTAGTTGGCCAGAATATCTCTGTCTTATGACATTCAAGTGCTACCCTCTAGCAGAACCTTCATCTTGGATGATACTAAGGGCTTTTGCAACCTCCAGTGTATCACCTGCAATGGTACCATCGTCGAGGTACTATGAATGAAGGTCAAGAGTACACTCCACTGCAATCTGTATTACAAGTGGATGAAGTATAAGAGTAAAAGGAAGTGGCCCTAATGGGTCACCTTGTTGGACGCCTTTTGCAGATGATAGGACTGTATCATTATAATACAATATATTCGTCTTACAATAACAAAATTCGACCCACCTTGCAATGTTGGGACATTTGGATCGAACTTCATTGACTAAAACGGTCCTGTAAACCATGTTGAATGCATTGGATAAGTCAACGAACATCATGGTCATATTATCTTGTCTTCCTTTCAAATCCACAAGCTTGTTTGCTGAACGTAAGATGGCTTCCCTACCGCATGGTACCCCAACACCTAACTGGTGATTGCCAAGGTATGTAGTCAAATTTTTGCACACCAAAGTAGCATCCAATTGGAACATAATCTCCTCCATATTGTGCCCACTGCGATAGATCTCAATCCACCACCCGACTTGATCAAAGGAGTCAATGGTGCACTTGCGACAAATTCACCAAGAATGGCAGGACATATACCCTCCATCCTTAGGTTAACAACCCCCGCAATAGATTGTAATAGGTCTTCTGCTACAGCTGCAGCTGCACCACTCAGAGCATCCAACAAATGTTGGGATCTAAGACCATCTCTCCCACATGTTGTTCCTTTGGGGAAGCTCTTCAAAGCCTGTAGAACACTTTTACAATCCACATATAATGTGTTTGATGAGGGGTTATCCGCAGGAATGATTGGAGGTGGTGCAGAGGGATGTTTCAATTGCAATTCATGTAATTTGTCCGGTGTAGATGGAGCAACCCCAATAGATGACAAAACATGGATTGCGGCTGTGTAATAAACTTTGCTTAACTTACTTATACAGGCCTCAAGATTGACATCCTTCACCTTCCTGGCAGGTCGTTTTTGCTGGTGATGGTTGGGTTTGGACAACTCCAATATTTTCTGCACCAAACTATAACATCCGTACGGCTCCTTCCAAGTTGCAAGTGCTTCGTTTATGGCAGTTATCTGTAACTTCTTCCTTACACATGATATCTATTCATTGGAATTTTTAGGCATATACAAATTCAAAGTGCATACAGGCAACAACAACAGATTCAACCATGCACATAAATCCAAGGGTTTAACAATCACATTAACTAGTGAAGATTTCAGGGCTCTAGAGAACTTCAATCTACAAGGTGAGGGAATACTTACTGTATTTGTTATTTTCGTTGAAAAATATCAAGCATCTCGACAGTTAAGGTACCCACAACCTCCTCAATCGTTGTACTATCATTTGCGGCATTCAGAGCATGTTGAGGTGGAGGTTTCGCAATACCATGGATAAGTTAATCGGCCCCAGTAACGTTGAAAGGCCCATTCACGACATGCTTTCCTCCATACATGTGTGTGTAAACACTTCATACACAACCATAATTGCATATCATCCAACCCCTTTTCCCAAGCATTGTAGAAGTCTAGATTGTACGTATCCGTTCTCTACAGATCTCCTTTTCTTCCTCATTAGGAAAATGCATATCTTTCATATGTATGTAAATTGAAGTTCTTGCATATCCCCTACCCCCGAAACCATCATGAAAACCATCATAATTGATAAATGGACAATGAGACCGACCATCATGTGCTTTTACAGGTGCCATTTGAGGTGTGGGTGCAGACCTTGAAGGGGATCCATTATCATCCAGAGAAGATGATGATGGTCTAGAAGATCGTCTTATAGGCATTAATCTGAGTAGTATACATACAACCACAACAACAACCCTAGGTTTGGGAAAACAAGTGAATGAAAAAGATTACCTGTAACTAAAAATTAGAATTTATTGTATGGGAATTTAGGTTTTCAACACCAATGAAAACTCAAATTTCCATATACCAAAACGATAATTATACTTGCGCCACTGAGGATTAAGGGTTACTCGAATAAACTTCTGCCTTACAACCAAAATACCTCCTAAATCAGCATCGAATTCATACAACACTCAAACAATTGATACCTAAAACACCAAAAAACCTCCAAAACTGCTCAAGGAAGAAGCACTGAATTTCCTTGCACCACTGAAGAAACCCTGCTACACCAACAAAACCTTCAACTTTCTACAGGTAACCCCCAAAATTCTAATTACTCAAAGAAGCATCCTGAATAAACCTTTCTCAAAGAAAAGAGAGCAATTGGAGTTTCTACACCCTCTAAATATGTTGAACCAAACACAAAGCACAATATCAAAGCAATTACTACAATTTCTCTCCTTGAATTTTGAATTCAAACACCCCTGATGCTATAACAACTATTACACACACAGAAAACCAATTCTCAAAACGCTAATTCGAATTTCAAAGTCTCTACAAAAATCTACAACACCAAACACCTATACATAACAAAGAAACTGAAAAAGCAGGGGTCTAACAACCACACCCAATATTTCCATTAGCAATCTGTACGGACTAACTCCAATATACTTTTAAGAGAATCAACTAGCTAGACAGTCAAACTCAATCTTAATAAAAGTATATCAAAGAGTTATATCTTTCTTTCTCGATTCAATACTCAGTCAAGCAAATAGAAATCTGCGAGTCTAATTGAATACAAGAGAAATCACTTGAATGGTACCAAAAACCAATGTTCAAGTATCAATTAATTTCAATCAATAACCAAAGGTTGGATTTCCCGATTGATTGATTCAAACGCACAACCTGTGATATTTCAATTATATAACAAAATATAATGCAGAAAAGAAATAACACAGACACCAGAAGTTTTGATAACGAGGAAACCGCAAATGCAGAAAAACCCCGGGACCTAGTCCAGATTGAACACACACTGTATTAAGCCGCTACAGACACTAACCTACTACAAACTAACTTCGGTCTGGACTGTAGTTGAACCCCAATCAATCTCACACTGATCCAAGGTACAGTTGCGCTCCTACGTCTCTGATCCCAGTAGGATACTATGCACTTGATTCCCTTAGCTGATCTCACCCACAACTAATAGGTGCTACGACCTAAAGTCAAAGACTTTAATAAACAAATCTGTCTCACACAGAAAAGTCTATGATAATAAATAAATATGTGTCCCACAGAAATACCTACGAGTTTTTGTTCCGTCTTTTGATAAATCAAGGTGAACAAGAAACAATTGATAAACCAGACTTATATTCCCGAAGGACAGCTCAGTATTATCAATCACCTCACAATAATCTAAATTGTATGATGACGAAACTAGATATCGTGGAATCACAAACGATGAGACGGAGATGTTTGTGACTAGTTTTATATCTTGCCTATCGGAGAAATCAATCTCAAGGAAATCCTTACGATTGTACTTAGTACGATAGAAACAACAAGATCAGATCACACAACTACGAGAAAGTAGTATCGGTCTGACTTCACAATCCCAATGAACTCTTAAAGTGGTTAACCTACAGGGTCTCGGTAGAAACCTAAGGTTAAAGGAGGATCGACTCTAGCTAATACAACTAGTATCACACAGGAGGTGTGGGGATTAGGTTTCCCGGTTGCTAGAGTTCTCCCTTATATAGTCTTTCAAATCATGGTTTGCAATCAATGTTAGCTTAGTAACAAAGCATTCAATATTCACCGTTAGGTGAAAACCTGATTAGATTCAAGCTAATATCTTTCAACCGTTAGATCGAAACTTAGCCTGTTACACACGAATGAAATGCACGTTTTAGGTTTGTGTAACCGTACCCAAACTTGTACATTTAGTTGGTTCAACAATAATTAACCAAATGGTTAGCCATATGAGCACTTTCATATCAACCATATTCTTCTTCACCATAACTAGTTCAAATGACTCAAATGAACTAGCTAGAGAGTTGTTCAATTGTTTAGATCTTTATAATAGACACAATTGAAACAAAAACGATTTGATTGACTCAATTAGATTCATGAACTTTATAGCCACGGTTTGGAAACTTGTATTCCTTAGTTTATATAAGTTTAAGTTCACAAATAATCTTTTTTAGAAAAAAACCAACTTAAGTACGCTGACTGGTACACGGAATAAGTATTGTAAATAGTTCACAAACTCCAGCAGATTTTCTCGGGAAGAGAACCTCCGACAGTATGCGGACTGGGTTCGCGGACTCTGTTCCGGTTTTCCTGAGCAGCAAAGTACGCATACTTTGGTTCAAAGAATAAGGACTTATACATGTATGAGTTACCACACAATGATTATATCCAACAATGGTTATATAATCTAAACTCTCATTTCAATATTTGAAACATTCATAGAGGACGTTATATAGTTGTTGTTCACAAACCATTTTTCGTCAAAGCCATTTTCAAGTGATTGAAACTTAACATGACTTTCGTCACTAGTAAATATGAACTTGGCCAAAGCGAAAGCTTACCAACACATTTCGAGAAATAGACAAGCGAGATAAACTCGGCTCGAAATAGCAAATGTGTATAATCAAAGTCTATATAGAAAAACGACTTTTGTTTCAAGATAGTAGATAGAGTGGATAGATTTTTGAGTGATAGATAAGTTCAAGTCTCCACATACCTTTTAGTCGCTGAAGTTCCACCAGTTCCTTGAGTAGTTCTTCGTCTTTGTATGATGATCGCCATGGAGTCTTGAGCTCAACTACACTTTCTATCCTAGTCCGAGACTTCGCTAATAGTAGACTAGAAATCAAGACTGTTAGAGCATTGCTCGGTTGAACCCACCAAGCGTTGGTATGTCAAGTTTGGTTGTCATATTGTAGTGAATCAAAACTCATGTTAAGAGTCGCTTGATTATGTACTAGATCAACTTCGTATAGGTTAGCTTGAAGTATTAGGATATGAGACATTACAAGTATTGCGAAGACTTGGAGATGTGAAGAAGCAAGGAGCTACAACGGCAACAATCATCCTTCCACTTGAGGTTAGTGATATTTGACTTGAACTGTTTCATTCCCTAACGTATCTTTCAAGTCGTGCATATTTAAAACATAACTGCGAAGAATATTTGAACTCTAGATAGACATAGTATTAAGGAATACAATACGAGGTTTATTACTTAACCATTAAACTTTGTAGATAAGACATTGCCATAATCATTTGAATGTTATTGTGATTATGTACCATAGTGGAAAATGGGATTTTTAAGTCTGATTAGGATTTATAAAAATGACTACCAAGGGTGCTCTTAATCATCCAATATTTTTGAAGTATACGTATTTATTAAAAAATGTACCCAAAACTGAATCGAGCTACGGCGGAAGACTTAATATATTAAGGTAGTTTTGTAAATAAAAAAGCTTCTAGAAGGAATACAATTAGGACTGGGTGGGGATCTAGTTTCTATGGGTTTCTCTCTCTTTCCCTCGTTTCTATCGACCTTATCTTTCCATTCGCCTCCCTCTTCACTTTTCTCTTATAGAGGAAAAACTATGCAAAAAAAATTTGATCGTCCACTTCCATCTGCTTTTCACTCGGTCCTTCCAATACTAGTTAGCAATAATCACCACTATTCATTCCCATGTTTCCTTCTCTAAATTACTCCCTTGCACGCTTTCACCTGTAGGGTTTTATGCAATATCTTATTATCATTTACCAAACCCTAAGTCTATTTTTTAATTCAGTTTTTGATCAAAACCATAACTCATTCCTATCATTTTTCGATTTGAACAAATACCAGTAAAAACCCCTAACTGAACTGAAGAAACCCCTTACAGAATTCTGATATTTTTTCATCTTTAATGAACATTCAACTGATGTGTTTTTTTCTTCATTTTTTCATTTTTCAGTTAGGTTTTTTGTTAATAGGGGTGCAGATCTAACTGATTTTAGCTCAAGGGGTTATTCAGGATTTGTAATTTCTTATTGTTGACTGAAATTTTGGGATTTGTTTTCTTCGTTTACTCAGTTGGGTTTTTTGTTATATCTCGAATTGTTAACTAATATCTCTAATGATTACTGAAGGGTTGATTTTTCTAGTTCTCTGACTGAAATTTTGTTTTGTTTTGAAATCTTATCCATGTTGTTTCAATTTTTCTCAATTTTTCAATAGCAATGAAGGCTGTAATCTGTGTTAATTTTTATATTTGTGTGATTTATGTTCAGAGTGACTTAATGGGAGATTTGTTTTCTGGATCCCCACTAATTCAATATATGTTGATGATATTTGACTTTGGCCTGATTATGTTGGACTTCCTTTTGTTATGCTCTTGTTTGTGTATGCTAGCAGTTTTGATTTACTTGGCTCTTTTGAAGTTAGGATTACCTAATACACTAAGCTTGAAAATGAAGCTTACCTTATACAGGTAATTGCTATTTCTTATACATTTACACCCTTTTGTACGTATAGGTTACTGATTATTCTTTTTAATCCAGATTGAGATTATGAGCAATTTTACAAGTCTCGATTCTTATTATGTTACCTACCCTAAAAGCTTGGTAATTATTTCTCCAGTTTTATTGTTAAAATCTTGTCTTAGTTTTTCTCCTGTAGTTGAAGTCATAAGGAAGGTACCTGCGAAAAGTCTCCTTTAGATTTGTTCTGTTTTTCTGTTATGAATAGGTACCTATCTTTACATATATAGGTGATGCTAAATTTTGTTATGTCAACGAAATTGATGAAAAATAAGAGGATGGTATGTAAGCTTAGTACCAGAACTTTAGTAAACTTTAAAGTGACGTCAACTACTTATTTTGGTATATTTTCTGTTATAGGATTCTAGATTTGGAAGTTGGGAGCCATAGAACATCCCAATTATCGATGGCTTTACCATTGCTTGATTGATTACTTTATAGTTGACAAGATATTTTTTCAGTGGTTTCTCTTAAGATTGGGACCACATCTAATATCTTTAAAACAGAATCTACTTTGTCTTTGTGTTTACAAAGTATATGTAATGTTTATGTATTGCATAGGTATTTTGAGAAGTTGAAACGATGCTATTACGCATTCTTTTATCATCAACTGAAGGTTTTATCTGTTGTAATTGCAGATATATAGAGAAGAGTCTTACGGGGGAGAACAAAGAATGAGCTATGCCTAAAGGAAGTCCCCTGTTGAGGCACTAAACTGATTTCTCATATTTTTTGTTTGTTGTTTATGTTCCATCAACATTACAATGCTCAATTGTCAAAATTGCAGGTGGTTGGTAGAAGTTTGTTGAGTCGTGAGGTAAAGGGACATTCGAGTTACAGTGGGAGGAGGAAATTGATAATTTCACATTAAAGTAAACCTGCTATTAAAATTATCCATCTAATTTTTTTTACAGTTGATTTAGTCATTTATCTACTGTATTTTATAGGCTGAAAACCAGAACTAATGCATTGTTATTTTGTTGCCGTGTGAGAGGTACAGTATTGCTCCAGTGTGCTAGTCTTGAAAATGGGCATGCTTGTGACAATAGAAGCCATTTAGAGTCAGGTAACTAATATTTTGCGGGGTTATAAAATGCTTCTAACTTTTTCTTTGATGTGATTCATCTTTAATAATGGTTGGAGTCGATGTTTAGTTAGTCTCACATGCACTTGGATCACCTTTAAATTATCTAGTATAGGACTACTTAAGGTGCATTACCTCTGGCCGGTTGGATTTCTTATGGATGGATTAGAAAAATAATGGCATGTTACTAATTTGAAGCAATTTTAAAGTCCGTTCAATTGAATACACCATGTCAGTTCGGATTAGTGGAATACCTTAGTCTTGGAGTTCTTTCGTGCACATAATGTTTGTTTTGAAGTATCTCTGTCAACTTGTATTTGTCATATTAACTGAATCAGGAATTAAACTATGTTTTACTTCTTGTATGTATTATTTTTTAAATGCTCCATACCCTAACTATAAGTATCATCGTTTATGTGCAGGAAGTTACAAGGAAAGATGATGTTGCTGGTAATGATGATTGTCCAGTGCAAATAAAATTGGTTGTACTTCATCTCAGCTTGAGCATGTTAATTTTCAATATCTGAATGCTAAATGTAGATTATTGATAAGGTCTGCAATCCTGTTTGTTTAATTTCTAATTGGAAACTTGGTTCTCTCTACTACATACGCCATGTCTCTGGATTGTGGGTACTATTAGTGAAAATGTTGGTGAGTCCAATTTGGAATAACTTTCGTATGCATTGTTATTTTAGGTACACACCCTCCTAGTTCACATTGAAAAACATCTTGTAGAATCTCCCAAAAGATCATGCCTAAGTGTGAATGCTTATGAAGATCTGTATGTGATTGCATCCGCAAATTCATCTCCGGTAATTTTAAAATTTGTTTCTGACAACGAGCATTGAGATGGAGATCAGGTAATAATTATTGAATGAATACTTGAATTTTGCTTCTTTTTATTTTCTCTAAGTACATGGAGAGATGAACACATGGTCACCTCTTCATGTTATCAGAAAACAAGCTAAATCCAAAGATTGAAGAATGTTGTCAGGTATAAATCTTCTTTACAAGTTAATGAACACCAACATTAAAACTCCGTTCTTCTATGACTATTGCTTGCAATAGCTACTTGAATTTTTTATTACACTACCATTGTTTTACTATCATCACCGGCTTCTCCTTCACCAAAACTTTTTGTTCAGTTTTCAAGGCTTGTAATTATGATTTACGATGTCCTTCTGTCACTTACTCTGATAGTTATTTATTTTTTTATTTGGGGTTATTGCATATAAGTTAGGAAGATTATTAACCTGGATAAGGAAGATGTCGTGTTTTGATAAATAAGGCAAGGAGTGTCAAATCCGTAGACTCACAGTTGTGGGTCCTGTAACTATTTGTACATTGCTCGAGATCTGCAATCATGTCTGTTGTAAGTATACTATTCCGGTCAATTTGGCAGCTCAGTTCATCTTTTTGCTGGTTTTAGTTTATTTCATCGTTTGTAGGTTGGTTTCCACCAAATGTAAGAAAATACATCATTAAGAAACTAAGAAACTAAAATGGTGTGAATTCAGTAGTTGTGTAGAGTTTTCTGTGGTTTTGAACTTAGTGTCAGTTCAATTTATATTGTACAATAATTTTCCAATTTTGAATGAAATGGTGAATGTTTTGATCTGTTTATGCAATGAACTTCTAATTTCAGTTCACGGAATTCGTAATATTCAGTTGTAGTCAGATTGGGGTTCAGATGAATCAGCTTTTCTGAAATTATTCAGCCCATATTAAAGACTTCCCAAATCTGTAAATCAGCTTTTACAGGTTTTTATATAAAACTAAAGAAACAACTTTGTCGACCAGCATTTATTTTAATACTGGTAAAGGAAGTCTTAATTTCAAAAATTAAAAGAATCTCAAAAGCAGTCATTTTGAGAAATAAGACTACAGGATTGGGGCTCCCAGAAACAGTCCTATTTAGAAGTTTTAATGCTTTTTCTGGCAGACTTTTTTTTTTGCATTTTCCACTAGTGGTATGGGTATGAGGCGAGGATTTCATCCTAGGGAACAATGTTTACATGTGTTCTAATGAAGTATGTTCATAAACTTGTTTGTGAACCGAAAAGGAAATTTCCAGGTATTATTGGTTTTGTTATTCATTGCATATCTTATGAACAACCAATATGTGTGATTGAGTATAACCGCTCACAAATTATTTGTGTTCTTGGTAGAACTATTCACAAAGGCCTAACTTATGTATTTGTATGACTTTTATTAGTGAAACCGATCTTAAGTAATCACTTGAGATGGTATGATCGGGTTTGTGTTATGTCTGACCAAATATGGGAAAGGGGAACCGATCCTAGTAAGAGGTGCAGTACATCACCAAGGGGAACCGATCCTTGTATGAGGTGCAGCAAGGTTTATAGCAGAAAGGGGAACCGATCCTATGGACATGTGCAACACGTTTTTAGGCAAAGGGGAACCGATCCTATGGACATGTGCAACACATATAAGTTAGATACCATATATATGTGGGGAACCGATCCTAGTACCTAGTCAACCGAATTTTTGGAAAGCTAGTGTGACTATACGCATTACTCACATGGAGGTAGAACCGAAACTTGTTTTGGTAGAACCGTTAAACCCGTGATTGTGATTGAATGTTTGTTTGATCAATCACATAGTTCTTGAAAGTCAGATGAACCAATTCTAAGCTTGTTTGGAAGTGTGGAAAATCGGTTTCAAGGTTGTAAGTGTGAAAGAGAACTTACAAAGTAAGGATGTCGACATACTTTGAACACGTGCTGTGAATATTTATTTCTTTAATTATTCAAAGTTATGCCTTAATAGCTAAAGGAAGAAAATCCCAGAATCGAAACATAAATAAGTTAAGAATCTTTTAATTAAGGTCATTAATTTCATTTTGTAGGGAAATATAAGAATTAGTAATGTGCATTTACTAATTAGATTTTCCGAGAGATTTCGATCATTATTTTTGGACAGAGCATTTTCAGGAATTATGGAAACCGAACTTGTGCTTTAATGAATATCTTGAGAATATTTTCGGTTTTGGAAATTCTATGGTGTCCAAACTTCCTTTTCTATAAATACTTTAATTTTCCCTTATTAGCAAACTAATCCTTGGTAACAACAAGCTTCCTCTTTGTTGTGTTGTTACTGGTGTAGCCGCCTCTTCGGAGAGGAGAGTAATCTCTTACGACCGCTCAGTTTAAAGTCTTCTTTGGGATTGAGAAATTTAGCGTGTACCGTTGGTGGGAAACTAGATAATTGTAGTTTATCTTTTGTTTTCGATTGATTTGATTGACTAACGGTGGTTGAAATCTGATTGCACCTAGTTTGTTTATGCTTGAGGATCTTCTCTTCTGATATAAGATTCACTCAAACTAGTTCAGAGTTTCGACGGGGATCTTTAGACTGTTGTTAGTTCTAAAGACGATCTTGTGATAATCCATTGTTAACATACTCCGTTCTGTGCGTGATTGATCACAAGAGATTCAAGTGATTGTGTGCAGGTTTTTATTGAAGATTTAAGAAGATTTGAAGACAAATAAGATATTGAAGATATGACTTGGGTTTATAATCTTTGGTGTGCACAATACTTGTTTTGGTAAAAGAGGATCCAATTAATAATCGGTTTATCCTTGTGGTATATTGGATTGATTAATTGAGTAGATCGGTATCAACACAATTCTTTGGATTAAGAGTGTTGTTGGCTTAATCTTAAACGATTACTTCGGTAATTGAACATAAGATAGATCTAAGGACCTGACGATGGAGTTTATGTTAAGATAAACAGAAGATCCTTTGTCCGACTCATATCACTTGGTTGAATAGAGTTGATACCAAACAAATTTTTTGTTCCTTTACTATTTGGAATACGAACCAAGGGAATTGTTCCTAGTACGTGACTTATTTATAAGTTGGAGGCGTGGGAATACAGACGGAACTAGGTGAACTATAGTTTTAGTTGCTTTGCTCAACTATACGAAGTTAGGTGTAATTTTGTGTAGCGGCTTAATCCTGAGAGTATTCAATTCTGGACAAGGTCCCGGGGTTTTTCTGCATTTGCGGTTTCCTCGTTAACAAAGTCTTGCTGTGTCATTTACTTTATATTTCCGCATTATAATTGTTTTATTATAATTAAATTAAATTACACAAACGTTAATTCCTATTTACTTGATAAGAAATCCTATTGTGTTTGGTTAAGTCTGAACCTTTGTATCAAGTAAACTAATAGACGCATTTATGTGTCTATTTTGTTCTCAATGTTCTGCATTGTTAGTGCTCGATTCTGTACTAATTATGGTGTTTTATATGTTTTGTAGGTATTTTTGGGAAATAAACATTTATGGAAAATTCGGCTCGAAAAGTTGCTAAAGGCACCCCCAAAGGACATTTGCTAAGCGGACCCCAGATTTGGCTAAATGGCACCCATGATTATGTATAGCCCAAATTCATTCTCAGCACCCACCTGTTATTCGGCACCCACGTACCTGGTTAAGGGGCACCCTTTCTTCCTCGTTTGAATCTTAGTTTTGGCGGGAAACTTGGTTTTTTCACCTGCAACATATTCTACTTTGGATTTGGAGGATCTGCATTGAGACTCAATGACTGAAACTTCTTGGGACGACTTGATTAAGTTTAACAGGCGTGGTATGATCAATAGTTTGGATTAGATTTGGCTGAAGATTCCGATTGAGTGAATCAGGGAATTACGTGTTTTGAAAACCCGGGAGGTGCTGTTTCGGATTTGGAAATTTTCAAAGGAGAATAAATCGATGAAAGCAGTTTAGGATATCCTGTTTGGCTAAAACAGGTCTGGTATATGAGTTGGAATCGAGAAAAGTGGGATAGATACGTGGATTGGAGAAAACAGAGCACGAGAGTTTCATGGGGTTCTATTAAGAAGATTACGTGAATATACCATGCTTGCACGAGTTTTACTCTGTCTTGGAGTTGTATTCATCGTGTAAGGAGTGTGATGAGATAAAACCGATGCGTGGAGGAAAGAAACAAGGTACGAATCACGTAAATATGGAAGAATATCATCCCCGAGTAAAAGAAAATATTCTTAATTTATGACAGAGATTTGATGATCCGGTGGAGTATAAACAAGGTGCTCGGAGCACATAGAGGGGAGGGGGGGGGGGCGGAGGGATAGGGGTTAGAAGATAGAGCAACAGAGTGAGTAATCACGAGTTGCAGGGAGAAGTTTCTGCTGCTGCAGAAAATATGAACATGAAGAACATTATGCTGCCAAGAACAGTCGTTTTTTAGGGTCGTATATTTCAAGTTCTGTAACGGTCCATTAGTAACACATATCTTCATTTCGCAACACCTCCTTTGTTAACAACGAGTTTGTAACGCCTTAACATCATTGCAAATTCGCTGCTTTTATTTTTTTCTCTCCATTTTTCACCATTGTAAGCACTTTTTGAGCAATAAAAAAATAATTTGAGAGTGTCTACAATATGAGGAGCTAAACCCCATCGCTGGGACAATGGAGGAAGCTGGATTTCACCCTTGTGGTAATTTATTTAATTCTTTATTTATTTTTTGCACCGATTTTAAATGACTTATGATTTCTATTAATCAATTGTTATCTTGTTTGATAGTGTATGCTTAGTATTATGTGCTTTTAATACACTATGCTTGTAATTTACAATTGATGTTTTACGAAATCTACTTCGGCAAAGAATAGAGTTATTGTTTATTTTTTTTGAGCTATAAATGTCTAGGATTAATTTATGAACCCCATGAACATGAAAAACAGTGAAATCCTGAGTTCCAGTAAATTCTTCATCCTGTGACATATTTTGTATATATTTTCTTATTTTTAGTATTTAAGCCTAAAATCAATCTCAACAAAGCTTGAGTGAATGACAACCTTCTTACCACTATATATAAAAATAGATCATAAACATACTTCATTGTTGTATTGTCTCGATCTCATATCCATAGACGATCACACGAAGTGTGAACCGATTAGTTATATTGTCTCGACTCAGTCCATAGACAATCACTTTCGGAGAAAGGACTTATAGGTAGGAAAAGTTTTAGCTTGAGGTATATTTGGGTACCCTCGCCTTTTCAAAGACTTATAATTTTGATCACTAACATTGACAAACATGCTTGAGATAGCAACGCATGCGAGTTCGACCGAGCAGTGCTCTAACAATCTCCCCCTTTGTAAATTTTAGTGACAAAACTAACAATACATATGGAATACAAAAATAGATAAACAAACTTTTGTAGATTCTCTTTCACATGCCTGATCTTCTTGGTTCTTCAACATTACTCAAAATCTTCGTCACTTCCAAGTACTCCAATGATCCCGATGGTTGTAAGTTTAGTATCACCGTTGTGGAAAATCCGTAATCATAACAATGAGAAAACAAGAATTCTCAATCATTGTTATACAGTGTCATAGTATTATTATACAGCATCAAAGTTCAATTGTATCACAACTTCGACAACAACACTATGATGATATGTATAACTCCCCCTTAGTCAATACTCCATCTCACATGGAAACCACTCCACCTTACATAATGATCCGAAAACCATATGTATTTGTAGTGTGAACTACACATTAATTCTCCCCCTTTTTGTCAATAAAATTGGCAAAGGTACGAAAACTAGTGGGATCCTAATGAAATTCCCATAGAGACATTTCATGACCAAAAGTAAGCACATATCAACTTTTTAGATGCCACCATATAGCCGAAGCTAAATGCATTCATCAAGGAGTTTATTAAGATACAAGATAACCCCTATAATATTCCACAACCGCACTCCCCACAAAGATTTGGCAATTAAGCAAAAGTTCAATTAAGAACTCTCCCTCATAAAATGTCATTCCCGAAAGAACAACAAGAGCGACCTTACTTTCACAAGAAAAGAAGGATTTCTTTGAACATAACAAATCACATACGAATATGAATTTGAATCCAAAAATACACAATTAAATTAACCACAAGAAAACTCATGATTAATTCAATCGGAATACACAACTAAATTACCACAAAAGTGTGATCAATTCAATTGGTCATGCTCGACATAAGAGAACTTACGGAGCCACACAGTATATATACATAAAATATGGATCAGGGAAGATCAACACTGCAGAATAGACAAGGATTCATTCTATTTCCCATCACTATTTACACAATGACATACAATAGACATAATCCTCGTAAACAAAAGTTCATCCTATCTTCCATCAATATTTGCATAATGACATAATAGGCTTAAAACTTTTGTAGTATCAAAAGCTCATTCATTCTTTTATCAATACATGCATATTGTCATACGAAATACTTAACTTTTGACAAAGTATGGGACAATCATAGTTCACGGACGCAAACACACATATCCCATAACAAGTTTTCTAAGCAAATAAAAACACAAATCTTGCTCAAGTTTATAGACATAACTATTTAGAAGAATCCAGTTGAATTATACATCCTTACCGAACATAATATGTACACTGATGAGTCCTAAAAAGTGCATATTTCAATATATTTTTCTTGGCATTTAACTCATCTTTTGTGCATTAATTCTACATTTTATCCCATATTCTGTATTTTCTTTGTTTTCAAGAATAAATATTTTTATTAATTAATTTTGCATTTTTAGGTAATAAATAAAGTTTGGATGAATAGCGGAGCGGAAAAGAGCAGAAAAGCGGTGAAAAGCCGGGAGGAATTACACAAGGAAGCCGCGAAGAATGTTGTGCACAAGACCAAAAGGCTAGAAGTGGGCTTGAAGAGGAAGAATTGTTCTTAAAGAAGATATGGGCTTGGCATACCCAATGCCCAAAACCCTCACCCAAGTCCATTTCCAATATCCATACCCGCCTTCATATTCAGCCGTCGGATTGGATCATCTCAGCATCGTACGGTCGCTTCATCATAGTGCATCAAAATCTGAAGATCTTGAAAAACACTATAGCACCTAACTCCATCTTGAGCCGTCAGTTTCGTTGTACTTCCGCATCCAACGGTCGCTCCTCGCTTCCTTCCATCTCGTCGTTAGATCGATCCATCATCTCCACATCCCACGGCTCATCCTCGCTGTTCATCCAATTTGCTACAACCTCCCAACACCCGAGCACCTAACACCTATACCCGTCAGCCAAACAGACCTTACCCAATTTTCCATCGACCACCTTCTTCTCCATCTTCTCCTCCATCCCTCTGCAACAGATCCACCAACTCCATCGCCACCACACCCTCGTCTCTGCCAGCCACCAAATTCCACCGAAACATCACAACCACTCCAACCACTAAAACCCATCATCACCCTATTTCTCTAGCCATCTATTTCATCGATTTCTCACCTCACCTCTCCCTGAAACCATAGGTGAGAAATTGATGAAATAGGTGAGTCTATAGACGTAATTGGAAGGCATGGAGAGGAGCAGGAAGAGCAGAAGAAGAGTGGGTCGAAGAGATGGAGAAATTGTCCCATCTAATTAGGTGAGAAATCAGAAACCCTAACTGCCCTGTTTTGAATTTGGGGGAAAATTGTAAACCCTAATTATGTAAATTGGGTATAAATAGAAGGTGTTTGGTGCTGTTGTGGGGATGCCTGGATTAGCCAGAGCACCACCAAGAGGACTGGACTAGCCAGTTCCTCAATTATCCATGTTCTGTGAATTTCAATTATAGTTCTTAATTCAGTTAATTTCAATTTCAAATGTTAATTATGTTCAACATGTTCTAATTTGGTTTGCTGGGGTGGAGATGAAACCCTTAATCTTCTGCTAATTTGATTCATGTTCATGGAAGTGTTCTTGTTGTGCTTAATTGCTTAGGGGTAGATTTAATCTTTGTACTACAACATATTACTTTCACCTTGTTTGTTATATGCAACCTAGGTAGTTGGAATACTTCTATGTTGTTGTGCTGCAATTCAAGCTTAAATGAATAGATTTATTATTTGATTAGTTATGCTTTAATCAGACAATTAATGCTTAGGATAAACACTTCAATTGTGATTATTTATCCATCTTCAGATCACCCTGGATAAATGGCAGACTTGTATCTTGTCCAACATCCATTACAAGGGACAAGAACATCACCGTAACTGAATTACTTAGCTAAGATTAGGTGGTGGATTCAAAAACCCTAGTAGTGTTCCCACAACTGTTTAATTTCATCTTCTTTTATTCACTACACTAGTTCACTGCCTTTGGCTCAATGCCATTGTTTCACAGTTATTCCTTGGTTCACTATCTCACTGCCACTTAGTTACTTGTTTAGATAACTTTAGCTTAGGAAGATTTCAACACACACCCTTGTCCCTGTGGAATGACCCTGTTCTTGCACATACATTGCTACAGCTGACCCTGTGCACTTGCAGGTATCACTGTAGGCTGTCTTTGCTCTTATTTTATACATATCCCAAAGCCTACCATACACCCCAATTTTCATGCTTCCTTCACCGTATACATAACAGGGCATTCCTTGGTGAGAATGAACTTACAACACACTCAAGTTGTGTTGAGGTGAATAATGTCTTGCTCACCACAAGTGACTTTTGGATTATCATGAAAGAGATCGCTTTTAGAACCTTTCACATCCAAATCCATCTTTCCAAAGAACTCTTTAAGTTCCAACATCATGGATACTGCCTTATCCATAGTCATGGAATTTTCTAGGAGATCATTCCTTTTCACACTCAAAGCGTCATTGACTTTCTTTGGAACCCACTTATGAGTGCGTTTAGAAACAACCAGAACCTTTTCCCGTTACTCTTTTCGAGATTTCTCGAAAGAGAATTGGATTGACTATTCTTTTGAAAGTTAGTCTTTCTCCAATTGGGAGGATCGGGTCTTGTCTTCGTCTTTACTTTATCCTTTTGATAACTATTACGATTTTGAAAAGGATTCGTATGACGTTTATAGGCAAATCTAGGTTTATCCCAGCACTGATTCCTTTGCCTAAAGATTGGACAGTTACAACCTGTAACGTTAAGGGGATTAGTCTTAACATATGATCATGGTTTCACAACTTATTGTGATTCCCAAACAAGAACATCATGAAGTTTCTCATTCCTTATACGGAAACGACATCTCCTTTCCAGGTGACCTTTATTTCCGCAATAATGGAAAACATAAGGAATGTTCTTACCTCGATCTGTATATGCTGTCTTTGGAGGTTGATATATATTGTTCTTTCGAACTTTAACTGCCGGTGAAGGTATTTCAGTTTTGCCATCAGTGGAAACCTTTTGTTGATAAGAATCACTAGCCTTGAAATTTTTTACCTCTTTGCTAATACTTGGAGCATCTATTCCCTTATAGTCAAATCCTCGTGTATCACGATGATTTTTAATTGCTCCTTGCATAGTGGTTAACTTGCTTGAACTAGTATTGAAAATTTTCAAGTCATCTTCCAAAATCTTGATTTTATCAAGAGCACCAGCTAAATCAGCCTCAAGACGTTTTTCTCGAGCGAGAAAAGCACTTTCTCTGTCATCAAAACTAACTTGTTGAGAGTTAATCCTTGCTTCAGATTCTGCAAGTTTCTGCTCCAAAAAAGAGTACTTTTGATAAAGATTTTCACATTCAAGTGATTTCATACGTAGGTTTTCCTCAGAATCCTTGAGGATCGATTCTTTAGAACGATTAGAAACATTAACACCTGCGTAACATCTTCTCAATTGCTTGTTTTTTCGACAGAGAGGAGTCAGAAGAGGTGTGACATGAGAAGTTGTAATCTTCTTTTTTTAAACGAATTCAAAATCTTAACATACTCTCAGACTTCCTCATCAACTTCTCTATCAATATCTGAATCACCTTCATCAGAAAGTTCATCCAACTAATCTTCTAGGAGTGTTTCCCAGTTATCAACAGTTTTTACATTAAGAGAATGTTTAGATATTGACATACATGTGACAGTTCTCTCAGGTGAATCCAAGCTTTGAAAAACATCTGGTAATTTCTGACCTGGTACGTTAATGTGTTTGCCTGCTCGTCCATAATCAGATCGCTACAAACACAGACTTATGAGGTCTTTAATGTGTTTGCCTACTCTGATACCAATTGAAAAAGAGGGGGTCTAACATCCACACCCAATACTTTTCTTAGCAATCTGTATAGACTAACTCCAATATACTTTTAAGAGAATCAACTAGACAGTCAGACTCAATCATAATAAAAGTATATCAAAGAGTTATATCTCTCTTTCTCGATTCAATACTCACCCAAGCAAATAGAAATCTGCGAGTCTAATTGAATACAAGAGAAATCACTTGAACGGTACCAAAGACCAAAGTTCAAGTATCAATCAATTTCAATCAACAACCAGAGGTTGGATTTCCCAATTGATTGATTTAAATGCACAACCTATGATATTTCAATTATATAACAAAATATAATGCGGAAAAGAAATAACACAGACACGAGAAGTTTTGTTAACGAGGAAACCGCAAATGCAGAAAAACCCCGGGACCTAGTCCAGATTGAACACACACTTTATTAAGCCGCTACAGACACTAGCCTACTACAAACTAACTTCGGTCTGGACTATAGTTGAACCCCAATAAATCTCACACTGATCCAAGGTACAGTTGCGCTCCTACGTCTCTGATCCCAGCAGGATACTACGCACTTGATTCCCTTAGCTGACCTCACCCACAACTAAGAGTTGCTATGACCCAAAGTCGGAGACTTTAATAAACAAATATGTATCACACAGAAAAGTCTACGATAATAGATAAATATGTCTCCCACAGAAATACCTACGAGTTTTTGTTTGGTCTTTTGATAAATCAAGGTGAACAGGAACCAATTAATAAACCATACTTATATTCCCGAAGGACAACTCAGTATTATCAATCACCTCACAATAATCTAAATCGTATGATGGTAAAACTAGATATTTTGGAATCACAAACGATGAGACGAAGATGTTTGTGACTACTTTTATATCTTGCCTATCGGAGAAATCAATCTCAAGTCAATCCTTACTATTCCCTCAAGTCTTCAAGTCGTTAACCTACAGGGTTTTTGTAGAAACCTAAGTTTAAAGGAGAATCGACTCTAGCTAATACAACTAGTATCATACAGGAGGTGTGAGGATTAGGTTTCCCAGTTTCTAGAGTTCTCCCTTATATAGTCTTTCAAAGCAGGGTTTGTGATGTGATTTGTAGATAGTGGTAAAAGTGGTTCGATTTTCAGACTTGTGAAGGATATTAATTAGCCTTAAATTCTAATCTTAAAATAAAAAACTCACTAAAAATTATAGCAAACTCAATCAAAGATGATATCAATACTGAAAGAAACACTGAGGCTAAGATTCCACTATTTTCCAAGTTCAAAGTGATTAAACCAATACTAATATTTATGCAATTTTCTTGTTTAATTTGATTCTAAAATATTGCAACAAGTAGATTTTCAAAAGTAATGATTGTAAATCCCAAGTATGAAGCATCAAAAGTCTTAAAACTAAGCATACTCCATCAAAATAGATCACAATCACTCCAATAAAAATCATATTCAATAATAGTTCAAGGCAAATAATCATATAATTATTGCAAATAAAAAGATAAAATAGAATATACCACTTTCTGTTGGAAAAATAGCTTCCTCTATCGCCTCAGCAATGGGGTTTAGCTCCTCAAATTAATCATGATCTCAAAATATGTGTTTGTTGCTCAAAAGATGATCAAAAGAGTGAAAAGTAATAACACAGACTGTTTGCAACAGTGCATTGGTGTTGCAAAACAGCTGTTACAATGAAACTGTTACAGAAAAACTGTTGCTTGGTCGCTGATTTTAAGACCCTAGAATACGACTGCCCTGCCCCTGCACAGCTTAATGTTCTTCAGCTGTTAAACAACGACACTGTTCTGCGACTGTTTACCGTACGTCAATGTTCTTCGCGTTCTTCTTCAGCAGCAGCAGCAGCAGAAACAGAGTTTGGTAAAGCTATGATTTCTTCTTCTCTGTCTCTCCTTAGGTTCCCAAACTCTCGACACCTCTTCTATATGACCCAAGACATCTATTTATATCAAAAATACCGATTTAATCTCTCCTAAATCTTCCAAAATATCTTTCCTTCTCTTCACGACCAAGTTGCGGCAATTTCTTGTTTTAGAATTTCTACGCATTTCTGAGCTTTCCTTTTTATTCTAAACTCTTCCTTAGATAGATACAAATCTTTGGGAAGGTTTACAGCGCTTTAATCTCTCTAAAATTTCCTAAAACAGGTCACACACGTGACTTTCCATATTTTTTGTTGTGAGAAAAATCCGTCGATTGAGCCCAGTCTAATCGATTTAAACACCCATATCAGATTCCTAGACCCATAAGGAGTCTATCCTATGAAAATCAGAGGTTTAATCGACCTCAAACTCCTCCAATTCACGATTGCCAAAACTGTTCTTCACTGCACTATTTTCCCGCCAAAAACCTGGTTTTTGAAATGTTGAAGATGGTTGCCCCTTATCCAGAGTAGGGGTGCGATTAGAAACTACCTGAAAATGGGATGCTCCTTAGTAATTAGGTTACCCCTTATCCAAAGTGAGAGTCCGAATAGCAAATGTCCTCCGGGTGCTTTCCGACAACTTTTCGAGCCAATTTTTTCCAAAAATGTTTATTGGCCAAAAATACCTACAAATAAATAAAACACCATAATAAGTACAAAAATGAGCCCTAACAATATATAGAATCGAGACTAATCGGACACAAAAATGTGTCTATCAGTTTCCAATCAATGTTAGCTTAGTAACAAAGCATTCAATATTCACCGTTAGATGAAAACCTGATTAGATTCAAGATAATATCTTTCAACCGTAAGATCGAAACATAGCTTGTTACACACAAATGAAATGCACGTTTTAGGTTTGTGTAACCGTACCCAAACTTGTACATTTAGTTGGTTCAACAGTAGTTAACAAAATGGTTAGCCATATGAGCACTTTCATATCAACCATATTCTTCTTCACCATAACTAGTTCAAATGACTGAAATGAACTAGTTAGAGAGTTGTTCAATTGCTTAGATCTTTATAATATACACAATTGAAACAAAAACGATTTGATTCACTCGAATAGATTCATGAACTTTATAGCCACGGTTTGTAAACTTGTATTCCTTAGTTTATATAAGTTTAAGTTCACAAATAATCATTTGTAGAAAATAACCAACTTAAGTACCCGGAATAAGTTTGTAAATAGTTCACAAACTCCAGCAGATTTTCTCGGGAACAGAACCTCCGACAGTACGGGGACTGGGTTCGCGGACTCTGTTGCGGTTTTCCTGAGCAGCAAAGTACGCATACTTTGGTTCAAGGAATAAGGACTTATACATGTATGAGTTACCACACAATGCTTATATCCAACAATGGTTATATAATCTAAACTCTCATTTCAATCATTGAAACATTCTTAGAGGACGTTATATAGTTGTTGTTCACAAACCATTTTTCGTCAAAGCCATTTTCAAGTGATTGAAACTTAACATGACTTTCGTCACTAGTAAAGATGAACTTGGCCAAAGCGAAAGCTTACCAACACATATTTCGGGAAATGGATAAGCGAGATAAACTCGGCTCTAAATAGAAAATGTGTATAATCAAAGTCTATATAGGAAAACGACTTTTGTCTTAAGATAGGAGATATAGTAGATAGACTTTTGAGTGATAGATAAGTTCAAGTATCCACATACCTTTTAGTCGATGAAGTTCCACCAGTCCCTTGAGTAGTTCTTCGTCTTTGTATGATGATCGCCATGGAGTCTTGAGATCAACTACACTTTCTATCATAGTCCGAGACTTAGCTAATAGTAGACTATGTTAGAGCATTGCTAGGTTGAACTCACTAGCGTTGGTATGTCAAGTTAGTTGTCAATTTTAGTTTCCAAAATGCATTCTTTATTTAGTTTACTAAAGATAGTTTCAGACTAGATTAGGTCTAAGAAGAGCTATTCTTAAAGGATGAAGACTGAAGATTACAAGAAGACACCAACAAGGACTTCATCAACAAAGGTATGTGGTAATTTATTTCATTTGGATTCTTGTGCAATTCTACCTTTCTAATCTATCGAAACAAATGCTCACTCTATGGAACAATTCCTATGACGGTAAATGTACACTTACGTATATATACTTGAGGTTATTTGAACCACGACTTTTGTGACAATAACCTTTATCCCTGGAAAGGTTCTCATGTTATATTTAATGAGCTTATGAATTCAACGAGCCAACAATCACTCAATTCCGAGTCATAATGATGAAGTTATGAGTGATTTATTAAAGTAACAGTTATAAGTGTTGTTGTAACTGTTACAGTTCGTTAGTAGGAAACAAACCATGGACTGCTTGTAACGGTTCACGAACTTGGGCCCAATTACGTGACTAGAAATCTTTTTTAGTCAAATTGGTGATGTTTCCTTATCTAGGCAAGTTGGCTATTAATCCAAACATATTTGATTACCATATTAGAGTGTTTGTGATTCCTTCCTAAGTTAAAATGTGATTTATTCACATAAATACAATATTTGCTAATTAATTATTTATTTACTTATTTTGACAAGAGTTGTAACTTAGAAAAGACTCCCATAATTAGGAGAATCTTGAAAAAGGAAAATAGCCTAAACCCTAGCTTAGATTTCAAGCTACCTTATTCACTATAAATAAAGGGTTCATGAGTGCTACACGTTTTCATCCCCTTTGGAAAATTGGTGTAAGCTTCATAAGGTTGTTTTCCATGTCTTTTGTTCATCGTGAACAAGAGTGAGATAAAAGTCTTTGTATTTGGGATCACAAAGCCGAGTTGGATTTAATCTTCGTGATTGATCATACAACTTGTAATCTATGTTTTTCACCTCTTGTCTATTCTAAGGTTTTCTCTTCTGATATAAAACCATTCAAGAGTTGTTGATCATAAACCCTAGGTTTGATAGATTTCAGTTTCCGATCGTATACCAACACTTGTTAGTCGAAATCGGAAGCTATAAAGAAAACTTCGATTAAGGTATCTCGTAAAAATCCTTAAGAGGTTTTAAACAAGATATCTCTAGATTTATCTAGTTCTTCTTGTTGTAGAATTATTATGGTTTTCTTAACTTGGAAATTGATCTTTGGAATCACCCAAGTTCACTTACGGAAATCAGGTTCACGGACTCCTTGTGTGTACGTATACTGATTGTAAGTTAAAACTCTAATCTACAATTTTGTTTTGATATTACTTTTACCTAGTAATTGTTTTTATCAAAATAAACACAAGATTTCCAAAACCTTGATTTACATCTAAAGGGAAATCAAATAAGTGTTTTGTGAAAACAAAAATCGAATCGTATCAATCGTGTTGGTGTATCTTCTAAAGAGAGCCTTGGGTTCTGCTAGAAGATTTATGAGGAGAATTCCTAAAGACAATTAGCGTTGTGCTAGGAGTTTTTATTGAGTGCTTGAATGCAGCTGAAGCGTGTATTACATCTAGTCCGAATAGGTAGTAGGAATTTGGTGTAACAACTTATAATCAGTGTGTGTTTATTTTGGACTAGGTCCCGGGGTTTTTCTGCTTTAGCGGTTTCCTCGTTAACAAAATCTCTGGTGTATGTGTTATTTCTTTTCCGCATTATATTTGTTTATATAATTGAAATATCACAGGTTGTACGTAAGTTCAATCAATTGTAGATCCGACCTTTGGGTTGTTCATTAAATTGATTGACACTTGGACATTGGTTTTTCATACCGTCCAAGTTATTATTTATATTCAATCGAGCTCACGAATTCCTATTTGTTTGATTGCGGATTGAATTGAGAAATTGAGATATAACTCTTTGATATACTTTTCTTAAGATTAAGTTTGACTGTCTAGTTGATTCTCTTGAAAGTATATTGAAGTTAGTCCATACATATTTCCAAATGAATTATTGGGTGTGGTTGTTAGACCCCCGCTTTTTCAGACTAGAAATACAGACTTATAGTTTTGATCACTAACATTGACAAACATGCTTGAAATAGCAACGCATGCGAGTTTGACTGAGCAGTGCTCTAACAGAAACCACTTACTGACGACCAATTGGATGAAGATATAGTAGTTTTAAACTCCCCTTGCACCACAGAATATGGATAATTAGTAGTTGTAAACTCCCCCAATTCTTCAATCGACGAAAACCCCACTGCCTCAAATTCCTACTGTCTCAACTCCTGCAACAGCCAATCTAGAAGCCAAAATCAGATGCTTCAAAGTTTCACAAAGAAAACCCCAATTCAGATACAACAAACACTTCTTCCTCAATTAATCAAACACACAAGAATGACAATGAAATCTCGAAAACGATTCCAACTGCATCTCCTCAGAGATGAAACTTGGCAACCCCAGTTCTTCAATCGACGAAACCCCACTGCCTCAAATTCACATGATCAAATCCACAGCCGCAAAACACCAATTGAAACTACAGAAAACAAAACCCTTTGTGTAATCGATGAAAACCCCCTTAACTAATTGAGAAAAACCAAACTTTGGAGAATTAACAGAACCCTAAAAAAAATTAATCGACGAAATCCCTAATTGATGCTACTACTTCAATCACCACAGAAAATTGGTGGTTAACGAGAAAGAAAAACTAATGACGAAACTTCAGAGAAAGAATCAATTCACAATCTTCGAACCCTCACAATGCTTCAGACAAAGTTTTCTTTATTTTTAGTTTTATTAAGTTTGAAAATCGAAACTTCACAAGTCTCAACGAACCTTTTACTACAACTATCTAAAAATACGATCATATAGAACTACTGAAAATCTAGATATATGACGGTACACGTACCGGCGTAGCTGTATTGGTTCTGGATCAGTGGTACACATACCAAGTACGCGTACTGGCGTAGCTCTAGTTCGGTAAGGTGATGCGTTGTAGAAAGTGGTAATAACAATTTCGTATCTCAGGCTTGTAAAGATTTATTTTTAGACTAAATTTCTAAACTAAACTAGCAAAAACTCAATTCAAAGTTGATTTCAAGATTTCTAAACTAACCAAGACACTGGATTTCACTATATGATTGAATGATGTTACAAATATTCCAAAACCCTAGTTAAGTTTTAAGTTCTTTCATTTCTTAATTCACATATAACCAGGCATGTTCCCAAATATTAATTGTATTCCCTAAGCATAGATTATCAATTGATTAAACAAAGTATAACCTATTGAAAAGACGAGGGTATCCAAATATACCTCAATCTAAAACTTTTCCACCGATAAGTCTTTTCTCCGAAAATGATTGTCTATGGACTGAGTCGATACAATACAACTAATTGGTTCACACTTCGTGTGATCGTCTATGGATATGACATCGAGATAATACAATAAAAAGATAATCTTGTGTGATTGACTATGGATACAAGATCGAGACAATACAATGAAGTATGATTACTTGATAATAGGTTCGGACTTAACCAAACACAATAGGATTGTTATCAAGTAATTAGGAATTAACGTTTTTGTATTTTACTCTTAATTATAATAAAAACAATTATAATAGCGAAAATAGAAAAGTAAAAGACACAACAATATTTTGTTAACGAGGAAACCGAAAATGCAGAAAAACCCGAGACCTTGTCCAGAATTGAATACTCTCAGGATTAAGTCACTATACAAAATCTAAACCGACTTCGTATAGTTGAGACCAAGCAACTAAACCTATAGTTCACCTAGCTCCGTCTGTATCCCTGCGCCTCCAACTTACAATAAGTCACGCACTTGGAAAAATTCCTTTGGTTCGTATTCCAAATAGTAAAGCAACTAAAAATCTGTTCGGTAACAACTCTTTTCGAACAAGTGATATGAGTTTGACAAAAGGATCTTACGCTTATCCCAATAAACTCATTTGTCAGGTTCTTAGATCAATCTATTAAACAACTACCAAAGTAATTGTTTAGACTATGCAATCAATACTATGAATCACAATGAATTGTATTAAGGCCGATCTACACAACTAATCAATCCAATCTATCAAAAGATAAACCGATTATAGTTGGATCCCCAGCCCGTCAAATTTTGTGCACACCAAAGATTATGAACTCAAATAAGTAATCTCTTTTGTCTTAAAATCTTCTTAGATCTTCAATAAACACATGTGCACAAACAACTTGAATCTCTTGTGGTCAATCACACACAAAAGGAGTCTGTTAACGATCCGGCATTCTCTTTTAGTTATTAAAGAATATCTTTGAACAATAAAAGATAAGAATTAACGCACGTGTTCAAAGTATGTCGAATCTTTACTTTGTAAATCCTTTTTTATATTTACAATCTTGGAACCGATTTTCCACACTTCCAAACGAGTTTAGAATTGGTTCATCTTACTTCCAAGAACTATGTGATTGATTATCCTATCAAATCACCATTAATAGGTTTCACGGTTCTACCAAAACACAAAGCTTCGGTTCTACCTCTATGTGGGTATTAGGATAAGTCACACTATCTTTCCAAAAATTGGTTGACTAGGTACTAGGATCGGTTACCACATAATTATGGTATTTAACTTGTAATTGGTTGCACAAGTCATAGGATCGGTTACCAATTACTAAGACTTGTTGTAACTCTTACAAGGATCGATTTCACATGCTTGTGATCGATTGCACCTCTTACTAGGATCAGTTTCCCGATGACTAGAGTTGGTCATACCAATTACAAAATATCGACCATACCATCTCAGGTGATTACTTAAGATCGGTTTTGTTAGAGCATTGCTCGGTCGAATTCGCATGCGTTGCTATCTCAAGCATGTTTGTCAATGTTAGTGATCAAAACTATAAGTCTTGATTCTAGTCTATTATAGATAAGTCTAAGAATAGGATAAAAAGTGTAGTGGAGCTCAAGGACTTCATAGCGATTCATCATACAAGTAGAAGAACTACTCAAGGAACCGGTGGAACTTCTCGACAAAAATGTATGTGATGACTTGAACTTATCTGTCACTCAAAAGTCTATCTACTCTATCTCCTACTCTTTGAGACAAGAAGTCGTATGCTATATATATATACTTGGATTATACACATTTGGTATTTAGGGCCGAGTATACCTCGCCTATCTATATCTCGAAATATGTGTTGGTAATATTTTCGCTTCGATCAAGTTTATCTTTACCTAGTATGTTTCAATCATCTTGAAAATTGCTCTGACGAGAAATGGTGTAATAACTATGTAACGTCCTCTAAGAATGTTTCAATGATTGGAATGAGAGTTTAGATTACATAACCAATGATGGACATAAGTATTATTGTGGAAACACATATGTGCATAAGTCTTATTCCTTGAACCAAAGTTTGCGAACTTTGTTGATCAAGAGAAACCGGGAGAATGGCTTGTTGCCAAGTCCGCGAACTGACGAACTTCTCATCCCAAGAAATTCTACTGGAGTTGACAAACTAGTTGAGTGAGTACCAGTCCGCGAACCGGCGGAATTTATTTTGCCGATATTTTCTGCTGGAGTTTGTAAACTCTGCCCGGTTTCTTAAGTCCGCGAACTTAGTGTGCGAACTTAAGAAGGTTATATATCTAAAGATGATTTCTGAACTTAAACTTAAAAAGACTAAGGAATGCAGTTTGCAAACCGTGGCTATAAAAGTTCATGTACCGATTCAAGTGAATCAAATCATCTTTGCTTCAATTGTGTCTTGTGTAATACATGAGATTTCCTTGCAATTGAACAACTCTCTAACTAGTTCATTTGAACTAGTTATGGTGAAGAAGAACATGGTTGATATGAAATTCTCATATGGCTAACCAATTGGTTAACTATTGTTGAACCAACAAGTGCATACGTTTGGGTACGGCTAACAAACCTAGAAACGTGCATTGTCAAGTGTGTATAACAAGCTAAGTTTTCGATCTAACGGTTGTGAAATATTAGCTTGAATCTAAATCAGGTTTTCATCTAACGGTGGATATTGATTGCTTTGTTACCAAGGCAAAAACCTGATTTGAAAGACTATATAAAAGAGACATCTAGTATTGTGCAAAACTAATCCCCACACCTTATGTGTGATACTAGTTTGCGTGCTAGAGTCCTTTCTCCTTTAACCTTTGGTTTTCTTCTAAAACCAGGTTAACGACTTAAAGACTTCATTGGGATTCTGCCAGACCGATACTACTTTTACCATAGTTGTGTGATCTGATCTTGTATCTTCTATCGTACGAGTACAATCAGATTGATTGGCTTGAGATTGATATCTCTGATAGGCAAGATATAAAAAGTAATCACAAACATCTTCGTCCCATTGTTTGTGATTCCACAACATCTTGTTTCGCTACCATACGATTAAGGTTGTTGTGAGGTGATTGATAACTCTAAGTTGTTCTTCGGGAATATAAGACCGTATTATCAATTGGTTCCTGTTCACCTTGATTATTATCAAAAGACGGAACAAAACCTTTAGGGTTTATCTGTGGGAGATAGATTGATCCTTTGATAGACTTGTCTGTGTGAGACAGATTTGTTTATGTTAAAGCCTGTGATTTTTGGGTCGTAGCAACTCTTAGTTGTGGGTGAGATCAGCTAAGGGAATCAAGTGCACAGTATCCTGCTGGGATCAAAGGCGTAGGGAGTACAACTGTACCTTGGATCAGTGGGAGACTGATTGGGGTTCAACTACAGTCCAGTCCGAAATTAGCTTGGAGTAGGATAGTGTCTGTAGCGTCTTAATACAATGTGTATTCAATCTGGACTAGGTCTCGGAGTTTTTCTGCATTTGTGGTTTCCTCGTTAACAAAATTTCTGGTGTTTGTGTTATTTCAATTTCCGCATTATATTGTTTTATCTTTATAATTGAAATAATACAAGTTACGCGTTAGATCATCAATTAGAGTAATCCAACCTTTGATTGTTGATGTCATTGATTGATCCTTGGATATTGGTCTTTGGTACCATCCAAGTTATTCCTTTTGTTTGATTAAAGACTCGCTGATTTCTATTAGCTCGAGTAAATCAAAAAGAGAGAGATATTAACTCCTTGAGATACTTTTACCTAGATTGAGTTCGACTGTCTAGTTGATTCTATAAAAAATATTTCGGAGTTAGTCCATACATATTGCTAAGCGAAATATTGGGTGGTGTTGTTAGACCCCCGCGTTTTCAATTGGTATCAGAGCAGGAAAACACCTCAAACCTTATAAGTTTGTGTTTGCTCGATCCTCAAAAAATATACTCCTATGGGAAATATTTTTGGGAGGCTTGATCGTGGTATATGTAACACACACCAGAGTTCTTTAAAGGTTGTTCAGAGATTATCACACTTCATTCCTATGGAAGCACTTGATAATCCTACACCATCTAGCATGTCAGAAAATCTAGATGTGAAGAAACGATCTAAGGAAAAGAATAAAAAGAATTGTCGAAGAAAACATGGTCAAGGGTATGGACTCTCACAAGAATTACTTTTAATCTCTTTGAGGAATACTACCATAAAGGTTCCGTTGACAAGGATCTGTTTAAAGCGTTTGAAAGTGTTTTGCAATTCTTAGAAAATCTTAATTCCGTAGAGAATTTGAATTGTTCTGACAAGAGTTTTGTGGCTGTCAAATCATTTTCTAATGATGCACAAATTTTTCTCAACACCGACTCATATGAAGCTGATAAAAAGGATTCGTATGAATTAGGCAAAGGAACCATTTGTCAGAAAAGGTCATCTCTTTGTCATAAGAAAAAAAACCCACACGACTCTAAGTATTATCATTACAATTATATTCCTGACTCTGGGTACAAATATCAACCAGAAAAATTGCATGGGAAATTCTATGTAGTTTCCAACACCTGATTTCAGGATTGCTCTACCCCATTTGTATATAACTTGAGATGGGGCAAGTAACAGGTTGATTTTTGTTTTAATCTTTCTTTTCTTATGTTCTTGTGATAAGAGATTTTCTGTAGGTAATTTTTCATTTGTGTCTGTACCTCTAAAAATCCTACTCCTCAAATGGGTCACGGTTCGTGCACGGGTCAAAGCCCATGTAGGGTATATAAAAGAAGTTCACGGACGTCTTCATCTTCTCAAACAGTCCGCGTACGTGAGCCCCTAGGGTTTTATTTTTTTTCCCTCCATTAAAGCTTCTTTGGAGAAATCAAAAGGAAGGGTTTTCAAGGATCACTTCAAGTAAGTATTTTCCTCTTGATCCTTGCTTATTTCTAGATCTATGATGAATTCTAGAAGCTCAAAAAGGTGTTCAAAAAGCTCAGATTTCCCTATCTTGAATTCTCCTAGAATTAGATTTGTGAATGAGTCTTGTGATAGGGTGTTTGATAAGATTGCCTCAAAAGGGTTCATCCTAGAAAAGAGATTGTATTTCTCTAGTGGGCATGTAGAGGATTTGTCTTGCTTTAAAAAATTCAAGCTTGGAAATATTTTTGATGGTATTGGTGAAGGATTTGATTCTCTTACAAAGATTTTCTATGCCAACATTCATGTTGTTGATTAAAACAAGATGGAATTCAAATCCATGATTGGTAGAGAAAGGTTTCTTGTTGATAGAGACTTAATTTCAAGGGTTACCAAAATACCATTAGGGAACGCACGTCTTCCTAGACCAAGTCATGAAAGTCCGTCATGTGATGATATCTCAATTGGACTTTGTGGCAAGAAGGTTGTTTGGAGTCAAGGAAAGTTCCCTACTAATGATCTTAGTATTGCTTTATTGGCTTTTTGAAAACTGGGTATTCCTAATATTTGTCCCTCCACAATTGAAAATTCTTGGTGGAGTCATGAGTTTGCGGAATTGGCTATTTCCTTGAATCGGGTATTCCAAGTCTCGATATTTGTGGTTTCATTATCTTTCAAATGAATTCGATGACTTCACCCATTAAGACGTTAGGTTATCCTTGCTTGATTAGTCAAATCTGTCGTGACCGTGGGTTTGATTCAATTGGAAACTCTCTTGGGGTTCCTAAACCAGTTCGTCCGTGTACCTTCAGGCACATAAGGGAAAATGCTTGCAAGCGACAAAGAATCGCTTCTCTTGATTTCAGTGACCCCACCACCGTAATCCTTCTTCAAAAAATTCATAAAGGTGTATGTAAGATTGATTCAAGGGTGAACTGTGTATAAGAACAATTGTCTTTGGTTGCAACGAAGTTTTCAGAGCTCAAGGAAGATTTGAACGCAATTCAAGCATCTTGGAGTATCTCCGATGAGGAAGAAGATGAGTAATTCGTGTTCATATTGTTGCCTAGTATGTCTTCTTTTTGGATTAGTTGGAAGAATAACTAGTGCTTTGAATAGCAGTGATTGTGACTACACATAGCTATTATGTTTCATCTTCTTGTTCTTTTTTAGGTTTATTGGTATTAAATTCTATAAAATATTTGGAGGATGATGTTTTGCAGTATTAATCTTTATGATTTTGTGATATTGCAATTTGTTATGAGATATGTGTGTTTGCGTCCGTGAACTTTGATTGTCCCATACTTTGTCAAAAGTAAAGTCGTTCGTGGTCGATATTCATGTACTGGTAAAAGAATGGATAGACTTTTGACAAATACAAAAGTTAAGCCTATATTGTCAATTTATTTGATGGAAGATGGGTTAAAATCTTTTGTTTTCAAGGATTATGTCTGTTAATGTCGTTATGCAAATAGTGATGGGAAGATAGAATGAATCCTTGAGTATTCCGCAGTATTGATCATCCCTGATCCATATTTTATGTATTACTGTGAGGCTCCGTAATGTATCTTATGTTGAGCACTACACAACCAAGTTGATTTATTAGCTTAGTTGGTGTTCCGTGAGATATGTTATGTCGAGCATATTGAACTAAATTAATCATCTTGTTTGGTTATTTAGTTATTGCTCCGTTAGTTTTCTTATGTCGAGCAAAACAAATGACAATCAAATTGATTAATTTTGTAATTAGTTTGGTTGTGTATACCAATTAGATTAATTATAGGTTCTCTTGTAATTAATCTAGTTGAGTATTTTCGTGTCTCCTTAAGTTCTCTTGTGTTGAGCACAATCAGTTGAATTGATCACTTTTTGTGTTTAATTTGATTGCGTATTCCGATTAAATTAATCATGGATTTACTTGTGATTAATTTGATTGAGTTTTTGGATATATGAAATCATTCTCATGGTTTTTGGTGTCCAATAAAAATCCTTCTTTTCTTTCGAAATTAAGGTCGCTCATGTTGTTCTTTCGGGAATGCCATCAAATGGGGGAGAGTTCTTTTGAACTTGTGCTTAATAGTCATATCTTGAGGGGCATGCGGCTGTGGAATTTTAGAGGAGTTATCTTGTATCTTTAAACTCCTTGATGAATGCATTTAGCTTCGGCTTTATGATTGCATCTAAATTAGTTGGTATGTATTTTTTTAGTCGTGAAATGTTTCTTTCGGAAATTTCATTATGATCCCGTTCTTGTACCTTTGCCAATTTTATTGACAAAAAAGGGGGAGAATTAATATGTAGTTCACACTACAAATACATATAGTTTTCGGATCATTGTGTAAGGGGGAGTGGTTTCCATGTGAGATGGAGTATTGACTAACGGGGAGTGATACATATCACCATAGTATTATTGTTGAAGTTGTGATACGATTGAACTTTGACGCTGTGTAATAATACTAAGACATTGTATAACAATGATCGAGACCGATGCTTTCTCATTGTTATAGCTACGGATCTTCAACAACGGTGATGCTGAACTTACAACCTTTGGGACCATTGGAGTACTTGGAAGTGATGAAGATTTCGAAGAATGTTGAATATTACACATGTGGAATAAGAGCTACTAAAATTTTATTTATCTTTTTTGTATTCCATTTGTATTGATAGTTTTTCACTAAAATTGACAAAGGGGGAGATTGTTAGAACATTGATCGGTCGAACTCGCATGCGTTGCTATCTCAAGCATGCTTGTCAATGTTAGTGATAAAAACTATAAGTCTTGATTTCTATTCTATTATAGCTAAGTCTCGGACTAGGATAGAAAGTGTAGTTGAGCTCAAGGACTTCATGGCGATTCATCATACAAGTAGAATAACTACTCAAGGAACCGGTGGAACTTCTCAACAAAAAGGTATGTGAAGACTTGAACTTATATGTCACTCAAAAGTCTATCCACTATATCTCCTACTCTTTGAGACAAGAAGTCGTATGATATATATATAGACATGGATTATACACATTTGGAATTTCGAGCCGAGTATACCTCGCCTATCTATATCTCGAAATATGTGTTGGTAAGTTTTTCGCTTCGATCAAGTTTATCTTTACCTAGTATGTTTCAATCATCTTGAAAATTGCTTTGACGATAAATGGTGTAACAACTACATAACGTCCTCTAAGAATGTTTCCATTATTGGAATGAGAGTTTAAATTACATAACCAATGATGGACATAAGTATTGTTGTTGAAACACATATGTAAATAAGTCATATTCCTTGAACCAAAGTTTGCGAACTTTATTGATCAAGAGAAACCGGAAGAATGGCTTGTTGCCAAGTCCGCGAACTCAGTCCGCAGTATCCTGCTGGGATCAGAGGTGTAGGGAGTACAACTGTACCTTGGATCAGTGGGAGACTGATTGGGATTCAACTACAGTCCAGTCAGATGTTAGCTTGGAGTAGGCTAGTGTCTGTAGCGGCTTAATACAGTGTGTGTTCAATCTGGACTAGGTCCCGGGGTTTTTCTGCATTTGCGGTTTCCTCGTTAACAAAGTTTCTGGTGTCTGTGTTATTTCAATTTCCGCATTATATTGTTTTATCTTTATAATTGAAATAATACAGGTTGTGTGTTAGATCATCAATTAAAGTAATCCAACCTTAGGTTGTTGATTGTCATTGATTGATCCTTGGATATTGGTCTTTGGTACCATCCAAGTTATTCCTTGTGTTTGATTAAAGACTCGATGATTTCTATTAGCTCGAGTAAATCAAAAAGAGAGAGATATTAACTCCTTGAGATACTTTTACCTAGATTGAGTCCGACTGTCTAGTTGATTCTCTAGAAAGTATTTTGGAGTTAGTCCATATAGATTGCTAAGCGAAATATTGGGCGGTGTTGTTAGACCCCCACTTTTTTAGGTTTCACTAATAAATGTCATACCAATACAAAAGTCAGGTCTTGTGAATAGTTTTACCAAGATACATAAAAAAGTTATGAGCGGTTATACTAAACACACATATTTATAATCCAAAGATTTGCAATGAATATACCAATAAGCCTAGCGATTTCCCTTTAAATTCATAAAACATGTTTATGAATTGTACTTCCTTTAAACGAATGTAAAACATAGTTTCCTAGGACGAAATCTTCACCCATACCTATACACATAATCACAATAGCATTCATACGATTATGTCGATGTCTTATATACGAAGTTCAAAAGATAGACGTTATACTTCGTATTATAATTCCTTAATACTATGTATAACTAGAGTATAATCATTCACAGCTTCACATTTATGTTTTCAATATGCACGACTTGAAAGATACGTTAGGAATGAAAAAGTTCATGTTAAAATATTACTAACCTCAAGAGGAAGAGTCGATGTAGCTCTTTACTTCTTCACATTCTTCAAGTCTTCACGTAATACTAGTAAGTCTCATATCCTAGTAACTTTTTAGCTAACCTATACGAAGTTGACTCTAGTAAATAATCAAGCGACTCTTTAAATGAGTTTTGATTCACTAAAATATGACAACCAAACTTGACATACCAATGCTTGGTGGGTTCAACCGAGCAATGCTCTAACAATCTCCCCCTTTGTCAATTTTAGTGACAAAACTCTTACATCATATGGATAAACAAATTACAAGAATTCATTATACATACGCTTGATTCCAAGTTTCAACAACACAATAACCCGTATACATTCAATCCATAAATGCCGTTGTTGACATTATAATAACAAAGATAATACTCCCCCAAGGTAAGATAGGTATATTTTCAATCCGCACGTCTTTGTTATTCCCTTTGTAGTCCATATAACTACAAGTATCAATATGATATGTTACCCCCCTAGTCTATGATTTACTCTTTCGTAAGATATAACGTTTAAGAACCATTGTCCTTTCCTTAGTGATACCAAATCACTTGTTTACTCCATATATTTCTCCCCCTTTTTGTCACAAAATGACAAAGGTACGAGCAAATAAAGGACAAACCGGAAGGATCTTACAAATCTCAAAAGACTTGCAACTTATAAGAGTTAAGCACGAGGGTTCCACACACCATTTTAAATAACCAATATCAAAAACCGAAACTACAAAGTAATTTTGTTTTAATATGTTACCAAGGAAACAATTGCCCGAAGCAATTTTCCATAATAGTTTAGAAAACCAAAAATTGACTAAGCACCTTAGTTCTTTTGCTAAACCAATTGTACATATACAATCTCTTGTTTGATAAGACCAAAATAAAGATCAGAATTAACTTTATTTTTCTCATCAGGTTCTAATTATTCGAACAATAACTTAGACCTTTCACTTTTAAACAAGACAAGTACTAGGTTAGTTAACTAGTATTTCTTGTTAAGGCATTCGATTAGACTTGAATAACCGAAACCTCCACTTTGATAAGTCTAACTAGGATCAGAATTAACTTAGTTTCTCTTATCCGGAATCGAACTAGATTAAACAATTCATCCCGAAAACCTTTTTTTAAGCCATAAACAATTCATACAAACCAAATAAATCAACTTGCATAATTATTTACCTCAACCGAAAGCAATTGAAACAAACATAGACATTATAGTACCGCAATTGCACCGAAATTTCATAAGCCTAAACAATTGATACCAAACCATAAAGAAAGATAACAATAGTTTTCCTTAACCGGAAACAATTGAATCACACACACATCCATACACAAATAATGGAATAAACATCAATTTTAATGAAATTTTGTTAAGCAAAAGCAACAAATATATGCAATAAAATCAGGCTTTTCTTAAACAGGAAAACGATTAACTAACAAATTCGTTACCTCAAGCTCCGCATCCTCTTCACCCCAGAGAGATCTATCATTAAGCGCAAGTTCAAGTTAGAAATCTCCCCCGTTGTGTTGTCGTCCATTATCAAGAAAAAAAGAACAACAACAAAAACCAACCTTTACCAGTGAAAGGTTGAAAACCGGTTTTAACTAATGCGATGCAAAAGTTGAAAACCTCGAAACACATATGCTTTTATGCTAAACCAAATGATTCAACATATTGTGACTTTTTCACACATGAGTTTCAATGGGAAACCCCTATGATCCTTTGATAAATCCTACCAACATAGGCTAGAACTTAATCCTGCTAAACCAAAAGTCACCAAAACCATAAAGGTTCACACCATATGAGATCGAATATTAAGGTTATGAAAACCGAAATCAAACATCCCATAAACATACATAGAAATAATATAAAGCATTCAAGAACAAGCTATTTAATCGAAAAACTATCATAAGAAAAATTATAAGATAATAATTTTGTTCATAAATAATAGATAGTTTTATTCATAATAGACCTTATATAATTTATTGAAAGAGATCAAAAACTGATGTCTATTTTTCTTGATTAAGAATTATTGGGAGGAACATTCCTTGTGATCAAGTACTGTTCGATGCTCTTCTTATATTTCCGATTCTTGGTTCCAAAACTCTGATTCACTCTTTATAATTCCTTTAAGAGTTTCTAGATCTTTTCGAGCTACAAAGCCCAACTGTTTCTGAAAACAGTCAAGTTGTTTACCAAGAGTTTCAAGATGAGCTAGAAGAGACTTGTTGTTAGAATTCAGTGAAATCCTTTCAACCGTTTTATTACTGGATTGACCTCCAATCATTTGACATATAGTATTTTTAGAGACAGCCGTAATGCTTCTCATGTCATCAAAATCATCTCCCGCGATGAGTTCACAAATCTCTATAATTATACATGGAAAACCGAGATGTCTCTTTATTCCTGAGGAAGAAATAGAATATGAGATTTTGATCATTTGACTGAAAATGATTCCACATACATCAACTTGAGAGTCTCATTTTAACAGAAAATAAACAAATTCTGCAAACTCTTTGTCCCAAGCTGACTTATCTCTAGTGCTCGCAAATAGGGTTGTTAAAGAAAGTTTACCTAATACCCTTAGGTGGAAGGTTATATTTTTTGTTGGTAATCTACCATTTTACCACTGTGTCAATCTTCCAATGAGATGTGTTGAAATGGAATCGTGCTCAATTTCAACTCTAGTAATCAAGTGATTACATTCCACATTGTACTCAATAGCATTAGAAATTTTCTTACGATCAACATAGTAGAGTCCTTGACCAACAAGAGTAACAAAGGTAAGATTTTTATGATCAAGATTATGAATATTCGCATAAAAAACTCTTACCATATCATGTGAATATTTTTCAAAATCAAAAAATTTTCCCCAGTTCCAATCTTGAACAAACTTCACATAATCCTTATCTTGCACATCTGGATCGAATTTCTTTTCAGTAGTGAATTCCATCCTCTTGAGAGTTTCGTATTTCCTAAAGCATGAGCTATCAACAAAAAGAGTAAATTCATGTTTGTCATCAATACTGTTAGGAAATATGATCCTATCAATATCATCATATCTGACTCGGTCATCAGACGATGTGTCTCTTGATTTCCTCTTTCTCATACTTGCAAAAATATGAAAAACCCTAGTTACGGTTTCGATCAATCTTCCCCAATATGTTTGTACACATAGCAAGAGATTATCTTTTATAGGAAGAAAATATATCTAAAACCGGAAATAACTAGCTTTAGGAAATTCTACCAAAATCGGAAACCGAGGCTTCTGGGGAGACAGTTCCGATTTTATATCTAGGTATTTCTTTTGGAAAACCGGTTTTTCATGGTCTGGATCTTTATCGCGGATTGATTCTATGTTTCTGTCCAAAAATATGTTTACTCTTTTATTACCAAAATTTGATAACATCATTTGAAATTCACTCAAGAATTTTCTAATATAGTATGCAGAGATAAATTTGAACATAATATGATATTTGTTAAAAATACCATTACAATCATAAACCCTGTAATATTTCAAAAGATCACTTGCTTCATTAAAACAGTTGTGAGGTGTATGAAGCAATCCATTGTTAATAGAATTATTAACTGAAAACTCATTCCTTATAAGGTTACACAGTTTCCAAAATCGCATCCTAGGTAGTGATACATTGATAATCTTAGATCTGAAAATGTACATATATATATACTTTGATAGGATATCCAAAATATATTTAAGATTCAAGATTTTTCAAGAACACAATAGCCATGGTTCATATAATAAAAAAAATTGAGAGGAATCTTATGCATTTTCGAGATATAATCTGTCTCATAGAGCATTGTATCATTGTTACTAAACATGTTAGTATCCAAAGCAATGATATACAATCCTATGATATCCAACTGATTATGTAAGTCCCTCAAGACATACATAGACATAATTCCAATTCCTAATACATTTAGGAATAAGAGTATTACATACTTCATTTGTGTCTTTCACCACGAGTTTTTGAAGTAGTCAAATCCTACCGTTATGTTAACTGAATGAACCATTGGTTCCATTTCTTATAGGTTGGATCGCACCAAACACAAATTGTTAGATCTTTTCATGTTTGCCTGCTCTGATACCAATTGAAAAGACGAGGGTACCCAAATATACCTCAATCTAAAAAATTTCCACCAATAAGTCCTTTCTCCGAAAGTGATTGTCTATGGACTGAGTCGAGACAATACAACTAATCGTTTCACACTTCTTGTGATCGTCTATGGATACAAGATCGAGACAATAAGACAACAAGATAATCTTGTGATTGACTATGTATACAAGATCGAGACAATACAACAATGCAGTATGATTACTTGATAATAGGTTCAGACTAAACCAAGCACAATAGGATTTCTATCAAGTAATTAGGAATTAACATTTGTGTATTTTACTCCTAATTATAATAAAAACAATTATAATTGCGGAAATAGAAAAGTAAAAGACATAGCAAGATTTTGTTAGCGAGGAAACCGCAAATGCAGAAAAACCCCGGGACCTTGTCCAGAATTGAATACTCTCAGGATTAAGCCGCTCGTTGAGACCAAGCAACCTAGTTCTGTTTGTATCCCTGCGCCTCCAACTTGCAATAAGTCACGCACTTGGAACAATTCCTTTGGTTCGTATTCCAAAAAGTAAAGGAACAACAAATTTGTTCGGTAACAACTCTTTTCAAACAAGTGATATGAGTTTGACAAAAGGATCTTCCGTTTATCCCAATAAACTCCTTTGTCAGGTTCTTAGATCAATCTATTAACAACTACCAAAGTAATTGTCTAGACTATGAAATCAATACTCTTAGTCACAAAAAAAACGTATTGATGCCGATCTACTCAACTAATCAATCAAGGTTATCACAAAGATAAACCGATTAAAGTTGGATCCCCAACCGATCAAGTTTTGTGCACACCAAAGATTACGAACTCAAATAAAAAATCTTCTTTGTATTCAAATATTCTTAGATCTTAAATAAACACCTGCACACAAACAACTTGAATCTCTAATTATCAATCACACATAGAACGGAGTCTGTTAACAATGGATTATCACAAGATGTCTTTAGATCTACAAACAGTCTAAAGATCCCCGTCGATACTTCGATCTAGTTTGAGTGAATCTTATTGTTTGTACCGTGTATTTTATACACGGAGAGCTCGTAATCATGCCCGTCTAGCCGGCCCGTGACAGAAGATTCCAGAAGTTTCCAGAAGTCTTGTTGCCCAAGTTGCTTGCATCTCAAGTTTCTATCAGAATTAGGGTTACATAAACACTATAAATACATGTATCCCAAACCCTATGAAGACATGGAATTGAGGTTAGCTAACCCGGAGAAAATCCTTTGTATCATCATAATCAATAAAACATATCTCCGTTCCACCGTGGATTTAGGCAACACTTGACGAACCACGTTAAACCTTTGTCTTCTTATTTTCTTATTCGTTTTCAATCGTTTTTTAGCCATAATTCATCATCATCAAATCATCGTGTTTAGTGCCTAAAAGTAATTTTGGGTACAAACATTGGCGCCGACTAAGGGGATTCGAGTGAAAGAATCGTGTTTTATTATTGAAAAAGTGTGGAGAAATCACGCATGGATTCCAAGAAAAGAATCAGCAAAAGAGAAAAAAAATAGTTTAGGGTTCTGAAAAACTGTTGCGAAACAGTTGAAGAAACTGTTGCGAATATGACGAAATTGTTGCGAAGTTGAAGAAACTGTTGCGAAAGAGTCGAAGAAACCGTTACGAACAGATGAAGAAAGCACTGCGAAAACTTATTCTTCATTCAACCTCATGTACAACCTCAGATCCAGCGAATAGGGTACGTCACACAAGATCTCATCCGTAAGATCTGTCCAGCCTCCAACACAACTCCCGGTTTATCAAACTTGTTCATAAGGTTCTGTTAATCAAAGTGGGACACGTGTCAAGCCGGTTTGGTTCGACGACGGTTCGTCCACTTCAGCGGCACATCAGCCGCCACATCACTAAAAGCAGGGACATGTCATCTTTTCAAAGCAACACGTCAGCAGACCGGATCTTGTCAACGACATCGTGTTCGCCACTCAGCAACTAGTCATCTGCCATGTCATCGGCTAGCCAGTGACCTTTTAAGAAAATATTTGGCATGTCGTTGCCACATCATCACTGTTAGGTTACACATCAGCACCGTCATCCTAGTCAGCAGTGACATGTCATCCATGTGGTCCAGTCAGCACAATCACGTATGCAACAGCACGCGCGCTTCGTTTAAATCTTGTTTCGTCAATAACTTCTTCTTTTTATGTCCGAATTGAGTGATTTTTGGCTCGTTGGAATCGTTTTTCAATTTCCTACAGCATGGAGTCGAAAATTACAGTGTTCAAGAAACTTTTATACGCACTTGGAGCAGCAACATGATCAAGTTCGAGGTTTGTGGATAGCGACATGATTGAGTTGGAGATGAGGATTGCTTAGACCCATCAATGTTTAGCCTTGCATTGCATCGCAAGCATTTAAAGCCTCACCTTGCACCTGAGCACATAATTCTTGCTTTTATCGCAAGCATAAAATCTCGTCTTGCACGTGAGTACAAAGACTTGAACCTTCGCAAGCATAAAGTCTCGTCTCGACTACGCGCACAACGCCCGATGTTGGTCCGCACAAAGTATCGTCTCGACTACGAGCCCAATGCCCGATATAGGTTCAAAGACTCGTAATCAACACAAGCAATATAGCCAGCCTGTCCGAGCAGCGAGCGCTACAGCCTTGTTACGTTGCGAGCAAAAAGCCTTGCCCTAGCCGCAAGCACACTACATTCTACTCAAGACTCGACTAGGTCTCGAGCATCACAAGTCCACTACGTGGCAAAAAGTCTCGCCTAGCACGCGAGCAAATTTTATTGCAGGTAATTACAGTTGGGGGCGTCTTGGTAGTATATCTACTCACACTTGGGGGCGAGTTACGTCATCAACGGTCGACGCAGAAGGAAAAAGAATCTTCTTAACCACCAACAAGTTGGAGGTTAAGAGGGGGCGATGTTTGTACCGTGTATTTTATACACGGACAGCCCGTAATCATGCCCGTCTAGCCTGCCCGTTCCAGAAGTTTCCAGAAGTCTTGTTGCCAAAATGCTTTCTATCATCATAATCAATAAAACATATCTGCGTCCCACCGAGGATATAGGCAACACTTTCCGAACCACGTTAAACCTTTGACTTCTTATTTTCTTATTCGTTTTAAATCGTTTTTTAGCCATAATTCATCATCATCATTAATAAATCATCGTGTTTAGTGCCTAAAAGTAATTTTGGATACAAACACTTATATCAGAAGAGAAGATTCTCAAGCATAAACAAACTAGGTGCAATCAAAGTTCAACAACCTTTAGTCAATCAAATTAATCGAAAACTAATAATAAACTGCAATTATCTAGTTTCCCACCAACGGTACTCGTAGAGCTTCCCAATCCCAAAAAAGTCTTTAAAACGAACGGCCGTAAGAGATTTCGCCTAATTATGGTACTTTCCTCTCCGAATAGACGACTCCACCAGTAACAACATAACTAGGTAGTTTTGCTGGCTCTGAGGATTAGTTTTCTCGAAATGCAAACTTCAATATTTATAGATTAAGGAAGTTTGGACACCAAGGAATTTCCAAAACCGAAAATATTCTCAAGGTATGTAATATATTTCCAAATTCGGTTTCCATAATTCCTGGAAATGCTCTGTCCAAATATTGACCGAAATCTCAGTAGAAAATCTCCAATTAGTAAATGCACATTACCAATTTTTATTTTCTAAATATATGCATTTTAATTGCTGGAAATTAAAAGCATATAAAACTAAAAACCTTAATTAAAAGATTATCAATTTATTTCGATCCGGGATTCTCCTTTAGTTATTAAGGAATATCTTTGAACAATAAAAGATAAGAATTACTCCACATGTTCAAAGTATGTCGACATCTTTACTTTGTAAATCTTTTTCATATTTACAATCTTGGAACCGATTTGCCACACTTCCAAACGAGTTTAGAATTGGTTCATCTGACTTCCAAGAACTATGTGATTGATTATCCTATCAAATCACCATGAATGGGTTTCACGGTTCTACCAAAACACAAAGCTTCGGTTCTACCTCCATGTGGGTACTAGGATCGGTCACACTAGCTTTCCAAAAATTGGTTGACTAGGTACTAGGATCGGTTACCACATAATTATGGTATTTAACTTGTAATTGGTTGCACAAGTCATAGGATCGGTTACCAATTACTAAGACTAGTTGTACCTCTTACAAGGATCGATTCCACATGCTTTTGATCGGTTGCACCTCTTACTAGGATCGGTTCCCCGATGACTTGAGTTGTTCATACCTGAAAAAGCGGGGTACAACAACCACACCCAATATTTCGCTTAGAAATCTGTATGGACTAACTCCAATATACTTTCAAGAGAATCAACTAAACTCAATCTTAATAAAGTATATCAAAGAGTTATAATATCTCGATCTCTCGATTTAATCATTGCTCAAGCAAATAGAAATCTGCGAGTCCGATTAAATATAAGAGAGGTAACTTGGATGGTACCACAGACCAATATCCAAGTGTCAATCAATGTAATCCAACAACCAAAGGTCGGATATTCTAATTGATTGAACTAACGCACAACCTGTGATATTTCAATTGTATAAAAAAATATAATGCGAAAAAGAAATAACACAGACACCAGAATTTTGTTAACGAGGAAACCGCAAATGCATAAAACCCCAGGACCTAGTCCAGAATGAACACACACTGTATTAATCCGCTACAGACACTAGTCTACTACAAACTAATTACTTCGGTATGGATTGTAATTGAACCCCAATCAATCTCACACTGATCCAAAGGTACAGTGATGCTCCTTACGTCTCTGATCCCAACAGGATACTACACACTTGATTCTCTTAGCTGATCCCACCCACAACTAAGAGTTGCTACGACCCAAAGTCGAAAACTTTAATAAACAAATCTGTATCACACAGAAAAGTCTACGGTAATAGATAAATCCGTCTCCCACAGAAATACCTACAAGTTTTGTTCCGTCTTTTGATAAATCAAGGTGAACATGAACCAATTGATAAAACAGACTTATATTCCCGAAGAACAACTTAGTATTATCAATCACCTCACAATAATCTTAATGGACGCGGCGAAAGAAGATATTATGGAATCACAAACGATGAGACGAAGATGTTTGTGATTACTTTTATATCTTACCTATCGGAGATATCAATCTCAAGCCAATCTTTGCGATTGTACTCGTACGATAGAATATGCAAGATCATATCACACAACTACGAGAAAGTAGTATCGGTCTGGCTTCACAATCCCAATGAAGTCTTTAAGTCGTTAACCTGGTTTTCAAGAAGAAATCTAAGGTTAAAGGAGAATCGACTCTAGCTAATACAACTAGTATCACACAGGAGATGTGGGGATTAAGTTTCCCAGTTGCTAGAGTTCTCCCTTATATAGTCTTTCAAATCAGGGTTTGCAATCAATGTTAGCTTGGTAACAAAGTATTCAATATTCACCGTTAGATGAAAACCTGATTAGATTCAATCTAATATCTTTCATTATAGAAAAGGAAAGTTACAGATTACAAATATGCAAGAAAGAAAACCAACAAAATAACTAAGCCCAGAACTAGAATTACTTTTTGCTAATTAAAGCCCATAAGCCCAACTAACTAAACCTGTAGTAAACAATTTCAGGCATCTCCACTCTTTTCAGCCATATAGGTATGCCAACACAAACTAGTATTTCACCTGCAGACAGTCTTGCTCCTCTCTTAGCTGCACTATCAGTAGAAAAATTCACCTCTCTGAAACAGTGATTAAACTTGATATCTTAGTTTATATAAATATAAGTTCACAAATAATCGTATTTAGGAATAAACAACTCAAGTACGCGGACTAAGTTAGCGGACTTAAGTTCCCGGAAGGAGTTCACAAACTTCAGCAGATTTTCTCGGGATGAGAACCTCCGCCAGTTCGCGGACTGAGTTCACGTCTCTTGTTCCGGTTTTCCTGATCAACAAAGTACGCATACTTTGGTTCAAGGAATAAGGACGTGTACATATATGTGTTGCCACAAAATGCTTATATACAACAATGGTTATATAATCTAAACTCTCATTTCAATCATTGAAACATTCTTAGAGGACGTTATATAGTTGTTATTCACAAACCATTTTTCGTCAAAGCCATTTTCAAAGTGATTGAAACATAACATGACTTTTGTCACTAGGTAAATATGAACTTGGCCAAAGCAAAATCTTACCAACACATATTTCCAGAAATAGATAGGCGAGATAAACTCGGCTCGAAATAGCAATTGTGTATAATCAAAGTCTATATAGCAAAACCACTTTTGTCTCAAGATATGAGATAAAATAGATAGACTTTTGAGTGATAGATAAGTTCAAGTCTCCACATACCTTTTATTTGATGAAGTTCCACCAGTTCCTTGAATAGTTCTTCTTCTTGTGTGATGATCAACATGGAGTTCTTGAGCTCAACTACACTTTCTATACTAGTCATAGACTTAGCTATAGTAGACTACAAATCAAGACTTATAGTTTTGATCACTAACATTGACAAACATGCTTGAGATAGCAACGCATGCGAGTTCGACCGAGTAATGCTCTAACAATCTCCCCCTTTGTCAATTTTAGTGACAAGACTATTAATACATATGGAATACAAAAATAAATAAATAAACTTTTGTAGCTCCTATTCCATATGCCTAATCTTCAACATTACTCGAAATCTTCATCACTTCCAAGTACTCCTATGATTCCAAAGGTTGTAAGTTCAACATCATCGTTGTTGAAAATCCGTAGCTATAACAATGAGAAAACATAATTCTCGATCATTGTTATCCAATGTCATAGTATCATTATGCAGCATCAAAGTTCAATTGTATCACAACTTCGGCAACAATACTATGGTGATATGTATCACTCCCCCTTAGTCAATACTCCATCTCGCATGGTAACCGCTCCCCCTTACATAATGATCCGAAAACCATATGTATTTTAGTGTGAACTACATATTAATTCTCCTCCTTTTTGTCAATAAAATTGACAAAGGTACAAGAACGAGATCCTAATGAAAATTTCCATAGAGATATTTCATGACCAAAAGTAAGCACATATAAACTTATTTAGATGCAATCATATAGCCGAAGCTAAATGCTTTCATCAAGGAGTTTATAAACATACAAGATAACCCCTATAATATTCCACAACCGCACTCCCCACAAAGAATTTGCAATTAAGCACAAGTTCAATTAAGAACTCTCCCACATAATATGTCATTCCTGAAGGAACAACAAGAGCGACCTTAATTTCAAGAAAAAAAGAAGGTTTTCTTTGTACATAACAAATCACATACGAATATGAATTTGAATCCAAATAATAGTCAATTAAATTAACCACAAGAAAACCCATGATTAATTCAATTGGAATACACAACTAAATTATCAGAAGAGTGTGATCAGTTTAATTGGTCATGCTCAACATAAGTGAACTTACGGAGCCTCACAGTATATACATAAAATATGGATCAGGGAAGATCAATATTTCGGAATAGACACAGATTCATTCTATATTCCATCACCATTTACACAATGGCATACAATAGACATAATCCTCGTAAACAATAGTTCATCCTATCTTCCATCAATAATGACATAATAGGTTTCAAAATTTTGTGATGTTAAAAGCTCATTCATTCTTTTATCAATACATGCATATCGACATATGAAAGACTTAACTTTTGACAAAGTATGGGACAATCATAGTTCACGGACGCAAGCACACATATCCCATAACAAATTGTAATATATAAAACCATAAAGATTAATACTGCAAAAATCATCTTCCAAACAATTTTAGAATTTAAACAAATAAACCTAAAAACATGAAAATGAAAAATTTGGACATAGCTATGTGTAATCACAATAATGGCTATTCCAAACTCTAGTTGTTCTTCAAAAAAACAAGAAAAGAAGATTTACTAGATGTTAAGACCATTGAAGAATTCTTTATCATCCCCGAACTCCTTGTCGTCTATAGCCATTGGGATATAAGGTTCATGAAGATAGGAGTTAATATCAATGAACCTTCTTGACTGATGTCGAACCAGGGCCTTATGAATCTCATGAGTCTTAAACACGAAAGCCTTTATTTGTTGAATCTCCTTTCGCATCTCCTTCACCACTTCAAGAACGTCAGAGAAATTCTGAGAATTTGAAGGAACGACTCTTGGCTTCCTCACATTCCTTCCTTTTCTTTTCAAAGTAGGAGACAATGGAGATTTCTCTTTTTCCTTCATGATTGATGGCTTGACAGTCATATTAACATCTTTTCCATCAGAAGACATGATGCTTGGAGTATCCATATCAGTATGGGTTCGTGAGAGGAAATCACAATAACTCAACAAGTAGTCTTAAGATAAAAGAAATTACAAAGAAGGAAAAAGTAATGTAGGGTTACGCAACCTTTTAACAGGTTCGTGCACGCACAATTCTTAACCCTAAAAAGAGTAGAATTGTCGAAAATGACCCTCCTTTATTGATAGACATGGAATCAAAAAAACAAAACTAAGAAAAAAAGAAACCAAATTTTTCATAAAGCCTGAGAGGTACACAATCTTGTGTCTTTTTCAGGCACATGAGACAAGATAAATCAACACAATCAAGTTGTGTTGCTGTGAACAACAATTTGTCCACCATGTTCCTCTTGAGAGGAATCCACAAACCTTTGTCTATCAAAACGATTTGACCATATTTTTTTTCTAATGGTCTTTTTTTGTCTTTGGAAACTAACTTCTTATACGAAGATAAAATCCTACATACCTCAGCGGTCTTCTGAGCATGTTTAAGCTTATTTGCTAATAGATTTGCTCTTCGTTGAAGTTTGTTGACATGCCTCAATTTGTGTTTATACTTGTAACACTTTGATAGTTCATGACCCTTGAGATAACAATATGAGCACGTCAGTCTTGGATAAAAATCAGGTATCTGAGATGTGCAAGCTGCTAGACACATAATGGAACCTGAAACATTATACACAGAGTTTCCAAAGAAGGGTCAATTTTTTCTTCCAGATTGGTTGAATTTTCTTCTAAAAGAATGTCAAGATTGATGTATGTATTGCTACAATTATCAAAATCATTATTTTCACCAAGAAGTGCAACACTTGATTTCTCGTCTTCATTAGAATCATAATTGTTTGATGATGAGCACGCAAGTGTGACGCATTTTCACCCATAACTACATTCGCTATGACTAATTTAATCACTAATAATCTTGTTTCAAGTCTTTTCAAGGAAATAAGCTCTTTTGGAAAAATAGCTCGAAAAAGTGTTGAAGGCAACCAGAGGAACTGATAAAGGCACCCATCATTTCAGATACGGGCACCCAACAAATGGATAGAGGCACCCTCTTCTTCTTCATTTGAAACAGATTCACATAATTTATGGGAGATCTCAACGATTTAAGGAAAAGATATCTTCTTTCCTATTATACAGGAAGTTTTCATATCTTGACGTTAAAAGAGATAATATATTGATGAGTTTTTTTTTTATTGAAAAGGAGAAAGAAAATATGTGGTTTTATTTATAAATAAAAAAAGATAATGTCCCCAGGATTTTATTCTAGCAAATAGAGGAAGATGTGTGATAAATGGAGAAAGCAGTTATTCCCGAGATATCTTTCATTAAAGAGAATATCTGGTGGAGTTATGGAAGAATATTTTGAAAAGATGTTTGAGTAATGGGTTTTTGTGTATAAATAGGGTGCTAATAGGACCAAACAGGCATCCGGAGAGGGGGGAGTTTTGGAAGAGCAAAATAGTTGCGTTTAATTTTTCTCATTTTCTCTTCTTTGTAAACACCATTTGAGCAACAAAAATAAATTTTGAGTGTGTTTTCATCATGAGAAGCTAAACCCCATCACTGGGACGACGGAGGAAGCCGAATTTCATACATGGTAAAATTATTTTACTCTATATATGACTTTTACACTAATTAAAATGGAATTATGATTTTGATTAATTAGTTATCATTTTATTTCATGGGCCATGCTTTCTTAAATGTTTGATGTCCCATGCTTACGATTTATAATTAATGTTTTGAGAATCTACCTTGGCAAAAATAAGAGTCAGTACATCTTATTTATTGAGCTATAATTATCGAAGAATAAATAATTGAAACTTATTATATGAATTCGGTGAACTCCTAGTCCCAGTAACTCTCTCTTTTATTATTTTCATTAAACCTTTAAATTTAATCTTCACAAGTCTTAGAGTTCGAATCCTATGTACTACAACGACAATTAAAAATCACATCATCTGACATTTCATCAAGGGTTGCAGCAAGACCTTTGTTCCCAGTGTATTTCTTTCGATTTGGACACTCATTTGCAAAATGACCAAAACCTTTACACTTATAGCACTGAGGCATATCCTCGTCATCAGTTTCATCAATATCCCTATTTTTATGAGGAACATGATTATGAGGTTTAACTGATGACTTAGGTTTGTCTCTTGAAAACCGTTTACTTCTCTTCAATAAAAGATCTCTAAACTGTCTGGGATCATAGAGACTGATTTTTCAAGATCTTCATCTGATGAATCAGTCTCAGAAAGATCATCCTCAGAGACATAAACACTTTTACTTTTGTCAAGTAATTTAGTGTTCTTTTGTGCTTTGAAAGCAACATCATTTCCGATCTTGGATGTGTGCTCATGATCAAAGATCTTTAGCTTTCCTTCAACGATGGCATGCTTCTTAGAATCGTATCTAGATGACAGTGATCTGATAATTTTTATCATAATGTTCTTTTCAGGAATAGTCTTACCCAATGCAAAGGATGCATTAACAATTTCAGACACTTTGTGATTAAACTCATCAAATGAATCTTCATCTGCCATACGAAGGTTTTCCCAATCAGAATTAAGGTTTTGAAGCATAGCTTCCTTTTCACTGGTATTACCTTCGAATACGGTTTCTAAGATATCCCACGCATCTTTAGACCTAGTGCACGTAGTCACATGGTGCTGAAGATCTGGGGTAATGGCATGTATGATTGCATTCAAACCATCAGATTTTTGCTTTGCAGCAAGTATCTCGACAGGACTGTATTCACCAATGTCCTTAGGAACGTCTACATTTCCTACTTCCACAACGGGAGCATCATAGCCATTAACTACATAGACCCGTGATTAAAAATCACGCGCTTGAAGAAAGGAGCATAACAATTTTCCACCATAAGTAATTAGAGCCATCGAATACTAGTGGTACGTTTATAGAGATAGAATTTCTGTCCATAGAGTCAGATCGCTACAAACACAGACTTGTAAGGTCTTTAAACGTGTTTGCCTGCTCTGATACCAATTGAAAAAGCGGGGGTACAACAACCACACCCAATATTTCGCTTAGCAATATGTATGGACTAACTCCAATATACTTTCAAGAGAATCAACTAGACAATATTAATAAAGTATATCAAAGAGTTATAATATCTAGATCTCTTGATTTAATCCTTGCTCAAGAGAATAGATATATTCGAGTCTGATTAAATATAAGAGAGATAAATTGGATGGTACCAAAGACCAATATCCAAGTGTCAATCAATGTAAATCAACAACGAAAGGTCGGATATTCAAATTGATTGAATTAACGCACAATCTGTGATATTTCAATTATATAACAAAATATAATGCAGAAAAGAAATAACACAGACACCATAATTTTGTTAACGAGGAAACCGCAAATGCAGAAAACCCAGGGACCTAGTCCAGATTGAACACACACTGTTTTAAGCCGCTACAGACACTAGCCTACTACAAAATAACTTCGGTCTGGACTGTAGTTGAACCCCAATCAATCTCACACTGATCCAAGGTACAATTATGCTCCTTACGTCTCTGATCCCAGCAGGATACCATGCACTTGATTCCCTTAGCTGATCTCACCCACAACTAAGAGTTGCTATGACCCAAATTCGGAGACTTTAATAAACAAATTTGTATCACACAGAATAGTATACGGTAATAGATAAATATGTCTCCCACAGAAATACCTACGAGTTTTGTTCCGTCTTTTGATAAATCAAGGTGAACAGGAACCAATTGATAAACCAGACTTATATTCCCGAATAACAACTTAGTATTATCAATCACCTCACAATAATCTTAATCGACGCGGTGAAAGAAGATATTGTGGAATCACAAACGATGAGACGAATATGTTTGTGATTACTTTTATATATTTCCTATCGGAGATATCAATCTCAATCCAATCTTTGCGATTGTACTCGTACGATAGAATATGAAAGATCAGATCACACAACTACGAGAAAGTAGTATCGGTCTGGATTCACAATCCCAATAAAGTCTTTAAGTCGTTAACCTGGTTTTCAAGAAGAAACCTAAGGTTAAAGGAGAATCGACTCTAGATAATACAACTAGTATCACACAGGAGGTGTGGAGATTAGGTTTCCCAGTTGCTAGAGTTCTCCCTTATACAGTCTTTCAAATCAGGGTTTGTAATCAATGTTAGCTTGGTAACAAAGCATTCAATATTCACCGTCATATGAAAACCTGATTAGATTCAAGATAATATCTTTCAACCGTTGGATCGAAAACTTAGATTGTTACACACAAATGAAATGCACGATTTTAGGTTTGTATAACCGTACCCAAACATGTACATTTGTTGGTTCAAAAATAGTTAACCAAATGGTTAGCCATATGAGCACTTTCATATCAACCATATTCTTCTTCACCATAACTAATTCAAATGACTCAAATGAACTAGTTAGAGAGTTGTTCAATTTCTTAGATCTTATAGAAGTATACAAAACATAATCGAAGCAAAAACGATTTGATTCACTCGAATCGATTCATGAACTCTATAGACACGGTTTGCAAACTTGCATTCCTTAGTTTATATAAATAAAAGTTCACAAATAATCGTCTTTAGGAATAACCAACTCAAGTACGCGGACTAAGTTCGCAGACTTAAGTTCCCGGAAGGAGTTCACAAACTCCAGCATATTTTCTCGGTATTAGAACCTCCACCAGTTCACGGACTGGGTTCGCGGACTGAGTTCGCGGACTGAGTTCACGGCTCTTGTTCCGGTTTTCCTGATCAACAAAGTACACATAATTTGGTTCAAGGAATAAGGACTTATACATATATGTGTTACCACACAATGCTTATATCCAACATTGGTTATATATTCTAAACACTCATTTCAATCATTCAAACATTCTTAGAGGACGTTATATAATTGTTATTCACAAACCATTTTTCGTCAAAGCCATTTTCAAAGTGATTGAAACATAATATGACTTTCGTCACTAGGTAAAGATGAACTTGGACAAAACGAAAGCTTACCAACACATATTTCGAGAAATAGATAAGCGAGATAAACTCGGCTCGAAATAGCAAATGTGTATAATCAAAGTCTATATAGCAAAATGAGTTTTGTCTCAATATAGGAGATAGAGTAGATAGAATTTTGAGTGATTGATAAGTTCAAGTATCCACATACCTTTTAGTCGATGAAGTTCCACTTGTTCCTTGAGTAGTTCTTCGTCTTGTATGATGATTGCCATGGAGTTCTTGAGCTCAGCTGCACTTTCTATCCTAGTCCGAGACTTAGATATAGTAGACTAGAAATCAAGACTTATAGTTTTGATCACTAACATTGACAAACATGCTTGAGATAGCAACGCATGCGAGTTCGACCGAGCAGTGCTCTAACAATACCAATTACAAAATATTGATCATACCATCTCAGGTGATTACTTAAGATCGGTTTCACTAATAAAAGTCATACCAATACAAAAGTCAGGTCTTGTGAATAGTTTTACCAAGATACATAAAAAAGTTCAAAAGATAAACGTTATACTTCGTATTATAATTCCTTAATACTATGTCTAATTAGAGTATAATCATTCACAACTTCACATTTATGTTTTCAATATGCACGAACTGAAAGATACGTTAGGAATGAAACAGTTCATGTCAAAATATTACTAACCTCAAGAGGAATAATGATGTCGTCGATGTAGCTATTTACTTCTTCACATTCTTCAAGTCTTCACGTAATACTTTTAAGTCTCATATCCTAGTAACTTTATAGTTATCCTATAGGAAGTTGACTCAAGTAAATAATCAAGCGACTCTTTAAATGAGTTTTGATTCACTAAAATATGAAAACCAAACTTGACATACCAACGCTTGGTGGGTTTAACCGAGCAATGCTCTAACACCTATCAAATTGAATCACAAGTAATTAAGAAAATTATGCAAACAATTTAGAACTCTGCAAAAGCAGTGATTGAGTGAATATAGATTTATACTAGAGTAAATAATATAGTTACCCATCAATCATGTGTAAATAGCCTCCTCCATTTTCTTGGTTACACGAGAATTAGCTCATCATGGTGTAATCTCTCTCAGAATATTTATTCATGGCTCAAAGTGTTTAAAAATGATAAAAAGGAGAGAAAAATATTAAAACTGAGAATTTGCAATGCTTTGTAGATGTTACAGATTCTTTGTTACAAAGCTTGTGTTGCAGATTCAAAATAACTGTTGCAAATTTGAAAACAAGTGTTACAACGAACTATTGCATTCACTGTGGAGAAATGACAGATTCTGCGACTGTTTGTGTTCTTCAGTTGCAGCAGCAGAAAAATATTCTTGCAACTCTTGAATTTTCGAATTCCAGCTCTCTGTTCTCTCCCAAACTTTCCATTCCTCTTCTTTGACCCCCAAATACCCTTTATATACACAACTGCACCTCCAAATCTCGGTAATAAATTTTTCATGATCTTCTTTCCTTCTTCAGCATAACATGAGAATAATTTACTTTTTACCTCCTCCATGTGTCTTCTAGTGTTCATTTAAGGCATCTTATCCTTTTATAACTCCTTCACATTCCAAATTGCATCTCGAGTCCCTCAAACACGTGCAGCGCACGCCTCAACTCGCTCAATCCCGTGGATGTCTTCTTCCAGGAATATACTCCCATGGTTTCTTCGAATCAATAATATAACCCAATTATTTTGAATCCAGTGACCATACCATTCATGTTTATCCCAAACAGGTCCATTGAAACTGATTCCAGCGATTGAATCTCTCTAAAATCCTTCTAAATATTTTACCCTTATTTCTGCCCATGAAGAACAACTTTCCCGCCAAGTTTCCAGATTCAAATTGGTGAAGATGATGGTGTCCCACTATCCAGACTAGGGGTCCCTTAGCTAAAAATAGTAAATTTTGGGGTGAGAATATAAATTTTCCAGGGTTCCCTCATCAACTTCTCCAGGCGCCTTTAACACTTTTCTGGGGGTTCATTTTTAACACTTTTATGGGATCCCTTTATTAGTAATTTTCTTCGGGGAGGAAAATATCACTTTTCGAGCCAATTTTTACGCAAGAGTTTATTTCTCCAAAAATACCTACATACATATACAACACTATAATAGGTACAAAAATAGGCACTAACAATATATAGAATTGAGACAAATCAGACACAAAAATGTGTCTATCAAATACCCCAAAACTTACTATTTTTTAGACCTCGAGTAAATCTAATCTATAAAATAAAATCCTAACTCATTGTCGTAGGCATCGTTATTATACTTAGCGTATGCAATAAGCCTTTAAACCCCTAGGTGGTCCTAGTGGCTGAGTTATAGTCTCGAGAGGCTTTACAAAAGGTGTACCGACAAAACCTTTACTCCAAATTGTAACTACTTGAGCAGAATCTAGGAACGACACTAAACAATCTCCATAGTTGGCATACTCTCATTGACTACAGGAGGAAGTACCCTGGTGCGAATCCAATTGGTGTACACGAGTTTGTACTCAAGCGTACTAAAATTCATATATAGGTGACAAAGCTTTAATCAAATAGTTGCACTATGGACATCAATATCCAGAATCAAAAAAATCACAAGAATTTATTAAGAAGATGGATATAAAGAACAATGTTTTGCGATGTTGACTACGGTGGACGGTGTTTCCCAGAATATGTATTTGATCGTCAATGCCAAGATAAATCCTACGAATCCTAATGGATTGAGATACAGGTCTGAACTCTAATATCAACACAGGTGGTATATACAGGGGTCCCAGCGGTCGATAATCCTAATTCTAGCTAGATCAACTCAGCTGGTATATACAAGGGTCCCAACGGTTGATTTTATTGAACAATTTATTCCGTTTGGTTTGAATTTTTTTTTTTTTTTTTTTTGTATCTCAATCACTCTATTTATCATAGACGACATCAAGGCGATACTAGTGTCCTACCAAATCACTTAAAGAAAGAAGAAGTTTGGAAAAATAAAAACAGAAAGTGATAAGACGACACCGAGATACGGTGAAACTACCATGTTATTTCTAACACCTGGGCTATGGGATTTTATGAATATACTCTTTTTTTGGGTCCCTCAACTCTTATAACCAAGATGTTTCTATCTATTTAGATTGGTTAGCGTTATCCTTAATTGGAAAAAATTTCTAGACTTTGGAATTTCATTAATGGAACTAAAATAATTCTCCCATACCCTCAAACTTAAATCTAACATCGTCCTCAATGTTCTAAAGATGAAATGAAAAACATGGACAAGGAGAAACTGTTACCACTTGAAGGAAATAAAAAAGGAAAGATATTATTGTATTGAATGAGCATGGGTTACCTCCCAGTAAGTGTTGAGTTTATAGTATTCATCCAGACATCAAATACCACAAAATGTCTAGTCACCTTTCAAAATCATATACCAATAACCGAAACAACCGTGGGTCAGCAATACCAAATAAAATAGACATGAATATGAGACAACTGCACTAGTTCAGAAAAATGAAAAAATGGAGCACATCCTCATCTAAGGTTTCTGTCGAAGACAACTGAGGCGCCCAATTGAGCTTCATATGAGTGTCTCGATAAACAGATAAATCCGAACGACGGGTCTCTAATACCTTGATTTCTTCTTGGAAAGTATCAAGAGGATCAGGTTATGAAGTCTGAAGCGACTCAGATAATACCTTAGATGCACAAGGCTCAAGACTCAATTTAGGGAATTTTAATAAAGATACTTGAAGATCACAAGAACCATCAATACCCCCAAACTAAGAGTAATCATTACTCTCCGACAGACCTAGCATTATTGCTTGAATTTCCAAATCCATAGAGTCTTTAAAATACTCAAGAGCGACTTCTAGACACCCCCAAACTTAGGGTAATCATTACTTTCAGAAAGACCTTAAACTATTGCTTGAATTTCAGGGTCCGTAGAGTCTTTAAAATACTCGAGAACTTCTTCTAGTTATAGAGTCTCGTCACAATCTGACCTAAGAGAATTGTCTCATCAAATTCATCTAAAGAATCACCAAATAATATCGTGCCAATGATCCTAATCTAAATCCTGAATTAAAGTGTTAATTATATTCACTTCTTCTAAATCATCAGAAGGTTGTATAGTAACATTAAAGACTTTTAGTTGACTGGTCATATTACCAAATAATATGTTCATAAGTCTGGTTCTATAGTTGATGACAACATTAGATGTGGCTAAAAATTGGCGACCTAAAATCATCGGTATTTGAGCACTTGGATCCTGAACAAGCTGGGTATCTAGAACAACAAAATCCATCGGTAAATGAATCTATCAACCTTAATCAGAACATCTTCTATGATACTATGAGGGGATTTAACAGACCTATCAGCTAATTAGAATGTCATTTTGGTCAGTTTCAACTTACCAAAACTGAGCTGGTTATACATATGATACGGGAGTAAGTTAACACTAGCTACAAAGTCAAGAAATGCTTATCAACTGAGTGATAACCAATCATGCAAGATATAGTGGGGCATCCAGGGTCTTATACTTAAGGAGTGTTTTGGTTTAAAAGGATTGAACTTACCTGACCAACTATAACGGCTTTATTTTGGACATTAAGCTTACGCTTTCGTGTACAAAGATCTTTAAGAAACTTGGCGTAAGAAGGCATTTTCCTAATTGCTTCTAGTAATGGCTTTTAATGTTCACATGCTAAAATATTTCCATTATTTCATTGAAAGTCGGCTCCTTCTTTGTTGGAACTAATAACTGTGGGTACGGGGCTCTGGGCACATAATTGGACTTATCAAGAACCGTGTTGATATCATTAGAGACTTTATCAGTCTCTTCAGCTATTGGTTCCTCTTGGGAACTAGAAGGTGGATCTACGATGCATCCACTATTAGGCATGGCTACCTTGTTGTCTACCATTTTACTACACCAAAGGGTCATTATCGAATTCACATGATTTGATTTTTTTCAGAAGATATTTCATGAACTCCTCTAAAATTTGGTATTGTTTGACTACGGAACTTAGCTTTTTCTCTTAAAGACTCATTTATATGACTAACCTAGATTTTTAACTCGGAAATAGCCTGAGAATTAGCCTGGATCATCTTTTTATTGTCTTCTAAACCCAATGCAACCGATCATTGAAACTCTGCAGTTTATTGGGTTAACAAGGCGAGAGATTTCTCTAAACTGATGACTTGTTATCTGAAGGGTTCTGAACTGTGTTGGACCTGAAGGATTCTTAGTATAGCCAAAACCAGGGGAGCACTAAATTTAGTAAACTGACCTTGACTCTGACCCTTAGACCATGAAAGCTTCGGATGGTTTATCCAACCAAAATTATAGATTTATGAATATGGGCGGCCAAACTTATGAGAGTTATCGAATTTAGTGTTATTTTAAAGAGCATGGGCTTGCTTTTCAATAGTTTGTCCTTCCCAAAAGGGCTCTACTCTACCACTAGGTTGTCTCAATTCTAAAGCTTCTAACCTTTTTGCTAGTGCTGTAATTTTGACATCTGATTCAAAGTTTTCTTATACCCTATTAACATGTCCTCTACTTAGAATTAATTTTTTTTAGGGGTTCCCTATTATTTTCCCATTGCTGGGTTTTTTCGCCAATGGCTTTCAAAATTGTCATCGCATGATCAACAGTCTTATTTTCAAAACCACCCGTGCACAAAAATTTGACCATGGTTATTGTTGGATAATTTATCTATATTATAAGGAAGAAGACTGTCTGTTTATGGAATTATGGCCATTAATCTGGGTCATCCTATGGTCGTGATTGATTCTTTGGGATTTGACTTTGAGTCAAAGATGACACTTGATTTTAAGCATCTTATTAATTTTGGCGTCGGAGATTATGTGGCGGCCCGACCAAACATAACCTTTGCCTGACCATTAAGCACCTTCCTTGCCCGAGCAGTAGACCGCGATGCCCATTCCGAAGTTTCCATATATTAACTGAGTTCCAAATATTCTTATGCCAAAATCGGGTGTCTGGCAATGATTTTTAATCGTGTACTTAATACAGGTAGAAGAAATCTGGACGGTAAGAATTACACAGCGGCCCAAGCCAAAGATTACCCTTGCTTCACCACTCAACGTGTATTTTCATTGCTCATTCACTGTATGTTCGGTTTTGTGTGTGTGAAGGTCACCCTTGATTTTAATCATCCTGTGGACGGGGTCGACTATCTTATAGTAAGACATAGCGGACAATTAATTTTTAAGCATGTTGCGAGGAGGATCAGTTGTTCCGTAAGATATATATCCAATTGTTCTAAAGGAATTTTAAGCAATGCCATTGTGCTAAGCGCATGTGTTAACCCTAGCTTCATAATATAAGAGTTTTATATCCGTTGGGTTGGAACTGAATTAACTTCAATCAGTTGGGGTTTCTTTGATACAGTGAATCCAAGTTATGTTTTTGATCTACTACCAGTAGGTGTTGGTATTCTTTCATCTTATTTTTTTTTGTAAAACTTCCACCAGCACCCCATTGATGACAAAGACAATGAACGCCATGTTATCTGAAAGTTGTATCGATGATAACTATGGCGCATATATAATTGTGGTGATTTTTTTTACCTTCTAACGCACTTATATCTGCAAGCGACTGGGTTTTAGTATTATCCGGGAGGTATATATATGCTCATCATCCTATGTATCGATGTATAGTGAAATAGTACTTCTATTATATTTTTAAATAATTGATCCAATATACGTATTCAGATGCTACCAAGTTGGAGGCTCGCTTCAGATTTCTCTACCGTCCAACCTCCAAAGAAGGGAAAGCTATACACATTCTAGATCCCGGAAATAGGACTACAAACAAAATGGGATCCCACTTACCATGTAATCTGTCTAATAGCTCCATACCATGAACGTCATTATGAGCAAGGAAACAACTAAGAAAATTTTGGATGACAAAAGATGGTGCGACTTAGCATGGAGTGAATATACTGTCTATATTTTTGCTTCCTGCTCCGGCATACCCTAATAATTATAGAAACTAAGCCTTTTAGCTTAATTGTAACTATCCCCAAGCTAACTATAAAAATAGGATAACCCCACAAGTTGAGACTGGAGAATAAATTCTCAAGCATTGGTTGTGGGCCAACAATCATTCAGCAAATAACCAAGATTTGGACCCAGCAATTTATGTAACAGAAATTCTCGGCAGACGGAGATTTAAACAACAAAAAAAAAAACCGTCCCTCACAGTTCTCCCCTGCATAAAAAGAAAAAAAAGCTGTCTCAGTCGGTTTTTACCTGGTTTATAAACGCTGTCGGTAAAGAAGCTCTCTTTATGTAAATGGAACTATGCAATTACCATCGTTCCCAAGCAAGGTCATTTTCTGTTTTCTAAACGTATACATGATCATTGATCAAGTAAAGTTGCTTTTTTTTAGTCATTCACTTAGCTCTCCTAATTCTTAACAGTCAAAAGATCCTTTCAGCATCTCTTCAATCTGGCTCTTGCATTTGTGTCCATATTTTTATTTTATTTTTTGTGACGAGATGACGAAAAACATCCTTTCGGCATCTCTTCAATCTGGCTCTTGCATTTGTGTTCATATTTTTTTCGGAAATGCTATTCCCCACTCTAAACACCACACTACTCTCCATACTAGCTGACGTGTTAGCATGCATGGAAGTCCACGTGATACCTGGCTTAAATTTTCACGTGTATCCTTTCTTGCTCTTCGTTCTCCACAAAGGCTAAAATTCATCTCTCCACCTTTGTGTTCATCTTTGATCTCCATTCAGAATCTCACAAAATGAATTTTTTAAATGTAATTAATCTCACAAGTTAATGTCTTGCAAATCGAATCACTTACCACTAGTGGTTGATCTGATCAACTTCAATACAAAAGCCGAGACAAACATTGATTTACATTTCCTGTGAAAGTTCATAAACAAGTGATTAAGGTTTTATTAAGAAACCTTGAATGATAGAGCCTCAATTGGTCATTTTTAAAACTCAAAAATTCGATCAAAAAAAAAAAGATTACGAGTGAAATAAAATGGACGCAGAGTAACTCGCTTATTTTTTTTTTTGTGGGATGAATTTATGGTTTAGATCTGGAAAAGGGCTAAAATAAGGGAGGATCCAAGGATGGTGTGCCAAAATTAATTGGTTTTAGATAATGAGGCAAGTAATAACCATCTAATTTCACTGTATGGAGTAATCAATTGTTGATGTGAAAAATTGAATTTAGGAATCTCTTTAAGGATTATCCACCTTATTTTTGGGGTAAGTCTCTAATAGCCAAAACAAAAAAGGGAAAAAGAATTCACATCAGAATCTTCAATTTGTTTCCGTGATGATGTTAACACGATTTCGATATGATTTTTGGTTAGCATGAATGTGAAATTTTAGTTATTAGGGAGAAAGAAGAATCAGAGAAATAAAACAGAGAAGGATGAAGAACTTGACATATGCAAGAGAGAGAGAAAAAACAGAGCAAAAGGAAATAAAGTAATATTACATGTAGTTTTGTTCTTTGCACAGATCAGCTGGCCACGTCAGCCTGAATGGTGAGTAGAGTGTTGTTGAGAGTGCGGAATAGCATTTCCATATTTTTATTTTTATTTTTGTTTTAATTTTTGATCCATCAACAATTGAACACGACATGCTGTCAACTCTCACATTACTGACGAGATGGCTAATGGAGAGTCTGCCTACCCCCGTCCAATTAAATCACATTTTATGGCTGTTTGCATACGCAACCGTTGGAAGACTTAATTTGATGGATGGCACAAGAAGTAATTACATGGCATTTTATGCTTATTTTTCACGATTTTATTTTTATTTTTTTGAAGCAAGTTTTCATGATGAAAGAACAACCAAGTCAGCCAATTGATAATATGTCCATATCAACCCGGACGCGTTAAGGAAAGAAAAGGAATCTCGCCATGGTAAATGACCCCCCATTTCTTTGTAATGGGCATATGATTGATGGATGTTTTATATGGCTATTTCGTTTTGTAATTGTATAACCGCAGTTATGTAACGATTCTTATTTAAGCTGTACCATTTTTAGAACATTTGTGCATATCGATGTTATCAAAAATTTTGCAAAACTGAGGTGCTGAAAAAATAATAATTACGCATTTATAATATTCAACCTATCAAACAATTTATTTTCCGATGTTGAAAGGTTGAGCCCCGGCTGTAGGCCGGGGTGATATCTAGTACCTTTATAAAGGATCTGAACTATCCTAACTTTTTCTAAGCCATGATGAGGACATTGTTGATAACAAATCATTGAGCCTTTCTAAATATTTATACAAGTTCTCCCTCTTGTTGAGCAAATGTGCAGATTTGCATCCTAATAGACGATGTTTTGTGCCTAGGGAAAAACTTATGCAAAAACGCATATATAAGTTATTCATAGGTTTCAATGGACTCAGAAGTCAAACTATATAGACAATATTTTTCTTTATCTCCTAGGGGAAAAGGAAACAACTTAAGTTTTACTGCTTCATCATTTAGGCTTTTAATCCTAATGGTGCTACAAATTTTCTCAAAGTCCCTAATATTGAAATAAGGGTATTCATTTTTCTTCCTTAAGAATACTGGGAACATTTGTATGGTCCCAAGTTTTAGGTTTTTGTGTGCTCATGTATCAAGTTAAACTAACTTGATACATGAGGGACAAGCAGTCCTAGTTGGCTTCAATAAAACTTTTAAAGTTGTCATTTCTAGAACTACCAAAGGACTAGGAGTACTTTCCTTACTAAGTGTCAAGTTTTCAAAATTATAGTTTCCAAAAACAGGGCTCTCTAGATAAGTATCTTCGAAGTCCTTGTCTTCAGAAAATACCCACTAGGTTTATTACTAACAAACGGCCTAGAGCATCTCTCTTACGCTTAATGACAAACGGAATTGGCATACACTAGAAAATAAAAATAAAATCCTAGATGGAAGTTCTACGCAAGCAAAATTACAAGTATTTATAAAATATGTGCTCGTGCAAATGTTGGGTTCACTATTTAGGGTAGACTTGGGTTACCTTTAGCAATATATACCTACAGTCAGAGACTTGTCAATGGTACGAGTCTAAGGCTTGTGGTATTTCAGATGATAACGCTTAGAGGGTTCACCATACTTAACCACGTGTTTTCCTAAAAATCGATGTCATACGATGTAATTGGTATGTGCAAGTGTTTTTTTTATATACTAAGTAAAATACTAAATATAAACAAAAAGGCAAAAAAAATTTACAAATGAATAAAGAAACTAATGAAAATAAAATAAAAGTTCTTATAAATAAATTCTTCGCCTTTCTCCCTTTTTGGAATGCAAGTTCAGCTATCCACCTTTAGCTTCAAGTCAATCCTGCACAACAAAAACAAAAATACCAAAGACGTAAAATAGAAAGAAAAAAATCTAAAAAATAAATAAAATAAAATACTACTAAAAAAGAAATAAAAAACCTAGAAAAATCTAAATCTAAAGACAAGACCACGTCGGCGGTGCCAAAAATTGATGTGTTGTAGAAAGTGGTAATTAAGAAGTTCGTTTCTCATACTTTTCAAGATTTATTTTTAGACAAAATTTCTAAACTAAACTAACAAAAACTTAATTCAAAATTTATTTCAAGATTTTTAAACTAACCAAGACACTAGATTTCACTATTACACATGATTGAATGATGTCACAAATATTTCAAAAACCTAGTTACATTTTAAGTCCTTTTAGTTCTTAATTCACAAATAATCAGACATACTCTCAAATATTAATTGTATTCCCTAAGCATATATTATCAATTGATTGAACAAAGTAACTAGGTTTCTTAAGAAAATTATGCAAACAATTTAGAACTCTGCAAGAGCAGTGATTGAGTGAATATAAACTAAAACTAGAGAAAATAATATAGTTACCCATCAATCATGGGTAAATAGCTTCTTCCATTGCCTTAATTACGCGAGAATTATCTCATCATGGTGTAAAATCTCAAAATATTTTATTCATGGCTCAAAGTGTTTACAAATGATGAAAATGAGAGAAAGTTATTAAAACCGGGAATTTGCAACGCCTCATATGCATTACAGATTCTCTGTTACAAAGCTTGTGTTGCAGATTCAAAATAACTGTTGCAAATTTGAAAACAAGTGTCACAAAGAACTTTCGTATTCACTATTGAGAAACGACAGTTTTGCCACTGTTTATGGCGGTCTTGTTATTCGTGTTCTTCAATTGTAGAAGCAGAAAAACATTCCTGCAGCTATTGATATTTCGAATTCCAACTCTATTTTCTGTCCCAAACTCTTCACGCCTCTTCTTTGGACCCTATACACCCTTTATATACACAACTACACCTCTAAATCTTGGTAATAAATCATACATGATCTTTTTTCCTTCTACAACACAACACGGGATAATTTCCTTTTTTACCTCCTTCATGTGTCTGCTAGTGTCGATTTTTATGGCACAATATCCTTTTATAACCCCTTCACACTCCAAACTGCAGCTCGAGTCCCTTAAATACGTGCAGTACACACTTCAATTTCCGTGAATATATTCCCTTGTTTTCTTAGAATCAATAATCTAGCCCAATTATTTTGAATCCAGTAACCATACCCTCCCTGTTTAGCCCAAACAGGTCAGTTGCAACCGATTCCAGCGATTGAATCTCTCCAAAATCCTTCCAAAAATCAAACCCTAATTTCTGTTCGAGAATAACAACTTTCCCACCAATTTTCCAGATTCAAAATGGTGATGATGATGGTGCCCCCTATCTATATTGGGGGTCACTTTAGCAATTGGGGTGTAGATGGTCAATTTTGGGATGTGAATCGTAAATTTCCTAGGGGTGCCTCGAACACTTTTTTGGGTGCCTTTAGTAATTTTTGTCACTAAAATTGACAAAGGGGCAAATTTTTAGAGCATTGCTCAGTTGAACCCACTAGCGTTGGTATGTCAAGTTAGTTATCAAATTTAGATGACAAAGCGCATTCTTGATATGGTCTCCTAAAAGTCAGTTTCAGACTAGATTAGGTTTAAAAAGTAGAATATAGAATCAAAGATATCTTTGAAGAATGGAAATAGAAGACTAGATGATGACATCTTGGAGAACTTCATTAAAGGTTAGTAACAAACTCTCGATTCGCTTTAGCTATCAATAGAAGCGCTCACTCTACGAAATAATTATTATGGTGGTAAATATACACTTATGTATATACTCGAGGATATTTGAGCCCAAGACTTTTGCGAGAATTACCTTTTTCCTTGAAAAAGTCCTCATGTTTTAGTGAATGTGAATACAAATTCAACGAGCCAAGAATCACTCCATTCCGAGTTATAACGAAAGTTATGAATGATTTACTAAAGCAACACCTATTATGTGTTGCTAAGGCAGTTCGTGAATAGGAAATTGTACACGAACTTTTCGAAACATTTCGCGAACTAAAATGGGATATACGTGACTAAAGGGCTTTTTAGTCAAATATTTGGTGTTTCATTTCCTAGACAAGGTAGCTTTGTTTCCAAGCAACCTAGCCTTGAGCATCCACTATAAATAGAGGTTTCATATAATCAGACAAACTAACCTTGGAAAATTATGTGTGTGTTTAAGGTTGTTTTCCATATCTTTGTTCTTCACGAATAAGAGTGAGATTTTCAAAAGTCTTTACTTAGGGATCGTAAAAGACGGCAAGTTATCTTCTTTGATTGTTACAGAACCTGTTTTTAGGTATTTTTCATAAACCCTAGATCTGATAAATCAAGATATCTCTAGATTCTTTCTAGGTGATCTTGTGAGGAAGAATCAATTAGATTATGGAATAGTAAACCCTAATTGTTGAAGAGCATCTTTTTAAGATAATTAACGTTCTTCTAGAAGAGTCACAAGATCAATTCCTAAAGAGAATTGTTGTTCTGCTAGAGATTCAGAAGAGAAATTCCTAAAGAGAATTGGTGTTCTGCTAGGAATTCTTCATGTGCACGAATATATACAAATGAAGCATGTATTACATATAGTCCGGAATCTAGAAGTAGGTAATTGGTGTAACAGCTTAAATTAGTTTGTGTTTAATATGGCTAGGTCTCGGGAGTTTTCTACAAAATTGTAGTTTTCCTCGTTAACAAAAATCTCTGGTGTCTATGTTATTTCTATTCCGCATTATTATTTTTTATCTTTATAATTGAAATATCACAGGTTGTACATATCCAACCCTAGATAGTATTAAATCAACTATAAAGAACCTACAAAACTCGTTCTTATTTAATTCGTATCTTGAAATATAGATTACAAGACTTGTTCTTGTTGGAATTCAGTTCGTGAACTGTTCGGGTATGTACTAGGTTTACCTTGCTAGAACAACCTTAATACAGTTTCGTAATCGAACGTATAGATTATGAAAAATGGGGGTACAACCACCACACCGAACTTTTTCGTTCGGTATTCTGTATGGACTAATCTCTAATATAATTCCGAGAGCAACAACTTAATGAAACTCGATCAAGGAAAGATATCAAAGAGCTTTATCTCTTTCTCAACACAATCAATAATCAAATAGATATGAGTCTGTGAACTTGATGGGTGTGAGAATAAGTTGGATGGTACCAAAGACCAATATCCAAGTATCAATCAAGTTCTATCCAACAAACACGGTCGAATTTATCAACTGTGATTGATCAACGCACAACCTGTGATATTTAGATTATATAAAGAAAATATATTACGAAAAATGTTATAAATGGCAGTTTACTATATAGATGCGCATTAGTGGAACCCTATTACTTGGGTACCAAATGTGTAAACTATATAAATAGAGTCTTAAACGTTTGTATTCCATACACATATCAATAGAATTTTATTTCTCTTCTTCCCTATACTTTGTGTCTTCCTTTCGTCTTTCTCTATTTCACAAGACGTTATCAGCACGCTCTAATCACTGAGCAATTTTTAACGATCGGTTCATTTTTTTCCTCATAATCGATTCTTTCCTATTTTTCGTATAAATTAAACCATTTTATTTTTAATTAGGTTTAATTTTCTCTTTGTTTTTGAGTTCAAACAATGTCATATACTGATGTATACGGTCAGTTGAGCAAATGTTAGTTCTGTATATATGTATGATTTTGTGATGCGGTTTTTGGGTTTGTACTTTCAAAACTATTTTCTTTTTATCGAAACCCATATTTTATCCATATTGATACATCAAATATATATATTGTATGTCATTTGAAAATTTTTTTAAGGTTAATCCATCACTAGTTTTGTTTATTTTACTTGGGGTGAAGTTTCACTTTTCTATAAACCGTGGAACTAAATCAATCAAGCCCTTAACACTTCAAAGTTGGAAGATGGATCGACAAACTTGCATCTGTTTAGTTAACTGGCCGCATACTTTTGGATATAAGTATTTTTGTTTTCTTAATCTTTTTTCTGTCATGAGTAAAGTATATAAGAGTCTTAAGCGTATAAGTAAACTCAAGGGTTTGTTTATTTATCCCCTATATCTTTATTTGGATTATCGTTTAGATTAGTCAAACAAGGTAAGGGTATCGTTGATTCTTTTTATTAAACATGTTATACTTTTTGATATTATTTTTCTGTTTTGTATATAATCACTATACATATGGTTGGGTAATCAATCTTTAACAAATATAATATGATTTCCTTCTTCTATAATCCTTTTCATAGAGAGAGAAAAAAGAAAATCCGGCAGAAGATGATTTGTGGTATCTATCCCTTTGATGAAATCGTAATCACCAAATATTTTTTTTGGTGTTCTCGTAATTGAGTTACTTTACGGTAACTAATCATGTTCATGGTTGAAAAACCTACGGCCAATAATTTTGATATCTTTGCCTTTTAGACAAGGATCATGTGATTTACATGTGGCTTCTATTTTTTATACAAGAAACCATCAGTCAACCTCAAAGTAGGTTTCCTAGGTGGTAACTAAAACGACAATATTTTTATTTTGTGGATACGAGTTTGATAAATTATAAAAACCAATTTCTGTTAATTTTCTCACTGATTTCTATAAGATAAGAGAAAATAGATTGGCATATTTTTTAAATTGTCAATAATGGTTTGATTTTTCCACTATCATGGAAGATTGATCTTTTCAATTATTTTTTTACGATCAAATATGTATGGTTTTATCTAATAATAAACCATTGGTTTCCATTTTACTTTGCATGAACCATTCATCAACTAGAAAGAGTGGATTTTATCTCGTTAGAGAAAAATAACGATAATGATTTCTTTATATTCTTATTAAAAACATATAATTCAATCAGAATTTATTTCATCTATATCGATCCCTAAATGATGAAATATCGTTATTATGGTATATGCCAATCGTTAAATACCGATAAACGAGAATTTGCTACATCCTTTAAAGATATTGAGCAAAAAAAAATTGTTTTGTTTTTCTCGGTAATAATCTCAAAAATTCGGATTTACTGAACTTGTAGTTAAAATACGATCGGACACTAAAGATCAATGGGTGCACACCCGGCTTGTTAGGCCATATAGTTAGTCCCTGAGGTGACTATATAAATCTTGATATAAATTTATTCTCAATGATCATCTCATCGGCCGTATAGGTCACAAAATTATTGGAAATTTTAGTTGCATATTTTGCATGTAACCAATCAAAATCCATGGTTGATCTTTAATTTGTATAAACTATGATTTTTGGATTTTTTTTATGTCTTTTGAATCCAGTATGTACCGTGAAAACACCGAGGGTACCAAAATACACCACCAACTTTTTCTTAGGAAATATTTATGGACAACCTCAACACAACTCCGAGCGTAAGAACTCAATCAAGTAAGGTGCCTAGAGTTATCTCTCTCTCTCTCTGTCTCTCTCTCTCGTTGTTAGAACGTTTATAGAATTGAATCCGTGAACCTAACTACAAAGAGAGTTCTTGAACGGTACCAAAGACCAATGTCCAAGGATCAATCAAGTATTATCCAACTAACAAGGTTTGACCTAGATATTGTAATTGATCAACGCACAACCCGTGATGTTTCAATTATAAAGATAACAATATAATGCGGAAAAACAAATAACACAGACACAGAAGTTTGTTAACGAGGAAACCGAAAGTGCAGAAAAACCCCGGGACCTAGTCCATATTGAACACCACACTGTATTAAGCCGCTACAGACACTAGCCTACTACCAATTAACTTTGGTCTCGAATGTAGTTGAGTCTGAACTCAGTCTCCCACTGATTCATGTACATTCACGCTTCTTACACCTCTTGAATCCCAGCAGGACTCGACGCAATTGATTCCCTTAGATGGTATTATACCAACTAAGAGTTGCTTCAACTCAATTGAAGACTTTAAACCAAATATGCGTCTCACAGATTAAGCCTATATATTGATTTCCTGATTTACGATCTAAACGGATGATCAGATCAAACGATAGATCCAGGTGATGGAAATCGATAGCAACTTAGACAAAAGTTTGGCTATCATCAAAATCCGGACTTATGCAACCCGAAGTGCATCCTAGATTATTATCCACCTCACAAGTATAAAACTTGAGGAATCAACAAAGTATGAGACGAAGAGACTTTTTTTATTAATATCTATCTTGATTGATGGAGAAAGGCTCTACAAACAATCAAGATCATGATATTCAAGTTATAAAGATAAAAGATAACTGGACATGGCTTCACGAATCCCAATGAAGTCTTTGTAGTTGCTAAACTGTAAAAGGGTTTCTGGAGAGGACGACTCTAGATACAACTAGGACAACCAAAAAGTAGTGCCAGGATTCAAAGATACGAGTTGCTAAGAGTCCCCCTTATATAGATTTCAAAGACTAGGTTGCTTTAGGTTTAAGCTAAGACAGCTTCGGAACCAACCAATCAATATTCACCATTAGATGAAAGCTTTGAATCTTATTCACATACTCCCTCTGTTCCACTTTAGATGATGTTTTTGGAGTTTGCACGCAGATTAAGAAATGGAGAGAGATATGAAAATTTTCCACCAATACCCTTAAGAAAAGTCTTCAAGAATTAATTGCTATTAGTGTATTTAAAAATAAACTTGTAGTTCCAAGACAAATTTTAAGGGTGTAGTTGGTAGTTTTTTGGAAAAATATGAAAACCTTCAAGTATTGTGGAACAAAAAAATAACCCTAAAACATCATCTAAAATGGAACAGACACTATGGTTAGGTAAATCGTAACCGAAACGTGTATAAAGACTATGTTCAATATGGTTGGCCAAAACTAGCCTATTTGAACTTAAAAGCTTAACATTCATTTTCATGTTCACAAAACATTAATATTGAGTCACAATTATGTGATCAAATGAGTCTAGTGTTAATTAGAGAATTGATCAAATGAAAATTACTTCAAGGAAATAATTTAATCGCAATTGAATCACAATCGACATAGTTTGTAAATGTACAAAGTACAAGTACTTGAACTGTTCATGAATCAGCTGAGTCATAGTACGTGAACCGGTTTGCAAAGTTAAATGCAGTGACCGAGTTCCGGAGTCAACTGAACTACTCAGTTCATAAAATGGTTTGCACACTTATGCAATTACCGAGTTCCAGACTCTTACAAAACTTTTCCGTTCGCTACCGGTTTGCAAACTTTGAACTAATTCAAAGTTCTGGAGTCTACAAAACTTTTTAGTTCACGTACCGCTTTGAAGACTTTGGACCTTTACTAGTTCTGGAGTTCACAGAACGTTCAGTTTATGTACCGGTTTGGGTACTAAACTGGTTCCAGAACATAGAACTGTTTTGGCTCGCATACCGGTTAGATTAATTTAATCCGGTTCTCTTACCACAGTTCCACAATGGTTTGTATATGAATATACATATGTATCCGGATCACGAAACAAACATATTTTCCCATGATGTACTGATAGGTGTAGAATACACCCTATTTACTATCTGTAGTTTATGCTTTCATTGCTATTTTTCTTGTAAATTATGTATTTTACGCGTGTTTTGAGTTTTATAGGTACTTTGGAGTCGCACAGAGAAAAAGAAGAAGAAATCACCCAATTTGAGCAAAAAGGGAAAAATTTTCAATTCTTGAGCGAGCACTATCTGGAGCCCAGTCAAGGTTAAGGGGAAACTCTTATGGAGGAGTATTAAACACATACCAACCAAGGTTAAGGGGGCTATGAGTTGGGTGGTTCTTATACAGTCGGGTGTCTAAATCCTACCCGAGTCTATAACCCTAAATCGATTACCTCCTCTCAATCGTGATTTGCATCCGACCCTGAAATTGAGAAAGAAAAGAGGCAGTAGCTGCTGCAATTATTGCCAAGACTAGATCGAGAGTTAGACAGGGAAATACGAGAGAGATGATGTTCAAAGCTCATAGGGAGGAAGAATCAACAAACCTGCATGGTGTTAGCATCAAGTGTTTCTAATGGTGGATATCGAAAAACAAAATCATCCAAAAATACTTTCTAAGCACATACATTCAAACCAATAAGAGGCAAAGGAGAAGAATCGATATGCAAAGTGTTAGACAAACCTTGCATAATCTGTTGTTTTACAGAATCCTCTTCATCCTTAGAAAATTCAAGTGAATTACTTATCTCTTGTATATCGTGGTCCCCTATCAAATCTTGCAACCATTCTTCGTTATTTTCTACCTTAACCAAAGTCTTGGAATCATTAAAATCATTGGAAAGTTCAACTGGGTCTTTCACAATATCATTCAATTCGTTTTCATTCTCGAGCATCATCTCTTCAACATTTTCATCATCGGAATCGGGCCATTCACTAAAATGATTTTCATCGGTATAAATTGTAAGATCTTCTTGTAAGGGTGTTACACCGTTTATAAAAATATGTAAGTCACACCCAATCTCCTCCTTTTGAATAGGTGAAAGATCGTTATTATGATACGGAGTTGGAATAACTTTATCCTTGTTAAAATAATTTTCATATGGTTCATAATCATCATCATAACGCATATAATAGCGTTTTTCACGCTCCATTCTTAAAGCTCTTTTAGCTTCAAGAATTTCCTCATCCGATGCTAGTCCTTCATCGATCAATTGATAGAACCTTCTCTCAAGTTCCCTCAAACTAGGTTTCCTTACACCTAGGAGATCACGAATATATTTAGAAGCATAACCATCCTCCCCTCCTAGTAATTGTTCACTTACATACACGTCATAAGGTTGTTGGTATGTATGAGAATATCCAAAAAGTCTGTATCCTAAGGATGGTTTGAAGTTGACATAATGTTGAGGTTGAAATCCGTATGGATTGTTGTAATATGCTTGCTTTTGTCCACCATACATTGAAAAATGGTACCTGAAATAAGATTCTCAAAAACTAAGTTAGATACGATAGAGAATCTAACAAAGCAAGAATAAAGCAAAAAGAAAAATAAAAACAACTAAAATCGTCCGCTGCTCCCCGGCAGCGGCGCCAAAATTTGATGCGTGTCGTAACCACAACAAATTAGTGAAGAGTTTTCCACCTAATTAACAAGTAATATAGTGGTAGTTAAGTTCGTTCCCACGAGGAGCAATAGGTTTTAGTTGTCTTATAATGTCACAAAAGGGGGGTTTTGGTTTTAGATTTTATAAAGCAAAATAAAATAAATAAAGCAATTAAAAGATAAAGTTGAAATCAATAAGAGAAGTTAGATCAAGGAATCCTTCTTCGTTGCAAAACAATGAATCAAGTTATGTTTTTCATCCACATGTTATTAGCCATAGATTATCACCAACCGTAGGTAAAGAAGCTAGATCAGTGCTAAACCCATAAATCCCTTGTATCACCGGATACGGAAGTTCTCGACTACCGGATTCTATTCACAAAATCACCTAGTAGTAGATCACTCAAGATGTAATTTAGTTAAACGCATTAAGATTTATGAATTTATTAGGTTGATATTAGTAGTTAGACTCTTAGATCAAGGTCTACTTGCTAACGTTGTTTTCACACACAATTTCTCCACGGAATCCCTCCGCAAGGTCTTGTGTTTTCTACTTATGTAAAGAGTCAAGAAACGATTACTTATCCCCTAACTTTCACTAGCTTTAGATTAATTAACAAATAAATTTAGTATGCATCCTAAATGACCTATATGTATAAACATTCCTATTAGTAAAAACAAATAATAATCATGTGAAAACTTCAAAGTAGATTTAAAACAAAACTCAAAACATGTCAAGAACTAGGAATTCATCCGCAATCAATAAAATTAGCTACTCATGCTAAGGAGTTCACACAAAGAATAAAGAAAAGGGAAGTGTTGTGTGTGTAGAGGTGTGAAAAAGTGTATAGAGAAAAGTAGCGAACTTCTCTATTTATAAGCTTCAATTTGCTTGTAATCCTTTTAGGAATTGAATCCTTTTCCCTTTTTAGCTCAACTTCCAAATCCTTGTCTTTGTAAAATTCTTTCACCTTCTCTTTCCAAATTCAAGCCCAATTCCTCAAACCTTTGAGTCTAGAGAATTCTTCATATATATTTGCACTTTTGTTCGCCTGGAAAAATACTCGGGATCACCGGAATCTAGACTGAAACGACACCGAAATAGGGTTGCGGCCGCCTGAGTTCTGTTGCCGGTAACGTAATATTCTGTTCTGGTGTCGTTATAAGTAACGATCAATATGGTCAAACGTTAGTCAACTGGTCAAGAGAAGAAGAGAGTCAGCTACTAACTCAGCTGGTCTAACTCGTCTGATTACGTATTAGTCACTGAGTTGGATCGGCGAATCTCTGAGTTAACTCGCCAGTAAGAAAATCTGGTAGAGTTCCGTTTATTTTCAGGTGTTTCCTAGCCAAATTCAGGCCATTATTTTTTGTCTTCTCCTGTTAAGAATCCTAACATACATCTATTCAATCACAACCGAAATCTTCAATTGAGCTTTTCTGCAGTTCGTACAAGCAAACATGACTGTAAAGCCTCACTGCAATACCAACAGTATCACCTTCATCAGATCCCATTAATTCTATTGCTTCATTCTTCACCATTTTCATCTCAAACCCTTGTTAGCAACAACATAACTTCACCTAAATCAGTACCAATCTTCTTCATCTTTGTCACACCCATTTGCTCTGTGTGTTCTTCTTGACTTCATCCACAAACCCATGATAATCAACATATTCACATCGAATCCATCTTTAATTTCAACCATTGATTTTCTCTTCTTCTCTTGGCTGTTCTCAGACGCAAATCAAACCCCTTCTCATCTCTCGAATTGATGACAGAACCATCTTCTAATTGTTCTTAATCTTGACAGTAACACCATCAATGTCTTCTTACAAATCTTTCACTTCTCCATGACCACCAACCCAAGATCTAAACCCATCTTCTCAACATCAACAACAACAGATAAATCCATCGGAAACTCTTCTGTCGTGCTCAACCTTCTTCCTTAATTTCTTCTTCAGTTCAATCAAATCCTATGTTTCTCTCGGACAGAGTAAATACAGCAGCAGCTGCGCCTCCATTATCACTTCTCTCAATTTCAGGTGAAGCTGATAAAATAAATGATTGAGAGATATATTCTCTAGAATTTAGGGTTAGAATGATTTGGGGTTGGATAGGATTATGACACCCTACTCCATAGGAACCATCCCAGATTGGGTGTATCATAGTCTTTTGCTGGGTGCTTTTAGCACTTCTGTGGGTTGCCCCCTATCCTTAGCTGGGATGCGAATATTGATCGCAGTGAAATGACCTTTTTGTCATTTCTTTCTCAATTTTGGATGATTTCTTCTTCTTTTATTCCATGTGACTCCAGAGTACCTAATAACTCAAAAACACACGTAAAATACATAATTCACAAGTAAAATAACAAAGAAAGTAAAAACAATAGATAATAAATAGGGTGTATTCTACACCTATCTTGTACATACGAGTATGCACATCACACAAATCTGAAAGTTGATACATAGATACTCCACTACGTGTATGAATACATGTAATACGACTTCAGAAAAATTATGAATATAGTAGTTTTATATTGCTCTAAATCGATTCGAAACATTCTTGAATAACATCAACTACTCTTATCATTGTTCCAAGCTATTTTTGAATGATAAACTTGAATCATGATTTGGTTCCGAACAATAAATTGCTCTCCACCGAATTTGATAAAGTATGAAAAAATGTTCATTAAGCTTAGTCATTATATTTCTAGAAACTCGTAAACTAAATAAATAGTTCTCGACTCGAAATTCTTGTCTATGCAAGCTAGTATAATTATTTGTGCGGCAATCGTCTCAAGATAGAAAAGTGAATATAACTTGAGAATTAGGTGGTTCAGTCTTCACTTACCTTTTGTTGATGAAGTTCTCCAAAATCTTCGATTGATCTTCGCCTTCAAACAGTATAACGCAAATGATGATTGGTTCGTTTATAAACTCCACTATCCTAGACCGAGACTTAACTAATTGTAGACTAGAAATCAAGATATAGTTTTGACAACAAGCTTGATATAACAACACTTGTGAGTTCGTCCGAGAAATGCTCTAACATATTGTCCAACTTGGCGTTCTAAAACGCGGAAATTATTATGAGTGTATGTCCTGAATTAATCGGATAATACTTTGCGAAACTTATTTTCGTATATGAGATGAAAATACTTCCGCCATAATCAGGAGGATACTATACACTACCAAAAAATGTTGGTGTTAATTAACTTCAACGTTATATAAATTTCTCTCATATCATGATCAAATCGATAAAAGGATCCATTAAATTGATTGGCACGAAATGTTTGATTTTGCTTTTATATAAAGCTTATGCCTCTTGAAAAGACACACCCAATCACATCTAGAAAATAACTAGGTAACATTCTATAAGAGGCTACAAGTAGTGCGCCACTTGAGACTACCAAAACACCATTCACATTCTCAAAATTAACATCTCATCCCTTGATGATGATGAGATCATAACGTCCATGGGCACTAGTACCAGTAAATTTTGAATTTTTCAACATATGCATATACTTGAGAATTGTGTGGGATCATGGTAAACAAAAATGATTGTAAAAATGTTTTCCTAGCTAACGTCCTTTATTGCCTAAGAGTTTCAATGACCCAAAGTCGAAGACTTATAAACAAATCTGTCTCCAACAGATAAGCCTATTCCTTTTTGGTTTCCGTCTTTAGATAAAGATCAAGGTGAACATGAAACACAACTAATAATCCAATTTTATGTCTCCCGAAGAGCAGCCTAGAATATTAATCACCTCATAATAACCTAACTGATTAACATAAGAAGTTATTGCGGAATCGCAAGAGTCTGAGGCGAAAAAAATGTTGTGATTACTTTTTATATCTTACCTACCGGATACAAATCTCGAGATAATTTTAGAGAATATTAAACTCAATACGATATAAAAAGCAAGATAAGGATATGCAACTACAAAAAAATAATAGTTGGACCTGGCTTCACGAATCCCAGGCGAAGTCTTTAAGTCGTTAAACCTATAATGGTTTTCAAAAAAACTGCAAACCTAGGCTAAGAGAGAATTGACTCTAGTTTGCATCTAAGACACACAGAAGTATCGAGATTAGGTTTCCCAACTTCTAGAGTTTCTCCTTATATAGTATTTCAAATGGGGGTTGGTTACAATCAAAGCTAAGATAGGTTATTAACAAATCAATCAATATTCACCGTTAGATGAAAACCTGACTTAAGATTCAAGCTAAGGTTGCTTAGAAAATAAGCATTCAATCTCCACCATTAGATGATTTAGATTGATACACACAAATGAAATATACTTATATTCAGATACGGATGAACCGTACCTAAATGTGTATAATGAGTTGGTTCAATAACAATTAACCGAAGTTAGCCATATGAACATTTTTGCCTCAGTTATTTTCATCAAACACTTCTAGAGTCAATCTGATAATCAACCAATTTGATAGATGATTAAATGTATTTAAATGTGTTTTAAGATAGTTGTTCAAATACTTAATATCTCATGGAAATATATGTGAAGAATTTGAAACATATTCAGATTGGTTTGTATCTGTACAAAGTATGTATACAAGAACCAATTCATGAACGTAATACCACGGTTTGCAAACCGAGTTCGCATACCTTAAAGGCATTGAAAATTCAGGGACTTTAGTTTGCAAACAGAGTTTGCAAACGAACCTGAGTTCATGAGTATAGACAATTTAGTTTGTATACGGAGTATGTGAACAAGTTTTCATAACATACGATTTTAGAACCACTGAGTTCATAAACTGAGTTCGCGAACTACAGTTCTGGACCTTACCTAGTAATGTCTTTCGCAAACAAGAATTCCGCACCCAACTAGTATTTCACAGTTCACATACAAGGTACGCATACTTTGCTGTATCCATACTTTGGTAGAAGTTCTAAAACTCTCGATAATCGATTTGAAACATCCTTAGAAGAACGACAATGGCAATCTGACACATACCACTAGCTTCAAGTAAATTTCAAATGATTATTTGATCAGTACGAAACATCCCGAGTTAACATCAAATGATTGTCTCACACAGACACGTAAGATGTTCAAGGTAATTTTCAAGTGATCATCTTGACTTAATATTTAGTTTCCAACAAATGAATTATTCATAACTAAAGTTGTCAAGTAGATGACGAAACATTCTAAGCTTTAAACTTATATTTCGATAATAATATAACGAGATAAACCCGACTCGAAATTTCAATATGTATAACATAAAGTATATATAGCTATACGACTTAGTCTCATTAGTAGATAGAATTGAATAGACTTCTGAGTGATAGATAAGTTTTAGTCTCCACATACCTTTTATTGTCGAAGTTCCTCCAAAGTCTTCAGTAGATCTTCTTCTTCAAATGGTGAACGCCGTGAAGTCTAATGCTCAACTACACTCTTCTATCCTAATCCGAGACATAGCTATAAGTAGACTAGAAATCAAGATATAGTTTTGATCAACTAAATTTGACAACAAGCTTAAGATAACAACGCTTGCGATTCGATCGAGCAATGCTTTAACATATTGTACAAGGATTTTCCATATAGGTTCTAGAATAGAAAATTTGTTGGTGTGGTAGTTACTCTCTCCTTTTCAATTGTAATATAAAACTTAATCTAAAAACTAAACTATGCACTCTATGATTATATAAATGAAAATCTCTCGAGTGATATGACTATAATAATATGTTGTTTTACATATTTTTTTACTTTTTAATATATCAAAAATTTACTCAAAATCGTCAACAACAAGAGACGACTAAATAAAACTAGTTGGAATCCTAGCAACAAGCTGGGCACATCATACATATATAATAAAATAATACAAGCTAGTTGAATTCTTTTTAAGATATTACAAAGAATACATACATACATACATATATATATATAAGAATACAACATCTCTAAATATATATATATAAGAATACATACATATATATATATATATATATATATAAGAATACAACATCTCTAAATACGATAAAGCTTTAAATCTCCGAAAATGAATATCTTTGCGTACACCATTTATTCTGATTACTGAAGTGGGAAAGAGTGAGCACATCATCCCAAAGGGGCGCTCAATTGAAACAAATACAACTCAAGGAACCACCAACATGCTTCAGGTTCTACCAAAGAATTTTTTTTTAAGATCTTTTACATCCAACATACAACACAAGATTGCTCTAATTCATTTCTGTAGATATTATTCCCATCAAACAATATCTATTAAAATTCATCCCCAAGATGACCTACAGAAGTGACTTTAAAACAACCTAAACGTATGTTATCCTAACCTCGTATCACTAAGTGGAGAAGAAGATGCTGGAATAACTCCAGTCTTAAATGATAACACCGTCCACACGAAATGCGTACATCCCATGGTTCCGGTACCACCATAGATTATATAAAAAAGTTTTGATTATTATATCTGTACACCAGGTTCATGATATGATCGTCATCATCTCGTACGTGTAATTACTATCTGAATCAACATGACAATGATACATAATTTTTTTCATTAGAATCCCAGTCGATATCCTTTGCTCTATCTCAATCTTTGTTTTAGAACTCCCATATCTCTTTCTTTATAAAATTTCCATTAATAGTTATATGTCCAAATCGTCCATCGGAAGGGTAGCAAAACTGTTGGAAAAACTGACCAGAAAGCATACTGGCGATCGGTCCACTAACGGTTAAAGGTAACGGTTAAACTAACAACCAACGTTAATGGCCCAATGGTCAACTAACGTTCAACATCTAGGGTCAATGTCAAAGTGAAGTCAAAGATCAAAACCAATGAGTCAACTAGGTCCAAGTCTGGTCAAATGGGTCAAATAGGAAATCGATGAGTCAATACTGATTTAATTGAGTTAACTTAAACAGATAATCTGAGCCATCAGTCAGATGACTGAATGGGATGATTAATAGGTTTAAATCATTGCAACATCCGTGGTTTCTAATGGTTACCAGAACCATCCCAATCCATCATTTATTTGAACTTTACTAGCCCATAATTATAATCTTTGTTGTTATACAATTTATTCATTTAAAATCAATTCAACCTCAAACAAACCCTAATTCTATCTATGTATGATTCAATGATCACCTCAAATCAATTTCCACTTCTCAGAATCGCTAGAGAGAATAAGATGAACATGAGAGAAAGAGAAAAAATAGAATAGAAAATGAAAACTTTCCATCGAAATAGGTTGGATAAAACCAAAGGAAATCTCAAGCCACCCGAATGATAAGATATAGGTAGCAAGAAGGTAAAATATAGTTTGTGATAGGGGTTTCCTGAGAAAAATTCTCGGTTTCCTTAATAATGCTTATCTGTGAAATGACCAGGTGTTTGTGGGTGAAAACTGTTTCTGCCGGTTTTGGTAAATTCGTGTATGTGGATGAGAAACGAGTCTAAACCCTAAACAATGCACTGCACGGGAGTACTTTTGATTCGAGAGATCAGTATGTACAATCCTGGCCTAAACCAAGAAATGGTCGTTCCAGGCTTGCTTCGGTCACAAAGTGAAGGAGAAGGGTTGATCTTAGGGAGGGAATCGAAGAAAGTGTTGAGGCCAGAATCGTTGATTCTGAAGGTATGGTTGTTTACGACTTGTATCAGAAAGTAGAACTGGCTAGCAGAATGGAAATCTATCAGGCGATTTCTGGATACTGTGTTGTTCTCAGACCAAAACTTGTTTTTTGGTGGAAATAGGTGAAGCCTATTTATACAAGTCATAATTGAAACGTACCCTGGTCTCGTAGGAAGTGGAAACGATTGAGTGGTGGAAAAATAGAGTAACGTGTAGCCGTCAGACATTATGCTTCCATGATGAAGGAAAGTGAATTTGTGTAACCGTCAGACATTACGCTTCCATGATGAAGGAAGTGAATTCATTTACACCGTTACTTTTCACCACCACTAATTCTCCCTCTTCATGACACTTTCTTTAACGGGCGCATTGCACGCCACACGCTCTAAACCGCCAGACCAATACCCTGATGAGCATCCCCCAGTTTATGACATGTTTGATGTCTCGAGTGTTTTCGTGGAAAACATGTAGCATTTTTCTACGTGTTTCAATTCAAAGTCAAGGGACTTAACGCAGGAAAATAGCATGTAATGCTATTAGGCTCGTTTTGGCTGGTCTCCTAAAACTTGCCACAGGTTTGTCAGTTCGGTGGCGAACTTCGATGGATGAGATCGCATCTCATGAAGGAGGGTATCCGTTGATTATGGTTTCCTTGTGTTGGCGCTTGATAATGGCGCAGTGGTGTTTTGGTGCACGCCAGTGGCAATGTGGCATGTCTCGTGCATGCCAGTGGCACGGTGGTGCAAGTGGCGCCTGGCGTAGCCATGGCCACTTGTTAGAGTATTGCTCGGTAGGACTCGCATGCTTTGATATCTCTAGCATGTTTGTCAATGTTAGTGATCAAAACTATAAGTCTTGATTTATAGTCTACTATAGCTAAGGTCTCAGACTAGGATAAAAAGTGTAGTTGAGCTCAAGAACTCCATGGAAATCATCATACAAGACGAAGGACTACTCAAGGAACTGGCGGATATTCATCGACTAAAAGGTATGTGGACACTTGAGCTTATCTATCACTCAAAAGTCTATTTATCTCCTATCTTGAGACAAAAGTCGTTTTGTTATATAGACTTAGATTATACATATTTGGTGTATTGAGCCGAGTTTACCTCGCCTATCTATTTCTCGAAAAATGTGTTGGTAAAGCTTTCGCTTTATTCAAGTTCATCTTTACCTAGTGACGAAAGTCATGTTATGTTTCAATCATTTTGAAAATTGCTCTGACGAGAAATGGTTTGTGAATAACAACTATATAACGTCCTCTGAGAATGTTTCAATGATTGAAATGAGAGTTTAGACTATATAACCATTTGGAGGATATAAGCATTGTTGTGGAAACACATATATGTATAAGTCCTTATTCCTTGAACCGAAGTTTGCGAACTTTGTTGATCAAGTGAACCGGAGTAGTGCGTGTAAGTCAACGAACTCAGTCTGCGAACTGGCAAAGTTCTCAAACCCGAGAATTTCTTATGGAGTTTGTAAACTCCATTCGGGAACTTAAGTCCGCGAACCTAGTCCGCGAACTTGAGTAGGTTATGTATAAAAACGATGTTTAGTGAACTTATCTTTATAAACTAAGGAATGCAATTGCAAACCGTGGCTATAGAGTTCATGAACCGATTCATGTGAATCAAATCGTGTTTGCTTCAATTGTGTCTTGTGTAGTACATAATATTTCCTTGCAATTGAACAACTCTCTAACTAGTTCATTTTAGTCATTTGAACTAGTTATGGTGAAGAAGAATATGGTAGATATGAAAGTGATCATATGGCTAACCATTTGGTTAACTATTGTTGAACCAACTAATGTATAAGTTTGGGTATGGATACACAAGCCCAGGAACGTGCATTTCATTTGTGTATAACAAGCTATGTTTTCGATCTAACGGTTGATAAATATTAGATTGAATCTAATCAGGTTTTCATCTAACGGTGAATATTGAATGCTTTGTTACTAAGCTAACATTGATTGCAAACCCTGATTTGAAAGACTATATAAGGGAGAACTCTAGCAACTGGGAAACCTAATCCCCACATATTCTATGTGATAATAGTTGTGCTAAGCTAGAGTCGATTCTCCTTTAACCTTTGGTTTCTTCTTCTAAACCAGGTTAACGACTTAAAGACTTCATTGGTATTGTGAAGCCAGACCGATACTACTTTTCGTGTAGTTGTGTGATCTGATCTTGCCGTTTATATCATACGAGTACAATTGTAATAATTGGCTTGAGATTTCTATGTCTTATAGGCAAGATAAAAAGTAATCACAAACATCTTCGTCTCATCATTTGTGATTCCACAATATCTTTTTTCTCCGCGTCGATTAAGACTATTGTGAGGTGATTGATAATACTAGGTTGTTCTTCGGGAATATAAGTCTGTATTATCAATTGGTTCATGTTCACCTTGATTTATCAAAAGATTGAACAAAACTCATAGGTATATTCGTGGGAGACGGATTTATCTATTATCATAAACTTTTCTGTGTGATACAGATTTGTTTATTAAAGTCTTCGACTTTGGGTTGTAGCAACTCTTAGTTGTGGGTTAGATCAGCTAAGGGAATCAAGTACGTAGCATCATGCTGGGATCAGAGACGTAGGAGCATAACTGTACCTTGGATCAGTGTGAGATTGGTTGGGGTTCAACTACAGTCCAGACGAAGTTAGTTTGGAGTAGGTTAGTGTCTGTAGCGGCTTAATACAGTGTATGATCAATCTGGACTAGGTCCCGGGGTTTTTCTGCATCTGCGGTTTCCTCGTTAACAAAATTCTGGTGTCTGTGTTATTTCTTTTCCGCATTATATTTGTTTATATAATTGAAATAATACAGGTTGTGCGTTGTTCAATCAATTAGAATATCCGACCTTTTGGTTGTTGATATAAATTGATTGACACTTGGATATTGGTCTTTGGTATCATCCAAGTTTATCTCTCTTTGATAAAGACTCACAGATTTCTATTTGCTTGAGCATAGATCAAATCTAGAGATTGAGATATAAACACTTTGATATACTTTTTATATAGATTCCATGACTGATTTAATAAAATCTGTAGAAGAAATTCTATCTAAACCTCCACCAGGTTTAAAATCCCTTGAAGTGTTTTCAGGTCTTGAAAAGAAGCTTGAGAGCTTATCTCTTGATGTTGAGTTATACCTCCTGAAAGAGCAAGAATCTCTTGACAGGGTAAATCAAGTTATGATGAATAATATTCAAGTTGAGGTTGATATTGATTTACTAATCAGTGGAGAAATGATTCTCCTCTGCGTAATCTAATTAGTTGTGATAAACTAAACGAATTACAAGAGGATTTTAAATCTCAGTCATCTGAGTGTATCACCTCAAAGCATGAATTGATTCGTTGCTCAATTCCTGATACTTCCTATCAAGATAGTAGTATTGTATTCTTTTATGAAGAATCTAGGACGTCTCTTTTTATCAAAAGAGTTTCCCTTCGCAGTACTAAAAACTATCTGCAGAAACTGTTTTTATAAGTTGGAAAACAAGAAATCAGAAACACAAATCCTTTTGGGTTCTCTTGAAGTTCTTTGATAGACTTATAAAAACAGTTCCTTGGGTGTTTCTCAACACTACAAGATTTAAGAGTTGTTGGAAAGAAACTATTTCTTGGTGCCATGTGAGCAAGACATTGTTCACCTCAACACATCTTGTTTGAGTTGAAAGTGCATCCTCACCAAGAAATGTCATGCTATGTATACGGTGAGGGAAGCACAACAACTGGGGCGCACAAATTATATTCGGTAAGGATGTAAAATTCAATTGGACTTTTCTAAAAAGTTATGTCTATAAACTTGAGAAAGTTTTATGTTTTTATTACTTGTTTGAGTACTTATAATGATCCATGTACCTTGATTATCGTTCATTTCTACCTAACTTGATATGTGTTTAAGGTTCTTAAATGTTTAGGTTTGAAAACATTAGTTCGGGATGTTTGGAATTCATGGTACACGTACCAAGTATGCACAACATCATTTAAAACCAAAATCCAGGGGTTTAAGTTCGCAAACCCAATCTGCATACTGCTCCAGGATACAAAAATTCGTTTGCAAACCCGTATGCATACTTGACGTCGATATTCGGTAAACTTGTTTTGGACGTAACTTCTTCGTCCGAACTCGGATTGACCTCATTATTTTTGCACTCTCTTCCTATTTGAATTCTCTTCAAAATGGAGATGAGAAAAATTGAATTTGGATGAGTTAAGATTGGCATTTGTCCCGTCTCTTGTTTTTGAGTATTTTGGTCCGTTTCGTTGCACTTGTTCTCCTTCTCTTGAACTTGGGCACTTGGATTCTTGGAGTAATACTATTCTAAGATAATTTGTAGCTTTTAAAAGAATATTGTTGGTGAATCACAAAGAAGGAAGTTCAAGAATGGAAAGTAGTACGCAGTGCTATGGAATTCTTGAATGTTCACAATCATCCTATGTGAAATATGGTGCATGGTCGTTATTGACTTTGTATGTTCTTCTTTGTTAAGAAAATATTTTTATACGCCTTTGGTAGCTATTATTGGTGTAAATCCATGCGAAAAAGATTGATTCTACCCTGAAAGGATAAATCATCTTGTATGTGCATTACGAGTTTGTCTTGATGCCTATGAAACTTCTTATGAGAATTTATTCTTATTTTTGAGAAGGATTACTAGAGTTTGGAATAGAAATTATTGTGATTACAGGTAGCTATGTCCAAAGCTTTCATCTTCATGTTTTTAGATTTATTGGTCTAAATTCTAAATTTGTTTGGAAGATGATTTTTGCAGTATTAATCTTTATGGTTTTATATATTGCAATATTGTTATGGGATACGTGTGTTTACATCCATGAACTTGATTGTCCCATACTTTGTCAAAAGTAAAGTCATTCGTGAGTTGATATCTATATATTGATGAAAGAATGAATTGACTTTTGACAAATACAAAAGTTAAGCCTATTATGTCAATTTCTAATAGAAGATAGGTTAAAATCTTTTGTTTTCAAGGATTATGTCTATTGTATGTTATTGTGCAAATGGTGATGGAAAAATTAAATGAATCCTTGTGTATTCCGAAGTAATTGATCTTACCTGATCCATATTTTATGTATTACTGTGAGGCTCCGTAATGTGTCTTATGTTGAGCACCAAACAACCAAGTTGATTATTTAGCTTTGCTGTTGTTCCGTGAGATGCTTTATGTCGAGCGTTTTGAAATAAATTAATCATCTTGTTTGGTTATTTAGTTATGACTCCGTAAGTTTTCTTATGTTTGAGCGTTTTTGACTGGGTTGATTATTTTCTTGATTAACTTAGTCATTGCTCCGTAGATTCTCTTATGTCGAGTATGACCAATTAAATTGATTACTTTTGTGATTAGTTTGATTGCGTATTTCGATTAGATTAATTATGGGTTTTCTTATGATTAATCTAATTGAGCGTTTTGAAGTCTCCATAAGTTTACTTGTGTTGAGCATTTCCAATTAAGTAAATCATCGGTTCTCTTATGATTAATTTAATTGAGTATTTTGGATTCAAATTTATACTTGTATGTAATTTGTTATGTCCAAAGAAATCCTTCTTTTATTTTTGAAATTAAGGTCGCTCTTGTTGTTCTTTCGGGAATGACATAATATGGAGGAGAGTTCTTTTGAACTTGTGCTTAATTGCCAAATATTTGTGGGGACTGTGGCTATGGAATATTTTAGGGGTTATCTTGTATCTTAATAGACTCCTTGATGAATGCATTTAGCTTCGGCTTTATGATTGCATCTAAATAAGATGATATATGATTTCTTTTGGTCATGAAATGTCTCTTTCGGAAATTTCATTAGGATCCCGTTTCTTGTACCTTTGCCAATTTTATTGACAAAAAGGGGGAGAATTAATATGTAATTCACACTACATATACGTATGGTTTTCGGATCATTATGTAAGGGGAGTGGTTTCCATGTGAGATGGAGTATTGACTAAGGGGGAGTGACATATCACCATAGTATTTTTGTTAAAGTTGTGATACAATTGAAATTTGACGCTGAGTAATGATACTATGACACTGTATAACAATGATTGAGAACTCTTGTTTTCTCGTTGTTATAGCTACGTATTTTCAACAACGGTGATGCTAAACTTACAACCTTTGGGATCATTAGAGTACTTGGAAGTGATGAAGATTTCAAGTAATTTTGAAGATTAGACATGTGGAATAGGAGCTACAAAAGTTTATTTATAAATTTTTTATATTCCATATGTATTGATAATTTTGTCACTAAAATTGACAAAGGGGGAGATTGTTAGAGCATTGCTCGGTCGAACTCGCATGCGTTGCTGTCTCAAGGATGTTTGTCAATGTTAGTGATCAAAACTATAAGTTTTGATATCTAGTCTTCTATATCTAAGGTCTCGGACTAGGACAGAAAGTGTAGTTGAGCTCAAGAACTCCATGGAAATCATCATACAAGACGAAGGACTACTCAAGGAACTGGTGGATCTTCATCGAATAAAAGGTATGTGGACACTTGAACTTATCTATCACTCAAAAGTCTATTTATCTCCTATCTTGAGACAAAAGTCGTTTTTCTATATAGACTTAAATTATACAATTTGGTGTTTCGAGCCGAGTTTACCTCGCCTATCTATTTCTAGAAGTATGTGTTGGTAAAGCTTTCGCTTTAGTCAAGTTCATCTTTACCTAGTGACGAAAGTCATGTTGTTTCAATCACTTTGAAAATTGCTCTGACGAGAAATGGTTTGTGAATAACAACTATATAACGTCCTCTAAGAATGTTTCAATGATTGAAATGAGAGTTTATATTATGTAACCATTTGGAGGATATAATCATTGTTGTGGAAAAACATATATGTATAAGTCCTTATTCCTTGAACCGAAGTTTGCGAACTTTGTTGATCAAGTGAACCGGAGTAGTGCGTGATCTAAGTCAGCGAACTGAGTCCGCGAACCTAGTCCGCGAACTGGAAAAGTTCTCAAACCCGAGAATTTCTGCTGGAGTTTGTAAACTCCATCCGGGAACTTAAGTCCGCGAACCCAGTCCGCGAACTTGAGTAGGTTATGTCTAAAAACGCTATTTAGTGAACTTATCTTTATAAACTAAAGAATGCAATTGCAAACCGTGGCTATAGAGTTCACGAACCGATTCATATGAATCAAATCGTTTTTGCTTTAATTGTGTCTTGTGTAGTACATAAGATTTCCTTGCAATTGAACAACTCTCTAACTAGTTCATTTGAGTTTTTGAACTAGTTATGGTGAAAAAGAATATGGTAGATATGAAAGTGATCGTATGGCTAACCATTTGGTTAATTATTGTTGAACCAACGAATGTACAAGTTTGGGTACGGTTACACAAGCCCAAGAACGTGCATTTCATTTGTGTATAACAAGCTATGTTTTCGATCTAACGGTTGATAAATATTAGCTTGAATGTAATCAGGTTTTCATATAACGGTGAATATTGAATGCTTTGTTACTAAGCTAACATTGATTGCAAACCCTGATTTGAAAGACTATATAAGGGAGAACTCTAGCAACTGGGAAACCTAATCCCCACATATTCTGTGTGATACTAGTTGTGCTAAGCTAGAGTCGATTCTCCTTTAACCTTTGGTTTCTTCTTCTAAACTAGGTTAACGACTTAAAGACTTCATTGGAATTGTGAAGCCAGACCGATACTACTTTTCTTGTAGTTGTGTGATCTGATCTTGCTGTTTCTATCATACGAGTAAAATTGTAATAATTGGCTTGAGATTTCTATCTCCGATAGGCAAGATAAAAAGTAATCACAAACATGTTCGTCTCATCGTTTGTGATTCCAAAATATCTTTTTTCGCTGCATCGATTAAGACTATTGTGATGTGATTGATAATACTAGGTTGTTCTTCGGGAATATAAGTCCGGATTATCAATTTCCTGTTCACCTTGATTTATCAAAAGACGAAACAAAACTCATAGGTATATTCGTGGGAGACGGATTTATCTATTATCATAGACTTTTCTGTGTGATACAGATTTGTTTATTAAAGTCTTCGACTTTGGGTCGTAGCAACTCTTAGTTGTGGGTGAAATCATCTAAAGGAATCAAGTACGTAGCATCCTTCTGGGATCAGAGACCTAGGATCATAACTGTACCTTGGATCAGTGTGAGATTGGTTGGGGTTCAACTACAGTCCAGACCAAAGTTAGTTTGGAGTAGGCTAGTGTCTGTAGCGGCTTAATACAGTATATGTTCAATCTAGACTAGGTCCCGGGGTTTTTCTGCATCTGCGGTTTCCTCGTTAACAAAATTCTGGTGTCTGTGTTATTTCTTTTCCGCATTATATTTGTTTATATAATTGAAATAATATAGGTTGTGCGTTAATCAATCAATTCGAATATCCGACCTTTTGGTTGTTGATTTAAATTGATTGAAACTTGGATATTGGTCTTTGGTATCATCCAAGTTTATCTCTCTTTGATAAAGACTCGCAGATTTCTATTTTCTTGAGTATAGATCAAATCGAGAGATTGAGATATAAACTCTTTGATATAGTTTTTATCTAGATTGAGTATGACTGTATAATTGATTCTCTAGAAAGTATATTGGAGTTTGTCCATACAAATTGCGAAGATAAATATTGGGTGTGGTTGTTAGACCCCCGCTTTTTCACTACTAGATTTAGGTAGCTGGTCGCCTAAAACTTGCCACAAGTCTGTCTGTTCGGTGGAGAACTTGGATGGTCGATATTGCATCTCATGAGGAAGGATGGCCATTGATTATGGGCGCATCTTGTTTGCATAGCGAAGTAGCACTATTGACATAGTGGCGCCTGGTGGAGCAATGGCATAGTGGCATGCCAGTGGCGTAGCCATGGCAGCTGTTTTGGCTTATTGGTGTTAGACACGAATATGGCTCTGGCAACATTTTCCCTATTGCTAAGTTAATCATGAGGCCTTAGGAGAGTCACTGGACTCAGTTGGCATGGCAACTTTTAGCTAAATTAGGGTTTGGCGCATGGCAACCCTATTTAGCACGTGCGACATGAGTGCGACATGGTGCTGTGGCCAAAGTTATGTCTTAGCAACGTTTCCAAGGCTAGGATTTAGCGCCGTGGCCAAAGTTAGGGCTTGGCGGCGTGCCCAAGTCTAGGATTTGGCGCCGTGGCCAAATTTAGGGCTTGGCTGCGTGACCAAGGATAGGATTTGGCGTCGTGGCCAAAGTTAGGGTTTGGTGGCGTGGCCAAGGCTAGGATTTGGCGTCGTGGCCAAAGTTAGGGCTTGGCGGGGTGGCCAAGGCTAGGATTTGGCGGCGTGGCCAAAGTTAGGGCTTGGCGGCGTGGCCAAGGCTATGATTTGGCGGCGTGGCCAAAGTTAAGGCTTGGCGGCATGACCAAGGCTAGGATTGGCTCGTGGCATGTTGTGGAATATGACCAAAATTAGGGTTTCAGCTAATGCTACTGAAGCAAAAGTCTTTTTTTGATCATGAAATCCTAATTGGAGTTCGTTATGGCATTGGCCACGAACAGAAAGTGGATTAGCACGTAGTGGCGTCATTTGTGGCATATTGGCATGTTACTGCGGCAGAGTGGCATGTTGGCATGCCAATGTTGTTGTGGCAGAGCGCGTTTGGGTTTCCAGTCAGTATGGCCGCTCGGCGGGGTGCGTTTTGCCTTTAATGTATAGTGGCGAGTTAGTGCGACTTGATTGGTCAAGATAAGGGGCCGGCAAAACATAAGGCGCGGCTACACCTCTAGTACTCGTGGCGCATTTTAAAGTGACCTGATTGGTCGGTAGGAAGGAGAGGGGCCGGCCAAGCATGGGCGTGGCCACACTTATGGTGTGAGTGTGGAGGCTTTAGAGCAACCTGATTGGTCGATGGGAAGTGGGGTTGGCAAGTAAGGGCCCAACCACAAATTATGTGCGCGTGGCTAGTTTGAGGCGACTTGATTGGTCAAGGGAAATAAGGCCATCTTAGGATGGGGCGTGTCCAATGACAAGTGGCGCCAGTTGGCCTAAGGCATGGCCACGCCTCCCTTTGCTGATGCGGCTCCCTTTTTTTTCTGATTCTAGGAAAGGTTTTGCACCTACTAATCCATGGCGGATTAATTTCCTAGTTTTCCTAGGCTTACTTTCGACAAGCAAGGTCTAGTATATTTCTCAAGGCGCAAAAGTAATTAATTGAATCCTATGTGTTGACACAGAGTTCTTTAAGTTCATTTCCAGATAGCAGCATGCTTTCTGATTGAATACCTTATGCAAAGACCTTATCTTTGATATTTGGAAATTCGTGCTACTCTGCTGCGAGTGAACACAAATTGTCATGCCATATCAATATTAAGGGTTCAGCCGGGGAACATAGCATATAACGCATTCAAAGAAACTTATATTAAGCGAATATATGCAACGCGCCGAAATTTACAGAACATCTGGGATGGTTGCTACATTCGCAAGTCTGGATAAATTTCATGTAAATATATTGAATGGCTCAATAAATATACCAGTGGAGAGGTTAACACTCATGGCTCCGTTTCCTTACAGAGTGATGTCACATCAGATGCAAGGTTTAACAATTTTAACCCTAAGGTAAAAACCACCATCAACATTAAGTCCCCTGCTTAGCACGTAACAGTGGCGTTGTTGCTGGGTAAGCATGAGATGGTGACAGACAAGAGTAAAATAGAAAGGGCAAGATGTGAAGAGATTTCCAAGGAGATTCGACTAACCTTTGGTGGAAGGCATGAGGAATCCGTGATCCTTGTGTTGGCGGCTCTGCGTAATTATGACTTGGCCATAGGGTGTTGGCGTCAGCGCTGAAACTTTGGCTACTGATTGGCAGAGAAGGCACTGCAATTTGGTCCGTGAATCGATGAATGATGCTAGTTGTCTAGGTCACATAACATATGGAGATGTCGCTTGGTTTCAGTCCATGGAATGATGGAAACTGGATTCAATCCGCGGAACGATGAAAACAACACTTAGAACTTTGGCTGCCAAATAGTGAAGATGGAGCCGTCTAGGTCGCAGAAAGGGCAGAGATAACTCTTTGCTTGGAATGGTGAAGGAGGTGATGCTTTGAACGGCGGAGATGGCGCTTCTTTGGCTAGTGAAGATGGCGCTGCTTTGAACGGCGGAGATGGTGCTTCAATCTTGGCCATGCGGAGATGGCGCTGCGGAATGTCGTCGCTTGCTCAATATGGTGGACAACACGGCTAGCTTGGATACGTCCGTGGAATGGTGGATACAACTCTTTAAAATTTGGCTACCAAACAGTGAAGATGGAGCCGGAGTTTTTCGCAGAATGGGCAGAGATAGTGCGTCTTTGATCACGGAGTGCTGGAGTCACGGCGTTGCTTTCTAGGCTGCGGAGAGCGGGTGGAGATTCCGCTTCTTTGAGCGGTGAAGAAGGCGCTCATTTGGCTAGGTCACGCAATGGCAGGGAGAGTGCCTGGATGACATTGCGGGTCCGGTTGCCTTCTTCTGTGCATGACCCGACAGAAGAAACCTTCTTCTACTCAAATTTCAAAATACAATGTATATAAAAGGCATTGTCCACCCTTTTATTTTTGTATCATTGGCTTTATCTCTTTAGCAGCAAGCCTCTTTCCATCAACAGTTCAGGTGAGCCAATTATTCTTTCTTTCATATAAATCATCATAGAATTGTACCCATCCTCTTCACAGGTATCGTATCGTGTCTTTTGTCATAGTTCTCCATTGTGTTCTTCATCATGTAGATTTCCGATGCATACATAATGTAATTTTTTATTTTTTTTCGTAATGGACAATGGGATCTTCCGATGATGATCATACCTGTGACTCTTTGGAGAATTTTTTTGAAGTAGACGAACCCAGGTTTTCTTCATATGAGGAGATATTAAACAAAATCAACCCTTTGTTCCATGCAGCCGGCCGGATTATACAAGGCATGTCTCTCACCCATCTACGCATCGTGCGGGTGCGTGCCCAGGATTTCATGGCTTTGATTGACATGGAGGAGAAGTGGAGACATGATGAAGCATCCTAGCAAGTCGGGAAATATCGATGTGATAAAGCGTCTCCACAACCCAGTGTCAGGACTGAACGATTCGCCTCTCGATTGAAACGGCGAAGAACTGAGTCCAAGAAACTTCTAGACGAGATCCAGTTTAATTACCCTATCCATAATGGTATCGCAATCCTCGATTCTGAGGTGGACGAACCGGAGCATTCTCAAGAGATTCTGGTTTGCGAGACTGAAGCAGCTTCTGAAGTGGATGTCGAAACTGCTGTTGAGGAAATCGAAGCGACCGCTGAGGATGCTGTCGAGGCAGATGATGATACAGTGGAAGCATATGTTGGAGTCGTTGGAGAAGCTGTGGGGAGATATGCTGGAACTGCTGCCGAAACGGATTCCGGATGGGATGTTGAAGCTTCTGCTGAAACGGCTTCTGGATGGAATGTTGAAGCTGAAACGGATTCTGGATGGAATGTTGAATCTGAAACGGCTTCTGGATGGGATGTTGAAGCTTCTGGATGGAATGTTTGCTGTCGGGGAAGGTGCTGGGGAAAGTGCTTGAAAAAGCTCTGATGGAGGCGTCATTGACCAAGGTGTTTTGTCATTGACAACCGGTTTTCCCATTTTGCGATTTCCTTCCGTAGAGAAAAACAATCTTTTCATAGCTTGTAGATGTTTTTTTTTTCGATACTTCATTTTTGTTTTTGTTTTGTGCGACTGAAGCCATGTCTCACTGAGTAACATTCCTTCGTTTATGCTGCTTTGATAATTTCATATCTTTGACTGAATTAATAAAATCTCCCGGAAGAACCCTAAAACCCATTTTGCGAAGAACCAGTTCTTTCATCCCCATAACAATCCAGCGGAAAGATATCCAAAATACAATAATGCTAAAAGGCGTGTTATCTTCTTCTCTTTTAGCTACTTTCATAGCAACACCTCGCACGTCGTTGGCAACAATAACTCAAAATGTGGGAAAATAGTAGCAACAATTAAGGATTTGACCAACCTTTTATTGGATTTCCCCTTGCAAATCATCCAGGGCTTCTGTGGCATGCCGCCTGAGTGCGTAGAAGTGTGAGCTTCCACAAGATGGATAACACGTCATGAGAGAAATAGAGAAAACCTGTCAGGTGAAAGCTGTGGTTAGAGATTCTTGAAGGAAAGTGTCTGCGCCGCTGCTTGATGATCTTCTTTCTTGCATTATTCTTTTCTTCAGTATTGTTTGAATAAGATATTTTTGTGGGGGTTTGATTTCTCAGGTTTTCAATCGACGGGTAATGACTCTATGAGAGTTTGGGTTCACTTGGTATTTTTCCTTTAAGATGGTTCAGGAAAACCTTTTTAAGGAAAGATGTTCTTTAATTGAAATTGAAAACTCTAATCATGAATGCAAGCAGTGCAATCATTTTTAATTAGAGAAGTTACAAACATTGTATGAAAGGGGAAATTACTGAAGGAAATACTGAAAGGAGAACGCTGGAGGAGAAGGTAGCACAACGTTTTAGGTATTGAAGGGCTTGAGCCATCGCGAGTGAATCGTCACGCCTTCCAATTTGTCAGCATTGATGAGTTTGCAGTAACCACCCAAGATAACATTTGCCACCAGATATGGCTCATCTTCCTTTTCTTTAGGCGAATCAGGTTGAGCGGCTATCTTCACTGTTACATCTCTAATTTGAAACAGGTTTGGGCGTTGTGCAACCACTTGATTTCCGAGCTCGTCATCTTTGACTGCGGAAGCTTCCAAATTTTTGACAAAGCACTTGAAAGGCCCATCATCCCATTCACATCTCTTAATGACATCCGGGTTGATAGCTGGACCGAGTCCCCATGCCTGACCGAGAGGAGAATGGGCTGGGTGCAGAAAGGGTTTCTTAACCAGACTTACTTATGTTCGGAGTCTACTGATGAACGCCGACGGGATTTCTCCAGATAATTGAGTTACATTGGTAACTTGTTGATACGACAACATGTAATCTTCAAAGTTGGACGGTTTGTTGGTAATTCTTTCGGGTATCGACATCGTCAGAGAGGATACTCCCAATTTCGCTTTGTTGCCGTGTACCATGAGCGCCCCAGAATCATGTCGTAATTTGAGAGTTCTTTGAAAATGTGGAATTTGACACGTGTTAGAGCGTCTCCCACCTTAATTTTGAGGTTGATGCAGCCATATGCGTCTATTGCTTCTCCTTTCAAGTTTTTGACCACGATTGGGGAACGGGTAGCCTCCTGCTTCGAAATTCCCGCAGTACTCAGAGTTTTGATGGTAATGATGTTGAAGTCAGAGGCTGCGTCGATAAATATGTTATCAAGCTCGGCGTCCCTCAGAGAAACCGTGGTCAACAGTCCCCAGTTATATTTTCCAGCACCGCTTCCCGAGAGAGTTTGGGGTTCTGGCGGAATTTCTTCAATAGGAAAAAGTTGCTTTCCCGACACGACTCGATTAAGGTTGTAAATATATCTTAACTTTGATCCTTGGAGAAATAGAGAATCTCACATTCATGCTCCATGATGGATTACACGGTTTTGTGAACAGAGTCCCCAGAGAGCATGCAACTCCTGAATGGAAGAGGATCTCTGTGAACTCCCTCATTTCCCAGTTGAAGTTCCCCTGCCTCCACCTTTTCTTTGAAAATACGCTTTAACCTATTGTAGTCACTGGTCGGGTGATGGACAAATCTGTGGTAGCGGCAATACTTAGAATTTTCCATTTCCTCTTCAGTTGGTGGGCGCTTGATAGAAGGAAGCTTGATGGCATCATCTTGGATCCATGCTTCCAAGAGTTCAATTGCCTCTTCGACTGGGAACGGGAAATCTAAGGCATTTTCTCCGGATTCTTGATGTTGCACAAGATCCTTACCTGCGGTCTTTCGCGATGGAGCCGCCTGATATGCTGGTTTTGTGCGCTTGGATTGTTGTTATGCCACTAGAGCCTTCCTTTTTCCTCTTTCACTTACCATGCTCACAGAGGGGCCAGTGTTATATTGCATGTTGATGAGGCGTCTATTTCCTCGAGTTTCGCATGCGTCTTCAACCTTGGCTGGCCTGGTTTTTTCCAACAATGCTGGCACTGTTGTGGCCGACCGTTTAGCAGCCTCATGAAGTTTAGAGAACGTATGGAATTGCAGATTCTCCAGTAAGGCACGACAGATGGGAACCATACCATTGATGCAAGAATCCACTAATTGATGTTCAGTCACATTTGGGTCGTGTCAGTTCAGCGCTTGAATCCTGAATCTTTTGACGTAATCATTTGGACGTTCATTGTTTCGTTGAAACATCCTTCCTAAATCTGAGAAGGTAATTTGCTCAGACACAAAGAAGTACTTCTTGTAGAAAGCCGTAACCATGTCACCCCAGTTGGATATGCTGTTTGGTGCAATGCTGTTGTACCAGGTGTATGCTTTTCCGGTAAGTGACTTTGAAAACTCCCTCAAACGGATAACATGGTTGTATTCGTGCTCGCCCAAGGATTCCAAAAATCGAGAGACATGTTCACGCGCATTACCGGTGCCGTCATACAAGGAGAATTGAGAAGAAGAGTACCCTCTCGGAAGAGGAATTCTTTGTACTTCAGGAGGATACGGGGGTTGATGCTGATGCATGTCTGCAGAATCACTTTTGTCTCGGTTTCGAAGCAGTCGTTCCAAATCTTCTCGTGTGAAAAAATTGGACAGCTGATTCCTCCACGTTGGAGCCCCTTAACCAGTCTCTTCATCTATAAAGGTGCGCCTTGCTGAGGCATCGGTGCCAGGAATATTGAAGGTGTTCCTCATTGGATATGGTTGGCGTGATTCCTGTGGTAGCTGCTCCGTTAGTGTCTTTAGGAAAAGAAGCACCTCTTTCTGAGTCGAAGCCATGTTCGTCTGAGCAATAACAAGAACTTCCTATCTTTCCATCAAATCAGCAATGGTAATATGGGGTCGGCTCACTCCGGCTCCCCCAGTATCTCGTACTGATGGTGGACTAGCAGCGGCTCTGGTGACGGTTGGAGGTGTCACATTTGAAGAAACGTTGGGGGGGGGGGAGCAGCGGCCCTGGATCTGGTGACTGGAGGTGTAACACCTAAAGGAACATTTTCCGCGGTAGCGGCTCTGGCTCTGGTAACCAAAGGTGTAACGCCTGAAGTAACATTCTCCGCGTTGCTGGTGTTGACAGGTGGCGTATTAACGCTACTATAAGGAACACTAATACCGAGAATAATTTCAGCGCTAGTGTTTTCAGGGTTTGTTGCTGACCTGGACCTGAGCTCTACTATCTTGAAATTGGGATTGAAGAAATGAAATTGGAAATTAGTATTGCAACCGAAAGATTAATCTCCCACCGTGGTCACCAATTGTTTGTGGGTGAAAACTGTTTCTGCCGGTTTTTGTAAATTCGTGTGTGTGGATGAGAAACGAGTATAAACCCTAAGCATCTTTTGTTTTGTTTTTTGGTTTCAAACTACTACTTGTTGTCAGTATAGTTTGAGGGGGTATATTAGGATATATGTCTAGTCAAGAATAGTTGACTTGACTATCTGTATGGTTGTCTGAGTATATATACCTCTGTTTGTATTATCCAAGGTACTGAAAAAAATCTTATCGTAATAATATCTTCTTCTGTAATATCACATCTTTCTCAGTTTATTCTTCAATTGGTTTTGGTTATGGTGGCGGTAGATCGTTTGGACGGACTTGCAAAGCACGTTGGTGGTTGTTGGTACAGATTTTGGGGGTTTGGTTTATCGAAGGGTATAGACAATTGTTGCTGGTAGCTTAGACTGAATGTGAGAAGTTTTGTTGTTTGGAGCTAAGTAGATATGGCAATTAGAAGCCGAAAAGGTGAGTCTGGGAAGGAGCTGAAGTTGGACGGACAAATAGGCAGTATCCAGACTTTGGTATATAGAAACTGGTTTGGGTCCGAAGTTGGACGTCGAGTAATGGGCTGCACCTGGCAATTATTTTGTAGGTCTCAACGAAATTCCTTCACAACAACACGAATATAACTTTAGAAGGGAAGCAGATTCAAAAGGGGGGAGTTGCGGCTGGGAGCCGTCTACAAGAGCAAACGAAGACTAGGTTTGAGATTTTTTTTCCCCAATTAGTTAGAATTTTATTTCTATTGATTTATAGTTTTTAATAAAGCCATGTCTAGCTAATCCATGTTAGGGCGAAAGGATGAACTTGTAGGTTTATTTATTTTGTGTTCTTGAATAAAGTCTCCACCAATTGAACTTTATGATAATGTTTGTGTTTCTCTTTCAATGTTTTACCTTCTAGCTATATTTTTCATGTTCTATGCCATGTATAGTCCATAGTTAGATTAGGAGAAGAACTCATTGAACCTTTGCAATAATTGATTTATGAATTTCATTTGACTATTTATGCCATGTATATCTAGTGCTTCAGAATTATATTTTAAGATGAGAACAAACCACCGTTTAGATAACTCTTGTCAACGATTCTTAATGAAATATCTTCCGTGTACTGGTAGGTAGGTTTGCTATTTTACATGTATAAATTCGAGACCTTTGTGATTGAATGCAAATAACTTTCCTACAACGGATTCCCGGATCCTTAACACCTTCATAAATCCTGGTTATCGTGTTTCCTATTGATTCATATTATTAGATTTATTTAATTATTTCGTTTTACATTTTTCATTCAAAAAATCCCAAAATAATTTCTGGTTAGTTCATTAGAGATATTGATAAGAGTATTTCCACCGCTTCATGTGGGTTCGACCTATACACGCCTCTGTCTACTAGTTTTACACCGTGCGATGTGGTTATTATCAATAGGTATTCACAGAATCCTATCAATTTTTGGCGCCGCTACCGGGGAGCTGTTGTGGAATATTGTAATTGGCATTTTTGATTTTGTAATTATTTGTATTTATGTACAGTATTTTTATTTTCTTTTCTTTTTCTTTTTCCTTTTGACTTTTTTTTGTGTTTTAGATTTTTTTTTCTCAGGTACCTTTCTGAGGATGGTGATTCCTTCTCAGGAGACGTCATCTAAGATGGCACTTGGAGAATATATGCGTAGAAGTTCACATTCTCAGAAGACATCATCTGAGATGACGCTTGGGGAGTATATGTATTGGTCGCAACATAAGGAAGTTCTTGATCCACATATGTTTCAGTGTCTCCACGTTGTCATAACATAAGTGTGAAGCTGTCATTTGTAAACACTGTATTTTGGGTTGATTCCCAAATTTTCAGGTTATTAATTTATGAGGATCCTTTATGTACATTTCAGTAGGTATATCTTTGTTTTTGTTTTGTTTTTATTTGTTTACTGTTTTCATATTATGAATCTCCTATCTTAATTTCTACGTTGGATGACTCAATTATATTGAGGACAATGTAATGTTTAAGTGTGGAGGAGTGGTCATTTTGATTTTTATAGGTTTCTTTATTTCGTTTTAAAATAAAAAATAAATAAAAATTGTTATGATCAGCTGTTGAGCGGGTCTATGTTTTTGTTATTTTCTTGGCATGACCAGCTGTTGAGCGGGTCTTTATGATTTTCCGTCTCGATGTTTACCAGACATTTCTTCACTATTATTTAGTGGTTCCGTCTAGTTGTTTAGCAGACATCTCCCAGTCCCACTGTTTAACAGACATTTCTCTTCCACTGTTTAGTGGATTTGTCTCGCTGTTTAGCATACATCACTCTTTATATCTAGTTGTGGAGCAGATATATTATTTGGTTTGCTCGAGGTCTAGCAAAATATAAGTGTGGGGGTGTTGATAAGCACGTAAGTGCTACATTTTACACTCATATTTATATTAGCTAGGACTCGATGTTTTGGCTAATAACACTGTTTTAATGCTTTTGTAGAAAGTACAAGCAAATCAGGTCTTCCAGAAAATAAACGGCTAAGTTGCAACTTAATTGGCGTTTGCGACCATAACTACAAATATTGATAGGATTCTGGGAATACCTATTGATAATAACTGCAATTGCACGGTTTCTAACTGGGAATACATTTTACCCCGGCAGCGGCTCCAAAAATTGATAAGATTCTTGGAATACGTATTGATAATAACCGCAATCGCACGACGTCTAACTAGTAGATAGAGGAAAGTACGGGTCGAACCCACAGGGAGCGGTGTAAATACTCTAATCAATATCTCTAATGAACTAACCAAAAATGACTTTGGGATTTTTAGAATGAAAAATGTAAAACGAAATAATAAAATAAATCAATAAGAAAGACGGTAACCAGGGTTCATGAAGGTGTTAAGGATCCGGGAATCCTTTGTAGGCAAGGTATTTGCATTCAATCACAGAGGTCTCGACTTTATACATGTAAAATAACAAACCTAGCTACTAGTACACAAAAGATATTTCATTAAGAATCATTGACAAGAATTATCAAAACGGTAGTTTGTTCTCACATTAAAATAGAATTCTTAAGCACTAGATATACATGGCATAAATAGTCAAATGAAATTCATAAATCGATTATTGCAAAGGTTTAATGATTTCTTCTACTAATCTAACTATGGACTATACATGGCATATAACATGAAAAATATAGCTAGAAGGTAAAACATTGAAAGACAAACATTATCATAAAGTTCAATTGGTAGAGACCTTGTTCAAGAACACAAAATAAATCGACCTACAAGTTCATCCTTTCGCCCTAACATGGATTAACTAAACACGACTTTCTCAAAAACCATAAATCAATAGAAATAAAATTCTAGCTAATCGAAAATAAAATAGGAAAAAAAATCTCAAACCCTAGTCTTCGTTTGCTCTTGTAGAAGACTCCCAGTCGCAACTCCCCCCTTTTGAATCTGCTTCCCTTCTTCAGTTATATTCGTGTTGCTGGGAAGGAATTTCATTGAGACCTAGAAAATAATTGCCAGGCAAAGTCCATTACCTGACGTCCAACTTCGTACCCAAACCAATTTCTATATACCAAAGTCTGGCTACTGCATGTTTGTCCGTCTAACTTCAGTCTCCTTCACAGACTCACCTTCTCGGCTTCTAATTGCCATCTCTACTCAGATCCAAACAGCAACACTTCTCACATTTAGTATAAGCCACCAGCAGCAATTGTCCATACCCTTCGATAAACCAAACACCCAAAATCTGTACCAACAACCACCAACGTGCCAAACGATCCTATACTGCCACCACAACCAAAAATAGATGAAGAATAAACCATCTCCTTCCTTTCCATGTTTACTCGATGGAATCCATCCACGAGTTGATGGAAGCATTGCCTCTCTTCACTGCTTCAATCAAACACGACACAAGCTCATAATCTTCTCTATCATCGACTTTGAATTCCCAGTGCAGTCGCTCCGCCAACTGTCTTCATCCATCATCACCGATTATCACCACCATTAATCACCAACAATGACAACCACTCCGTTTCTTCATCTTCTTAATCTTTGTCCGCTTACCTAGCCATCACCTTCATTGACACCAACTTGCCGTCCTGTGAACTTCTCCAGCAACCTCCAACAACACATAACATCACCAACTTTACTTCACAGATCTTCTTAAACCGAACCCTCAATGGTTGCGACATTTAACCAACTTTTCATACGTCAAACTACTTAGGTCGTTGATGCTTGGGACAAGACTGGATTTAGACATCGTCAGCTGCTTTTCGCCGTCTCATTTTCCATCCTCCACCACAGCAGTAAACCCAGCTCATTTACATATCAACCACAACGCCAGTCACAGCAATCTCAGCCACCTTCCATCGTTGTATCCCAACACAATTCAATCTTCAACAAACCAACGGTAATAATTGTCTCCACTATCAACGCCATTATTTCTCAGCTGATTCGAAGCTTTATCTCTCTCCATTTTAGTGAACCATCTTTGCCATCTATTCCACCACCGATTACCAACTCCACTCGAGCATAAATTCAGTTCAGCCAACAGACGATTCGTCTCATTTGCGAACATGCAATCACTAGTATAACAGAATGCAGACGCGGAGGATGAACAGCGGTAGAACAAGATGTCACAAGACGCTTGTAAAGACCCGTAAACATGTCAACGATATTAGACCGGTCAAGAGATGATTTCACTAATGACTCGACTAATTATAAATTAATAAAAATTAAGCGATTATAACATGGACATGAAACTAGTACCATTAGATAGATCTCGAAAAATTACTCGGAATGGACTACTCAAATGTGTCATTTGGATACCACACGAAGAATATATCTTCTAAGTAATGTTAATGGTAACCTGGTGTTGATGGTGGTTTTTAGCTTAGGGTTAAAATTGTAAAACCTTGCATCTGATGTGACGTTACTCTGTAAGACAACGGAGCCATGAGTGTTAACCTCTCCACTGGCATATTTATTGAGCCATTCAATATATTTACATGAAATTTATCCAGACTGGCGCATGTAGCAACCATCCCAGATGTTCTGTAAATTTTGGCGCCTTGCATATATTCGCTTAATATAAGTTTCTTTGAATGCTTTCTATGCTATGTTCCCCGGCTGAACCCTTAATGTTGATATGACATGACAATTTGTGTTCACTCGCAGCATAGTAGCACGAATTTCCAAATATCAAGGATAAGGTATTTGCATAAGGTATTCAATCAGAAAGCATGATGCTCTCTGGCAATGAACTTAAAGAACACTGCGTCAACACATAGGATTCAATCAATTACTTTTGCGCCTTGCGCAATATACTAGACCTTGCTTGTCGAAAGTAAGCCTAGGCAAACTAGGAAATTAATCTGCCATGAATTAGTAGGTGCAAAATCTTTTCCAGAATCAGAAAAAAGGGAGCCACAGCAGCAAAGGGAGGCGTGGCCATGCCTTAGGCCAACTGGCGCCACTTTCCATTGGCCACGCCCCATCCTAAACCGGCCCTATTTCCCTCAACCAATCAGGTCGCCTCAAACTAGCCACCCGCACATAAGTTGTGGTTGTGCCCTTACTTGTCGGCCCCACTTCCCATCGACCAATTAGGTTTCTCTAAAGCCGCCACACTCACACCAGAAGTATGACCACGCCCATGATTGGACGGCCCCTCACCTTCCTACCGACCAATCAGGTCACTTTAAAATGCGCCACGAGCACTAGAGGTGTAACCGCGCCTTATGTTTGGCCGACCCCTTTTCTTGACCAATCAAGTCGCTCTAAACTCGCAACTATACATTAAAGGCCAAACGCACCCTTCTGCGCCGCCATACTAACTGGCAACCCAAACGCGCTCTGCCACAACAACATTGGCATGCCAACATGCCACTCGGCCGCAGTAACATGCCAATGTGCCACAAATGACGCCACTACGTGCTAATCCACTTTCTGTTCGTGGCCAATGCCATAACGGACTCCAATTAGGATTTCATGATAAAAAAAAGACTTTTGCTTCAGTAGCATTAGCCGAAACCCTAATTTTGGTCATAGTACACAACATGCCACGAGCCAATCCTAGCCTTGGCCACGCCGCCAAGCCCTAACTTTGGCTACAATGCCAATCTTATACTTGGCCACGCCGCCAAGCCCTAACTTTGGCCACGCCGCCAAATCCTAGCCTTAGCCACGCTGCCAAGCGCTTTGGACACGCCGCCAAATCCTAGCCTTGGCCACGCCGCCAAGCCCTAACTTTGGCCACGACGCCAAATCCTATCCTTGGCCACGCCACCAATCCCTAACTTTGGAAACGACGCCAAATCCTAGCCTTGGCCACGCCGCCAAGCCCTAACTTTGGCCACGTCGCCAAATCCTAGCCTTTGCCATGCTGCCAAGACCTAACTTTGGCCACGGCGCCATGCCGCACGTGCTAAATAGGGTTGCGATGCGCCAAACCCTAATTTAACTAAAATTTTCCATGCCAACTGAGTCCAGTGACTCTCCTAAGGCCTCAATATTAACTTAGCAACAGGTCCAATGTTTCCATAGCCATATTCGGGTCTAACACCAATATGCCAAAACAGCTGCCATGGCTATGCCACTGGCATGCCGCTATGTCATGGCTCCGCCAGGCGCCTCTATGCCAATGGTGCCACTTCTCTGTACAAACAAGAGGCAACCGTAATCAATGGTCATCCTTCCTCATGAGATGCAATCTCGGCCATCCAAGTTCACCACCGAACTGACAGACTTGTGGCAAGTTTCAGGCGACCAGCTGCCTAAATCTAGTGTCCATGGCTACGCCAGGCGCCACTTGCACCACCGTTCCACTGGCACGCACGATCCATGCCAGCCGTTCCACATTTCCACTTGCGTGCACCAAAATGCCACTGCGCCATTATCAGGCGCCAACACAAGGTAGCCGTCGAAGTTCGCCACCGAACTGACAAACATGTGGCAAGTTTTAGGCGACCAGCCAAAACGATCCTAATAGCATTACATGCTATTTTCCAGCGGTAAGTCCCTTGACTTTGAATTTCCACACGTAGCAAAGTGCTACATGTTTTCCACGAAAACACTCGAGATATAAAACATGTCACAAACTGGGGAATGCTCATCAGGGTATTGTTCTGGCGGTTTACAGCGTGCGGCATGCAATGCTCCCGCTATAATAAAGTGTCATGAAGCGGTACAATTAGTGGTGGTGAAAAGTAACGGTGTAAACGAATTCACTTCCTTCATCATGGAATCAGAATGTCTGACGGTTACACAAATTCACTTCCTTCATCATGGAAGCATAATGTCTGATGGTGTTACTCTATTTTTCCACCACTCAATCGTTTCCACTTCCTACGAGACCAGGGTACGTTTCAATATGACTTGTATAAATAGGCTTCACCTATTTCCACCAAAAAACAAGTTTTGGTCAGAGAACGACACAGTATCCAGAAATCACCTGATAGCTTTCCATTCTGCTAGCCAGTTCTATTTTCTGATACAATTCGTAAACAACCACACCTTCAAAATCAACGATTCTGGTCTCAACACTTTCTTCTCTTCCCTCCCTAAGATCAACCCTTCTCCTTCACTTTGTGACCGAAGAAAGCCTGGAATGACCATTTCTTGGTTTAGGCCAGAATTGTACAGATTGATCTCTCGAATCAAAAGTACTCCCGTGCAGTAACACAGAAAAGAAAAGAAACACACACTCAACTAAAGTCTATGTGTAAGAAAATAGTACTCACAAGAACCAACTGAAGCAAAGATAATATATTAAGTAATAGCTGAAGAAATGACCGCAGTAGAAGAAGCTCCGACATCATCAATATCATTAACTTTGTCAGCTGAATTTCCAGTATGAGCAGCATCATGCACTGTGTCAGAAGAACAAACTAAACTTGACAACAATCTGAATAATGTTGGATAACAAAGGCCCTTTGTAAAAACATCTGCTAATTTTTCTTCAGAGACAACATGAACCACCTGCAGAGATCCATCCTCTACTAGCTCCTTATCTCCATGTCCCAATACTGAACTTGTTGAAGAAATAGTTAAGGCAGAAGTATTGGCAACAGTAGACTGCAATATGAAAAAATGCACCACTCTCACCATGTACAACAGAAAATAACAACAAACAGTTGATGAAGGATAACCAGCATCAGATGAATAAGTTACACAACAAAAGTATGATCTCCAAGGTGAAGAAGTAGAACTAGTTGTGGCATCAAGGTTACCAACAGTTTTAGAAACGCAAATAGCAGTAAGTGCAGAATTACTTATACATAATATGATGAAGTATAAATCGTTGAAAATTTTCAGATAATCCAATTGCTAACCCGGCAATCCCTTGAAAAGTAGTAATGGAAGCATGTAAACATCAAAGAACTGAAGGAAAAGGTCTTGTCAATGTGATCAAGCAAGCAGTTATGGGAAATATATCACACAACTAAGCTGCAGAAGAATTAATAGAAGAATGAATCAAAACTTGTTTTAGTACAAACATCTTCAGTAGTGAAACCAATAGTAACAAAACAAGTAGTAATTGGGAACCTCTTTATCAAACATTAGAACCAGCAACAACACAAGTTGATTAACAGCAGAAATCGGAAATTCCATTATTTGCTTTGTTGTTCTCTGTTGGTTAAGAGACTAAAATCGTTTTTGGTGTTCTCTGTTGGTTAAGAGACTCAAATTGTTATTTAGAAACTGATGTTTGTAAGACCAGATCTGTAAAGGTATTGATATGACTTGTTTTGAAGTAACAAGTCATATCATATAACTGGTTATTGAATTTTTTTTAAGACCAGCTAGGTACTGAGAATTATTACTTCATCTGCTAAACTCACAAAAAGAAGTAACAACAAATGTGAAAAATTGTTATTAAAAAGTGATAACCATATGAATGTTGATATTACCCGGAAGTTGCTAATGATGTTGAATTGATGTTGAATTTGTTGCTGTTGTTGTTGACTATTTGATCTTGTTGATAAGAAGTTGAAGTTGTTGTAATCAATAGCTACCCACTGAATACATGTTGCTCCTGGAAAACCTTTCACTTGAAAATTTCCTTCCAGCATAATTAAAACTTTTGTAACTAAAACCATATATGCAAAATCGTTTTCATCAATATTGTCACTGCCAATTCAAAACTCCTCAAATAACATTGCACCAAGAAACCCCAAACTACAAAAAATTGATGATACTTCAATGAAAAACAATCTTTTTCTTTCTTTTCTTCACAAGTGTGCATTTGAAACTTAACTGGGGTTTGGGTTAGAAAGAACTTTCTTGAATGATTTAGGGTTATAGAGAGAGATGGAGGGTTTAGGGAAATTCAAGAAAAAATATGAAATAGAACCCTTGCTTAAATTTTTCCCTGTAATCTCAACTGAAAGACCTTCAATCCGAACACCCAATCAAGAACTAGCAGTAATTCCTTCAGCAGCGAATTTCTTCGTTGAATTTACAAAAAAATTCAAATCATGACTGGCAGCAGAAGTGATACGAAAACAAGAGTTAAAGAAATTGGGTTGACGATTTTGTTGGTGGAAAATTTTTAATTTCTAGGTGGATGGTGGTGATGATGATCTGATGGTGATTTAGGCTATTGAAAACTTTAATTCTGAAATCAGTAACTAAGAATATTTGTAACTTTAACAAAAAAATTACCTCTATCAAATAGAAATTCAGCATCGTTGTAGCCAAAATAAAACCCCTAAATTTCTGATTATTACAGCAGAGTAAGTAGAATCTTCTTCAACAAAATTTGATTTTTTCTTTTTATTTTTCTTCTTCTTAGAACAACCTTTTGATGATGATGATGGTGATGATGCAGCGGAAACTAAGAATTGATTTCCCATTACAGAGAAGTATGGAGATGAAAAAAAAATCTAGGATCGAAAAATAATTTTAGTAGTTGTTTTCCCGAATGATACCATAAGAAAGATATGATATTACAGAAGAAGATATTATTACAATAAGATTGTTTTTCAGTACCTTGGATAATACAAGACAGAGATATATATACTCAGACAACCATACTGGTAGTCAAGTCAACTATTCTTGACTAGACATATATCCTAATATAAACCATCTCCTTCCTTGCCCTGTTTACTCGATGAAATCCAGCCACGAGTTGATGGCAGGACTGCCCTCTCTTCAATACTTCAATCAAACACGACACAAGCTCATAATCTTCTTTATCATCGTCTCTGAATTCCCAGTGCAGTTGCTCCACCAAATGTCTTCATCCATCATCACCGATGATCACCACCATTAATCATCAACAATGGCAACAACTCCGTTTCTTCATCTTCTTAATCTCTGTCTGCCTACCTAGCCATCACCTTCATTGATGCTAACTTACTGCCCTGTGAACTTCTCCAGGAACCTCCAATAACACACAACATCACCAACTTTACTTCAATGATTTTCTTAAACTGAACCCTCAATGGTTGAGACAGTTTAACCAACTCTTCATTCTTCGAACTACTTAATGGCAACTGCAAGATGAAACTTAGCTTATATAAAGACAACTCTCTTTATTGATGTTTAGAAAATCTCTCAAAACTAAACACAAAGCTCTAATCTTGCTCATATGATCAACCACAACTTTGGTGATCATATATATATAGAACTATGAATTCCTTTTCCTAGTCCTATTATCTTATTACATGTCTTTCCTTTTATTAGAACTAGATGACTTCTAATTCCCTAAGGATTACATCAATTGCCTTTTCTTATCCTAACCAACTTGTTAGAGATTATCTTAGGCTTAGTGTTGAAGTTTAACCAACATTCTCCCCGTTAAGCTTCAACCTTACCCGTGACATATCTTGTACTCCAATCAATTGTCTCATTTCTTCAAACTTGATCCGAGCTAATGCCTTTGTCAATATATCTGCTTTCTGCTCAGTTCCTGGTATGTGTTCAACGTTGATAATCTCCTTCTCGATACATTATCGTATGAAATGATACCTTTTGTGAATGTGTTTCGTCTTCCCATGAAACACTGGATTTTTAGTGAGTGCAATTGCAGACTTATTATCAATCTTGATGAGAACTTTTTCAGGTTTTCTTCCTTTGATTTCACCCAACAGTTCTTGAAGCCATATTGATTGTTTAGCTGCTTCTGTTGCGGCCATGAACTCAGCTTCGCATGATGACAGAGCTACTGTGTCTTGCTTCTGTGAGCACCATGTAATAGGTGCTTCACCTAGATAAAATATATGACCAGTTGTACCTTTTCCATCATCTTGGTCAATATTATGACTGCTGTCACTATACCCAACAATTCCTTTTGATCCTCCTCGACCATACTTCAATCCATAGCTGATTGTTCCTCTTAGATATCTCAATATCTGCTTTATTACATCACCATGAGACTTGCGTGGACTCTGCATATAACGGCTTGCTACTCCCACAAAGAAAGCCAAGTCTGGTCTTGTGTGTAATAAGTATCTTAGGCATCCAACATTTCTTCTATAACTCGTTGAATCAATCTCTGCTTCTTCTTGTGCCTTTGAAACTAAGTCCAAACTCCATTGGTATCTTAGTTGGATTACAAGTTTCAAGTCCTGCTTCTTTCAGAATTCTCCTTGCATAAGCTTCTTGTTTAATCTGAATCCCATCTGGCTTATCAACTAGAAACCAAGTCTTGTTTCTGTTGATTGAAATAATTTCTTCTCTACATGCTTGTGTCAATTTAGTCGAGACCTTTGCTTCCTGAAAATTCCTTGGTTCATCATTAACAGAAAGTAGCATAATCTCACATTCTTCTGCAGCTTGAAGAACATAATCATCCAGATACTGTGGCTTTTGTATCTGTTTTGTTGATTTTCGCAGTGGAATGGGTTGAGTTATTTCATCGATCTCCTCCTCCTCTTCTTCTTCTTCTTCTTCTTCTTCTTCTTATTCTTCTTCTACTTCTTCGTTATTCTCAGTGTTTTCATTATTCTATTCTTCTTCTTGATTAACATCATTGTTTCCATTGGTATTGATGATTATGGGTCCTTCTCCTTCATCAATTACTTGACCCCATCTCATGTGAAACATTCCTGGATCCCTACTTGGTCCATCATTAGTTTCTTTCCAGTTCCAGTTTTCTTTTTCATAGAATACCACATCTCGACTCACTATTACTCTTTTCGTTGTTGGATTGAATAATCTGTAAGCTTTGGATCCAGGATCAATTCCTAGATGCACAAGAGTCTGAGATCAATCATCCAGTTTCTTAAGAGTTGCAGAATCAACTTTTGCGTATGCTTTGCAACCAAACACTCTTAAATGATCTATGTTTGGTTTTATCTTTCGCAAACTTTCATATGGAGTCATGTCTTTCAGAGCTTTCGTAGGTATCCTATTTATTAGGTATGTGGAGTGTCGTACAGCTTCTCCCCATAGATAATTAGGTACCTGCATAACCTTTAAATAACTTCTTGTCATCTCCATTAGAGTCCTGTTTCTCCTCTCCACCACTCCGTTTTGTTGTGGTGTATATGGTATAATAGGACCACATAAATCAGCATGAAGAAGGTCTAATGGATTTGAGGCTCTGAATGTTGTTTCTTTTGGAAAACCTTGACGCGTTTGTTTCCCAACTAAACATGATTCACATATCCTTGATTCATCGTTTATCTGTGGTAGTCCTCGAACCATCTTGTTCTGAGACATTGCCTTTAAAGTTATAAGGCTTATGTGTCCTAACCTTGTGTGCCACTTCCATGTCTGATCTTCTTGTCTCATATTCAGACACAATGGCCTTCCAATCATGAGACTTATCTTGTAGAGTCTATTCTGTGAGCGTGAGACTCTAACTAAAAGTCTTCCACTTGGGTCATGAACTGTTAGATAATCTTGTCGCATTCTAACATCACATCCAACTTCTGTAGCTTGTCCTAAATTTAGAATGTTGCTTTGTAAGTTTGGGATGAAGTAGATGTTTGTGACAAGCTTATGTTCTCCGGTCTTGCTCTGAAATAGAATTGATCATTTCCCTTCAATTTCTACAGAAGATCCATCCTCAAAATTCACTTGTCCTTTGATTTTCTCATTGAGTTCAAAAAAGTAGTGTCTCTTACCAGTCATGTGATTGCTGGCTCCATTATCTAAATACCAGATTCCTTCTTCTCCATTATTTGATTCGTAGTTCTTTGGTATTAGTTTCCCTTCGTTTAAGAATACAACTTCGTGCATGAAAAGAGTTGTATCTGCTTCCCTTGTTTCATTCTTGTTTGTTTCTTCCATCTTTTGTATTCTTTCAGGGTATACAGAGGAGAAGTGTCCTGGTTTATCACATCTGTAACAAATAATGTTTGATCTATCCTTCTTTTCTTTCCCTTGGTTTTGATCATTCTGACTTGTTGTTCTATCTTGTGAGTTAAACCTTCCTCCCCTTCCTCGGCATCTGTTTCCTCTACCATCTCTTCCACGACCTCTTCCTCTTGTCGCAGAGTTTTGTTGGTAAGAGTTTGTGTACAAGAGTTTTCTTTGAGTTTCTCCATTGTTTTCTTCATCAAGGATTCTTTCTTCATATGCTTTCAATCTTCCAATTATATCTTCATAGCTAGTCTTCTTTAAATCTAAGACTTGTTCGAGAGAAGCTATGATATGAATATACTTGGATCTTGGTAAACTATTGAGAAACTTCTTTACCAGTTTATCTTCATCAATGGATTGTCCAAGTGACGCAGCTTTTGAGGCTATCTCTGATAGCTTTCCTGCAAAGCTATCAATAGTATCAGTGTCTTTCATCTTCACTCTTTCAAATTAATACATTAAGGTTTGCAGACGGGCTTCTTTAACTCGATCAGCTCCGAGATTACGTGCCTTTATTGCATCCAAAATTTTCTTTGAAGTTTCCTGTTCACCAACTTGTAGAACAAGACATTCTGGTATTGCTTGAAAGAGTAATCCAATGGCAACATTGTTTTTGTCTGGGTCCAATTTACCAGGATCAATTGTTTCCCAAACTTTGTAGATTTCCATCAGTACCTTCATTCTCATGGCCCATACTGTGTAGTTTGTGGCGTTGAGGATTGGAACTTGTATTGATGGTGGCGTGAACTGTTTTGCACCCACAATGGTGGTTTCGTTTTCCATGGCTCAGAAACAAGTTCTGATATCAATTAATGGCAACTGCAAGATGAAACTTAGCTTATATAAAGACAACTCTCTTCATTGATGTTTAGAAAATCTCTCAAAACTAAACACAAAGCTCTAATCTTGCTCATATGATCAACCACAACTTTGGTGATCATATATATATAGAACTATGAATTCCTTTTCCTAGTCCTATTACCTTATCACATGTCTTTCCTTTTCTTAGAACTAGATGACTTCTAGTTCCCTTAGGATTACATCAATTGCCTTTTCTTATCCTAACCAACTTGTTAGAGATTATCTTAGGCTTAATGTTGAAGTTTAACCAACATTACTTAGGTCGATGCTGCTTGGGACAAGACTGGATTTAGACATCATCGGCTCCTTTTCGTCGTCTTATTGTCCATCCTCCACCATAGCAGTAAACCAGCTCCTTTACAGATCAACCACAACGCCGGTCGCAGCAATCTCAGCCACTTTCCATCGTTATATCCCAACACAATTCAATCCTTAGCAAACCAACGACAATAATCGTCTCCACTATCAACGCCATTATTTCTCAGCTGATTCGAAGCTTCATTCTATCTCCATTTCAGTGACTCATCTTTGCACCTATTCCGCCACCGATTACCAACTCCACTCGAGCATAAATTCAGTTCAGCCAACAGATGATTCATCTCCTTTGCGAATAGATCCATTGAACCACTCTCAAATGATTCACATACTCTTCCATCATCAACACCACTTCAACAACATTACCCTCCATGAACAGTCGGCTACAACTGCTTCTTTTACATCTCAGGAACTGAACTCCACTGATGTTGCAACAGCTCAACCATTCACTGGTCACAAGCGAGGCCACTCTCCATTATTTCCTTCATCTCCACTTCTCAGGCATCTCGCATTCAAAAACTCTTCATAAATCTCTCCAGCATAATCACAGCAACCAAGCCAGCAACACCATCTCCTTGCCATTGAACGTAAAAACAAATCTCCAAAACCCATCCTTCCCGACCACGTGAGAAATGGGACGTGGTGGAGATTAAGCACACCACACGTTGTGGTTAAGAAATGTACACATTGTCCACTATCTGTTTAAGATCTGGTGGGCTCCACTGTGTGAAATGCAGTATTTATAGTTTTGGTCGCAAACGCCAATTAAGCTGCAATTTAGAGGTTTATTTTTTGGAAGACCGGATTTGCTTGTACTTTCTACAAAAGCATTAGAATAATGTTATTAGCCAAAACATCGAGTCCTAGTTAATATAAACACGAGTGTAAAATTTAACACTTACGTGCTTATCACTAAATATCCCAGTGTGGTCGCCAATTATTTCTAGGTGATAGTAATCCAACCATCATAGCCGCAAGACACATTTATTGGGAGGATAATCTTAGTTCATTAGGGTAAGTTCATTCCTTATGTAACCATCTCTCTATTAAGTGTTACTCTCAAACCCTTCATAATAGGAATATTTATTGGGCAGATCAACCGGAACGCCCGAAGGGCCTGAAGGGAGGGAGTCCCTTTTATGGATATTTTTTTGTAAAGAACGATTTTTTGGGCACCACTGTTTTTTTTTTGGGACCATGATTTGATTAGGCCACCTTCCCTATAATTATAAGGGTGTCCTAAAAGGTGGAGATGACTAGTTTATCCTTTTACCTAATTAAAATTATAACTAATCTACAACTCCTTCTTCCTCTATTCTACAATTTTTCTTCTTCTCTTCTTCATCAATTTATGATCATCTAAACCTGATCATATATAAATCTAATCAAAATCATCAAATTTTCATCGTCGGCGATTCATTGAATTTTCATCCTCGTTTAGTCAATTTTTTATAAACAAACCTGTCCATAAGTATTTTCTCACAAACCCCTTCTAAATCGTTTTTGATTGAAATTTTGAGCCGTAGTCATCAAATGTTTTTTAATTTGGAGGTTACAGTAGTAAGTTCGGTTAGGATAATTTTGAAAAAAAACCCTAGTTTTACAACCAAACTTTTAAAAATGAAGAACACTTCGGCTAAGAATTTTTTTTTGCCTAACCGAATACCTGAGTTCGGTTGAGTCGCAAAAATAATTTCACAACCAAACTCTTCTCTATATAGCCAAATGTTGAGTTCGGTTTAATCGCAAAAAAAAAAAAAAAATCCTAACCGAACTTTACTCTGAAACCTATATAATGAGTTCGGTTAACTCGCAATTTTTTCTTCTAACAGAACATAGAGTTCGGCAACGTTTTATAAACATTGCGATCATGCCGAATCTGTGTATTTTAAGTGCATGAAAAAACTAAGGGTTCGGCTGAATGACTGGTTTGTAGATATTTTGTGAACCTACCGAACTCTGTTGTTTAAAGTTCGGTTATAACGTGGTCGAGTCGACTGAACCGAACAAAACTCTGTAAACTCAAGCATAGTAGTTCGGTTAAATTTGATTTTTTATCAGCTAGTCGAACAAACAAAAACTCCATTAGAGCTCTGATTCGGTTGCCTGTGATTTTGGATTTATTAACCGAACTGCATTTGCAGAAAGTTCGGTTACCTGTTCTTCATATAATATAACCGAACTTTGTTGACCTGGTTGAAATTTTTTATTACAATTTTGATTTTGAAGATATTTTAGGCCATTTATAGCAACACTCATTAAGTTACAAGCATACTTCGGTGTGGTAATTGAATTTTTTTCCCTACTTTTGATGGTCTATACAAATATCTATATCACATAATAATTATGTCCCTCTTTATCTATAAGCCCATCATGGGCCCATCAACAATTTAGGGACTTCCAAATATACCCCATTTTTGAACCTTTATACCTTATTGACTTCTGTTTCTTCTTATCTTCTTTATTTATCATCCGGAGAAAAACGATCGAGCTCACCACCATCTTCATATCTGTCGCCTCCACCATAACAAGCACCACCACCTCCGTTACCTCCGCCACCACTATCAACAGATTTATTAAGGTCAATATGTTCTGCTGCTGTTAAATTTAAACTGAGAGATTGAAGAACGAAAGGTAAAATTAGGGTTCCTGAGATGAAATTAAGATTGGGATAGAGTTAGATTATCAAAGAATCATCATCATCTCGAGTTTCTCCACCAAGACCAGCACCATCATCTCCGTTACCTCTGCAACCGCTATCAACAGATCTATTAAGGTTAATATGTTCTGTTGTTGTGAAATCTAAACTGAGATATTGAAAAACCGAATGTAAAATTTGGGTTCCTAAGATGAAAGTAAGATTGAGATCGAGTTACATCAGCAAAAAAAATGAAGTTTTTGTTTGATTTGGGTCACAGTTGGTGATGGGAACTATTGGTGCTATTTTAATGGAGGTTTGAATCTGTGTTCGAGATCGATTTCAATATGTTGATGGTGTTCCAGGTATAGCAATTGTCTTTTCACTAACCTACTTACTTCAGTTTTTATTGGATCAACTACTGTTGTTGATCCCGTTTATTGGATAAACTCCTATTGTTGACCCAATTTTATTGGATCAACTATTGTTGTTGACGCTTTTTTTAGGTTGGTGGTAATGACGGTATTATAATTGTATTTGTGTTGGGTGTTTTTGATGGTGGTGGAAGGTATAGTTGTAGTGGTGGTTATTTGTGTTTTGCGGCAGTGGTGGTGGATGTTAGGGCAGTGATAAATGTTGCTTTGAATGGTGTTTATGTTTTTATGGGACTAATTGTTTTTATTGATCCATTTTATGGGATCAACTCCTGTTGTTGACCTAATTTTTTTTGGGATCAACTATGGTTGTTGATCCATCTATGGGATCAACTCCTGTTGTTGACCCAATTTTTTATGGGATCAACTACTGTTGTTGATCCTTTCAACTCCTATTGTTAACAATATTCCCTTGGATAAGTATAATCATGCTTGTAGTTTAAATCATGCTTTGTCGTTTAAATCATGTAAATTTCTTCCGATGTTGAACTTGTGGTGCAATGGTAGCATGACTGACTCCATGTCAAATGATGCGTGTTCGACTCACGCCAAGTTCAATCTATTTACATGAATCAGCTTTTATTGTTGATCCAATTTAGTGGATCAACTGCTATTGTTCATCCACTAAATTGGATCAACTTATACTGTTGATCCTTTTTTTTTGGATAAACTATCGTTGTTGATCCCCTAAACTAGATGGATCAACTTCTACTGTTGGTTCTATTTTTATTTGGATCAACTACTGTTGTTGATACAAAAATATCTTAACCAGTGGTGGCGGCGCTGACGGTGGCGATGGTAGCGAACTAGTGGTGGTGGTGTAATGGTGGTGGTTAAGGAGTGGTGGTGAAATATTAGTGGTGGTGGCGGTTGGTAGGTGATGGTTGTTGATCGTTCGTGGTGGAATGGTAGTTGAATGTTGGTGGTGATGGTGCTAGTGGTGGTGGTGAAGTGGTAGAGGAAGAAATTTGTTCCATTTTGAAATAAAGAAAAATATTATATAGGTGAGGGTATTAAGGTAATCTAAATTTAAATGGATAAGGTTATTAAAAAGTAGGGACAAATTTATTGTTGTATAAGGATATATTTATCGGATGTCAAAAGTAGGGACATATAAATAATGTGCCCTACTTCGGTACACAAAGGATGTTTTTTCTCCATATTCACCCATCTCAAAATAATTTTTTCTCCATCTTCTTCTTCTTCTATTACTTTAATCACTCAATAATTCTACTTCTTTTAAAAATCATCTATTAATTTAACCTTAATCAATGATTAATCACACTAACTAATCATTATACAAAAATAATCAGAGGTAATTTTGGTATTAATATAAATATTTAGATAAGGGGTGACCTAGATTTACTTCCAATGTCTTACCCAAAATAAAACAATGGTCCTCCAAAAAAGGCTGGTCCCAAAAAAGTCATTCTTTGTAAAATGAAACCTAACGCAAATGACCAATTTGATAAAAAGATTGGATTTGGTGAGGCTTTTTTTGGTGAAGCATTTTCACATAATTCCCTATGTATCCTATTTTTCCTTATGTATCCTATTTTTTCAGGGGTATAATTGGCAAGCATACTAGAATATAACATATCTAAAAATCCGTGCCTTAAAATTTTACAAATTTTATCCCGTTGAAAATCTTTTAAAGAGATCCACACAATGAGTACAAACAACAATATCAAAAATTTAAAGTTTTTACGAAAAAATCGGAGGTGTTTATCTTTTTAGGCACAATTTTTGAAAAATTGAATACATAGTCATTATGCAATTCACCACAAAAGATGGATAACACATTATGCAACTATATTTTGCTTTATGCATCAACTAAATTTCCGTTCCAACTCATAAATCAATCTCCCCCTGTTTCAAAAAAATTGATACTTTCACTTATTTAATTTGACCTATTTGTCTTTTGTTAAATCGGCCCTCCCCACCATGGCAGCGGTGTTCTAGTAAATAAGTTCTTCCTTCATTATTAATCCAACCTTGACTCCTTAATCTTTAATCTTGGACCACGATGACCCGTTTATAATCTCCTCCTTTGGACCTGTCATAATTTCGTTGTAGAAGCCCAATCAGCGTCCCTGTGAGCTTGGCGCCCCTCTTAACCGTTCATAGGGTACCAACAAGTCATCCATTCTTGACTCAATAATCATACCGAACTCTGCGCTGCCCTACTTATGATTTCATGGAAGGTTAGGAAAGTCATTTGGGCAGTCAATGCAAACAGAGTGTTTATGGTGATCGTTCAGCAGTGCTATCCCGCACGATTTTGCGGGATGCCTTCCCGCAAAAGCGGCTTCTAAGTCGTTAGATCTCTATGTCCCACAACTAAATCCAGATCCAGAAGTCTTGAACCCTTTAGGGAAAATGATGGATCCCTAACTGAAAGTGGTGGGTCCTAAACTGAATGAAAATCTAATCGTTTATTTGCTCATCCAATGTCTTAGAAGCCGCTTTTGCGGGAAACCATCCCGCAAAGTTGTGTGGGATAGCATTTGTCGTGATCGTTTGCCAAAACCTGTAAGGGCAATTCCTATGGAATGAACAAACTTGGAGTTTGTTCATTTTGGTCCCACTATGGAATGAACAAACATTAAAAATGGATGTTCAAATCAACAAATCTGATGCTTTGAACATCAAGATGGACAACCCAACACGTGTCTGTGGTAACGACGGGCGATCTTGCTACGAACGCTGGCGTTGCAAGAACCAACGCACGATCATGCCAAAAACGCCAACGATTTTCTCATTGACGCCCGCGTCTTTTGGTTTAATGCAAATATAATCCCCGATTATTTTACTACTTTTTAATCTTATTTTATCTCACTTCATCCTATTTTATTTCATTTAAATATTATATTTTATTTTTCATCTTTATCCTACAAAACATTTTATAAATTTTGAGTTTGAACATTACCATAAAAACTGCTTTGCCGCTGTTGTAACGAAATGAACAAACAAAAAGTCCTCCCATGTGATGGGTCCCACGATCACGCCTCTCTCGGTGTTCTCAAAAAGACAAGCCATGCAACGTTGTCAATTGGCTTCACACGTGAGATTGATAAACTAAATCTAAATCCACATTTACTTAGGGCCACTGAACCAAACCCAAAAACCGAACGGCTTATAAACTCAAACCCGCTCTTCCATCTCAGACGTGTCGCTCTCTCAACTGAAGCTTGACTTCGCCTCAAACATACACCTCAATAGTCAAGAAGAGACGATATCTCATATCTTTAACTATCATAGGTCAGATTTGGGACAATCAATCCAAATCTTTGATCATAGTTTATTTTCACTTTGCTACCAATGTTAATGTTAGAGTCATTCCCCTCATCACCTTCCAGATTGTGCCATGTCGTGTCCTAAATTTGGATCAGTCTCTGCTGTCCCGACTATAACAAGGTTCATTTACCGGGAAAAATATTTGATGGGGGCGTTTTCTGATCGGAGTATGGGGACAAATCATGTCTTGACACGTGTCTTTGCTATACATTGATTCCATCAAATTTTGTTTACAAATATATAAAATAAGTGTATTTTTGGTGAAAATAATCCTGGCTTGATTGGGGTATACCCATTTTGTTCCCAACCATAATAGAGGGTTAAGGGGTGTCTAATATGTGTAAATTTACCTAATTACCCTTCTCCTAATAATAACCAAAACCACCCTTTTTGGGTTTTAGATCAAAACCTTATTAATTTCTTTCCTTCTCCTTCATCATCAATCTAATGATCAATTCCTTTCTCCTACTCTATATTTCATCATTTTCGAATGAATAAATATCTTCGATTATGACTTTTTTTATTGTCAAATAATCCTTTTAAATTGATTCTAGTACTTTGTTTGGTTATTTGAATGACAAATTAGATCAGAAAATTTGAAATTGTTGAGTTGTAGTTACACAGTCGGCATGGTATTTGTTTGTCGAGCATGCCGACTTTTCATATTTATTTTTAGTCCGCAAGCTTATAGGATGAACAACATGCCGACTTTTCATATATTATTTTTAGTCGTCAAGGTTATAAGATGAATAGCATGCCGACTTTTCAAAGAATTTTGTTTCTGAAAGTAATATATACAGGGTCCGCACGGTATTCATCCTTATACCTTGCCGACTAAACTATAGTCGGCAAGGTTATGAAATTAAAACCTTGCCGACTAATTATGCATTTGTAACACCTTTCTCTGCATGTCAAATAATCCTATAGTCGACATGGTATTTTTTTTCGACCTTGCCGACTATAAAGTAGCCGGCAAGGTAAAAAATCAATAAGATACCGACTAGTGAAGCATTTACATCAGTCTCATGTGTGTCAAAAATAATAAAATCGGCATCTTCTTCCTTCACCGACCTTGCCGGCCGGATAAAGTCGGCATGTTATTCATCCGTAGACCTTGGCGGCCAGATATAGTCGGCATGTACTCCATTCGTCGACCCTGCCGACTTTTCATAGTTTCAAAACTGAAAGTGTCGATTTCTTCTTTAATTTTGAGTATGATTTCATCCATTAGCTTTGCAATCCCCTTTTTAGAAGTGTTTGGGTAGTATGTTTTCATTTTCGTTGCAAAAGAAAAATCTCAAAACAAATTTTTTTCATCAAAAATCTTCCCACATGAGCTCAATCAAAAACAAAATTTGATAACTTAAATTCATAAGTTTTAATCTACTTAATTAATTCATCTAAACTCAATTAATTAACCTAATCAGAATTTTTATTGTTAATTAAACAAGGGTATATTAGCCATTTAGAAAATATAAGGTTAAGGGGTAGCCTGTTTTACTTCAAAATGACCTTGCTTTTGTCTCATTAGGTATACCTCAATTAATTTGGATATACCCCAATCAAGCCTGGAAACAATTAATTGGTTATCTTAATTGGTGATATTTTATCCTTTATATTTTTGGTAATAGAGTTTGTTAAAACAATTAATTAAAAGAACACATCTCAGAATATGATTCGTCCCCCATATCCCCATCACAAAATGCCCTCATCAAAAATTTACTCCCATTTGCCGGTTAAATTTTACAATCTCGTTGAATCAATAACAGAATTCTAATTGTACAGAAAATCAGTGTAAGTGAGACCATTGAATAAAATTAGAAGCCGACCCTACCTAATATTGGTCGGCTTCATATCCATGATGGTTTCTATTACATTTTGCATCCTTCCTGTGGAAGCGAAAACAATGAATTCTGCTTCAACATTCGTTAAAATTGAAAGAAGTACAAAATAAAAATGAGAACCACCGATTTTGTACATAAAATTGGTTAAAAAGATCAAAATCAACAATTCCTTGATGAAAAGGACAATTAGATTTTGATACTGTTTAAATGGAAAAAATGTAAAGATAGCCAGGATGTAAACAGTTTCATCCTACCTATTTTCAAATATTTTTTCTTATTTTTAATTTACATCAAGATGCATCCAGTTTCATCCTTGCTATTTTTTAAGTTTAAGCCAGGATGAATCCAGTTTCATCCTTGCTATTTTTTCTGTGTTCATTTCACCCAAACTATTTTTTACTCGTCCATTTGAACCGTGTTTTAAAAATATTTGGACAAATGATCCATTTTTCGGATTTTGTTCTCAACAGTAACGTCATCATTTGTAAAGCCGAATGTATGGGTTCGAGTTTGAACAAGGTGCTCTCACCAATATATTCGTAACATCACCAATATAATACGAGGCATCTCCTTAACTTTGGAAAACAAGGTGCTCCCTTCCCAATATAATACACTGCGGTTATATTTCCCAACTACCTCTGAAAGCAAATGTTCATTTGAGAAACAGAATTAAGCATATAGTGACACGTCCAATAAGTTTGGAAGTCAATTCAGGTCCTTCTGTTATCGGATCGTCAATCAACTTTATAAGACCGAAGGTAGTTTTAGTGATTTCCATTCCTGGTGCTTTTGCAACTGGAACTGCTGTTGGATTTTCGCCACTAACAATATCATGCGCGAGGAAAGTACTTCTTGTTTCGAGCAAAAATAGCCGGATATCGACTAGAACAGGAAAGTACTTCTTGTTTACAAATTCACTTGGGACATATTTGGTTCAAGGAATTGAATTTTTGGTAATCCCAATTCCCGGAAAATGTGGTTGATTTTTTGAACCAAACAATACAAATTAACTCCATATTCCTAGAAATCAGATTCCCTCCCAAATGATAGATTTCCATTGCAATTGTATTGGTTTAATAGTGCAACATAATTGGATTCCATGGTAAAAATAAATAAATAATTGAATTAATTCAAATAAACGCTTATTTTTGGGATTTAAATTCAATTCTAAAAGATGGATTATGCCGTAATTGAATTTCTAGGAATCTAATTCTTCCAACCAAACAAGGTGTTATGTCATTTTAACCAAAAGGATCCACATCAAACCAATAACAATTTTGGCATATGAAATCATCATTGGATATGTAGCATTTTGCACCTCTTGTTCCCTCCTTCATCTTCAAAAATAAATAAATAAAATGTTGTTGTTTGTCCATGCTGCTCTAAAACCTTTAACGACATAAACCTTTAATGCAACATCATGCGGTTTACTACAAATTGTCGTTTGAATTAATTTGTTTTAGGCTTAACATTAGTTACTTGAGTTAGTTAGATACTGTTTTCTTATTTTCCTTTTGCAAGTTAACTTATTTCTTTTCTTAATACATTCTTTCAGGTTTATTTGGGAAGAAAAAAGAATAGAATTACAACTTACGATCCAGATTATTATTATTATTATATAATCGATATTTAATTATTTTTAAAATTTTATTATTGGATAAAGAATATTACATTAACTAGTTGGAAGCCTAACAAGCTAAGCTCCAACACCATACTACTACATTAATTGAACAGGTTGATGTGCTAGCCTACCAGCGAGCCTCATGGGTAACCTAGTCAAGGGAGCCGAAGAGGGAGGGGGGCTGAGATTGTGTCACAATGGGGGCAAGCTAACTCTACCTTCCATGTTAATTCCTGCAATATTATGCCATTGGGAGCTCGAACCTGGGACCTCCTGGAGCGCATGAAACTTTTGGGGAACGGGGATGACCAGCTGAGCTAGGGCCCGTTGTTATTATTATTATTATTTTAAAGGGAGCCAGCAAGGCCTTTATTTTCAAAAATAAAAGAGTTATATTTACACAGGATTGGTAGGTAGCCGGGTGTTTGAGGGTGAAAATGGGTTCTGCTAATTTCGGTAATTTCGGGTGTGTGAGTGAGAAACGAGTCTAAACCCTAAACAATGTACTGCAAGGGAGTACTTTAGATTCAAGAGATCAATCTGTACAAATCCGGCCTAAACCAAGAAATGGTCGTTCCAGACTTGTTTCCGTCACAAAGAGGAGGAGAAGGGTTGATTTTGGGGAGGGAAGCGAAGAGAGTGTTGAGACCAGAATAGTTGATCCTGGAAGAGTAGTTGTTTTGTGACTTGCATCAGAAAGTGGGAATCTATCAGATGGGAAAGCTAGCAAACGTTTTCTGAATGTTGTATGCTCCTGACCAGAATTTGTTTTTCGGTGGAAATAGGTAAGACCTATTTATACAAGTCGAAGTGAAACGTACTCTGGTCTCGTAAGAAATGGAAAACGGATGAGTAAATGGGAGGAGGTGGTAACCGGTAACACCTGGAATTGATGTTCCATAAAAGAAAGCGTTTTACCATTACTCCCTGTATTTACTAACTGCCTCATCCTTATGAAATTGTCTTGTAATGGGCGTAGTTTACGCCGCACATTGTAAACCGTCAAACCAATACCCAATGAGCATCCCCCAGTTTGTGACATGTGTTGATGTCTCGAGTATTTTCGTGGAAAACATGTAGCATGTTGTTGTTGTTTGGCAAGTTGAGCTTGGGAGACTTGCCGACTCGGTGGTGACCTTCGACGGTCGAGATTTTGCATCTTGAGAGGAACGGTAGCCGTTGATTATTGCAACCCTTCGTTTGGTAGACAATGGCATGAAAGCATGGCCGGCATGGCTTTAATATGGCCTAGTTTAGGCGTGGCCAAAAGGTAGGGTTTTGGTATTGTTTGGGCGCGACCAAAACTAGGGATTGGCGTCGAGCCAAAAGGTTGCCATGTGTTAGCTAGTAACCTTGGAAGGCTAAGATCTGCGTCTTAGATGGAAATGTGGTCGTCGATTGTTGCAAGCCTTCGTTTTGGAATCCGTGAAGGCAAGGCCGTCATGGTATGGTCTAGGCGCAGCAAGGTGGCTGGCACGGCATGCCGTTGGCGCATGTGGCATGGTCGGCATGCCTTGGCGCGGTTTAGGCGTGGCCAAAACTAGGGTTTTAGCGTTGGGCCAAAGGTTACCATGCGTTGGTTGGTGACCTTGGACGGCTAAGATTTGCATCTAAGATGGAAGGGTGTCCATTGATTGTCGCACGCCTTCGTTTTGGCAGTCGTGATCGGAAGGCCCGCATGGTATGGTTTAGGCGCGGCAAGGTCGCTGGCACGGCATGCCATTGGCACATTTTGCATGGTCGGCATGCCTTGTCGCGGTTTAGGCGTGGCCAAAACTAGGGCTTTGGCGTTGGGCCAAAGGTTACCATGCATTGGTTGGTGACCTTGGATGGGTAAGATTTGCATCTAAGATGGAAGGTTGGCCGTTGATTGTCGCACGCCTTCGTTTTGGCATCCGTAAAGGAAGGCCGGCATGGTATGGTTTAGGCGCGGCAAGGTGGCTGGCACGGCATGCCATTGGCACATGTGGCATGGTCAGCATGCGCGGTTTAGGCGTGGCCAAAACTAGGTTTTTGACATTGGTCCAAAGGTTACCATGCGTTGGTTGGCGACTTTGAACGGCTAATATTTGCATCTAAGATGGAAGGGTGTCCGATATTGTCGCACGCCTTTGTTTTGGCAGCCGTAAAGGGAAGGTCGGCTTGGTATGGTTTAGGCGCGGCAAGGTGGCTGGCACGGCATGGCATTGGAACATGTGGCATGGTCGGCATGCCTTGGCGCGGTTTAGCTTTGGCCAAAACTAGGGTTTTGGCGTTGGGCCAAAGGTTACCATGCGTTAGCTGGCGACCTTAGACGGCTAAGATTTGCATCTAAGATGGAAGGGTGGCCGTTGATTGTCGCACGCCTTCGTTTTGGCAGCCGTAAAGGGAAGGCCGGCTGGTATAATTTAGGCGCGGCAAGGTGGCTGGCACGGCATGGCATTGGAACATGTGGCATGGTCGGCATGCCTTGGCGCGGTTTAGGTGTGGCCAAAACTAGGGTTTTGGCATTGGGCCAAAGGTTACCATGCGTTGGATGGCGACCTTGGACGGCTAATATTTGCATCTAAGATGGAAGGGTGGCCGATATTGTCGCATGCCTTCGTTTTGGCAGCCGTAAAGGGAAGGCCGACATGGTATGGTTTAGGCGCGGCAAGGTGGCTGGCACGACATGGCATTGGAACATGTGGCATGATAAACGCATTTATGTGTCTAATTTGTCCCAATTGTATATATTGTTAGTGCTCGATTTTGTACTTTTTTGGTTATTTTATTCTTTGTAGGTGTTTTTGGAGAAATAAGCTTTTGCGGCGAAATTGGCTCAAAATGTGGCATTTGAACCTCCGTAGATAACGTACCAGAAGCACCCCATAAGTATGCCAGAGACACCCCAGAAATACCCCGGAGGAACCCCGAAAAAGTGTTGAAAACATCCCAGAAAAATTACTAAAGGCACCCAAGGGACAAGTGTTATGTGGACCCCAGCACTCTGGATAAGGGGTAACCTAATTACTAGGGGAGGTCACCTTCACCTTTTGAATTTTGAATTTGGCGGAAAATTGTGGCAGACGTGACTCATATTAGAGTTCGCATTCTTGGGGCGATTTAAGGAGATTCAACCTCGGATTTTCGTTGGGTTGGACATGTTAGAGCACAACAGGGTTGCTACAAGTGATTGGACCGAACGAATTGGGCGAGAGAAGCCGGGAGAAGCAAACAGAGGCGTCAGAAGTTTATTGGGTTCTGTTGATGATTGGGCTTATTTTTAGTCGGAGTTTGACGTAGATATGGATTGGGATTCAGTTGATACACCAAAACAGGATTGGTATGTGTCACAGATTCGGAAAAATAGGCAGCAATTCTCGGTAGAAGCAAAACAGAGAGGCGTAAAAAATAAAAAGAGAAAACTTTTCGTGGAAGAAAAGAAGGATTTACTCGCAAGATTTTCGATCCTGTTGGCTATATATAGGATGGGTCAAGTCAAAATTAGGGTTATGAAGTCATTGGAGCAGTCGCAGAGAAGTTTGGAACACTACAGAGCTGAGAAGATCAAGTTGCAGGAAAACCCGTGTTTCTGCTGCTGCTGCTGAAGAACAAGCATTGCAAATAAGAACAACGTCTCAAATTCGTAACACTGGTACAGTAACTTCTTCGTAACAGTCAGTCCTTTGTTTTGCAACACCAATACGTCGTTTCAAACAGTCAGTGTTATAGTTTTTCATCTTTTAATCAACTTTTGAACCATAACCAAATATTTTGAGAAAGTGATTAATATGAGGAGCTAAACCCCATTGCTGAGGCGATAGAGGAAGCTATTTTTCCAACAAGAAGTGGTATATCCTATTTTATTTATTTATTTGAAATTATTATATGATTATTTTCCTTGGTTGAAAATTGTTTGAATGATTTTTGTTAAGCAATTGTTATTTCTTTTGATAGAGCATACTTGGACCTAGGTTTTTGATGTTCCATGCTTCGGTTTACACTTGTTACTTTGAGAATCTACCTGTTGCAATAGTTAGAATTAACTTGAACGAGAAAATTGCATAAATATAATTATTGGGATTAATTCACTTTGAACTTGGAAAATAGTGGAATCTTAGCCTCAGTGTTCTTTTAATATTGATATCATCTTTGGTTGAGTTTGCGACAATTTTTAATTTGTTTTCTATTTTAATTTTAGAATTTAAGTCTATATTTTATCCTTCGCAAGTCTGAGAATCGAACCACTTTTACCGCTATCAAAACTACATCAATTTTTGGCGCCGCCGACGCGGATTTGCTTTTAGGGTTTTAGACTTATTTTTTCTTTTATTTTTTAGGTTTTTATTATTTTTGTTCTTTTTTACGTTTTTGGGTATTTATCTTTTGTCTACAGGTTTTGGATCATAAAAAGAATTGAGCCAAGGAGTTTGGTGATTTCGTAAAGATTGGATCTTAAAGCATAAAGACTTGGAGCGAAAGATTAAAGCGAAAAGAACGGAAAAGAAAACAATTTCTTTTTAGTTATTTTTCTTTATTATTATAAAAAGAAAAGAGAGAACTGTATTAGGATTTGTTATTTTTGTAATTTTTTCTTTTCTTTTTGGACACTTGGACATTAAACTTTGGACATTATTATTTTTAAACCCTAAGGAAGGGTTGGTTTAAATATAAAGTGTGTGCAGAGAAGGAAGGTGATTACGATATCGCCTCGGCCCCTCGGGTTCGTACATGACATAGGAGTCGTTGCCCGAGTCGACTTCAGCGGTTCTTCGCCCGTCTGGTACGGGAGGTAAGTTTTTCGAAACACCCGCGAATCCCCTGTCAGCGGGTTTAATTTATTCCTTCGTTTGCATATATGCTGAGGACTTGAAAACGGCTGCTTTAATTTCCTAGTAAAGGGCAAGGACTGGCCATACAAGATAAGGGCTCGGATTTCATCACCGTTCTCTTCTTGCCCGCCTTAGGGAAACGAAACCGAACGCGAACCTAAGCCTAAAATTTTGACTAGAATGAGACCTATAGGGTAACGATCTTAATAGGAAAGTCGTTCGTAGAATATTGGTTACTGTTTTGAGCATACTTCGAAGTTCTTGAAGGTTTCTGTGAGTTGAATGCGTGACTGCGCCGCCTTGTAACCGGTGAGGCCTTGGGTATCAAAGCTCCAGTAAGCTTCCCTCGCCTCGATTCAACTTACTTTGACTCGGATTGATTCCAGAGGGGTTTGCTCAGATTGTAACGAGTTCATTTTCGAAAGAATAGAAGCTGGTCTAGAAACAATCTAAGTGGAGCCATCATGCTTTTTGTTTGCTAGAAATTTAGGTTTGATTTGGTTGAGTCATCCTTGTTTTGTGTTTGCATAGAATTCCCTACCTTATTCTGTTGCATGCCTGAACGAAAAAGAGACGCCCTAGGTAGATTTGTTAAAGAGAAACCTAGTAGTTCTAAGCGTCTTGATTACCTCAATTTAGAAAGTCCGATTCGTGAAGATTACGTTTTTGAAAATCCGTTTGAGGAAAGAATCCCCGATAGTCCAATAGCGCCAGAAATGACAACTTTGAAAGCCTTGTTGAATCCTACTAGGACTACTCGTCCCTCGTGTATCAGGTTACCTGAAACCGAAGCAAATTATGAACTTAAGCCTGGAACCTTACAGTTGCTCCAAATCTTTTTAGGGAAAGAAAATGAAAACCCCTATTTCCATGTTAGGGACTTTGAGGAAATTTGTAGTACTCTGAAAATTAGAAACCTTGATGATGATGCTTTAAAACTCAGGTTATTCCCCTTTTCCTTAAAAGATAAAGCCAAGTCGTGGCTGTATAGTTTGGCTTCCGAATCAATTGAAACCTATGAACAACTTACATCTGCCTTTTTGAACAATTTTTTCCCTAGGTACAAAACCTCGTCTATTAGGACGCAAATATGCAGGTTTACACAACATGAGGGAGAATCTTTGTATAGGTATTTGGAAAGGTTCAATGATTTATTAGCCCAATGTCCTCATCATGGTTTAGAAAAGGTTAGGTTTGTTCAGATCCTTTATGAGGGTTTAGATTATCCCACCACAACTACAGTAGAATCCATGTGTACAGGTGGGTTTGAAAACCAAACAGTCGATGATGCGATGACATATTTGCATGAAATCGCCGAAAATACCCAACAATGGGAAAGCAATAGGATACCCCAGAAAACAATTCTTCTAGGCAGAGGAAACGTTAATAGGGTAGAAGGAAGCTTTGAATCAGATGCCAAAATTGCTGCTATAGAGAAAAGGTTAGAAGCTTTAGAAGTGGGTCATACTAGTGGTAGATTGGAGCCTTTTTGGGAAGGCCAGAATAATGAAGAGCAAGCCAATGCTCTCTATAATAACACTAGGTATGATAACTGTCAGAAGTTTGACCCATATTCAGAAACCTATAATCCTGGTTGGAGAAACCATCCGAACCTTTCATGGTCTAAGGGCCAAAGTCAAGGTCAGTTTAGTAATTCTAATGCTCCCCCAGGTTTTGGTTACACTAAGAACTCATCGGGCCCAGAAAACAAAACGACTAGCTTAGAGGAATCTATTAAGATGTTAGCAAAAACTCAGGATATGTTAGCACAGAACCAAATTAGTTTTCAACAGGAAACAAAGCAGAACTTTCAAACTAGTGCTCAGATCCTTGTTAAGATAGAACTTCAAGTCGGCCAAATATCTAAGACCTTAAGTGAGAGAGATAATGGAAGGCTCCCTAGTCAGACTACCCCCAACCCTAGAGGAGTTCATGAAGTAGGTGCAAAACCATCGAATCAATTGAATGCTATTAGAAACCTTAGGAGTGGTAGAGTAGTAGACAATCAGGTAACCATGCCCGATAGTGAACATACTGTAGTTCACCCCTCAGGATCTCATCCCTCAGGACCACTAACTGAGGGGACTGATAAAATTTCTGATGATGCCAATTCGGTTCCTGAGAGGTCTGATTTTGTGCCTAGAGCCCCATTTCCCCAGCTATGAGCATCAACAAATAAGGAATCAAACTTTAATGACATATTGGAGGTTTTTAAGCAAGTTACCATAAACCTTCCTTTATTAGATGCAATTAGGCAAATTCCTTCTTATGCCAAGTTCCTTAAGGATATGTGTACGCGAAAGCGAAAACTTAGCGTCCATAAGAAAGCCTTTTTAGCTAGTCATGTAAGTTCAATCATTCAAAACACTACCACTCCAAAGTACAAAGACCCAGGTTCCCCAACCATTGCTTGTACAATAGGTAAACACCGGGTAGAAAAAGCTTTAATTGACTTAGGATCCAGTGTGAACTTACTGCCGTACCATGTGTACTTACATCTAGGACTTGGTGAAATGAAACCTACTCAGATAACACTGCAGTTAGCTGATAGGTCTGTCAAAATTCCTTGAGGTGTTATCGAGGATGTTCTTATTGAGGTCGACAAATTTATTTATCCAGTGGATTTCGTGGTCCTAGATACCCAACCTATCCCTGACCCAGAGAACCAGATACCTTTGATTTTAGGTCTCCCATTCTTAGCTACGTCTAATGCGATCATAAACTGTCGAAATGGTGTGATGAATTTATCCTTTGGTAATATGACTATCGAAATGAACATTTTTAATGTCAGTAAGCTACCTTATGAGCTAGATGACACATGTTTTGAAGAGGTGAACATGATAGGAACCTTAGTTCAGGAGTCATTACCAAATATCGCATCGGAAAATCCATTAGAGAGTTGTCTAGCCCACTTTAACATGGATTTTGATGAAGATAGAAATATTGAACAAGTGAATGCTATGTTGGATTATATTCCTATGTTAGATACTGATAAATGGAAAGCTAGGTTCGAACCATTACAAGCTTTTGATTCTACCTTAATCCCTTGTTCAGAAGAGCCTCCTAAGTTGGACCTTAAATCTGCATTCTTAGGGCCATCTAAGACTTTTCCTGTGATTATAGCATCCGATCAGGACAGCAGGCCAGAAATCATGCTTCAAGACAATAAGGAAATTCTAGAGTTGACCATACAAGATAGAAACATATAAGTCCTACAACTAGTATACCTCAAAAGAATTTAGAGGATGAACCACCTGATTATAACTCAGAGAAAGCAATTGACCTTTTTCAGAAACCTGATGGTCTAGAAATTAGGAATATTGTGACTAGTCTATCTAGAGACACCCAAAATTCTAAGTTTGGGGGAAGTGATCGTCAATTATCCCAGTAGAAGTCCCTAACTTGGGACTCGATCCTAGTGCTTATGAGATATCACTTGAGTCTATTTAGACTCCACAACCCGATCCTCCTGATACTGTCCAGGAGGAAATCCAGCTATTAAAGTCCTGTTTTTCGGATGAATCTGTTTTTCAAGACACTCATATGAAGCCCAATTGGGTGCCCCAAATAAATCCAGTTGTCTTGCAAGAAACTTTCAATGAGGTTGTGCTTCTTATGTTATTTTTTCTGATCCTGTGCAGTTGTTTCATATTAGTGGCAGTTTTATTTGGTTTTGATGACCCACAGTTAGTTCGACTACTGATATATGATTTGAAAGATAACTAGCCATTTTATGAAACTTGATGTCTGGCTGAAGACTTTAAACTTAGCACTTCTTGGCAGGTAACCCAATCTCATGCAACAAGGTAATATCTTTCCTTAACTCTTTTGCTTCAATGGTAACAGTTTCTCCTTGTTCATGCTTTTAATTTCATCTTTAGAACATTGAGGACAATGTTAGATTTAAGTTTGAGGGTATGGGAGAAACTTTTTAGTTGCAGTATGAATAAATAAACTCCAGGGCTTAGAAATTTATGCCTATTGAGGATTGCACTAACTAATCTAAGTGGATGGAAGCATTTTGATCGTAGGAGTTGAGGAACCAATCTGATTAGATGGAAACATCTAGAAGAGTCTATTCATAAAAGCACAGAGCTCAGGTGTTAGAAATAACATGATAGTTTCACCATATCTCGTTGAGTCCTTTTCACTTCTATTTTTATTTTATTTTTAAACTATGTTACTCTAAGTGATTAGGTGGGGCTCACGATTCAAGTTGTTACCAATGCTAGGGTGAATTAGAGTGATTGAGATACCAAAAAAAAAAGTAGAAAAAAAAAAGTTGAGACCGGACCAATTAGACCAATCGGAATAAATATTAACACTTGGATAGCAATATGTGTGTGTTCTCCCTGTCTCCGTCGCCTAAAAAAGCGTGGAATGCATGACCCGTGGGAACTATCGTGTAATATGATGACAAGAAGCATGCGCTTGGATCCAAAATATCTATTCATGCCGTTAAAAAAAAAAAGAAAAAAAAGAAAAAAAATTCGAGAAAAAAGGTTACTATTCTATGTAGTCAACCACTGTTTCCCTTGTATATGCCAGTTTGTTGATCTAGATTTAGGTTATCGGCCGCTGGTTCCCTTGTATATGCCAGCAGTGTTGATATTAGTCAGACCGGTATCTCAGTCCATTAGGATAGGTTCATTTTAGCAGTGGCCTTCAGACAGATATGTGAAACATCGATCATTTGGTCAACATCAACACCATCTATGTTTTTCTATATCCATCTCTTAATCTTTCCATGTGATTAGTTTGACTCCGAATATGATGTCCATAGTGAAACTATATGAGTAGAGCTCTGTCACTTATATATGAATTTTAGTATGCTTGAGTGCAAACTCGTGTACATCAATTGGAATTTCGCATCAGGGTACTTCCTCTTGTAGTCAATAAGTATGCCAACCAAGGAGATTCTTTAGTGCCTTCCAAGGTTCGTTGTAGATAGCTAGGGTCTGGAGAATTAAGGTTTTGTGGGTATATCTCTAGTAAGCCCTCCCGAGACTATAACTCGGCCACTAGGGACACCTAGGGGTTTAAAGGCTTATTGCATACGATAAATGCAATCGACGATGCCTGCGACATTGAGTTAGGATTTTATTTTGTAGTTTTGATTTGCTCGGGACTAGCAAATAATAAGTTTGGGGGTATTTATTAGACGCATTTATGTGCCTAATTTGTCCCAATTGTATATATTGTTAGTGCTCGATTTTGTACTTATTTGGTTATTTTATGTCTTTGTAGGTGTTTTTGGAGAAATAAGCTTTTGCGGCGAAATTGGCTCAAAATGTGGCATTTGAACCTCAGTAGATAACGTACCAGAAGCACCCCATAAGTATGACAGAGACACCCCAGAAATACCCCGGAGGAACCCCGAAAAAGTGTTGAAAACATCCCAGAAAATTACTAAAGGCACCCAAGGGACAAGTGTTATGCGGACCCCAGCACCCTGAATAAGGGGTAACCTAATTACTAGGGGGAGGTCACCTTCACCTTTTGAATTTTGAATTTGGCGGCAAATTGTGGCAGACGTGACTCATATTAGAGTTCGCATTCCTGGGGTGATTTAAGGAGATTCAACCTCGGATTTTCGTTGGGTTGGACATGTTAGAGCACAACAGGGTTGCTACAAGTGATTGGACCGAACGAATTGGGCTAGAGAAGCCGGGAGAAGCAAACAGAGGCGTCGGAAGTTTATTGGGTTCTGTTGATGATTGGGCTTAGTTTTAGTCGGAGTTTGACGTAGAGATGGATTGGGATTCAGTTGATACACCAAAACAGGATTGGTATGTGTCACAGATTCGGAAAAATAGGCAGCAATTCTCGGTAGAAGCAAAACAGAGAGGCGTAAAAAATAAAAAGAGAAAACTTTCCGTGGAAGAAAAGAAGGATTTACTCGCAAGATTTTCGATCATGTTGGCTATATATAGGATGGGTCAAGTCACAATTAGGGTTATGAAGTCATTAGAGCAGCCGCAGAGAACTTTGTAACACTACACAGCTGGGAAGATCAAGTTGCAGGAAAACCCGTGTTTCTGCTACTGCTGCTGAAGAACAAGAATTGCAAATAAGAACAACGTCTCAAATTCTTAACGCTGGTACAATAACTTCTTCGTAACAGTCAGTCCTTTGTTTTGCAACACCAATACGTCGTTTCAAACAGTCAGTGTTATAGTTTTTCATCTTTTAATCAAGTTTTGAACCATAAACAAATATTTTGAGCAAGTGATTAATATGAGGAGCTAAACCCCATTGCTGAGGCGATAGAGAAATATATTTTTCCAACAAGAAGTGGTATATCCTATTTTATTTATTTATTTGCAATTATTATATGATTATTTGCCTTGGTTGAAAATTGTTTGAATGATTTTTGTTAAGCAATTGTTATTTATTTTGATAGAGCATACTTGGACCTAGGTTTTTGATTCTATGCTTTGTATTTACACTTCTTATTTTGGGAATCTACCTGTTGCAATAGTTAGAATCAACTTGAACGAGAAAATTGCATAAATATAATTATTGGGATTAAATCACTTTGAACTTAGAAAATAGTGGAATCTTAGCCTCAGTGTTATTTTAATATTGATATCATCTTTGGTTGAGTTTGTGACAATTTTTAGTTTGTTTTCTATTTTAGTTTTAGAATTTAAGTTTATATTTTATCCTTCGCAAGTCTGAGAATCGAACCACTTTTACCACTTTCAAAACTACATCATGGCATGGTCGGCATGCCTTGGCGCGGTTTAGGCTTGGCCAAAACTAGGGTTTTTGCGTTGGGCCAAAGGTTACCATGCGTTAGCTGGCGACCTTAGACGGCTAAGATTTGCATCTAAGATGGAAGGGTGGCCGTTGATTGTCTCACGCCTTCGTTTTGGCTTTCGTAAAGGGAAGGCCCGTATGGTAAGGTTTAGGCGCGTCAAGATGGCTGGCACGGCATGCCATTGGCACATGTGGCATTGTCGGCATGCCTTGGCGCGGTTTATGCGTGGGCAAAACTAGAGTTTTGGAGTTGGGCTAAAGGTTATCATGCGTTGGCTGGCGACCTTGGACGCCTAAGATTTGCATCTAAGATGGAAGGGTGGTCGTTGATTGTCGCACGCCTTCGTTTTGGCAGCCGTAAAGGGAAGGCCGGCTGGTATGGTTTAGGCGCGGCAAGGTGGCTGGCACGGCATGCCACTGGCACATGTGGCATGGTCGGCATGCCTTGGCGTGGTTCAGGCGTGGCCAAAACTAGGGTTTTGGCGTTGGGCCAAAGGTTACCATGCGTTGGTTGGTGACCTTGGACGGCTAAGATTTGCATCTAAGATGGAAGGGTGGACATTGATTGATGCATGCCTTCGTTTTGGCAGTCGTGATGGGAAGGCCCGCATGGTATGGTTTAGGCGCGGCAAGGTGGCTGGCAGGGCATGCCATTGGCACATGTGGCATGGTCGGCATGCCTTGGCGCGGTTTAGGCGTGTCCAAAACTAGGGTTTTGGAGTTGGGACAAAGGTTACCATGCGTTGGTTGGTGACCTTGGACGACTAATATTTGCATCTAATATGGAAGGGTGGACGTTTATTGTTGCACGCCTTCGTTTTGGCAGCCGTAAAGGGAAGGCCGGCATGGTATGGTTTAGGCGCGGCAAGGTGGCTGGAACGGCATTCCATTGGCACTTGTGGCATGGTCAGCATGCCTTGGCGCGGTTTATGCATTTCCAAAACTAGGGCTTTGGCGTTGGGCCAAAGGTTACCATGCATTGGTTGGTGACCTTGGATGGATAAGATTTGCATCTAATATGGAAGGGTGGCCGTTTATTGTCGCACGCCTTCGTTTTGGCAGCCGTAAAGGGAAGGCCGGCATGGTATGGTTTAGGCGCGGCAAGTTGGCTGGAACGACATTCCATTGGCACATGTGGCATGATCGGCATGCCTTGGCGCGGTTTAGGCGTGTTCAAAACTAGGGTTTTGGCGTTGGGCCAAAGGTTACCATGTGTTGGCTGGCGACCTTGGACGACTAAAATTTGCATCTAAGATAGAAGGGTGGATGTTGATTGTCGCACGCCTTCGTTTTGGCAGCTGTAAAGGGAAGGCCGGCATGGTATGGTTTAGGCGCGGTGGCTGGCACGACATGGCATTAGAACATGTGGCATGGTCGGCATGCCTTGGCGCGGTTTAGGCTTGGCCAAAACTAGGGTTTTTGCGTTGGGCCAAAGGTTACTATGCGTTAGCTGGCGACCTTAGACGGCTAAGATTTGCATCTAAGATGGAAGGGTGGCCAATGATTGTCGCACGCCTTCGTTTTGGCTGCCGTAAAGGGAAGGCCGGTATGGTATGGTTTAGGCGCGACAAGATGGCTGGCACGGCATGCCATTGGCACATGTGGCATGGTCAGCATGCCTTGGCGCGGTTTATGCGTGGCCAAAACTAGAGTTTTGGCGTTGGGCTAAAGGTTATCATGCGTTGTCTGGCGACCTTGGACGCCTAAGATTTGCATCTAAGATGGAAGGGTGGCCGTTGATTGTCGCAGGCCTTCGTTTTGGCAACCGTAAAGGGAAGGCCGGCTGGTATGGTTTAGGCGCGGCAAGGTGGCTGGTACGGCATGCCATTGGCACATGTGGCATGGTCGGCATGCCTTGGCGTGGTTCAGGCGTGGCCAAAACTAGGGTTTTAGCGTTGGGCCAAAGGTTACCATGCGTTGGTTGATGACCTTGGACGGCTAAGATTTGCATCTAAGATGGAAGGGTGGCCATTGATTGATGCACGCCTTCGTTTTGGCAGTCGTGATGGGAAGGCCCGCATGGCATGGTTTAGGCGCGGCAAGGTGGCTGGCACGGCATGCCATTGGCACATGTGGCATGGTCGGAATGCCTTGGCGCGGTTTAGGCGTTTCCAAAACTAGGGTTTTAGCGTTGGGACAAAGGTTACCATGCGTTGGTTGGTGACCTTGGACGACTAAGATTTGTATCTAAGATGATAAGGTGCCATTGATTGTCGCACGCCTTCGTTTTGGCAGTTGTGATGGAAAGGCATGTATGGTATGGTTTAGGCTCGGCAAGGTGGCTGGCACGACATGCCATTGGCACATGTGGCATGGTCGGCATGCCTTGGCGCGGTTTAGGCATGGCCAAAACTAGGGCTTTGGCGTTGGGCCAAAGGTTACCATGCATTGGTTGGTGACCTTGGATGGATAAGATTTGCATCTAATATGGAAGGGTGGTCGTTTATTGTCACATTCCTTCGTTTTGGCAGCCATAGAGGGAAGGCTGGCATGGTATGGTTTAGGCGAGGCAAGGTGGCTGGAACGGCATTCCATTGGCACATGTGGCATGGTCAGCATGCCTTGGCGCGGTTTAGGCATGGCCAAAACTAGGGCTTTAGCGTTGGGCAAAAGGTTACCATGCATTGGTTGGTGACCTTGGATGGCTAATATTTGCATCTAATATGGAAGGGTGGCCGTTTATTGTCGCACGCCTTCGTTTTGGCAGCCGTAAAGGGAAGGCCAGCATGGTATGGTTTAGGCGCGGCAAGGTGGATGGAACGGCATTCCATTGGCACATGTGGCATGATCGGCATGCCTTGGCGCGGTTTAGGCATGGCCAAAACTAGGGCTTTGGCGTTGGGCCAAAGGTTACCATGCATTGGTTGGTGACCTTGGATGGCTAAGATTTGCATCTAATATGGAAGGGTGGCCGTTTATTGTCGCACGCCTTCGTTTTGGAAGCCGTAAAAGGAAGGCCGGCATGGTATGGTTTAGGCGCGACAAGGTTTCTGGAACGGCATTCCATTGGCACATGTGGCATGGTCGGCATGCCTTGGCGCGGTTTAGGCGTGGCCAAAACTAGGGTTTTGGCGTGGGCCAAAGGTTACCATGTGTTGGATGGCGACCTTGGACGACTAAAATTTGCATCTAAGATGGAAGGGTGGTCGTTGATTGTCGCACGCCTTCGTTTTGGAATCCGTGAAGGGAAGGCCGGCATGGTATGGTTTAGGCGTGACAATGTGGCTGGCATGACATGGCATTGGAACATGTGGCATGGTCGGCATCCCTTGGCGCGGTTTATGTGTGGCCAAAACTAGAGTTTTGGCGTTGGGCCAAAGGTTATCATGCGTTGGCTAGTGACCTTGGACGCCTAAAATTTGCATCTAAGATGGAAGGGTGGCGTTGATTGTCGCACGCCTTCGTTTTAGCATCCGTAAAGGGAAGGCCGGCTGTTATGGCTTAGGCGCGGCAAGGTGGCTGGCAGGGCATGGCATTGGAACATGTGGCATGATCGGCATGCCTTGGCACAGTTTAGGTGTGGCCAAAACTAGGGTTTTTGCATTGGGACAAAGATTATCATGTGTTGGCTGGCGACCTTGGACGGCTAATATTTGAATCTAAGATGGAAGGGTGGCCGATATTGTCGCACGCGTTCGTTTTGGCAGCCGTAAAGGGAAGACCGACATGGTATGGTTTAGGCGCGGCAAGGTGGCTGGCACGGCATGCCATTAAAACATGTGGCATGATCGGCATGCCTTGGCGCGGTTCATGCGTGGCCAAAACTAGAGTTTTGGCGTTAGGCTAAAGGTTATCATGCGTTGGCTGGCGACCTTGGACGCCTAAGATTTGCATCTAAGTTGGAAGGGTGGTCGTTGATTGTCGCACGCCTTCGTTTTGGAAGCCGTAAAGGGAAGGCCGGCTGGTATGGTTTAGGCGCGGCAAGATGGCTGGCACGGCATGCCATTGGCACATGTGGCATAGTCGACATGCCTTGGCGTGGTTCAGGCGTGGCCAAAACTAGTGTGTTGGCGTTGGGCCAAAGGTTACCATGCGTTGGTTGGTGACCATGGACGGCTAATATTTGCATCTAAGATGGAAGGGTGGCCATTGATTTATGCACGCCTTCGTTTTGGAAGTCGTGATGGGAAGGCCCGCTTGGTATGGTTTAGGCGCGGCAAGGTGGCTGGCACGGCATGCCATTGGCACATGTGGCATGGTCGGCATGCCTTGGCGCGGTTTAGGCGTGTCCAAAACTAGGGTTTTTGCGTTGGGCCAAAGGTTACCATGCGTTGGTTGGTGATCTTTGACGGCTAAGATTTGCATCTAAGATGGAAGGGTGCCATTGATTGTCGCACGCCTTCGTTTTGACAGTCGTGATGGAAAGGCCCGTATGGTATGGTTTAGGCTCGGCAAGGTGGCTGGCACGACATGCCATTGGCACATGTGGCATGGTCGGCATGCCTTGGCGCGGTTTAGGCATGGCCAAAACTAGGGCTTTGGCGTTGGGCCAAAGGTTACCATGCATTGGCTGGTGACCTTGGACGACTAAAATTTGCATCTAAGATGGAAGGGTGGCCGTTGATTGTCGCATTCCTTCATTTTGGCAGCCGTAAAGGGAAGGCCGGCATGGTATGGTTTAGGCACGGAAAAATGGCTGGCACGGCATGGCATTGGAACATGTGGCATGGTCAGCATACCTTGGTGCGATTTAGGCTTGGCCAAAACTAGGGTTTTGGCGTTGGGCCAAAGGTTACCATGTGTTGGCTGGCGACCTTAGACGGCTAAGTTTTGCATCTAAGATGGAAGGGTGGTCGTTGATTGTCGCACGCCTTCGTTTTGGCTGCCGTAAAGGGAAGGCCGGCATGGTATGGTGTAGGCACGGCAAGGTGGCTGGCACGGCATGCCATTGGCACATGTGGCATGGTCGGCATGCCTTGGCGCGGTTTAGGAGTGGCCAAAACTAGGGTTTTGGCGTTGGCCCAAAGGTTACCATGCGTTGGCTGGCGACCTTGGACGGCTAAGATCTGCATCTCAGATGGAAGGGTGGTCGTTGATTGTTACAACCCCTCGTTTTGGCAGCCAGCGGCATGTAGCGGGGCCGGCATGGCTTTAGCATGGAATCGTGGCTGGCATGGTTTTCCATTGGCACGGTGGCGCGGCTGGCATGGTTGGCGTGGAGGTGTGGCTGGCACGGCATTCCATTGGCACATGTGGTGCGGCTGGCATGGTTGGCATGCCTTGGCCCGGAGATGTGGCTGGCATGGTTTGCCATTGGCACGGTGGCGCGGCTGGCATGGTTGGCATGCTTTGGCGCGGAGACGTGGCTGGCATGGTTTGATATTGGCACGGTGGTGAGAATGGCATGGTTGGAATGCCTTGGCGCGGAGACGTGGCTGGCATGGTTTTCCATTGGCTCGGTGGTGCGGCTGACATGGTTGACATGACTTGGCGTGGAGATGTGGCTGGCACGGTTTTCCATTGGCACGGTGGCTCGGCTGGCATGGTTGGAATCCTTTGGCGCGGAGACGTGGCTGGCATGGGTTGCCATTGGCACGGTGGTGCGGATAGCATGGTTGGTATGACTTGGCGCGGAGATGTTGCTGGCACGGCGGCGCGGCTGGCATGGTTGGAATGCTTTGGCCCAGAGACGTGGCTGGCATCGTTTGCCATTGGCACGGTGGTGCGACTGGCATGGTTGGCATGCCTTGGCGCGGAGATGTGTCTGGCACGGCATGCCATTGGCACATGCGGCTGGCATGGTTGGTATGCCTTGGCGCGGAGACGTGGCTGGCATGTTTTGCCATTGGCACGGTGGTGCGGCTGGCATGGTTAGCATGCCTTGGCGTGGAGACGTGGCTGGCATGGTTTTCTATTGGTACGGTGGTGTAAGAATTTAGGGTTTGGTGTACGAAGGTGATGTCGGTCAATACTAAGGGTTCTACCGTGGAACATGGCATATATATGTAAAAAAAAAGGTACCCTGGTAATTCTTACGTAGGCGTGTTGAATGATTCAATAAATGCGCTAGTCTTCCTAGTGAAGTCATGTCAGATGTAAGGTTTTACGATTTTAACCCTAAGCTAAAAACACCATCAACATTAAGTCCCCTGCTTAGCTCGGAACAAGAGCATTGTTTCAAGGTAAGCATAAGATGGTGACAAGTGAGGACAAAATTGAAATGACAAGTCGTGAAAAGATGGTCAAGAAGACCCGACTAACCTTTTTCGAGAGGTAAGGAGAATCGTGATTCTCGTGTTGGCGGTCTTGCATAGATTCTACTTGTGGTGTTGCTGGCTAGACCGTGAAGTGTTGAGATGTAGATTGTCGGCTTGGAATGGGATCCGCAGGCGTTGGTCGGCTTGGAATGGAGAAAACTGGCTTCGGTCAGCGGAATGGTGGAAACTGTCTTCAGTCCGCAGAATGGTGTAAACTGGTTTTAGAACTTCGGCTACCAAATGATGGTGACGAAGCTGATTATCAAATGGTAGTGATGGCGCCTGGCAACTTTGTTGAAATCAGGGTTTGGGATGCCGAAACCCTAATTAGCGCTCCTTATTAAAATCGTTGTAGAATTCTCGTACGAACTCGGATTTTGACGGTGTGCCCCTCCATCTGACCGGAAAAGAATTTCATATCTCTTTACGGGGAAATATTTAGGTTTTGAGCTCGTTTAGGAGGTGAATACGACCCGACAGTGAAACTCAGGAAGAATTCGGGAGGGATGTTGCGGGCCCGGGGTAGCATAGTCGCGCCGAGTCATCTGTTCCCGATCATGGAGCAAGAAGGGAACTTTATTCTGTGCAAAACTCTAGAAACTCCGTCCGTATGAAAATAGGTATTGACCTTCTTCTATTTTATGTTGCTCGTTTGTATCCGCGCTTTCGTCTGTAGTGTCTCTCCAGTGGATTCCAAAATTTACCAAACTCCATTGCATTCTTGGGACGGATGAATGGAATATAGGCTCGGCAACAATCATGTCAGAATTAATCTTGGAGATTGTGGTTGCGGTGTCGGTCCATCCTCGACTTTAAGTTGTTCAGTGCCTGGACCTTCTGATCGTGATGATGATGTGTTGTGAATGCTTGTATGGTCGAAGACTTCTGGAGCCCCCGGATGAAATAGAGAGACGTTCCGTTGCCGATGTGCTGCTATCAAGTCTTCCAGAACTTTGTTCCAAGCGACATCCTTCGAACCATCTTCTGAATCTTGGACTATTGTATGGAATGAGATGTGGTAAGAAGTCCCCAGTTATACTTCGGTTTGATCCCATGGCATGGATGAATATGTGAATGTATCTTTGTGGCGGGATCTTGAAGTCTTCGGTGTACATGTACGCTTCGTGTTGAGAAATTCCCGCGGCTCGTGAAACTTCGACAGTGCTGATGTTGAAATCAGAAATAACCTGGTTGAGGGGAGTGAAAGCATTTCATGCTGGTAGTCCCCATGTGTATCCTATATTCATTGCATCGCCTTGAATCCACGTCCACGTGATTTGATATAAGCTTATCGTACTCTTCTGGATGTGACGCTGGGATGCTCAAGATATCGCATGGACGAAATATTCTGGATAGCGAAGATGTAGTAATGAGAGAGTTATGTTTTTTTATCATGGTTCCCTATGTTTCTTCAAGAAAATGTTTCAGCCGCGTCTCTGGAGTTATCTCATGAGTCTTTGATGGTCGTCGATGGACTGCGAAAAGAAGTCCCCAGTCGCATTTTTCTTCAGTTTCTGAAATTGTTTTCCTCTGAGCAGGCTTGGGATCCTCCACGGCCTCGTAAAGTGTTGAAGGCGTCTTCTAAACAGAGAGGTGATGATATCTTGCGCCGCACCCTTGAAGAGTATATGACCTTGTTGCGGCTATGGCCTTTTGGTTGATTGTGTCTTCTGAGCTTTGACAGTGAAGGGATTCCGTGTATATCCTCAATCCTCAAGTATGGTTTACATGTTTCCATCTTTGTAGTGATTATTGCTGTGGTGAAGCTCTGGCTGGTATCAACAAATGAGCGGCAACAATTCTTGGTAGCAGATGTAATCAGAAGAGACTACATTGTCGTGGTAACAAAGTAGGTTGGCTGGAATTGTATGGGCATCCGTGGAAGTAAAAGGATTGGATGGAGTTGTACGGGCATCCGTGGAAGTAAAAGGATTGGATGGATGCTTAAGCGAGCAAACTATCCATGACTACGAAGATCGGTTGGCTGTGATCATGATCCTTGACATGGGGAGCGTGGTGGTATGACCCTTTGCAGGAAGAAGCATCGTTGAAGCAGCTTCGGCTCTTGGAGAAGATGTTGAAACTTAAGAGGCCGAACACTGAAGCCTCGTCTTCGGATCCTGGAGAAGCTTATGGAGAGAACGCTGAAACGGAGCGGCTGCTGGAACGAGCGTTGAAGCGGAGCGGATGTTGGAGTAATCGTTGAAGCGGAGTCGCTACTAGAGGATGTTGAAGCAGAGCGGCTGCGTTAATCAGTGTGATGTCAAACTGGACACCCTTCAAGCGAACAATGGTTAGGAGTCCCCAGTTCCATCTATCAATCGTGCTTTCCAGGAGACGTTGGGGTTTGGGAACGACTTCTCTGGTTGGAAACATCTGCTTACCTGATGCAGTGCGGTTGAGGGCTGCAAATATGCCTTGACGTTGCGCCTTTGGGAAACATAGAATCTCAGATAAATGTTTCATCATAGATTGCACGATTTTGCGGGCAAAGTCCCCAGAAATCATGCATCCCCTGACAGGGAAAAGAGTCTTTGTGAACTCAGGAGGGTTGCTGATTTTTCTTTTCTTCGATTTTGGAGAAGTCGTTCCTGATCTTTTCGTGTAATGAAATTAGATTGTTGATTCCCTTCTACTGGGCGTTCAAGAGCAACGCTGTAAGGATACAAGCTGCTGGCGCAGGGAAGATGCAAGTTGTTAGCGCTGGAAAGGATGCAATCTACTGGCACTGGAAAGATGCAAGCTTCCGTAAAGATGCAAGCTGTTGTAAAGATGCAAGATGTTAGCGCTGGAAGGATGCAAGATGCTGGCGCTGGAAAGATGCAAGTTGTTAGCGCTGGAAAGAATGCAATTTGCTGGCGCTGGAAAGATGCAAGATGTTAGCGCTGGAAGGATGCAAGCTACTGGCGCTGGAAAGATGCAAGTCGTAGCGCTGGATCGGCTTGGAATAGGCACTGGCTTGGCGTGAACGCTGGCTTGGATTTGGTATGGCATGGACTGTCGGCTGGGCATGGCACGAATTGTTGGCTTGGCACGGCGCTGGCTTGGCGTGGACGGACTTGTTCTTGCGGGCCCAGTTGCCTCTTTCCATACATAGCTCAAATAGGAAATAATTTCCTTATTCAAGTTCCAAATGTGTTATGCGTATGAAAGGGGTTGGTTCTCTTTTTTATCTCGTATCTTTGTTCTCACGTCCTGATGTTAGCGGTAGCGCGGTAGCAATAAAGTAGGAAAGCATATTCCAGCTATGTACTCCAGCGTTTCTCTTTCAATTTATTTTCTTGTTTTCTTGTGTTGGTGCAAACCTTAGACATAGGTATGCCTTCCATAAATTTGTAGAAATATTGTTCTTCTGAACTGGTGTAAACCCTAGTCGTGGGTATGCCTTTCATAAACTTGTAGAAACACTTCGTCATAAACAATTCCTCTTTGAATGTCACCGTAGTAACGTCGGATACCTCATGAATAGTGACGGGTAATCATTATTATGCAAAGTAGGAAAGTACGGGTAAGTGACTGATTTTTTTTTTGAAAGGCAAACAAAGCGCTTGGTTTATGGTTTTGATTTTCTGGATTTTTGGGTTGATAGACAAGTATTACCCCTGAGGGTTTTGGATTATTATTTGCAATGAACTATCTTAGAATATTGATGTTTTTGGTTATGAATATAAGTGGCATGAGTACCCAGGGAAGTCATGGAATTGTGAATGTTGTGTGATAGTAGAAAGCATGAAACACAGGAAATAGGTACCCCAGAACTTGTTGCTCGGTGGAAATAGGTAACACCTATTTATACAAGTCGAAGTGAAACGTACTCTGGTCTCGTAAGAAATGGAAACCGGATGAGTAAATGGGAGGAGGTGGTAACCGGTAACGCCTGGAATTAATGTTCCATAAAAGAAAGAGTTTCACCATTACTATCTGTATTTACTAACCGCCTCATCCTTATGACACTATCTTGTAACGGGCGTAGTGTACGCCGCACGCTGTAAACCGCCAAACCAATACCCAATGAGCATCCCCCAGTTTGTGACATGTGTTGATGTCTCGAGTGTTTTCGTGGAAAACATGTAGCATGTTGTTGTTGTTTGGAAAGTTGAGCTTGAGAGACTTGACGGCTCGGTGGTGACCTTCGACGGTCGAGATTTTGCATCTTGCGAGGAAGGGTAGCCGTTGATTATTGCAACCCTTCGTTTGGTAGCCAGTGACATGAAAGCATGGCCGACATGGCTTTAATATGGCCTAGTTTAGGCGTGGCCAAAAGCTAGGGTTTTGGCATTGTTTTGGCGCGACCAAAACTAAGGCTTGGCATCGAGACAAAAGGTTGCCCTGCGTTAGCTGGTAACCTTGGACGGGTAGGATCTGCGTCTTAGATGGAAATGTGGTCGTCGATTGTTGCAAGCCTTCATTCTGGAAGCCGTGAAGGGAAGGCCGGCATGGTATGGTTTAGGCGCAGCAAGGTGCCTGGCACGGCATGCCATTGGCGTGGTTTAGGCGTGGCCAAAACTAGGGTTTTCGAATTGGGCCAAAGGTTACCATGTGTTGGTTGGTGACCTTGGACGGCTAAGATTTGCATCTAAGATGGAAGGGTGGCCATTGATTGTCGCACGCCTTTGTTTTGGCAGCCGTGAGGGGAAGGCCCGCATGGTATGGTTTGGGCACGGCAAGGTGGCTGGCATGGCATGCCATTGGAACATGCGGCATGGTCGGCATGCCTTGGGGCAGTTTAGGCATGGCCAAAACTAGGGTTTTGGCGTTGGGCCAAAGGTTACCATGCGTTGGTTGGTGACCTTGGACGGATAATATTTGCATCTAAGATGGAAGGGTGGCCGTTGATTGTCGCACGCCTTCGTTTTGGCAGCCGTAAAGGGAAGGCCGACATGGTATGGTTTAGGCGCTGCAAGGTGGATGGCACGGCATGCCATTGGCACATGTGGCACGGTCGGCATGCCTTGGCGTGTTTTAGGCGTGTCCAAAACTAGGCTTTTGACGTTGGGACAAAGGTTACCATGCGTTGGATGGATACCTTGGACGGCTAACATTTGCATCTAAGATGGAAGGGTGACCATTGATTATCGCACACTTTCGTTTTGGCAGCCGTAAAGGGAAGGACGGCATGGTATGGTTTAGGCGCGGCAAGGTGGCTGGCACGGCATGCCATTGGCACATGTGGGATGGCCGGAATGCCTTGGCGCGGTTTAGTCGTGGCCAAAACTAGGGTTTTGGCGTTGGGGCAAAGGTTACCATGCGTTGGCTGGCGACCTTGGACGGATAAGATTTGCATCTAAGATGGAAGGGTGGCCTTTAATTGTCGCACGCCTTCGTTTTGGCAGCCGTAAAGGGAAGGCCGGCATGGTATTCTTTAGGCGCGGAAAGTTGGCTGGCACGGCATGCCATTGGCACATTGGCATGGTCGGCATGCCTTGGCGCGATTTAGGAGTGGAAAAACTAGGGTTTTGGCGTTGTGCCAAAGGTTACCATGCGTTGGCTGGCGACCTTGGACGACTAAGATTTTCATCTAAGATGGAAGGGTGGCCGTTGATTGTCGCACGCCTTCATTTTGGCAGCCGTAAAGGGAAGGTCGGCATGGTAAGGTTTAGGCGCGGCAAGGTGGCTGGAACGACATGCCATTGGCACATGTGGCATGGTCGGCATGCCTTGGCGCGGTTTAGGTGTGGCCAAAACTATGGTGTTGGCGTTGGGCCAAAGGTTACCATGCGTTGGCTGGCGATTTTGGACGGCTAAGATCTGCATCTCAGATGGAAGGGTGGCCATTGATTGTTGCAACCCTTCATTTTGGCAGCCAGCGGCATGTAGCGGGGTCGGCATGGCTATGGCATGGAACCGTGGCTGGCATGGTTTGCCATTGGCACGGTGGCGCGACTGGCATGGTTGGCATGCCTTTGCGCGGAGGTGTGGCTGGCACGACATGCCATTGGCACATGTGGTGCGGCTGGCATGGTTGGCATGCGTTGGCGCGGAGACGTGGCTGACATGGTTTTCCATTGGCAGGGTGGCGCGGCTGGCATGGTTAGTATGCTTTGGTGCGGAGACGTGGCTGGAATGGTTTGTCATTGGCACGGTGGTGCGGCTGGAATGGTTAGCATGCCTTTGCGCGGAGACGTGGCTGGCATGGTTTGCCATTGGCACGGTGGTGCGACTGGCATTGTTTACATGCCTTGGCGCGGAGATGTGGCTGGCACGGTGGCGCGGATGGCATGGTTGGTATGCTTTGGCGCGTAGACGTGGATGGCATGGTTTTCCATTATCACGGTGGTGCACTGACATGGTTGGCATGACTTGGCGCGGTGATGTGGCTGGTACGGCGGCGTGGCTGGCATGGTTGGCATGCTTTGGCGCGGAGACTTGGATGGAATGGTTTTCCATTAGCACGGTGGTGCGGCTGGCATGGTTGGCATGTCTTGTCCCGGAGATGTGGCTGGCACGACATGCCATTGGCACATGCGGCTGGCATGGTTGGCATTCCTTGGCGCGGAGACATGGTTGGCATGGTTTTCCATTGGCACGGTGGTGCGGCTGGCATGGTTGGCATGCCTTGGCGCGGAGACGTGGCTGGCATGGTTTGCCATTGGCACGGTGGTGTAAGAATTTAGGGTTTGGTGTACGAAGGTGATATCGGTCAATACTAAGGGTTCTACCGTGGAACATGACACATATATATGTAAAAAAAGGTACCCTGGTAATTCTTACATAGGCGTGTTGAATGATTCAATAAATGCGCTAGTGATCCTAGTGACGTCATGTCAGATTAAGGTTTTGCGATTTTAACCCTAAGCTAAAAACCACATCAACACCGGGCTACAATCTGAGCACCGACACCTTTCTGGATAGCCAACCCTATCCTAAAAAAAAAGAGAATTGCCTATTATTATTATCATTATTATTATTATTTTAAGCAAAGCAAAATTAGGACTACAAAGAACTAGTCCCATGGTCCTTCGATAAAGCTGGCAGGAGCCAAATATGGGGTATAGACCAAGCTATATGGCTGACATTTGTTTTAGCCCATTGATCTAGGTCGTGAGCACCTCCATTTTCAATACGTGTAACAAATACAAAGGAGATATATTTAAACTTAGGAACTAGTGCTTTAACGTCTTGTAACATGCAATGAGTTTTCTGATCTCCCATGCAGGTCTTCTTGTTTATTTGATCCAAGATTGATAAGGCGTCACTCTTAACGATGATTTGATCAAGTCTCTTCTCCAAAGCCACCATCAAAGAAACTTTGATTGCACGAGTCTCTGCTTAACCTGCAGAGAAACATACCAAGTAAGTTGACTGAGCGTAAACAAATTTATGGTATGAATCTCTAAGAATGCAACTCATTCCTCCATTTGTAAAATTTGGGTTCCAAGCACCATGAATATTTATCTTGGTCCAATCTTTAGGTGGAACCACTCAAGATGAAGCTGGTTGAGGTAAAGAGATTGCAGATATGCTCTGTAACGATAGAGTTTTAATAAAGCTCAGCATCATTGACTTTGCTCTTGGTAGAACAACAATTGGTTCTTCTAATTTTTCATTATGGATTAAATCATTCGGGTTTGTCCAGATGGACCACATCAAGTAGGTAATCAATGGGAAGTTACCGGCTCTATCAGACGCATCTTTATAGGGATGGAGCTGAAGCCAAAATCTAACCCATTGGTGAAAGATAAAATTTCAAAATTGAGTAGTTCGTACATTTCCAAGTCTCCAAATTCTAGTAAGACAATTTCATGTTACTAGGGTTTGCATAATTGTTTCATATTTAAGCTTGCATGTTGGACAACTATAATCGGATACGTGGATGAGTCGATGAAGAATTTCATTGACAGGATGAGCTTCTTTCAAAGCTTTCCAAAAAAATAGTTGAATTCTTGCAGGTAGTTTACACTTCCACACAACCATCCATAAGTCAAAGTCGGATTCGTATCCACTAACATTGAGGGCATAATATGCAGATTTAGTTTTGAAGTTACCATCCTTGGATGGTGTCCACACCCTTCTATAACTAGAGGGTACAATACTGAGAGGGATTTTTTCAATCTTCTTTTGATCAAACACATCACTTAACTTTGATGTATCATAAGTTCTAGAATCATGATTTATCAAATCATTTACTCTAAGATTTTGATTAGGACTAGTATTGACTTTCGGTATGGCAGTCCATTTTCCAGGGATCAAATTGTCACACCAAGGGTCAATAAAGTTTCCTTCCCCCACCACTGATGAGATAAAAGGTCTAATCTTACTCATGGTATGGTGGAGGCACTTCCAAGCCCAAGAGGATTTGTCGACGCATTTAGAGTTAAGCACATCCATGCTAGGGTAATATTTTGCTTCCATCACCGGGGCAAGGAGGGAGTTTGGGTTTTCCACCAGTCTCCAAACACTTTTTTCCATCATGGTCAAGTTATTGATCTCACTTATTCTAAACCCAAATCCCACTTATTCTTTTGTCTTACAAATGTTCTCCAAAGCAATCAGATAAAGTTTTCTCTTTTTTGATTTAGGGTCTTCACCCCACCAGTACCTGTTCAAATGAGAGTCATTTTTATGGAAAATATTCTTCGGGATTAAGAATATTGTCATTTGATAAAGATACATTGCTGATCCACGTTCTTAACCAAAGTGGTTCTTCCTGCTTGAGACAGAAATTGAACCAACCAACTATTGATTCTCTTCTCAACAACATTTATAAGTGGTAAGTGAGTCTGAATTTTAGACCTTAGAAAAGGAATTAGGCACCCAAATACTTCTCCCCAAGGCTAAGATTAGAGATGTTGAGGAATTTTGCAAGGATTCTTATATACTTGAGATGGAATTTACTGCTAAAAAACAGTCCATCCTTTGCAAAAAAAAATTTGTTGACAACTTGCATTGCCATACTTTTACAGGTAGCCTTTTATAGAATGAAAATCAGGGATAGTGGCTTTGGTGAATAACAAGCTATCTTTTTGTACTGTGAATAAAATACACGGAAGACCCATTAATCAAGCCCGCTTAGCCCGTGAAGGAAGATTCCATAAGTTCCATGAGAAGTCTTGATGCCCAAGTTGTTTGCACATCAAGTGTGTATTAGAATCAAAGTTACATAAACACTATAAATATATGTATCATAAACCCTAAGAGGAGATGGAATCCTAGGTTAGCTAACTACACAATATCTATTGAAACTCATATCAATGGAATACTCTCCCTATGGGATTCCTCCGTGGATGTAGGCAACACTTGTAGAACCATGTTAAATTCTTTATCTACTTTATTTATCATTTTCTAGCCCTAATTTCACATCAAATCATCAATTTCATCGTGTTTAGTGCTTAAAATTAATTTTGGGTACAAACAATTGGCGCCAACTAAGGGGATTCGTGAAAACAATCGTGTTTTACCATTAAGAAAAGTGCGGAAGACAATCTACACGCTGCCATGCAAAGTTCAGAGAAAGGAAATAAACAAATTTAGGGTTACAAAGAAAAAATCACGAAACTGTTGTGAAGAGACGAAAAACCGTTACGAAAGCGTTACAGAAA